>NW_027507790.1:203182284-203782284 GCF_037356315.1 Lithobates pipiens | reverse complement strand
CTGTACATAGGCAAAGCAATTGTGTAAAAACTGTGGCGCGCGGGCAAGCTACGTAGCGCGCTTGTGTAAACGGGAGAAGGCTGTCTATAAAAACACTGGGAAACAGCCGAGATGTTGACAAGCACAAAAATAGGTGTTTTTTTGAAAGCTGTTTTTAACCAAGATGATCAGGGGAAAGCGCGAACGCAGTCCCCCACTACCACAAATTATGCAGTCGAGTTTCCTGCATTTGAGGAAATCGCAGGGGTCAGCACAGCCGGAGTGCAATGGCCGAGCCTCGCCCTGGGAGAACCACCTTCATGATCATGGTATCTCCCCTGCCAGGTAAGTATGAGTTGGAATTGACCAGCTAGTGCTCCCCGGTCGGGGCACGCCTCCACCAAGTTATGGAAGCTTCCTGGACGTGGGACAAACTAGCCTTCCTCAGCGTTACACCACAAGCCAGCCATATCCCCCTAAAACAGTTAAGAGTCGTTAATCTGCCCCTAATAGATAAAATGTCCCCCAAATGTCTGGATTCTATGAAAAGGAATCTGCAAAACCAAACATTCCCAGCGTACACTGCAGCAGCACATAATTTTGCATACGGGGAGGGCCCTTAAGCACCCAGCCACAGCGTAGCGTCCCTCCACTAAACAAAGCCCGTAGCCTATTGCATATCAAAGGGCGCCGACGCTACACTGTTCACAAGCCTGTCTGCTCTAACTCACTCGCTGACCTACTCACGAGTCAGGATGTTAACTCTCACTTGTGTCAGTATGAAATGGCTGAACGCTTGTAAAAAAAACACAGTAAGAACTCAAGGCAAACAACTAAGCGCGCAGCTAAAATTCATCAGTGTGAACAGTTACATCTGCCAAAAACATTTTGAATTCCCTGCACCCTTCAACCTCTGCGACGATGCCTAAAGGCAGCTCTGAGCAAAAGTTTCAGGCAGGTGTGAAGAAATACTGCAAAGTAAGAATGCTTTTACATTTTATCGTTTTTTTGTTTTGTTTTTTGTTTTGTTTTTTTTCATCAATTCTCAAAGTCAGAGAACAGAAGAAAAATCTACATCAAATCAATGTTTGGCGTGACTACCTTTTGGCTTCAAACCGGCATCGATTTTTACTCTTGCACAAAGTCAGGGATTTTGTAGGATTAGAGTCAGGCGTGTGATTAACCAAATTATACCAAAGCAGGGGCAAATGATCCTTAACATATATGTAGGCTGAAACACAGTCATTAACGGACACAGAAACAGCTGCGTAGGAGGCTTAAAACTGGGTGAAGCACAGCTAAAGTCTGCCACTAAGGTGAGGTTGTAGAAGATAGTTTCCAGTCCCAAGCCTTACACCATGGCAAGACTGAGCACAGAAACAAAGTCACAAGGTAGTTTGACTGCATCAGCAAAGTCACTCCCTGGCAAAGATTTCAAAGCAGACTGGGGTTTTAAGGTGCGCCGGTCAAGCTCTTTTAACGGAGCGAAAAGAAAACGGGCAACGTAGAGGATCGGAGACGCAGTGTTCGGCCGAGGAAACCTATTGCAGCAGATGAAAAACACATCATATGTTTACTTTCCTTCGACATTGGAAAAAGTCCAGCACTGCCATCAGCCCACGGAACTGGTGGAATCCAGTTGGACCCAGGTATACCCATTTACTGTCCGCAGAAGTCTGGCCAGAGGCGGCCTTCATGGAAGAATTGCAGCCAAACAGCCATTCCTCCGATGTGGAAACAAGTCTCCGCCACTCAACTATGCACGAAAACATAGTAACCGGGGTGCAGAAAAATGCCAGCGGGTCCTCTCGACTGAGGGGTCAAACTTTGAAGTATTAGGCTGTTGCAGGAGGCAGTTTGTTTGCAGAAGGGCTGGAGATCGGGACAAAAATGAGTGTCTGCGGGCAACCGTGAAGCATTGCGGAGGTTCCCTACAAGTCTGGGGTTGCTTGCATTTCAGCAAATGGAGTGGGAGATTTGGTGAGGATCAATGGTGTCGACGATGCGAAGGTATACGGGCAGATATTTATCCATCGTGCCATACCATCAGGGAAGCGTGTGATTGGCCCCAAATTTACTCTGCAGCAGGACAATGACCTCAAACATACAGCCAATGTCATTAAGAACGATCTTCAGCGTAAAGAACAACAAAGAGTCCTGGGAGTAATGGTTTAGCCCCCACAGAGCCCCCGATTTCATCATCATCGAGTCTGTCTGGGATTAGAGGAAAAGAAAAGAGGGAAGGATGTGAGGCAGCCTACATCCACAGAAGATCTGGGGTTGGTTCTCCAAGATGTTTGGAACAACCTGTCTGCCGAGTTCCTTCGAAAACTGTGTGCACAAGCGTACCTAGAAACAACTATGCCGTATTGAAGGCAAAAGGGTGGCGACACCAAATACCGATTTGATTTGGATTTCTCTTCTGTTCATTGACTTTCCATTTTGTTAATTGATAAAAAACTATTAACACTTCTATTTCTGAAAGCATTCTTAATCGACAGCATTTTTTCACACCTGCCTAAAACGTTTGCACAGTAGTGTATTCGGAGGGAGGGGAATAAAAATAAATAAACAAAATAAATTTAAAAAAAAGCAAAAAACACAAAAAAGGACGCCGAGTGCCATCTCTCCAACACCCGTACATTCCTGAAGTCCAGCAGGGTAGAAATGGTTGGAGGAACCTGTCCTATTTTCTATGTTCCCCCCCTAAAGAGTAAAACTTGTGTGATGAGTTTCTTCGGTTTGTGAGTCCAAGGCCATGATTGGGAATGATCTGGAGAGGCAGGCGGGAGGTGAAAAGTAGTTGTGGAGGCAAGAGTGTCAAAGGTAGAGAAAGAGACCCTATATGCTAAATGCAGGGGGATGAACAGGCAAGTCCAAAAGAGGACCATGTTTGGCAGCGATCAGCTTTTAAGCATTGCTGTTTACAGAGTGGAATGGCGTAGGGGCCTGTAGCACATACGAGTAGCCAGGGAAATCTGTACATAGGCAAAGCAATTGTGTAAAAACTGTGGCGCGCGGGCAAGCTACGTAGCGCGCTTGTGTAAACGGGAGAAGGCTGTCTATAAAAACACTGGGAAACAGCCGAGATGTTGACAAGCACAAAAATAGGTGTTTTTTTGAAAGCTGTTTTTAACCAAGATGATCAGGGGAAAGCGCGAACGCAGTCCCCCACTACCACAAATTATGCAGTCGAGTTTCCTGCATTTGAGGAAATCGCAGGGGTCAGCACAGCCGGAGTGCAATGGCCGAGCCTCGCCCTGGGAGAACCACCTTCATGATCATGGTATCTCCCCTGCCAGGTAAGTATGAGTTGGAATTGACCAGCTAGTGCTCCCCGGTCGGGGCACGCCTCCACCAAGTTATGGAAGCTTCCTGGACGTGGGACAAACTAGCCTTCCTCAGCGTTACACCACAAGCCAGCCATATCCCCCTAAAACAGTTAAGAGTCGTTAATCTGCCCCTAATAGATAAAATGTCCCCCAAATGTCTGGATTCTATGAAAAGGAATCTGCAAAACCAAACATTCCCAGCGTACACTGCAGCAGCACATAATTTTGCATACGGGGAGGGCCCTTAAGCACCCAGCCACAGCGTAGCGTCCCTCCACTAAACAAAGCCCGTAGCCTATTGCATATCAAAGGGCGCCGACGCTACACTGTTCACAAGCCTGTCTGCTCTAACTCACTCGCTGACCTACTCACGAGTCAGGATGTTAACTCTCACTTGTGTCAGTATGAAATGGCTGAACGCTTGTAAAAAAAACACAGTAAGAACTCAAGGCAAACAACTAAGCGCGCAGCTAAAATTCATCAGTGTGAACAGTTACATCTGCCAAAAACATTTTGAATTCCCTGCACCCTTCAACCTCTGCGACGATGCCTAAAGGCAGCTCTGAGCAAAAGTTTCAGGCAGGTGTGAAGAAATACTGCAAAGTAAGAATGCTTTTACATTTTATCGTTTTTTTGGTTTTGTTTTTTGTTTTGTTTTTTTTCATCAATTCTCAAAGTCAGAGAACAGAAGAAAAATCTACATCAAATCAATGTTTGGCGTGACTACCTTTTGGCTTCAAACCGGCATCGATTTTTACTCTTGCACAAAGTCAGGGATTTTGTAGGATTAGAGTCAGGCGTGTGATTAACCAAATTATACCAAAGCAGGGGCAAATGATCCTTAACATATATGTAGGCTGAAACACAGTCATTAACGGACACAGAAACAGCTGCGTAGGAGGCTTAAAACTGGGTGAAGCACAGCTAAAGTCTGCCACTAAGGTGAGGTTGTAGAAGATAGTTTCCAGTCCCAAGCCTTACACCATGGCAAGACTGAGCACAGAAACAAAGTCACAAGGTAGTTTGACTGCATCAGCAAAGTCACTCCCTGGCAAAGATTTCAAAGCAGACTGGGGTTTTAAGGTGCGCCGGTCAAGCTCTTTTAAAGGAGCGAAAAGAAAACGGGCAACGTTGAGGATCGGAGACGCAGTGTTCGGCCGAGGAAACCTATTGCAGCAGATGAAAAACACATCATATGTTTACTTTCCTTCGACATCGGAAAAAGTCCAGCACTGCCATCAGCACACGGAACTGGTGGAATCCAGTTGGACCCAGGTATACCCATTTACTGTCCGCAGAAGTCTGGCCAGAGGCGGCCTTCATGGAAGAATTGCAGCCAAACAGCCATACCTCCGATGTGGAAACAAGTCTCCGCCACTCAACTATGCACGAAAACATAGTAACTGGGGTACAGAAAAATGCCAGCGGGTCCTCTCGACTGAGGGGTCAAACTTTGAAGTATTAGGCTGTTGCAGGAGGCAGTTTGTTTGCAGAAGGGCTGGAGATCGGGACAAAAATGAGTGTCTGCGGGCAACCGTGAAGCATTGCGGAGGTTCCCTACAAGTCTGGGGTTGCTTGCATTTCAGCAAATGGAGTGGGAGATTTGGTGAGGATCAATGGTGTCGACGATGCGAAGGTATACGGGCAGATATTTATCCATCGTGCCATACCATCAGGGAAGCGTGTGATTGGCCCCAAATTTACTCTGCAGCAGGACAATGACCTCAAACATACAGCCAATGTCATTAAGAACGATCTTCAGCGTAAAGAACAACAAAGAGTCCTGGGAGTAATGGTTTAGCCCCCACAGAGCCCCCGATTTCATCATCATCGAGTCTGTCTGGGATTAGAGGAAAAGAAAAGAGGGAAGGATGTGAGGCAGCCTACATCCACAGAAGATCTGGGGTTGGTTCTCCAAGATGTTTGGAACAACCTGTCTGCCGAGTTCCTTCGAAAACTGTGTGCACAAGCGTACCTAGAAACAACTATGCCGTATTGAAGGCAAAAGGGTGGCGACACCAAATACCGATTTGATTTGGATTTCTCTTCTGTTCATTGACTTTCCATTTTGTTAATTGATAAAAAACTATTAACACTTCTATTTCTGAAAGCATTCTTAATCGACAGCATTTTTTCACACCTGCCTAAAACGTTTGCACAGTAGTGTATTCGGAGGGAGGGGAATAAAAATAAATAAACAAAATAAATTTAAAAAAAAGCAAAAAACACAAAAAAGGACGCCGAGTGCCATCTCTCCAACACCCGTACATTCCTGAAGTCCAGCAGGGTAGAAATGGTTGGAGGAACCTGTCCTATTTTCTATGTTCCCCCCCTAAAGAGTAAAACTTGTGTGATGAGTTTCTTCGGTTTGTGAGTCCAAGGCCATGATTGGGAATGATCTGGAGAGGCAGGCGGGAGGTGAAAAGTAGTTGTGGAGGCAAGAGTGTCAAAGGTAGAGAAAGAGACCCTATATGCTAAATGCAGGGGGATGAACAGGCAAGTCCAAAAGAGGACCATGTTTGGCAGCGATCAGCTTTTAAGCATTGCTGTTTACAGAGTGGAATGGCGTAGGGGCCTGTAGCACATACGAGTAGCCAGGGAAATCTGTACATAGGCAAAGCAATTGTGTAAAAACTGTGGCGCGCGGGCAAGCTACGTAGCGCGCTTGTGTAAACGGGAGAAGGCTGTCTATAAAAACACTGGGAAACAGCCGAGATGTTGACAAGCACAAAAATAGGTGTTTTTTTGAAAGCTGTTTTTAACCAAGATGATCAGGGGAAAGCGCGAACGCAGTCCCCCACTACCACAAATTATGCAGTCGAGTTTCCTGCATTTGAGGAAATCGCAGGGGTCAGCACAGCCGGAGTGCAATGGCCGAGCCTCGCCCTGGGAGAACCACCTTCATGATCATGGTATCTCCCCTGCCAGGTAAGTATGAGTTGGAATTGACCAGCTAGTGCTCCCCGGTCGGGGCACGCCTCCACCAAGTTATGGAAGCTTCCTGGACGTGGGACAAACTAGCCTTCCTCAGCGTTAGACCACAAGCCAGCCATATCCCCCTAAAACAGTTAAGAGTCGTTAATCTGCCCCTAATAGATAAAATGTCCCCCAAATGTCTGGATTCTATGAAAAGGAATCTGCAAAACCAAACATTCCCAGCGTACACTGCAGCAGCACATAATTTTGCATACGGGGAGGGCCCTTAAGCACCCAGCCACAGCGTAGCGTCCCTCCACTAAACAAAGCCCGTAGCCTATTGCATATCAAAGGGCCCTGACGCTACACTGTTCACAAGCCTGTCTGCTCTAACTCACTCGCTGACCTACTCACGAGTCAGGATGTTAACTCTCACTTGTGTCAATATGAAATGGCTGAACGCTTGTAAAAAAAACACAGTAAGAACTCAAGGCAAACAACTAAGCGCACAGCTAAAATTCATCAGTGTGAACAGTTACATCTGCCAAAAACATTTTGAATTCCCTGCACCCTTCAACCTCTGCGACGATGCCTAAAGGCAGCTCTGAGCAAAAGTTTCAGGCAGGTGTGAAGAAATACTGCAAAGTAAGAATGCTTTTACATTTTATCGTTTTTTTGTTTTTGTTTTTTGTTTTGTTTTTTTTCATCAATTCTCAAAGTCAGAGAACAGAAGAAAAATCTACATCAAATCAATGTTTGGCGTGACTACCTTTTGGCTTCAAACCGGCATCGATTTTTACTCTTGCACAAAGTCAGGGATTTTTTAGGATTAGAGTCAGGGGTGTGATTAACCAAATTATACCAAAGCAGGGGCAAATGATCCTTAACATATATGTAGGCTGAAACACAGTCATTAACGGACACAGAAACAGCTGCGTAGGAGGCTTAAAACTGGGTGAAGCACAGCTAAAGTCTGCCACTAAGGTGAGGTTGTAGAAGATAGTTTCCAGTCCCAAGCCTTACACCATGGCAAGACTGAGCACAGAAACAAAGTCACAAGGTAGTTTGACTGCATCAGCAAAGTCACTCCCTGGCAAAGATTTCAAAGCAGACTGGGGTTTTAAGGTGCGCCGGTCAAGCTCTTTTAAAGGAGCGAAAAGAAAACGGGCAACGTTGAGGATCGGAGACGCAGTGTTCGGCCGAGGAAACCTATTGCAGCAGATGAAAAACACATCATATGTTTACTTTCCTTCGACATCGGAAAAAGTCCAGCACTGCCATCAGCCCACGGAACTGGTGGAATCCAGTTGGACCCAGGTATACCCATTTACTGTCCGCAGAAGTCTGGCCAGAGGCGGCCTTCATGGAAGAATTGCAGCCAAACAGCCATACCTCCGATGTGGAAACAAGTCTCCGCCACTCAACTATGCACGAAAACATAGTAACTGGGGTACAGAAAAATGCCAGCGGGTCCTCTCGACTGAGGGGTCAAACTTTGAAGTATTAGGCTGTTGCAGGAGGCAGTTTGTTTGCAGAAGGGCTGGAGATCGGGACAAAAATGAGTGTCTGCGGGCAACCGTGAAGCATTGCGGAGGTTCCCTACAAGTCTGGGGTTGCTTGCATTTCAGCAAATGGAGTGGGAGATTTGGTGAGGATCAATGGTGTCGACGATGCGAAGGTATACGGGCAGATATTTATCCATCGTGCCATACCATCAGGGAAGCGTGTGATTGGCCCCAAATTTACTCTGCAGCAGGACAATGACCTCAAACATACAGCCAATGTCATTAAGAACGATCTTCAGCGTAAAGAACAACAAAGAGTCCTGGGAGTAATGGTTTAGCCCCCACAGAGCCCCCGATTTCATCATCATCGAGTCTGTCTGGGATTAGAGGAAAAGAAAAGAGGGAAGGATGTGAGGCAGCCTACATCCACAGAAGATCTGGGGTTGGTTCTCCAAGATGTTTGGAACAACCTGTCTGCCGAGTTCCTTCGAAAACTGTGTGCACAAGCGTACCTAGAAACAACTATGCCGTATTGAAGGCAAAAGGGTGGCGACACCAAATACCGATTTGATTTGGATTTCTCTTCTGTTCATTGACTTTCCATTTTGTTAATTGATAAAAAACTATTAACACTTCTATTTCTGAAAGCATTCTTAATCGACAGCATTTTTTCACACCTGCCTAAAACGTTTGCACAGTAGTGTATTCGGAGGGAGGGGAATAAAAATAAATAAACAAAATAAATTTAAAAAAAAGCAAAAAACACAAAAAAGGACGCCGAGTGCCATCTCTCCAACACCCGTACATTCCTGAAGTCCAGCAGGGTAGAAATGGTTGGAGGAACCTGTCCTATTTTCTATGTTCCCCCCCTAAAGAGTAAAACTTGTGTGATGAGTTTCTTCGGTTTGTGAGTCCAAGGCCATGATTGGGAATGATCTGGAGAGGCAGGCGGGAGGTGAAAAGTAGTTGTGGAGGCAAGAGTGTCAAAGGTAGAGAAAGAGACCCTATATGCTAAATGCAGGGGGATGAACAGGCAAGTCCAAAAGAGGACCATGTTTGGCAGCGATCAGCTTTTAAGCATTGCTGTTTACAGAGTGGAATGGCGTAGGGGCCTGTAGCACATACGAGTAGCCAGGGAAATCTGTACATAGGCAAAGCAATTGTGTAAAAACTGTGGCGCGCGGGCAAGCTACGTAGCGCGCTTGTGTAAATGGGAGAAGGCTGTCTATAAAAACACTGGGAAACAGCCGAGATGTTGACAAGCACAAAAATAGGTGTTTTTTTGAAAGCTGTTTTTAACCAAGATGATCAGGGGAAAGCGCGAACGCAGTCCCCCACTACCACAAATTATGCAGTCGAGTTTCCTGCATTTGAGGAAATCGCAGGGGTCAGCACAGCCGGAGTGCAATGGCCGAGCCTCGCCCTGGGAGAACCACCTTCATGATCATGGTATCTCCCCTGCCAGGTAAGTATGAGTTGGAATTGACCAGCTAGTGCTCCCCGGTCGGGGCACGCCTCCACCAAGTTATGGAAGCTTCCTGGACGTGGGACAAACTAGCCTTCCTCAGCGTTACACCACAAGCCAGCCATATCCCCCTAAAACAGTTAAGAGTCGTTAATCTGCCCCTAATAGATAAAATGTCCCCCAAATGTCTGGATTCTATGAAAAGGAATCTGCAAAACCAAACATTCCCAGCGTACACTGCAGCAGCACATAATTTTGCATACGGGGAGGGCCCTTAAGCACCCAGCCACAGCGTAGCGTCCCTCCACTAAACAAAGCCCGTAGCCTATTGCATATCAAAGGGCCCTGACGCTACACTGTTCACAAGCCTGTCTGCTCTAACTCACTCGCTGACCTACTCACGAGTCAGGATGTTAACTCTCACTTGTGTCAGTATGAAATGGCTGAACGCTTGTAAAAAAAACACAGTAAGAACTCAAGGCAAACAACTAAGCGCGCAGCTAAAATTCATCAGTGTGAACAGTTACATCTGCCAAAAACATTTTGAATTCCCTGCACCCTTCAACCTCTGCGACGATGCCTAAAGGCAGCTCTGAGCAAAAGTTTCAGGCAGGTGTGAAGAAATACTGCAAAGTAAGAATGCTTTTACATTTTATCGTTTTTTGGTTTTGTTTTTTGTTTTGTTTTTTTTCATCAATTCTCAAAGTCAGAGAACAGAAGAAAAATCTACATCAAATCAATGTTTGGCGTGACTACCTTTTGGCTTCAAACCGGCATCAATTTTTACTCTTGCACAAAGTCAGGGATTTTGTAGGATTAGAGTCAGGCGTGTGATTAACCAAATTATACCAAAGCAGGGGCAAATGATCCTTAACATATATGTAGGCTGAAACACAGTCATTAACGGACACAGAAACAGCTGCGTAGGAGGCTTAAAACTGGGTGAAGCACAGCTAAAGTCTGCCACTAAGGTGAGGTTGTAGAAGATAGTTTCCAGTCCCAAGCCTTACACCATGGCAAGACTGAGCACAGAAACAAAGTCACAAGGTAGTTTGACTGCATCAGCAAAGTCACTCCCTGGCAAAGATTTCAAAGCAGACTGGGGTTTTAAGGTGCGCCGGTCAAGCTCTTTTAAAGGAGCGAAAAGAAAACGGGCAACGTTGAGGATCGGAGACGCAGTGTTCGGCCGAGGAAACCTATTGCAGCAGATGAAAAACACATCATATGTTTACTTTCCTTCGACATCGGAAAAAGTCCAGCACTGCCATCAGCCCACGGAACTGGTGGAATCCAGTTGGACCCAGGTATACCCATTTACTGTCCGCAGAAGTCTGGCCAGAGGCGGCCTTCATGGAAGAATTGCAGCCAAACAGCCATACCTCCGATGTGGAAACAAGTCTCCGCCACTCAACTATGCACGAAAACATAGTAACTGGGGTACAGAAAAATGCCAGCGGGTCCTCTCGACTGAGGGGTCAAACTTTGAAGTATTAGGCTGTTGCAGGAGGCAGTTTGTTTGCAGAAGGGCTGGAGATCGGGACAAAAATGAGTGTCTGCGGGCAACCGTGAAGCATTGCGGAGGTTCCCTACAAGTCTGGGGTTGCTTGCATTTCAGCAAATGGAGTGGGAGATTTGGTGAGGATCAATGGTGTCGACGATGCGAAGGTATACGGGCAGATATTTATCCATCGTGCCATACCATCAGGGAAGCGTGTGATTGGCCCCAAATTTACTCTGCAGCAGGACAATGACCTCAAACATACAGCCAATGTCATTAAGAACGATCTTCAGCGTAAAGAACAACAAAGAGTCCTGGGAGTAATGGTTTAGCCCCCACAGAGCCCCCGATTTCATCATCATCGAGTCTGTCTGGGATTAGAGGAAAAGAAAAGAGGGAAGGATGTGAGGCAGCCTACATCCACAGAAGATCTGGGGTTGGTTCTCCAAGATGTTTGGAACAACCTGTCTGCCGAGTTCCTTCGAAAACTGTGTGCACAAGCGTACCTAGAAACAACTATGCCGTATTGAAGGCAAAAGGGTGGCGACACCAAATACCGATTTGATTTGGATTTCTCTTCTGTTCATTGACTTTCCATTTTGTTAATTGATAAAAAACTATTAACACTTCTATTTCTGAAAGCATTCTTAATCGACAGCATTTTTTCACACCTGCCTAAAACGTTTGCACAGTAGTGTATTCGGAGGGAGGGGAATAAAAATAAATAAACAAAATAAATTTAAAAAAAAGCAAAAAACACAAAAAAGGACGCCGAGTGCCATCTCTCCAACACCCGTACATTCCTGAAGTCCAGCAGGGTAGAAATGGTTGGAGGAACCTGTCCTATTTTCTATGTTCCCCCCCTAAAGAGTAAAACTTGTGTGATGAGTTTCTTCGGTTTGTGAGTCCAAGGCCATGATTGGGAATGATCTGGAGAGGCAGGCGGGAGGTGAAAAGTAGTTGTGGAGGCAAGAGTGTCAAAGGTAGAGAAAGAGACCCTATATGCTAAATGCAGGGGGATGAACAGGCAAGTCCAAAAGAGGACCATGTTTGGCAGCGATCAGCTTTTAAGCATTGCTGTTTACAGAGTGGAATGGCGTAGGGGCCTGTAGCACATACGAGTAGCCAGGGAAATCTGTACATAGGCAAAGCAATTGTGTAAAAACTGTGGCGCGCGGGCAAGCTACGTAGCGCGCTTGTGTAAACGGGAGAAGGCTGTCTATAAAAACACTGGGAAACAGCCAAGATGTTGACAAGCACAAAAATAGGTGTTTTTTTGAAAGCTGTTTTTAACCAAGATGATCAGGGGAAAGCGCGAACGCAGTCCCCCACTACCACAAATTATGCAGTCGAGTTTCCTGCATTTGAGGAAATCGCAGGGGTCAGCACAGCCGGAGTGCAATGGCCGAGCCTCGCCCTGGGAGAACCACCTTCATGATCATGGTATCTCCCCTGCCAGGTAAGTATGAGTTGGAATTGACCAGCTAGTGCTCCCCGGTCGGGGCACGCCTCCCCCAAGTTATGGAAGCTTCCTGGACGTGGGACAAACTAGCCTTCCTCAGCGTTACACCACAAGCCAGCCATATCCCCCTAAAACAGTTAAGAGTCGTTAATCTGCCCCTAATAGATAAAATGTCCCCCAAATGTCTGGATTCTATGAAAAGGAATCTGCAAAACCAAACATTCCCAGCGTACACTGCAGCAGCACATAATTTTGCATACGGGGAGGGCCCTTAAGCACCCAGCCACAGCGTAGCGTCCCTCCACTAAACAAAGCCCGTAGCCTATTGCATATCAAAGGGCGCCGACGCTACACTGTTCACAAGCCTGTCTGCTCTAACTCACTCGCTGACCTACTCACGAGTCAGGATGTTAACTCTCACTTGTGTCAGTATGAAATGGCTGAACGCTTGTAAAAAAAACACAGTAAGAACTCAAGGCAAACAACTAAGCGCGCAGCTAAAATTCATCAGTGTGAACAGTTACATCTGCCAAAAACATTTTGAATTCCCTGCACCCTTCAACCTCTGCGACGATGCCTAAAGGCAGCTCTGAGCAAAAGTTTCAGGCAGGTGTGAAGAAATACTGCAAAGTAAGAATGCTTTTACATTTTATCGTTTTTTTGGTTTTGTTTTTTGTTTTGTTTTTTTTCATCAATTCTCAAAGTCAGAGAACAGAAGAAAAATCTACATCAAATCAATGTTTGGCGTGACTACCTTTTGGCTTCAAACCGGCATCGATTTTTACTCTTGCACAAAGTCAGGGATTTTGTAGGATTAGAGTCAGGCGTGTGATTAACCAAATTATACCAAAGCAGGGGCAAATGATCCTTAACATATATGTAGGCTGAAACACAGTCATTAACGGACACAGAAACAGCTGCGTAGGAGGCTTAAAACTGGGTGAAGCACAGCTAAAGTCTGCCACTAAGGTGAGGTTGTAGAAGATAGTTTCCAGTCCCAAGCCTTACACCATGGCAAGACTGAGCACAGAAACAAAGTCACAAGGTAGTTTGACTGCATCAGCAAAGTCACTCCCTGGCAAAGATTTCAAAGCAGACTGGGGTTTTAAGGTGCGCCGGTCAAGCTCTTTTAAAGGAGCGAAAAGAAAACGGGCAACGTTGAGGATCGGAGACGCAGTGTTCGGCCGAGGAAACCTATTGCAGCAGATGAAAAACACATCATATGTTTACTTTCCTTCGACATCGGAAAAAGTCCAGCACTGCCATCAGCACACGGAACTGGTGGAATCCAGTTGGACCCAGGTATACCCATTTACTGTCCGCAGAAGTCTGGCCAGAGGCGGCCTTCATGGAAGAATTGCAGCCAAACAGCCATACCTCCGATGTGGAAACAAGTCTCCGCCACTCAACTATGCACGAAAACATAGTAACCGGGGTGCAGAAAAATGCCAGCGGGTCCTCTCGACTGAGGGGTCAAACTTTGAAGTATTAGGCTGTTGCAGGAGGCAGTTTGTTTGCAGAAGGGCTGGAGAGCGGTACAAAAATGAGTGTCTGCGGGCAACCGTGAAGCATTGCGGAGGTTCCCTACAAGTCTGGGGTTGCTTGCATTTCAGCAAATGGAGTGGGAGATTTGGTGAGGATCAATGGTGTCGACGATGCGAAGGTATACGGGCAGATATTTATCCATCGTGCCATACCATCAGGGAAGCGTGTGATTGGCCCCAAATTTACTCTGCAGCAGGACAATGACCTCAAACATACAGCCAAAGTCATTAAGAACGATCTTCAGCGTAAAGAACAACAAAGAGTCCTGGGAGTAATGGTTTAGCCCCCACAGAGCCCCCGATTTCATCATCATCGAGTCTGTCTGGGATTAGAGGAAAAGAAAACAGGGAAGGATGTGAGGCAGCCTACATCCACAGAAGATCTGGGGTTGGTTCTCCAAGATGTTTGGAACAACCTGTCTGCCGAGTTCCTTCGAAAACTGTGTGCACAAGCGTACCTAGAAACAATTATGCCGTATTGAAGGCAAAAGGGTGGCGACACCAAATACCGATTTGATTTGGATTTCTCTTCTGTTCATTGACTTTCCATTTTGTTAATTGATAAAAAACTATTAACACTTCTATTTCTGAAAGCATTCTTAATCGACAGCATTTTTTCACACCTGCCTAAAACGTTTGCACAGTAGTGTATTCGGAGGGAGGGGAATAAAAATAAACAAAATAAATAAAAAAAAAAGCAAAAAACACAAAAAAGGACGCCGAGTGCCATCTCTCCAACACCCGTACATTCCTGAAGTCCAGCAGGGTAGAAATGGTTGGAGGAACCTGTCCTATTTTCTATGTTCCCCCCTAAAGAGTAAAACTTGTGTGATGAGTTTCTTCGGTTTGTGAGTCCAAGGCCATGATTGGGAATGATCTGGAGAGGCAGGCGGGAGGTGAAAAGTAGTTGTGGAGGCAAGAGTGTCAAAGGTAGAGAAAGAGACCCTATATGCTAAATGCAGGGGGATGAACAGGCAAGTCCAAAAGAGGACAATGTTTGGCAGCGATCAGCTTTTAAGCATTGCTGTTTACAGAGTGGAATGGCGTAGGGGCCTGTAGCACATACGAGTAGCCAGGGAAATCTGTACATAGGCAAAGCAATTGTGTAAAAACTGTGGCGCGCGGGCAAGCTACGTAGCGCGCTTGTGTAAACGGGAGAAGGCTGTCTATAAAAACACTGGGAAACAGCCGAGATGTTGACAAGCACAAAAATAGGTGTTTTTTTGAAAGCTGTTTTTAACCAAGATGATCAGGGGAAAGCGCGAACGCAGTCCCCCACTACCACAAATTATGCAGTCGAGTTTCCTGCATTTGAGGAAATCGCAGGGGTCAGCACAGCCGGAGTGCAATGGCCGAGCCTCGCCCTGGGAGAACCACCTTCATGATCATGGTATCTCCCCTGCCAGGTAAGTATGAGTTGGAATTGACCAGCTAGTGCTCCCCGGTCGGGGCACGCCTCCACCAAGTTATGGAAGCTTCCTGGACGTGGGACAAACTAGCCTTCCTCAGCGTTACACCACAAGCCAGCCATATCCCCCTAAAACAGTTAAGAGTCGTTAATCTGCCCCTAATAGATAAAATGTCCCCCAAATGTCTGGATTCTATGAAAAGGAATCTGCAAAACCAAACATTCCCAGCGTACACTGCAGCAGCACATAATTTTGCATACGGGGAGGGCCCTTAAGCACCCAGCCACAGCGTAGCGTCCCTCCACTAAACAAAGCCCGTAGCCTATTGCATATCAAAGGGCCCTGACGCTACACTGTTCACAAGCCTGTCTGCTCTAACTCACTCGCTGACCTACTCACGAGTCAGGATGTTAACTCTCACTTGTGTCAATATGAAATGGCTGAACGCTTGTAAAAAAAACACAGTAAGAACTCAAGGCAAACAACTAAGCGCACAGCTAAAATTCATCAGTGTGAACAGTTACATCTGCCAAAAACATTTTGAATTCCCTGCACCCTTCAACCTCTGCGACGATGCCTAAAGGCAGCTCTGAGCAAAAGTTTCAGGCAGGTGTGAAGAAATACTGCAAAGTAAGAATGCTTTTACATTTTATCGTTTTTTTGTTTTTGTTTTTTGTTTTGTTTTTTTTCATCAATTCTCAAAGTCAGAGAACAGAAGAAAAATCTACATCAAATCAATGTTTGGCGTGACTACCTTTTGGCTTCAAACCGGCATCGATTTTTACTCTTGCACAAAGTCAGGGATTTTTTAGGATTAGAGTCAGGGGTGTGATTAACCAAATTATACCAAAGCAGGGGCAAATGATCCTTAACATATATGTAGGCTGAAACACAGTCATTAACGGACACAGAAACAGCTGCGTAGGAGGCTTAAAACTGGGTGAAGCACAGCTAAAGTCTGCCACTAAGGTGAGGTTGTAGAAGATAGTTTCCAGTCCCAAGCCTTACACCATGGCAAGACTGAGCACAGAAACAAAGTCACAAGGTAGTTTGACTGCATCAGCAAAGTCACTCCCTGGCAAAGATTTCAAAGCAGACTGGGGTTTTAAGGTGCGCCGGTCAAGCTCTTTTAAAGGAGCGAAAAGAAAACGGGCAACGTTGAGGATCGGAGACGCAGTGTTCGGCCGAGGAAACCTATTGCAGCAGATGAAAAACACATCATATGTTTACTTTCCTTCGACATCGGAAAAAGTCCAGCACTGCCATCAGCCCACGGAACTGGTGGAATCCAGTTGGACCCAGGTATACCCATTTACTGTCCGCAGAAGTCTGGCCAGAGGCGGCCTTCATGGAAGAATTGCAGCCAAACAGCCATACCTCCGATGTGGAAACAAGTCTCCGCCACTCAACTATGCACGAAAACATAGTAACTGGGGTACAGAAAAATGCCAGCGGGTCCTCTCGACTGAGGGGTCAAACTTTGAAGTATTAGGCTGTTGCAGGAGGCAGTTTGTTTGCAGAAGGGCTGGAGATCGGGACAAAAATGAGTGTCTGCGGGCAACCGTGAAGCATTGCGGAGGTTCCCTACAAGTCTGGGGTTGCTTGCATTTCAGCAAATGGAGTGGGAGATTTGGTGAGGATCAATGGTGTCGACGATGCGAAGGTATACGGGCAGATATTTATCCATCGTGCCATACCATCAGGGAAGCGTGTGATTGGCCCCAAATTTACTCTGCAGCAGGACAATGACCTCAAACATACAGCCAATGTCATTAAGAACGATCTTCAGCGTAAAGAACAACAAAGAGTCCTGGGAGTAATGGTTTAGCCCCCACAGAGCCCCCGATTTCATCATCATCGAGTCTGTCTGGGATTAGAGGAAAAGAAAAGAGGGAAGGATGTGAGGCAGCCTACATCCACAGAAGATCTGGGGTTGGTTCTCCAAGATGTTTGGAACAACCTGTCTGCCGAGTTCCTTCGAAAACTGTGTGCACAAGCGTACCTAGAAACAACTATGCCGTATTGAAGGCAAAAGGGTGGCGACACCAAATACCGATTTGATTTGGATTTCTCTTCTGTTCATTGACTTTCCATTTTGTTAATTGATAAAAAACTATTAACACTTCTATTTCTGAAAGCATTCTTAATCGACAGCATTTTTTCACACCTGCCTAAAACGTTTGCACAGTAGTGTATTCGGAGGGAGGGGAATAAAAATAAATAAACAAAATAAATTTAAAAAAAAGCAAAAAACACAAAAAAGGACGCCGAGTGCCATCTCTCCAACACCCGTACATTCCTGAAGTCCAGCAGGGTAGAAATGGTTGGAGGAACCTGTCCTATTTTCTATGTTCCCCCCCTAAAGAGTAAAACTTGTGTGATGAGTTTCTTCGGTTTGTGAGTCCAAGGCCATGATTGGGAATGATCTGGAGAGGCAGGCGGGAGGTGAAAAGTAGTTGTGGAGGCAAGAGTGTCAAAGGTAGAGAAAGAGACCCTATATGCTAAATGCAGGGGGATGAACAGGCAAGTCCAAAAGAGGACCATGTTTGGCAGCGATCAGCTTTTAAGCATTGCTGTTTACAGAGTGGAATGGCGTAGGGGCCTGTAGCACATACGAGTAGCCAGGGAAATCTGTACATAGGCAAAGCAATTGTGTAAAAACTGTGGCGCGCGGGCAAGCTACGTAGCGCGCTTGTGTAAATGGGAGAAGGCTGTCTATAAAAACACTGGGAAACAGCCGAGATGTTGACAAGCACAAAAATAGGTGTTTTTTTGAAAGCTGTTTTTAACCAAGATGATCAGGGGAAAGCGCGAACGCAGTCCCCCACTACCACAAATTATGCAGTCGAGTTTCCTGCATTTGAGGAAATCGCAGGGGTCAGCACAGCCGGAGTGCAATGGCCGAGCCTCGCCCTGGGAGAACCACCTTCATGATCATGGTATCTCCCCTGCCAGGTAAGTATGAGTTGGAATTGACCAGCTAGTGCTCCCCGGTCGGGGCACGCCTCCACCAAGTTATGGAAGCTTCCTGGACGTGGGACAAACTAGCCTTCCTCAGCGTTACACCACAAGCCAGCCATATCCCCCTAAAACAGTTAAGAGTCGTTAATCTGCCCCTAATAGATAAAATGTCCCCCAAATGTCTGGATTCTATGAAAAGGAATCTGCAAAACCAAACATTCCCAGCGTACACTGCAGCAGCACATAATTTTGCATACGGGGAGGGCCCTTAAGCACCCAGCCACAGCGTAGCGTCCCTCCACTAAACAAAGCCCGTAGCCTATTGCATATCAAAGGGCCCTGACGCTACACTGTTCACAAGCCTGTCTGCTCTAACTCACTCGCTGACCTACTCACGAGTCAGGATGTTAACTCTCACTTGTGTCAGTATGAAATGGCTGAACGCTTGTAAAAAAAACACAGTAAGAACTCAAGGCAAACAACTAAGCGCGCAGCTAAAATTCATCAGTGTGAACAGTTACATCTGCCAAAAACATTTTGAATTCCCTGCACCCTTCAACCTCTGCGACGATGCCTAAAGGCAGCTCTGAGCAAAAGTTTCAGGCAGGTGTGAAGAAATACTGCAAAGTAAGAATGCTTTTACATTTTATCGTTTTTTGGTTTTGTTTTTTGTTTTGTTTTTTTTCATCAATTCTCAAAGTCAGAGAACAGAAGAAAAATCTACATCAAATCAATGTTTGGCGTGACTACCTTTTGGCTTCAAACCGGCATCAATTTTTACTCTTGCACAAAGTCAGGGATTTTGTAGGATTAGAGTCAGGCGTGTGATTAACCAAATTATACCAAAGCAGGGGCAAATGATCCTTAACATATATGTAGGCTGAAACACAGTCATTAACGGACACAGAAACAGCTGCGTAGGAGGCTTAAAACTGGGTGAAGCACAGCTAAAGTCTGCCACTAAGGTGAGGTTGTAGAAGATAGTTTCCAGTCCCAAGCCTTACACCATGGCAAGACTGAGCACAGAAACAAAGTCACAAGGTAGTTTGACTGCATCAGCAAAGTCACTCCCTGGCAAAGATTTCAAAGCAGACTGGGGTTTTAAGGTGCGCCGGTCAAGCTCTTTTAAAGGAGCGAAAAGAAAACGGGCAACGTTGAGGATCGGAGACGCAGTGTTCGGCCGAGGAAACCTATTGCAGCAGATGAAAAACACATCATATGTTTACTTTCCTTCGACATCGGAAAAAGTCCAGCACTGCCATCAGCCCACGGAACTGGTGGAATCCAGTTGGACCCAGGTATACCCATTTACTGTCCGCAGAAGTCTGGCCAGAGGCGGCCTTCATGGAAGAATTGCAGCCAAACAGCCATACCTCCGATGTGGAAACAAGTCTCCGCCACTCAACTATGCACGAAAACATAGTAACTGGGGTACAGAAAAATGCCAGCGGGTCCTCTCGACTGAGGGGTCAAACTTTGAAGTATTAGGCTGTTGCAGGAGGCAGTTTGTTTGCAGAAGGGCTGGAGATCGGGACAAAAATGAGTGTCTGCGGGCAACCGTGAAGCATTGCGGAGGTTCCCTACAAGTCTGGGGTTGCTTGCATTTCAGCAAATGGAGTGGGAGATTTGGTGAGGATCAATGGTGTCGACGATGCGAAGGTATACGGGCAGATATTTATCCATCGTGCCATACCATCAGGGAAGCGTGTGATTGGCCCCAAATTTACTCTGCAGCAGGACAATGACCTCAAACATACAGCCAATGTCATTAAGAACGATCTTCAGCGTAAAGAACAACAAAGAGTCCTGGGAGTAATGGTTTAGCCCCCACAGAGCCCCCGATTTCATCATCATCGAGTCTGTCTGGGATTAGAGGAAAAGAAAAGAGGGAAGGATGTGAGGCAGCCTACATCCACAGAAGATCTGGGGTTGGTTCTCCAAGATGTTTGGAACAACCTGTCTGCCGAGTTCCTTCGAAAACTGTGTGCACAAGCGTACCTAGAAACAACTATGCCGTATTGAAGGCAAAAGGGTGGCGACACCAAATACCGATTTGATTTGGATTTCTCTTCTGTTCATTGACTTTCCATTTTGTTAATTGATAAAAAACTATTAACACTTCTATTTCTGAAAGCATTCTTAATCGACAGCATTTTTTCACACCTGCCTAAAACGTTTGCACAGTAGTGTATTCGGAGGGAGGGGAATAAAAATAAATAAACAAAATAAATTTAAAAAAAAGCAAAAAACACAAAAAAGGACGCCGAGTGCCATCTCTCCAACACCCGTACATTCCTGAAGTCCAGCAGGGTAGAAATGGTTGGAGGAACCTGTCCTATTTTCTATGTTCCCCCCCTAAAGAGTAAAACTTGTGTGATGAGTTTCTTCGGTTTGTGAGTCCAAGGCCATGATTGGGAATGATCTGGAGAGGCAGGCGGGAGGTGAAAAGTAGTTGTGGAGGCAAGAGTGTCAAAGGTAGAGAAAGAGACCCTATATGCTAAATGCAGGGGGATGAACAGGCAAGTCCAAAAGAGGACCATGTTTGGCAGCGATCAGCTTTTAAGCATTGCTGTTTACAGAGTGGAATGGCGTAGGGGCCTGTAGCACATACGAGTAGCCAGGGAAATCTGTACATAGGCAAAGCAATTGTGTAAAAACTGTGGCGCGCGGGCAAGCTACGTAGCGCGCTTGTGTAAACGGGAGAAGGCTGTCTATAAAAACACTGGGAAACAGCCGAGATGTTGACAAGCACAAAAATAGGTGTTTTTTTGAAAGCTGTTTTTAACCAAGATGATCAGGGGAAAGCGCGAACGCAGTCCCCCACTACCACAAATTATGCAGTCGAGTTTCCTGCATTTGAGGAAATCGCAGGGGTCAGCACAGCCGGAGTGCAATGGCCGAGCCTCGCCCTGGGAGAACCACCTTCATGATCATGGTATCTCCCCTGCCAGGTAAGTATGAGTTGGAATTGACCAGCTAGTGCTCCCCGGTCGGGGCACGCCTCCCCCAAGTTATGGAAGCTTCCTGGACGTGGGACAAACTAGCCTTCCTCAGCGTTACACCACAAGCCAGCCATATCCCCCTAAAACAGTTAAGAGTCGTTAATCTGCCCCTAATAGATAAAATGTCCCCCAAATGTCTGGATTCTATGAAAAGGAATCTGCAAAACCAAACATTCCCAGCGTACACTGCAGCAGCACATAATTTTGCATACGGGGAGGGCCCTTAAGCACCCAGCCACAGCGTAGCGTCCCTCCACTAAACAAAGCCCGTAGCCTATTGCATATCAAAGGGCGCCGACGCTACACTGTTCACAAGCCTGTCTGCTCTAACTCACTCGCTGACCTACTCACGAGTCAGGATGTTAACTCTCACTTGTGTCAGTATGAAATGGCTGAACGCTTGTAAAAAAAACACAGTAAGAACTCAAGGCAAACAACTAAGCGCGCAGCTAAAATTCATCAGTGTGAACAGTTACATCTGCCAAAAACATTTTGAATTCCCTGCACCCTTCAACCTCTGCGACGATGCCTAAAGGCAGCTCTGAGCAAAAGTTTCAGGCAGGTGTGAAGAAATACTGCAAAGTAAGAATGCTTTTACATTTTATCGTTTTTTTGGTTTTGTTTTTTGTTTTGTTTTTTTTCATCAATTCTCAAAGTCAGAGAACAGAAGAAAAATCTACATCAAATCAATGTTTGGCGTGACTACCTTTTGGCTTCAAACCGGCATCGATTTTTACTCTTGCACAAAGTCAGGGATTTTGTAGGATTAGAGTCAGGCGTGTGATTAACCAAATTATACCAAAGCAGGGGCAAATGATCCTTAACATATATGTAGGCTGAAACACAGTCATTAACGGACACAGAAACAGCTGCGTAGGAGGCTTAAAACTGGGTGAAGCACAGCTAAAGTCTGCCACTAAGGTGAGGTTGTAGAAGATAGTTTCCAGTCCCAAGCCTTACACCATGGCAAGACTGAGCACAGAAACAAAGTCACAAGGTAGTTTGACTGCATCAGCAAAGTCACTCCCTGGCAAAGATTTCAAAGCAGACTGGGGTTTTAAGGTGCGCCGGTCAAGCTCTTTTAAAGGAGCGAAAAGAAAACGGGCAACGTTGAGGATCGGAGACGCAGTGTTCGGCCGAGGAAACCTATTGCAGCAGATGAAAAACACATCATATGTTTACTTTCCTTCGACATCGGAAAAAGTCCAGCACTGCCATCAGCACACGGAACTGGTGGAATCCAGTTGGACCCAGGTATACCCATTTACTGTCCGCAGAAGTCTGGCCAGAGGCGGCCTTCATGGAAGAATTGCAGCCAAACAGCCATACCTCCGATGTGGAAACAAGTCTCCGCCACTCAACTATGCACGAAAACATAGTAACCGGGGTGCAGAAAAATGCCAGCGGGTCCTCTCGACTGAGGGGTCAAACTTTGAAGTATTAGGCTGTTGCAGGAGGCAGTTTGTTTGCAGAAGGGCTGGAGAGCGGTACAAAAATGAGTGTCTGCGGGCAACCGTGAAGCATTGCGGAGGTTCCCTACAAGTCTGGGGTTGCTTGCATTTCAGCAAATGGAGTGGGAGATTTGGTGAGGATCAATGGTGTCGACGATGCGAAGGTATACGGGCAGATATTTATCCATCGTGCCATACCATCAGGGAAGCGTGTGATTGGCCCCAAATTTACTCTGCAGCAGGACAATGACCTCAAACATACAGCCAAAGTCATTAAGAACGATCTTCAGCGTAAAGAACAACAAAGAGTCCTGGGAGTAATGGTTTAGCCCCCACAGAGCCCCCGATTTCATCATCATCGAGTCTGTCTGGGATTAGAGGAAAAGAAAACAGGGAAGGATGTGAGGCAGCCTACATCCACAGAAGATCTGGGGTTGGTTCTCCAAGATGTTTGGAACAACCTGTCTGCCGAGTTCCTTCGAAAACTGTGTGCACAAGCGTACCTAGAAACAATTATGCCGTATTGAAGGCAAAAGGGTGGCGACACCAAATACCGATTTGATTTGGATTTCTCTTCTGTTCATTGACTTTCCATTTTGTTAATTGATAAAAAACTATTAACACTTCTATTTCTGAAAGCATTCTTAATCGACAGCATTTTTTCACACCTGCCTAAAACGTTTGCACAGTAGTGTATTCGGAGGGAGGGGAATAAAAATAAACAAAATAAATAAAAAAAAAAGCAAAAAACACAAAAAAGGACGCCGAGTGCCATCTCTCCAACACCCGTACATTCCTGAAGTCCAGCAGGGTAGAAATGGTTGGAGGAACCTGTCCTATTTTCTATGTTCCCCCCTAAAGAGTAAAACTTGTGTGATGAGTTTCTTCGGTTTGTGAGTCCAAGGCCATGATTGGGAATGATCTGGAGAGGCAGGCGGGAGGTGAAAAGTAGTTGTGGAGGCAAGAGTGTCAAAGGTAGAGAAAGAGACCCTATATGCTAAATGCAGGGGGATGAACAGGCAAGTCCAAAAGAGGACAATGTTTGGCAGCGATCAGCTTTTAAGCATTGCTGTTTACAGAGTGGAATGGCGTAGGGGCCTGTAGCACATACGAGTAGCCAGGGAAATCTGTACATAGGCAAAGCAATTGTGTAAAAACTGTGGCGCGCGGGCAAGCTACGTAGCGCGCTTGTGTAAACGGGAGAAGGCTGTCTATAAAAACACTGGGAAACAGCCGAGATGTTGACAAGCACAAAAATAGGTGTTTTTTTGAAAGCTGTTTTTAACCAAGATGATCAGGGGAAAGCGCGAACGCAGTCCCCCACTACCACAAATTATGCAGTCGAGTTTCCTGCATTTGAGGAAATCGCAGGGGTCAGCACAGCCGGAGTGCAATGGCCGAGCCTCGCCCTGGGAGAACCACCTTCATGATCATGGTATCTCCCCTGCCAGGTAAGTATGAGTTGGAATTGACCAGCTAGTGCTCCCCGGTCGGGGCACGCCTCCACCAAGTTATGGAAGCTTCCTGGACGTGGGACAAACTAGCCTTCCTCAGCGTTACACCACAAGCCAGCCATATCCCCCTAAAACAGTTAAGAGTCGTTAATCTGCCCCTAATAGATAAAATGTCCCCCAAATGTCTGGATTCTATGAAAAGGAATCTGCAAAACCAAACATTCCCAGCGTACACTGCAGCAGCACATAATTTTGCATACGGGGAGGGCCCTTAAGCACCCAGCCACAGCGTAGCGTCCCTCCACTAAACAAAGCCCGTAGCCTATTGCATATCAAAGGGCCCTGACGCTACACTGTTCACAAGCCTGTCTGCTCTAACTCACTCGCTGACCTACTCACGAGTCAGGATGTTAACTCTCACTTGTGTCAGTATGAAATGGCTGAACGCTTGTAAAAAAAACACAGTAAGAACTCAAGGCAAACAACTAAGCGCGCAGCTAAAATTCATCAGTGTGAACAGTTACATCTGCCAAAAACATTTTGAATTCCCTGCACCCTTCAACCTCTGCGACGATGCCTAAAGGCAGCTCTGAGCAAAAGTTTCAGGCAGGTGTGAAGAAATACTGCAAAGTAAGAATGCTTTTACATTTTATCGTTTTTTGGTTTTGTTTTTTGTTTTGTTTTTTTTCATCAATTCTCAAAGTCAGAGAACAGAAGAAAAATCTACATCAAATCAATGTTTGGCGTGACTACCTTTTGGCTTCAAACCGGCATCAATTTTTACTCTTGCACAAAGTCAGGGATTTTGTAGGATTAGAGTCAGGCGTGTGATTAACCAAATTATACCAAAGCAGGGGCAAATGATCCTTAACATATATGTAGGCTGAAACACAGTCATTAACGGACACAGAAACAGCTGCGTAGGAGGCTTAAAACTGGGTGAAGCACAGCTAAAGTCTGCCACTAAGGTGAGGTTGTAGAAGATAGTTTCCAGTCCCAAGCCTTACACCATGGCAAGACTGAGCACAGAAACAAAGTCACAAGGTAGTTTGACTGCATCAGCAAAGTCACTCCCTGGCAAAGATTTCAAAGCAGACTGGGGTTTTAAGGTGCGCCGGTCAAGCTCTTTTAAAGGAGCGAAAAGAAAACGGGCAACGTTGAGGATCGGAGACGCAGTGTTCGGCCGAGGAAACCTATTGCAGCAGATGAAAAACACATCATATGTTTACTTTCCTTCGACATCGGAAAAAGTCCAGCACTGCCATCAGCCCACGGAACTGGTGGAATCCAGTTGGACCCAGGTATACCCATTTACTGTCCGCAGAAGTCTGGCCAGAGGCGGCCTTCATGGAAGAATTGCAGCCAAACAGCCATACCTCCGATGTGGAAACAAGTCTCCGCCACTCAACTATGCACGAAAACATAGTAACTGGGGTACAGAAAAATGCCAGCGGGTCCTCTCGACTGAGGGGTCAAACTTTGAAGTATTAGGCTGTTGCAGGAGGCAGTTTGTTTGCAGAAGGGCTGGAGATCGGGACAAAAATGAGTGTCTGCGGGCAACCGTGAAGCATTGCGGAGGTTCCCTACAAGTCTGGGGTTGCTTGCATTTCAGCAAATGGAGTGGGAGATTTGGTGAGGATCAATGGTGTCGACGATGCGAAGGTATACGGGCAGATATTTATCCATCGTGCCATACCATCAGGGAAGCGTGTGATTGGCCCCAAATTTACTCTGCAGCAGGACAATGACCTCAAACATACAGCCAATGTCATTAAGAACGATCTTCAGCGTAAAGAACAACAAAGAGTCCTGGGAGTAATGGTTTAGCCCCCACAGAGCCCCCGATTTCATCATCATCGAGTCTGTCTGGGATTAGAGGAAAAGAAAAGAGGGAAGGATGTGAGGCAGCCTACATCCACAGAAGATCTGGGGTTGGTTCTCCAAGATGTTTGGAACAACCTGTCTGCCGAGTTCCTTCGAAAACTGTGTGCACAAGCGTACCTAGAAACAACTATGCCGTATTGAAGGCAAAAGGGTGGCGACACCAAATACCGATTTGATTTGGATTTCTCTTCTGTTCATTGACTTTCCATTTTGTTAATTGATAAAAAACTATTAACACTTCTATTTCTGAAAGCATTCTTAATCGACAGCATTTTTTCACACCTGCCTAAAACGTTTGCACAGTAGTGTATTCGGAGGGAGGGGAATAAAAATAAATAAACAAAATAAATTTAAAAAAAAGCAAAAAACACAAAAAAGGACGCCGAGTGCCATCTCTCCAACACCCGTACATTCCTGAAGTCCAGCAGGGTAGAAATGGTTGGAGGAACCTGTCCTATTTTCTATGTTCCCCCCCTAAAGAGTAAAACTTGTGTGATGAGTTTCTTCGGTTTGTGAGTCCAAGGCCATGATTGGGAATGATCTGGAGAGGCAGGCGGGAGGTGAAAAGTAGTTGTGGAGGCAAGAGTGTCAAAGGTAGAGAAAGAGACCCTATATGCTAAATGCAGGGGGATGAACAGGCAAGTCCAAAAGAGGACCATGTTTGGCAGCGATCAGCTTTTAAGCATTGCTGTTTACAGAGTGGAATGGCGTAGGGGCCTGTAGCACATATGAGTAGCCAGGGAAATCTGTACATAGGCAAAGCAATTGTGTAAAAACTGTGGCGCGCGGGCAAGCTACGTAGCGCGCTTGTGTAAACGGGAGAAGGCTGTCTATAAAAACACTGGGAAACAGCCGAGATGTTGACAAGCACAAAAATAGGTGTTTTTTTGAAAGCTGTTTTTAACCAAGATGATCAGGGGAAAGCGCGAACGCAGTCCCCCACTACCACAAATTATGCAGTCGAGTTTCCTGCATTTGAGGAAATCGCAGGGGTCAGCACAGCCGGAGTGCAATGGCCGAGCCTCGCCCTGGGAGAACCACCTTCATGATCATGGTATCTCCCCTGCCAGGTAAGTATGAGTTGGAATTGACCAGCTAGTGCTCCCCGGTCGGGGCACGCCTACCCCAAGTTATGGAAGCTTCCTGGACGTGGGACAAACTAGCCTTCCTCAGCGTTACACCACAAGCCAGCCATATCCCCCTAAAACAGTTAAGAGTCGTTAATCTGCCCCTAATAGATAAAATGTCCCCCAAATGTCTGGATTCTATGAAAAGGAATCTGCAAAACCAAAACATTCCCAGCGTACACTGCAGCAGCACATAATTTTGCATACGGGGAGGGCCCTTAAGCACCCAGCCACAGCGTAGCGTCCCTCCACTAAACAAAGCCCGTAGCCTATTGCATATCAAAGGGCGCCGACGCTACACTGTTCACAAGCCTGTCTGCTCTAACTCACTCGCTGACCTACTCACGAGTCAGGATGTTAACTCTCACTTGTGTCAGTATGAAATGGCTGAACGCTTGTAAAAAAAACACAGTAAGAACTCAAGGCAAACAACTAAGCGCGCAGCTAAAATTCATCAGTGTGAACAGTTACATCTGCCAAAAACATTTTGAATTCCCTGCACCCTTCAACCTCTGCGACGATGCCTAAAGGCAGCTCTGAGCAAAAGTTTCAGGCAGGTGTGAAGAAATACTGCAAAGTAAGAATGCTTTTACATTTTATCGTTTTTTTGGTTTTGTTTTTTGTTTTGTTTTTTTTCATCAATTCTCAAAGTCAGAGAACAGAAGAAAAATCTACATCAAATCAATGTTTGGCGTGACTACCTTTTGGCTTCAAACCGGCATCGATTTTTACTCTTGCACAAAGTCAGGGATTTTGTAGGATTAGAGTCAGGCGTGTGATTAACCAAATTATACCAAAGCAGGGGCAAATGATCCTTAACATATATGTAGGCTGAAACACAGTCATTAACGGACACAGAAACAGCTGCGTAGGAGGCTTAAAACTGGGTGAAGCACAGCTAAAGTCTGCCACTAAGGTGAGGTTGTAGAAGATAGTTTCCAGTCCCAAGCCTTACACCATGGCAAGACTGAGCACAGAAACAAAGTCACAAGGTAGTTTGACTGCATCAGCAAAGTCACTCCCTGGCAAAGATTTCAAAGCAGACTGGGGTTTTAAGGTGCGCCGGTCAAGCTCTTTTAAAGGAGCGAAAAGAAAACGGGCAACGTTGAGGATCGGAGACGCAGTGTTCGGCCGAGGAAACCTATTGCAGCAGATGAAAAACACATCATATGTTTACTTTCCTTCGACATCGGAAAAAGTCCAGCACTGCCATCAGCACACGGAACTGGTGGAATCCAGTTGGACCCAGGTATACCCATTTACTGTCCGCAGAAGTCTGGCCAGAGGCGGCCTTCATGGAAGAATTGCAGCCAAACAGCCATACCTCCGATGTGGAAACAAGTCTCCGCCACTCAACTATGCACGAAAACATAGTAACCGGGGTGCAGAAAAATGCCAGCGGGTCCTCTCGACTGAGGGGTCAAACTTTGAAGTATTAGGCTGTTGCAGGAGGCAGTTTGTTTGCAGAAGGCCTGGAGAGCGGTACAAAAATGAGTGTCTGCGGGCAACCGTGAAGCATTGCGGAGGTTCCCTACAAGTCTGGGGTTGCTTGCATTTCAGCAAATGGAGTGGGAGATTTGGTGAGGATCAATGGTGTCGACGATGCGAAGGTATACGGGCAGATATTTATCCATCGTGCCATACCATCAGGGAAGCGTGTGATTGGCCCCAAATTTACTCTGCAGCAGGACAATGACCTCAAACATACAGCCAAAGTCATTAAGAACGATCTTCAGCGTAAAGAACAACAAAGAGTCCTGGGAGTAATGGTTTAGCCCCCACAGAGCCCCCGATTTCATCATCGAGTCTGTCTGGGATTAGAGGAAAAGAAAAGAGGGAAGGATGTGAGGCAGCCTACATCCACAGAAGATCTGGGGTTGGTTCTCCAAGATGTTTGGAACAACCTGTCTGCCGAGTTCCTTCGAAAACTGTGTGCACAAGCGTACCTAGAAACAATTATGCCGTATTGAAGGCAAAAGGGTGGCGACACCAAATACCGATTTGATTTGGATTTCTCTTCTGTTCATTGACTTTCCATTTTGTTAATTGATAAAAAACTATTAACACTTCTATTTCTGAAAGCATTCTTAATCGACAGCATTTTTTCACACCTGCCTAAAACGTTTGCACAGTAGTGTATTCGGAGGGAGGGGAATAAAAATAAACAAAATAAATAAAAAAAAAAGCAAAAAACACAAAAAAGGACGCCGAGTGCCATCTCTCCAACACCCGTACATTCCTGAAGTCCAGCAGGGTAGAAATGGTTGGAGGAACCTGTCCTATTTTCTATGTTCCCCCCCTAAAGAGTAAAACTTGTGTGATGAGTTTCTTCGGTTTGTGAGTCCAAGGCCATGATTGGGAATGATCTGGAGAGGCAGGCGGGAGGTGAAAAGTAGTTGTGGAGGCAAGAGTGTCAAAGGTAGAGAAAGAGACCCTATATGCTAAATGCAGGGGGATGAACAGGCAAGTCCAAAAGAGGACCATGTTTGGCAGCGATCAGCTTTTAAGCATTGCTGTTTACAGAGTGGAATGGCATAGGGGCCTGTAGCACATACGAGTAGCCAGGGAAATCTGTACATAGGCAAAGCAATTGTGTAAAAACTGTGGCGCGCGGGCAAGCTACGTAGCGCGCTTGTGTAAACGGGAGAAGGCTGTCTATAAAAACACTGGGAAACAGCCGAGATGTTGACCAGCACAAAAATAGGTGTTTTTTTGAAAGCTGTTTTTAACCAAGATGATCAGGGTAAAGCGCGAACGCAGTCCCCCACTACCACAAATTATGCAGTCGAGTTTCCTGCATTTGAGGAAATCGCAGGGGTCAGCACAGCCGGAGTGCAATGGCCGAGCCTCGCCCTGGGAGAACCACCTTCATGATCATGGTATCTCCCCTGCCAGGTAAGTATGAGTTGGAATAGACCAGCTAGTGCTCCCCGGTCGGGGCACGCCTCCACCAAGTTATGGAAGCTTCCTGGACGTGGGACAAACTAGCCTTCCTCAGCGTTACACCACAAGCCAGCCATATCCCCCTAAAACAGTTAAGAGTCGTTAATCTGCCCCTAATAGATAAAATGTCCCCCAAATGTCTGGATTCTATGAAAAGGAATCTGCAAAACCAAACATTCCCAGCGTACACTGCAGCAGCACATAATTTTGCATACGGGGAGGGCCCTTAAGCACCCAGCCACAGCGTAGCGTCCCTCCACTAAACAAAGCCCGTAGCCTATTGCATATCAAAGGGCCCTGACGCTACACTGTTCACAAGCCTGTCTGCTCTAACTCACTCGCTGACCTACTCACGAGTCAGGATGTTAACTCTCACTTGTGTCAGTATGAAATGGCTGAATGCTTGTAAAAAAAACACAGTAAGAACTCAAGGCAAACAACTAAGCGCGCAGCTAAAATTCATCAGTGTGAACAGTTACATCTGCCAAAAACATTTTGAATTCCCTGCACCCTTCAACCTCTGCGACGATGCCTAAAGGCAGCTCTGAGCAAAAGTTTCAGGCAGGTGTGAAGAAATACTGCAAAGTAAGAATGCTTTTACATTTTATCGTTTTTTTTGGTTTTGTTTTTTGTTTTGTTTTTTTTCATCAATTCTCAAAGTCAGAGAACAGAAGAAAAATCTACATCAAATCAATGTTTGGCGTGACTACCTTTTGGCTTCAAACCGGCATCGATTTTTACTCTTGCACAAAGTCAGGGATTTTGTAGGATTAGAGTCAGGCGTGTGATTAACCAAATTATACCAAAGCAGGGGCAAATGATCCTTAACATATATGTAGGCTGAAACACAGTCATTAACGGACACAGAAACAGCTGCGTAGGAGGCTTAAAACTGGGTGAAGCACAGCTAAAGTCTGCCACTAAGGTGAGGTTGTAGAAGATAGTTTCCAGTCCCAAGCCTTACACCATGGCAAGACTGAGCACAGAAACAAAGTCACAAGGTAGTTTGACTGCATCAGCAAAGTCACTCCCTGGCAAAGATTTCAAAGCAGACTGGGGTTTTAAGGTGCGCCGGTCAAGCTCTTTTAAAGGAGCGAAAAGAAAACGGGCAACGTTGAGGATCGGAGACGCAGTGTTCGGCCGAGGAAACCTATTGCAGCAGATGAAAAACACATCATATGTTTACTTTCCTTCGACATCGGAAAAAGTCCAGCACTGCCATCAGCACACGGAACTGGTGGAATCCAGTTGGACCCAGGTATACCCATTTACTGTCCGCAGAAGTCTGGCCAGAGGCGGCCTTCATGGAAGAACTGCAGCCGAACAGCCATACCTCCGATGTGGAAACAAGTCTCCGCCACTCAACTATGCACGAAAACATAGTAACTGGGGTACAGAAAAATGCCAGCGGGTCCTCTCGACTGAGGGGTCAAACTTTGAAGTATTAGGCTGTTGCAGGAGGCAGTTTGTTTGCAGAAGGGCTGGAGATCAGGACAAAAATGAGTGTCTGCGGGCAACCGTGAAGCATTGCGGAGGTTCCCTACAAGTCTGGGGTTGCTTGCATTTCAGCAAATGGAGTGGGAGATTTGGTGAGGATCAATGGTGTCAACGATGCGAAGGTATACGGGCAGATATTTATCCATCGTGCCATACCATCAGGGAAGCGTGTGATTGGCCCCAAATTTACTCTGCAGCAGGACAATGACCTCAAACATACAGCCAATGTCATTAAGAACGATCTTCAGCGTAAAGAACAACAAAGAGTCCTGGGAGTAATGGTTTAGCCCCCACAGAGCCCCCGATTTCATCATCATCGAGTCTGTCTGGGATTAGAGGAAAAGAAAAGAGGGAAGGATGTGAGGCAGCCTACATCCACAGAAGATCTGGGGTTGGTTCTCCAAGATGTTTGGAACAACCTGTCTGCCGAGTTCCTTCGAAAACTGTGTGCACAAGCGTACCTAGAAACAATTATGCCGTATTGAAGGCAAAAGGGTGGCGACACCAAATACCGATTTGATTTGGATTTCTCTTCTGTTCATTGACTTTCCATTTTGTTAATTGATAAAAAACTATTAACACTTCTATTTCTGAAAGCATTCTTAATCGACAGCATTTTTTCACACCTGCCTAAAACGTTTGCACAGTAGTGTATTCGGAGGGAGGGGAATAAAAATAAACAAAATACATTTAAAAAAAAGCAAAAAACACAAAAAAGGACGCCGAGTGCCATCTCTCCAACACCGTACATTCCTGAAGCCCAGCAGGGTAGAAATGGTTGGAGGAACCTGTCCTATTTTCTATGTTCCCCCCCTAAAGAGTAAAACTTGTGTGATGAGTTTCTTCGGTTTGTGAGTCCAAGGCCATGATTGGGAATGATCTGGAGAGGCAGGCGGGAGGTGAAAAGTAGTTGTGGAGGCAAGAGTGTCAAAGGTAGAGAAAGAGACCCTATATGCTAAATGCAGGGGGATGAACAGGCAAGTCCAAAAGAGGACCATGTTTGGCAGCGATCAGCTTTTAAGCATTGCTGTTTACAGAGTGGAATGGCGTAGGGGCCTGTAGCACATACGAGTAGCCAGGGAAATCTGTACATAGGCAAAGCAATTGTGTAAAAACTGTGGCGCGCGGGCAAGCTACGTAGCGCGCTTGTGTAAACGGGAGAAGGCTGTCTATAAAAACACTGGGAAACAGCCGAGATGTTGACAAGCACAAAAATAGGTGTTTTTTTGAAAGCTGTTTTTAACCAAGATGATCAGGGGAAAGCGCGAACGCAGTCCCCCACTACCACAAATTATGCAGTCGAGTTTCCTGCATTTGAGGAAATCGCAGGGGTCAGCACAGCCGGAGTGCAATGGCCGAGCCTCGCCCTGGGAGAACCACCTTCATGATCATGGTATCTCCCCTGCCAGGTAAGTATGAGTTGGAATTGACCAGCTAGTGCTCCCCGGTCGGGGCACGCCTCCACCAAGTTATGGAAGCTTCCTGGACGTGGGACAAACTAGCCTTCCTCAGCGTTAGACCACAAGCCAGCCATATCCCCCTAAAACAGTTAAGAGTCGTTAATCTGCCCCTAATAGATAAAATGTCCCCCAAATGTCTGGATTCTATGAAAAGGAATCTGCAAAACCAAACATTCCCAGCGTACACTGCAGCAGCACATAATTTTGCATACGGGGAGGGCCCTTAAGCACCCAGCCACAGCGTAGCGTCCCTCCACTAAACAAAGCCCGTAGCCTATTGCATATCAAAGGGCGCCGACGCTACACTGTTCACAAGCCTGTCTGCTCTAACTCACTCGCTGACCTACTCACGAGTCAGGATGTTAACTCTCACTTGTGTCAGTATGAAATGGCTGAACGCTTGTAAAAAAAACACAGTAAGAACTCAAGGCAAACAACTAAGCGCGCAGCTAAAATTCATCAGTGTGAACAGTTACATCTGCCAAAAACATTTTGAATTCCCTGCACCCTTCAACCTCTGCGACGATGCCTAAAGGCAGCTCTGAGCAAAAGTTTCAGGCAGGTGTGAAGAAATACTGCAAAGTAAGAATGCTTTTACATTTTATCGTTTTTTGGTTTTGTTTTTTGTTTTTTTTTTTTTTCATCAATTCTCAAAGTCAGAGAACAGAAGAAAAATCTACATCAAATCAATGTTTGGCGTGACTACCTTTTGGCTTCAAACCGGCATCGATTTTTACTCTTGCACAAAGTCAGGGATTTTGTAGGATTAGAGTCAGGCGTGTGATTAACCAAATTATACCAAAGCAGGGGCAAATGATCCTTAACATATATGTAGGCTGAAACACAGTCATTAACGGACACAGAAACAGCTGCGTAGGAGGCTTAAAACTGGGTGAAGCACAGCTAAAGTCTGCCACTAAGGTGAGGTTGTAGAAGATAGTTTCCAGTCCCAAGCCTTACACCATGGCAAGACTGAGCACAGAAACAAAGTCACAAGGTAGTTTGACTGCATCAGCAAAGTCACTCCCTGGCAAAGATTTCAAAGCAGACTGGGGTTTTAAGGTGCGCCGGTCAAGCTCTTTTAAAGGAGCGAAAAGAAAACGGGCAACGTTGAGGATCGGAGACGCAGTGTTCGGCCGAGGAAACCTATTGCAGCAGATGAAAAACACATCATATGTTTACTTTCCTTCGACATCGGAAAAAGTCCAGCACTGCCATCAGCACACGGAACTGGTGGAATCCAGTTGGACCCAGGTATACCCATTTACTGTCCGCAGAAGTCTGGCCAGAGGCGGCCTTCATGGAAGAATTGCAGCCAAACAGCCATACCTCCGATGTGGAAACAAGTCTCCGCCACTCAACTATGCACGAAAACATAGTAACTGGGGTACAGAAAAATGCCAGCGGGTCCTCTCGACTGAGGGGTCAAACTTTGAAGTATTAGGCTGTTGCAGGAGGCAGTTTGTTTGCAGAAGGGCTGGAGATCGGGACAAAAATGAGTGTCTGCGGGCAACCGTGAAGCATTGCGGAGGTTCCCTACAAGTCTGGGGTTGCTTGCATTTCAGCAAATGGAGTGGGAGATTTGGTGAGGATCAATGGTGTCGACGATGCGAAGGTATACGGGCAGATATTTATCCATCGTGCCATACCATCAGGGAAGCGTGTGATTGGCCCCAAATTTACTCTGCAGCAGGACAATGACCTCAAACATACAGCCAATGTCATTAAGAACGATCTTCAGCGTAAAGAACAACAAAGAGTCCTGGGAGTAATGGTTTAGCCCCCACAGAGCCCCCGATTTCATCATCATCGAGTCTGTCTGGGATTAGAGGAAAAGAAAAGAGGGAAGGATGTGAGGCAGCCTACATCCACAGAAGATCTGGGGTTGGTTCTCCAAGATGTTTGGAACAACCTGTCTGCCGAGTTCCTTCGAAAACTGTGTGCACAAGCGTACCTAGAAACAATTATGCCGTATTGAAGGCAAAAGGGTGGCGACACCAAATACCGATTTGATTTGGATTTCTCTTCTGTTCATTGACTTTCCATTTTGTTAATTGATAAAAAACTATTAACACTTCTATTTCTGAAAGCATTCTTAATCGACAGCATTTTTTCACACCTGCCTAAAACGTTTGCACAGTAGTGTATTCGGAGGGAGGGGAATAAAAATAAACAAAATAAATTTAAAAAAAAGCAAAAAACACAAAAAAGGACGCCGAGTGCCATCTCTCCAACACCGTACATTCCTGAAGCCCAGCAGGGTAGAAATGGTTGGAGGAACCTGTCCTATTTTCTATGTTCCCCCCCTAAAGAGTAAAACTTGTGTGATGAGTTTCTTCGGTTTGTGAGTCCAAGGCCATGATTGGGAATGATCTGGAGAGGCAGGCGGGAGGTGAAAAGTAGTTGTGGAGGCAAGAGTGTCAAAGGTAGAGAAAGAGACCCTATATGCTAAATGCAGGGGGATGAACAGGCAAGTCCAAAAGAGGACCATGTTTGGCAGCGATCAGCTTTTAAGCATTGCTGTTTACAGAGTGGAATGGCGTAGGGGCCTGTAGCACATACGAGTAGCCAGGGAAATCTGTACATAGGCAAAGCAATTGTGTAAAAACTGTGGCGCGCGGGCAAGCTACGTAGCGCGCTTGTGTAAACGGGAGAAGGCTGTCTATAAAAACACTGGGAAACAGCCGAGATGTTGACAAGCACAAAAATAGGTGTTTTTTTGAAAGCTGTTTTTAACCAAGATGATCAGGGGAAAGCGCGAACGCAGTCCCCCACTACCACAAATTATGCAGTCGAGTTTCCTGCATTTGAGAAAATCGCAGGGGTCAGCACAGCCGGAGTGCAATGGCCGAGCCTCGCCCTGGGAGAACCACCTTCATGATCATGGTATCTCCCCTGCCAGGTAAGTATGAGTTGGAATTGACCAGCTAGTGCTCCCCGGTCGGGGCACGCCTCCACCAAGTTATGGAAGCTTCCTGGACGTGGGACAAACTAGCCTTCCTCAGCGTTAGACCACAAGCCAGCCATATCCCCCTAAAACAGTTAAGAGTCGTTAATCTGCCCCTAATAGATAAAATGTCCCCCAAATGTCTGGATTCTATGAAAAGGAATCTGCAAAACCAAACATTCCCAGCGTACACTGCAGCAGCACATAATTTTGCATACGGGGAGGGCCCTTAAGCACCCAGCCACAGCGTAGCGTCCCTCCACTAAACAAAGCCCGTAGCCTATTGCATATCAAAGGGCCCTGACGCTACACTGTTCACAAGCCTGTCTGCTCTAACTCACTCGCTGACCTACTCACGAGTCAGGATGTTAACTCTCACTTGTGTCAGTATGAAATGGCTGAACGCTTGTAAAAAAAACACAGTAAGAACTCAAGGCAAACAACTAAGCGCGCAGCTAAAATTCATCAGTGTGAACAGTTACATCTGCCAAAAACATTTTGAATTCCCTGCACCCTTCAACCTCTGCGACGATGCCTAAAGGCAGCTCTGAGCAAAAGTTTCAGGCAGGTGTGAAGAAATACTGCAAAGTAAGAATGCTTTTACATTTTATCGTTTTTTTGGTTTTGTTTTTTGTTTTGTTTTTTTTCATCAATTCTCAAAGTCAGAGAACAGAAGAAAAATCTACATCAAATCAATGTTTGGCGTGACTACCTTTTGGCTTCAAACCGGCATCGATTTTTACTCTTGCACAAAGTCAGGGATTTTTTAGGATTAGAGTCAGGCGTGTGATTAACCAAATTATACCAAAGCAGGGGCAAATGATCCTTAACATATATGTAGGCTGAAACACAGTCATTAACGGACACAGAAACAGCTGCGTAGGAGGCTTAAAACTGGGTGAAGCACAGCTAAAGTCTGCCACTAAGGTGAGGTTGTAGAAGATAGTTTCCAGTCCCAAGCCTTACACCATGGCAAGACTGAGCACAGAAACAAAGTCACAAGGTAGTTTGACTGCATCAGCAAAGTCACTCCCTGGCAAAGATTTCAAAGCAGACTGGGGTTTTAAGGTGCGCCGGTCAAGCTCTTTTAAAGGAGCGAAAAGAAAACGGGCAACGTTGAGGATCGGAGACGCAGTGTTCGGCCGAGGAAACCTATTGCAGCAGATGAAAAACACATCATATGTTTACTTTCCTTCGACATCGGAAAAAGTCCAGCACTGCCATCAGCCCACGGAACTGGTGGAATCCAGTTGGACCCAGGTATACCCATTTACTGTCCGCAGAAGTCTGGCCAGAGGCGGCCTTCATGGAAGAATTGCAGCCAAACAGCCATACCTCCGATGTGGAAACAAGTCTCCGCCACTCAACTATGCACGAAAACATAGTAACTGGGGTACAGAAAAATGCCAGCGGGTCCTCTCGACTGAGGGGTCAAACTTTGAAGTATTAGGCTGTTGCAGGAGGCAGTTTGTTTGCAGAAGGGCTGGAGATCGGGACAAAAATGAGTGTCTGCGGGCAACCGTGAAGCATTGCGGAGGTTCCCTACAAGTCTGGGGTTGCTTGCATTTCAGCAAATGGAGTGGGAGATTTGGTGAGGATCAATGGTGTCGACGATGCGAAGGTATACGGGCAGATATTTATCCATCGTGCCATACCATCAGGGAAGCGTGTGATTGGCCCCAAATTTACTCTGCAGCAGGACAATGACCTCAAACATACAGCCAATGTCATTAAGAACGATCTTCAGCGTAAAGAACAACAAAGAGTCCTGGGAGTAATGGTTTAGCCCCCACAGAGCCCCCGATTTCATCATCATCGAGTCTGTCTGGGATTAGAGGAAAAGAAAAGAGGGAAGGATGTGAGGCAGCCTACATCCACAGAAGATCTGGGGTTGGTTCTCCAAGATGTTTGGAACAACCTGTCTGCCGAGTTCCTTCGAAAACTGTGTGCACAAGCGTACCTAGAAACAACTATGCCGTATTGAAGGCAAAAGGGTGGCGACACCAAATACCGATTTGATTTGGATTTCTCTTCTGTTCATTGACTTTCCATTTTGTTAATTGATAAAAAACTATTAACACTTCTATTTCTGAAAGCATTCTTAATCGACAGCATTTTTTCACACCTGCCTAAAACGTTTGCACAGTAGTGTATTCGGAGGGAGGGGAATAAAAATAAATAAACAAAATAAATTTTAAAAAAAGCAAAAAACACAAAAAAGGACGCCGAGTGCCATCTCTCCAACACCCGTACATTCCTGAAGTCCAGCAGGGTAGAAATGGTTGGAGGAACCTGTCCTATTTTCTATGTTCCCCCCCTAAAGAGTAAAACTTGTGTGATGAGTTTCTTCGGTTTGTGAGTCCAAGGCCATGATTGGGAATGATCTGGAGAGGCAGGCGGGAGGTGAAAAGTAGTTGTGGAGGCAAGAGTGTCAAAGGTAGAGAAAGAGACCCTATATGCTAAATGCAGGGGGATGAACAGGCAAGTCCAAAAGAGGACCATGTTTGGCAGCGATCAGCTTTTAAGCATTGCTGTTTACAGAGTGGAATGGCGTAGGGGCCTGTAGCACATACGAGTAGCCAGGGAAATCTGTACATAGGCAAAGCAATTGTGTAAAAACTGTGGCGCGCGGGCAAGCTACGTAGCGCGCTTGTGTAAACGGGAGAAGGCTGTCTATAAAAACACTGGGAAACAGCCGAGATGTTGACAAGCACAAAAATAGGTGTTTTTTTGAAAGCTGTTTTTAACCAAGATGATCAGGGGAAAGCGCGAACGCAGTCCCCCACTACCACAAATTATGCAGTCGAGTTTCCTGCATTTGAGGAAATCGCAGGGGTCAGCACAGCCGGAGTGCAATGGCCGAGCCTCGCCCTGGGAGAACCACCTTCATGATCATGGTATCTCCCCTGCCAGGTAAGTATGAGTTGGAATTGACCAGCTAGTGCTCCCCGGTCGGGGCACGCCTCCACCAAGTTATGGAAGCTTCCTGGACGTGGGACAAACTAGCCTTCCTCAGCGTTACACCACAAGCCAGCCATATCCCCCTAAAACAGTTAAGAGTCGTTAATCTGCCCCTAATAGATAAAATGTCCCCCAAATGTCTGGATTCTATGAAAAGGAATCTGAAAAACCAAACATTCCCAGCGTACACTGCAGCAGCACATCATTTTGCATACGGGGAGGGCCCTTAAGCACCCAGCCACAGCGTAGCGTCCCTCCACTAAACAAAGCCCGTAGCCTATTGCATATCAAAGGGCGCCGACGCTACACTGTTCACAAGCCTGTCTGCTCTAACTCACTCGCTGACCTACTCACGAGTCAGGATGTTAACTCTCACTTGTGTCAGTATGAAATGGCTGAACGCTTGTAAAAAAAACACAGTAAGAACTCAAGGCAAACAACTAAGCGCGCAGCTAAAATTCATCAGTGTGAACAGTTACATCTGCCAAAAACATTTTGAATTCCCTGCACCCTTCAACCTCTGCGACGATGCCTAAAGGCAGCTCTGAGCAAAAGTTTCAGGCAGGTGTGAAGAAATACTGCAAAGTAAGAATGCTTTTACATTTGATCGTTTTTTGGTTTTGTTTTTTGTTTTGTTTTTTTTCATCAATTCTCAAAGTCAGAGAACAGAAGAAAAATCTACATCAAATCAATGTTTGGCGTGACTACCTTTTGGCTTCAAACCGGCATCGATTTTTACTCTTGCACAAAGTCAGGGATTTTGTAGGATTAGAGTCAGGCGTGTGATTAACCAAATTATACCAAAGCAGGGGCAAATGATCCTTAACATATATGTAGGCTGAAACACAGTCATTAACGGACACAGAAACAGCTGCGTAGGAGGCTTAAAACTGGGTGAAGCACAGCTAAAGTCTGCCACTAAGGTGAGGTTGTAGAAGATAGTTTCCAGTCCCAAGCCTTACACCATGGCAAGACTGAGCACAGAAACAAAGTCACAAGGTAGTTTGACTGCATCAGCAAAGTCACTCCCTGGCAAAGATTTCAAAGCAGACTGGGGTTTTAAGGTGCACCGGTCAAGCTCTTTTAAAGGAGCGAAAAGAAAACGGGCAACGTTGAGGATCGGAGACGCAGTGTTCGGCCGAGGAAACCTATTGCAGCAGATGAAAAACACATCATATGTTTACTTTCCTTCGACATCGGAAAAAGTCCAGCACTGCCATCAGCACACGGAACTGGTGGAATCCAGTTGGACCCAGGTATACCCATTTACTGTCCGCAGAAGTCTGGCCAGAGGCGGCCTTCATGGAAGAATTGCAGCCAAACAGCCATACCTCCGATGTGGAAACAAGTCTCCGCCACTCAACTATGCACGAAAACATAGTAACTGGGGTACAGAAAAATGCCAGCGGGTCCTCTCGACTGAGGGGTCAAACTTTGAAGTATTAGGCTGTTGCAGGAGGCAGTTTGTTTGCAGAAGGGCTGGAGATCAGGACAAAAATGAGTGTCTGCGGGCAACCGTGAAGCATTGCGGAGGTTCCCTACAAGTCTGGGGTTGCTTGCATTTCAGCAAATGGAGTGGGAGATTTGGTGAGGATCAATGGTGTCGACGATGCGAAGGTATACGGGCAGATATTTATCCATCGTGCCATACCATCAGGGAAGCGTGTGATTGGCCCCAAATTTACTCTGCAGCAGGACAATGACCTCAAACATACAGCCAATGTCATTAAGAACGATCTTCAGCATAAAGAACAACAAAGAGTCCTGGGAGTAATGGTTTAGCCCCCACAGAGCCCCCGATTTCATCATCATCGAGTCTGTCTGGGATTAGAGGAAAAGAAAAGAGGGAAGGATGTGAGGCAGCCTACATCCACAGAAGATCTGGGGTTGGTTCTCCAAGATGTTTGGAACAACCTGTCTGCCGAGTTCCTTCGAAAACTGTGTGCACAAGCGTACCTAGAAACAATTATGCCGTATTGAAGGCAAAAGGGTGGCGACACCAAATACCGATTTGATTTGGATTTCTCTTCTGTTCATTGACTTTCCATTTTGTTAATTGATAAAAAACTATTAACACTTCTATTTCTGAAAGCATTCTTAATCGACAGCATTTTTTCACACCTGCCTAAAACGTTTGCACAGTAGTGTATTCGGAGGGAGGGGAATAAAAATAAACAAAATAAATAAAAAAAAAAGCAAAAAACACAAAAAAGGACGCCGAGTGCCATCTCTCCAACACCCGTACATTCCTGAAGTCCAGCAGGGTAGAAATGGTTGGAGGAACCTGTCCTATTTTCTATGTTCCCCCCTAAAGAGTAAAACTTGTGTGATGAGTTTCTTCGGTTTGTGAGTCCAAGGCCATGATTGGGAATGATCTGGAGAAGCAGGCGGGAGGTGAAAAGTAGTTGTGGAGGCAAGAGTGTCAAAGGTAGAGAAAGAGACCCTATATGCTAAATGCAGGGGGATGAACAGGCAAGTCCAAAAGAGGACCATGTTTGGCAGCGATCAGCTTTTAAGCATTGCTGTTTACAGAGTGGAATGGCGTAGGGGCCTGTAGCACATACGAGTAGCCAGGGAAATCTGTACATAGGCAAAGCAATTGTGTAAAAACTGTGGCGCGCGGGCAAGCTACGTAGCGCGCTTGTGTAAACGGGAGAAGGCTGTCTATAAAAACACTGGGAAACAGCCGAGATGTTGACAAGCACAAAAATAGGTGTTTTTTTGAAAGCTGTTTTTAACCAAGATGATCAGGGGAAAGCGCGAACGCAGTCCCCCACTACCACAAATTATGCAGTCGAGTTTCCTGCATTTGAGGAAATCGCAGGGGTCAGCACAGCCGGAGTGCAATGGCCGAGCCTCGCCCTGGGAGAACCACCTTCATGATCATGGTATCTCCCCTGCCAGGTAAGTATGAGTTGGAATTGACCAGCTAGTGCTCCCCGGTCGGGGCACGCCTCCACCAAGTTATGGAAGCTTCCTGGACGTGGGACAAACTAGCCTTCCTCAGCGTTAGACCACAAGCCAGCCATATCCCCCTAAAACAGTTAAGAGTCGTTAATCTGCCCCTAATAGATAAAATGTCCCCCAAATGTCTGGATTCTATGAAAAGGAATCTGCAAAACCAAACATTCCCAGCGTACACTGCAGCAGCACATAATTTTGCATACGGGGAGGGCCCTTAAGCACCCAGCCACAGCGTAGCGTCCCTCCACTAAACAAAGCCCGTAGCCTATTGCATATCAAAGGGCGCCGACGCTACACTGTTCACAAGCCTGTCTGCTCTAACTCACTCGCTGACCTACTCACGAGTCAGGATGTTAACTCTCACTTGTGTCAGTATGAAATGGCTGAACGCTTGTAAAAAAAACACAGTAAGAACTCAAGGCAAACAACTAAGCGCGCAGCTAAAATTCATCAGTGTGAACAGTTACATCTGCCAAAAACATTTTGAATTCCCTGCACCCTTCAACCTCTGCGACGATGCCTAAAGGCAGCTCTGAGCAAAAGTTTCATGCAGGTGTGAAGAAATACTGCAAAGTAAGAATGCTTTTACATTTTATCGTTTTTTGTTTTTGTTTTTTTTTTTTTTTTTTTCATCAATTCTCAAAGTCAGAGAACAGAAGAAAAATCTACATCAAATCAATGTTTGGCGTGACTACCTTTTGGCTTCAAACCGGCATCGATTTTTACTCTTGCACAAAGTCAGGGATTTTGTAGGATTAGAGTCAGGCGTGTGATTAACCAAATTATACCAAAGCAGGGGCAAATGATCCTTAACATATATGTAGGCTGAAACACAGTCATTAACGGACACAGAAACAGCTGCGTAGGAGGCTTAAAACTGGGTGAAGCACAGCTAAAGTCTGCCACTAAGGTGAGGTTGTAGAAGATAGTTTCCAGTCCCAAGCCTTACACCATGGCAAGACTGAGCACAGAAACAAAGTCACAAGGTAGTTTGACTGCATCAGCAAAGTCACTCCCTGGCAAAGATTTCAAAGCAGACTGGGGTTTTAAGGTGCGCCGGTCAAGCTCTTTTAAAGGAGCGAAAAGAAAACGGGCAACGTTGAGGATCGGAGACGCAGTGTTCGGCCGAGGAAACCTATTGCAGCAGATGAAAAACACATCATATGTTTACTTTCCTTCGACATCGGAAAAAGTCCAGCACTGCCATCAGCACACGGAACTGGTGGAATCCAGTTGGACCCAGGTATACCCATTTACTGTCCGCAGAAGTCTGGCCAGAGGCGGCCTTCATGGAAGAATTGCAGCCAAACAGCCATACCTCCGATGTGGAAACAAGTCTCCGCCACTCAACTATGCACGAAAACATAGTAACCGGGGTGCAGAAAAATGCCAGCGGGTCCTCTCGACTGAGGGGTCAAACTTTGAAGTATTAGGCTGTTGCAGGAGGCAGTTTGTTTGCAGAAGGGCTGGAGAGCGGTACAAAAATGAGTGTCTGCGGGCAACCGTGAAGCATTGCGGAGGTTCCCTACAAGTCTGGGGTTGCTTGCATTTCAGCAAATGGAGTGGGAGATTTGGTGAGGATCAATGGTGTCGACGATGCGAAGGTATACGGGCAGATATTTATCCATCGTGCCATACCATCAGGGAAGCGTGTGATTTGCCCCAAATTTACTCTGCAGCAGGACAATGACCTCAAACATACAGCCAAAGTCATTAAGAACGATCTTCAGCGTAAAGAACAACAAAGAGTCCTGGGAGTAATGGTTTAGCCCCCACAGAGCCCCCGATTTCATCATCATCGAGTCTGTCTGGGATTAGAGGAAAAGAAAAGAGGGAAGGATGTGAGGCAGCCTACATCCACAGAAGATCTGGGGTTGGTTCTCCAAGATGTTTGGAACAACCTGTCTGCCGAGTTCCTTCGAAAACTGTGTGCACAAGCGTACCTAGAAACAATTATGCCGTATTGAAGGCAAAAGGGTGGCGACACCAAATACCGATTTGATTTGGATTTCTCTTCTGTTCATTGACTTTCCATTTTGTTAATTGATAAAAAACTATTAACACTTCTATTTCTGAAAGCATTCTTAATCGACAGCATTTTTTCACACCTGCCTAAAACGTTTGCACAGTAGTGTATTCGGAGGGAGGGGAATAAAAATAAACAAAATAAATAAAAAAAAAAGCAAAAAACACAAAAAAGGACGCCGAGTGCCATCTCTCCAACACCCGTACATTCCTGAAGTCCAGCAGGGTAGAAATGGTTGGAGGAACCTGTCCTATTTTCTATGTTCCCCCCTAAAGAGTAAAACTTGTGTGATGAGTTTCTTCGGTTTGTGAGTCCAAGGCCATGATTGGGAATGATCTGGAGAGGCAGGCGGGAGGTGAAAAGTAGTTGTGGAGGCAAGAGTGTCAAAGGTAGAGAAAGAGACCCTATATGCTAAATGCAGGGGGATGAACAGGCAAGTCCAAAAGAGGACCATGTTTGGCAGCGATCAGCTTTTAAGCATTGCTGTTTACAGAGTGGAATGGCATAGGGGCCTGTAGCACATACGAGTAGCCAGGGAAATCTGTACATAGGCAAAGCAATTGTGTAAAAACTGTGGCGCGCGGGCAAGCTACGTAGCGCGCTTGTGTAAACGGGAGAAGGCTGTCTATAAAAACACTGGGAAACAGCCGAGATGTTGACAAGCACAAAAATAGGTGTTTTTTTGAAAGCTGTTTTTAACCAAGATGATCAGGGGAAAGCGCGAACGCAGTCCCCCACTACCACAAATTATGCAGTCGAGTTTCCTGCATTTGAGGAAATCGCAGGGGTCAGCACAGCCGGAGTGCAATGGCCGAGCCTCGCCCTGGGAGAACCACCTTCATGATCATGGTATCTCCCCTGCCAGGTAAGTATGAGTTGGAATCGACCAGCTAGTGCTCCCCGGTCGGGGCACGCCTCCACCAAGTTATGGAAGCTTCCTGGACGTGGGACAAACTAGCCTTCCTCAGCGTTACACCACAAGCCAGCCATATCCCCCTAAAACAGTTAAGAGTCGTTAATCTGCCCCTAATAGATAAAATGTCCCCCAAATGTCTGGATTCTATGAAAAGGAATCTGAAAAACCAAACATTCCCAGCGTACACTGCAGCAGCACATAATTTTGCATACGGGGAGGGCCCTTAAGCACCCAGCCACAGCGTAGCGTCCCTCCACTAAACAAAGCCCGTAGCCTATTGCATATCAAAGGGCGCCGACGCTACACTGTTCACAAGCCTGTCTGCTCTAACTCACTCGCTGACCTACTCACGAGTCAGGATGTTAACTCTCACTTGTGTCAGTATGAAATGGCTGAACGCTTGTAAAAAAAACACAGTAAGAACTCAAGGCAAACAACTAAGCGCGCAGCTAAAATTCATCAGTGTGAACAGTTACATCTGCCAAAAACATTTTGAATTCCCTGCACCCTTCAACCTCTGCGACGATGCCTAAAGGCAGCTCTGAGCAAAAGTTTCAGGCAGGTGTGAAGAAATACTGCAAAGTAAGAATGCTTTTACATTTTATCGTTTTTTTGGTTTTGTTTTTTGTTTTGTTTTTTTTCATCAATTCTCAAAGTCAGAGAACAGAAGAAAAATCTACATCAAATCAATGTTTGGCGTGACTACCTTTTGGCTTCAAACCGGCATCAATTTTTACTCTTGCACAAAGTCAGGGATTTTGTAGGATTAGAGTCAGGCGTGTGATTAACCAAATTATACCAAAGCAGGGGCAAATGATCCTTAACATATATGTAGGCTGAAACACAGTCATTAACGGACACAGAAACAGCTGCGTAGGAGGCTTAAAACTGGGTGAAGCACAGCTAAAGTCTGCCACTAAGGTGAGGTTGTAGAAGATAGTTTCCAGTCCCAAGCCTTACACCATGGCAAGACTGAGCACAGAAACAAAGTCACAAGGTAGTTTGACTGCATCAGCAAAGTCACTCCCTGGCAAAGATTTCAAAGCAGACTGGGGTTTTAAGGTGCGCCGGTCAAGCTCTTTTAAAGGAGCGAAAAGAAAACGGGCAACATTGAGGATCGGAGACGCAGTGTTCGGCCGAGGAAACCTATTGCAGCAGATGAAAAACACATCATATGTTTACTTTCCTTCGACATCGGAAAAAGTCCAGCACTGCCATCAGCACACGGAACTGGTGGAATCCAGTTGGACCCAGGTATACCCATTTACTGTCCGCAGAAGTCTGGCCAGAGGCGGCCTTCATGGAAGAATTGCAGCCAAACAGCCATACCTCCGATGTGGAAACAAGTCTCCGCCACTCAACTATGCACGAAAACATAGTAACTGGGGTACAGAAAAATGCCAGCGGGTCCTCTCGACTGAGGGGTCAAACTTTGAAGTATTAGGCTGTTGCAGGAGGCAGTTTGTTTGCAGAAGGGCTGGAGATCGGGACAAAAATGAGTGTCTGCGGGCAACCGTGAAGCATTGCGGAGGTTCCCTACAAGTCTAGGGTTGCTTGCATTTCAGCAAATGGAGTGGGAGATTTGGTGAGGATCAATGGTGTCGACGATGCGAAGGTATACGGGCAGATATTTATCCATCGTGCCATACCATCAGGGAAGCGTGTGATTGGCCCCAAATTTACTCTGCAGCAGGACAATGACCTCAAACATACAGCCAATGTCATTAAGAACGATCTTCAGCATAAAGAACAACAAAGAGTCCTGGGAGTAATGGTTTAGCCCCCACAGAGCCCCCGATTTCATCATCATCGAGTCTGTCTGGGATTAGAGGAAAAGAAAAGAGGGAAGGATGTGAGGCAGCCTACATCCACAGAAGATCTGGGGTTGGTTCTCCAAGATGTTTGGAACAACCTGTCTGCCGAGTTCCTTCGAAAACTGTGTGCACAAGCGTACCTAGAAACAATTATGCCGTATTGAAGGCAAAAGGGTGGCGACACCAAATACCGATTTGATTTGGATTTCTCTTCTGTTCATTGACTTTCCATTTTGTTAATTGATAAAAAACTATTAACACTTCTATTTCTGAAAGCATTCTTAATCGACAGCATTTTTTCACACCTGCCTAAAACGTTTGCACAGTAGTGTATTCGGAGGGAGGGGAATAAAAATAAACAAAATAAATTAAAAAAAAAGCAAAAAACACAAAAAAGGACGCCGAGTGCCATCTCTCCAACACCCGTACATTCCTGAAGCCCAGCAGGGTAGAAATGGTTGGAGGAACCTGTCCTATTTTCTATGTTCCCCCCCTAAAGAGTAAAACTTGTGTGATGAGTTTCTTCGGTTTGTGAGTCCAAGGCCATGATTGGGAATGATCTGGAGAGGCAGGCGGGAGGTGAAAAGTAGTTGTGGAGGCAAGAGTGTCAAAGGTAGAGAAAGAGACCCTATATGCTAAATGCAGGGGGATGAACAGGCAAGTCCAAAAGAGGACCATGTTTGGCAGCGATCAGCTTTTAAGCATTGCTGTTTACAGAGTGGAATGGCGTAGGGGCCTGTAGCACATACGAGTAGCCAGGGAAATCTGTACATAGGCAAAGCAATTGTGTAAAAACTGTGGCGCGCGGGCAAGCTACGTAGCGCGCTTGTGTAAACGGGAGAAGGCTGTCTATAAAAACACTGGGAAACAGCCGAGATGTTGACAAGCACAAAAATAGGTGTTTCTTTGAAAGCTGTTTTTAACCAAGATGATCAGGGGAAAGCGCGAACGCAGTCCCCCACTACCACAAATTATGCAGTCGAGTTTCCTGCATTTGAGGAAATCGCAGGGGTCAGCACAGCCGGAGTGCAATGGCCGAGCCTCGCCCTGGGAGAACCACCTTCATGATCATGGTATCTCCCCTGCCAGGTAAGTATGAGTTGGAATTGACCAGCTAGTGCTCCCCGGTCGGGGCACGCCTCCACCAAGTTATGGAAGCTTCCTGGACGTGGGACAAACTAGCCTTCCTCAGCGTTACACCACAAGCCAGCCATATCCCCCTAAAACAGTTAAGAGTCGTTAATCTGCCCCTAATAGATAAAATGTCCCCCAAATGTCTGGATTCTATGAAAAGGAATCTGAAAAACCAAACATTCCCAGCGTACACTGCAGCAGCACATAATTTTGCATACGGGGAGGGCCCTTAAGCACCCAGCCACAGCGTAGCGTCCCTCCACTAAACAAAGCCCGTAGCCTATTGCATATCAAAGGGCGCCGACGCTACACTGTTCACAAGCCTGTCTGCTCTAACTCACTCGCTGACCTACTCACGAGTCAGGATGTTAACTCTCACTTGTGTCAGTATGAAATGGCTGAACGCTTGTAAAAAAAACACAGTAAGAACTCAAGGCAAACAACTAAGCGCGCAGCTAAAATTCATCAGTGTGAACAGTTACATCTGCCAAAAACATTTTGAATTCCCTGCACCCTTCAACCTCTGCGACGATGCCTAAAGGCAGCTCTGAGCAAAAGTTTCAGGCAGGTGTGAAGAAATACTGCAAAGTAAGAATGCTTTTACATTTTATCGTTTTTTTGGTTTTGTTTTTTGTTTTGTTTTTTTTCATCAATTCTCAAAGTCAGAGAACAGAAGAAAAATCTACATCAAATCAATGTTTGGCGTGACTACCTTTTGGCTTCAAACCGGCATCGATTTTTACTCTTGCACAAAGTCAGGGATTTTGTAGGATTAGAGTCAGGCGTGTGATTAAACAAATTATACCAAAGCAGGGGCAAATGATCCTTAACATATATGTAGGCTGAAACACAGTCATTAACGGACACAGAAACAGCTGCGTAGGAGGCTTAAAACTGGGTGAAGCACAGCTAAAGTCTGCCACTAAGGTGAGGTTGTAGAAGATAGTTTCCAGTCCCAAGCCTTACACCATGGCAAGACTGAGCACAGAAACAAAGTCACAAGGTAGTTTGACTGCATCAGCAAAGTCACTCCCTGGCAAAGATTTCAAAGCAGACTGGGGTTTTAAGGTGCGCCGGTCAAGCTCTTTTAAAGGAGCGAAAAGAAAACGGGCAACGTTGAGGATCGGAGACGCAGTGTTCGGCCGAGGAAACCTATTGCAGCAGATGAAAAACACATCATATGTTTACTTTCCTTCGACATCGGAAAAAGTCCAGCACTGCCATCAGCACACGGAACTGGTGGAATCCAGTTGGACCCAGGTATACCCATTTACTGTCCGCAGAAGTCTGGCCAGAGGCGGCCTTCATGGAAGAATTGCAGCCAAACAGCCATACCTCCGATGTGGAAACAAGTCTCCGCCACTCAACTATGCACGAAAACATAGTAACTGGGGTGCAGAAAAATGCCAGCGGGTCCTCTCGACTGAGGGGTCAAACTTTGAAGTATTAGGCTGTTGCAGGAGGCAGTTTGTTTGCAGAAGGGCTGGAGAGCGGTACAAAAATGAGTGTCTGCGGGCAACCGTGAAGCATTGCGGAGGTTCCCTACAAGTCTGGGGTTGCTTGCATTTCAGCAAATGGAGTGGGAGATTTGGTGAGGATCAATGGTGTCGACGATGCGAAGGTATACGGGCAGATATTTATCCATCGTGCCATACCATCAGGGAAGCGTGTGATTGGCCCCAAATTTACTCTGCAGCAGGACAATGACCTCAAACATACAGCCAATGTCATTAAGAACGATCTTCAGCATAAAGAACAACAAAGAGTCCTGGGAGTAATGGTTTAGCCCCCACAGAGCCCCCGATTTCATCATCATCGAGTCTGTCTGGGATTAGAGGAAAAGAAAAGAGGGAAGGATGTGAGGCAGCCTACATCCACAGAAGATCTGGGGTTGGTTCTCCAAGATGTTTGGAACAACCTGTCTGCCGAGTTCCTTCGAAAACTGTGTGCACAAGCGTACCTAGAAACAATTATGCCGTATTGAAGGCAAAAGGGTGGCGACACCAAATACCGATTTGATTTGGATTTCTCTTCTGTTCATTGACTTTCCATTTTGTTAATTGATAAAAAACTATTAACACTTCTATTTCTGAAAGCATTCTTAATCGACAGCATTTTTTCACACCTGCCTAAAACGTTTGCACAGTAGTGTATTCGGAGGGAGGGGAATAAAAATAAACAAAATAAATAAAAAAAAAAGCAAAAAACACAAAAAAGGACGCCGAGTGCCATCTCTCCAACACCCGTACATTCCTGAAGCCCAGCAGGGTAGAAATGGTTGGAGGAACCTGTCCTATTTTCTATGTTCCCCCCCTAAAGAGTAAAACTTGTGTGATGAGTTTCTTCGGTTTGTGAGTCCAAGGCCATGATTGGGAATGATCTGGAGAGGCAGGCGGGAGGTGAAAAGTAGTTGTGGAGGCAAGAGTGTCAAAGGTAGAGAAAGAGACCCTATATGCTAAATGCAGGGGGATGAACAGGCAAGTCCAAAAGAGGACCATGTTTGGCAGCGATCAGCTTTTAAGCATTGCTGTTTACAGAGTGGAATGGCGTAGGGGCCTGTAGCACATACGAGTAGCCAGGGAAATCTGTACATAGGCAAAGCAATTGTGTAAAAACTGTGGCGCGCGGGCAAGCTACGTAGCGCGCTTGTGTAAACGGGAGAAGGCTGTCTATAAAAACACTGGGAAACAGCCGAGATGTTGACAAGCACAAAAATAGGTGTTTTTTTGAAAGCTGTTTTTAACCAAGATGATCAGGGGAAAGCGCGAACGCAGTCCCCCACTACCACAAATTATGCAGTCGAGTTTCCTGCATTTGAGGAAATCGCAGGGGTCAGCACAGCCGGAGTGCAATGGCCGAGCCTCGCCCTGGGAGAACCACCTTCATGATCATGGTATCTCCCCTGCCAGGTAAGTATGAGTTGGAATTGACCAGCTAGTGCTCCCCAGTCGGGGCACGCCTCCACCAAGTTATGGAAGCTTCCTGGACGTGGGACAAACTAGCCTTCCTCAGCGTTACACCACAAGCCAGCCATATCCCCCTAAAACAGTTAAGAGTCGTTAATCTGCCCCTAATAGATAAAATGTCCCCCAAATGTCTGGATTCTATGAAAAGGAATCTGAAAAACCAAACATTCCCAGCGTACACTGCAGCAGCACATAATTTTGCATACGGGGAGGGCCCTTAAGCACCCAGCCACAGCGTAGCGTCCCTCCACTAAACAAAGCCCGTAGCCTATTGCATATCAAAGGGCGCCGACGCTACACTGTTCACAAGCCTGCCTGCTCTAACTCACTCGCTGACCTACTCACGAGTCAGGATGTTAACTCTCACTTGTGTCAGTATGAAATGGCTGAACGCTTGTAAAAAAAACACAGTAAGAACTCAAGGCAAACAACTAAGCGCGCAGCTAAAATTCATCAGTGTGAACAGTTACATCTGCCAAAAACATTTTGAATTCCCTGCACCCTTCAACCTCTGCGACGATGCCTAAAGGCAGCTCTGAGCAAAAGTTTCAGGCAGGTGTGAAGAAATACTGCAAAGTAAGAATGCTTTTACATTTTATCGTTTTTTTGGTTTTGTTTTTTGTTTTGTTTTTTTTCATCAATTCTCAAAGTCAGAGAACAGAAGAAAAATCTACATCAAATCAATGTTTGGCGTGACTACCTTTTGGCTTCAAACCGGCATCGATTTTTACTCTTGCACAAAGTCAGGGATTTTGTAGGATTAGAGTCAGGCGTGTGATTAAACAAATTATACCAAAGCAGGGGCAAATGATCCTTAACATATATGTAGGCTGAAACACAGTCATTAACGGACACAGAAACAGCTGCGTAGGAGGCTTAAAACTGGGTGAAGCACAGCTAAAGTCTGCCACTAAGGTGAGGTTGTAGAAGATAGTTTCCAGTCCCAAGCCTTACACCATGGCAAGACTGAGCACAGAAACAAAGTCACAAGGTAGTTTGACTGCATCAGCAAAGTCACTCCCTGGCAAAGATTTCAAAGCAGACTGGGGTTTTAAGGTGCGCCGGTCAAGCTCTTTTAAAGGAGCGAAAAGAAAACGGGCAACGTTGAGGATCGGAGACGCAGTGTTCGGCCGAGGAAACCTATTGCAGCAGATGAAAAACACATCATATGTTTACTTTCCTTCGACATCGGAAAAAGTCCAGCACTGCCATCAGCACACGGAACTGGTGGAATCCAGTTGGACCCAGGTATACCCATTTACTGTCCGCAGAAGTCTGGCCAGAGGCGGCCTTCATGGAAGAATTGCAGCCAAACAGCCATACCTCCGATGTGGAAACAAGTCTCCGCCACTCAACTATGCACGAAAACATAGTAACTGGGGTGCAGAAAAATGCCAGCGGGTCCTCTCGACTGAGGGGTCAAACTTTGAAGTATTAGGCTGTTGCAGGAGGCAGTTTGTTTGCAGAAGGGCTGGAGAGCGGTACAAAAATGAGTGTCTGCGGGCAACCGTGAAGCATTGCGGAGGTTCCCTACAAGTCTGGGGTTGCTTGCATTTCAGCAAATGGAGTGGGAGATTTGGTGAGGATCAATGGTGTCGACGATGCGAAGGTATACGGGCAGATATTTATCCATCGTGCCATACCATCAGGGAAGCGTGTGATTGGCCCCAAATTTACTCTGCAGCAGGACAATGACCTCAAACATACAGCCAATGTCATTAAGAACGATCTTCAGCATAAAGAACAACAAAGAGTCCTGGGAGTAATGGTTTAGCCCCCACAGAGCCCCCGATTTCATCATCATCGAGTCTGTCTGGGATTAGAGGAAAAGAAAAGAGGGAAGGATGTGAGGCAGCCTACATCCACAGAAGATCTGGGGTTGGTTCTCCAAGATGTTTGGAACAACCTGTCTGCCGAGTTCCTTCGAAAACTGTGTGCACAAGCGTACCTAGAAACAATTATGCCGTATTGAAGGCAAAAGGGTGGCGACACCAAATACCGATTTGATTTGGATTTCTCTTCTGTTCATTGACTTTCCATTTTGTTAATTGATAAAAAACTATTAACACTTCTATTTCTGAAAGCATTCTTAATCGACAGCATTTTTTCACACCTGCCTAAAACGTTTGCACAGTAGTGTATTCGGAGGGAGGGGAATAAAAATAAACAAAATAAATAAAAAAAAAAGCAAAAAACACAAAAAAGGACGCCGAGTGCCATCTCTCCAACACCCGTACATTCCTGAAGCCCAGCAGGGTAGAAATGGTTGGAGGAACCTGTCCTATTTTCTATGTTCCCCCCCTAAAGAGTAAAACTTGTGTGATGAGTTTCTTCGGTTTGTGAGTCCAAGGCCATGATTGGGAATGATCTGGAGAGGCAGGCGGGAGGTGAAAAGTAGTTGTGGAGGCAAGAGTGTCAAAGGTAGAGAAAGAGACCCTATATGCTAAATGCAGGGGGATGAACAGGCAAGTCCAAAAGAGGACCATGTTTGGCAGCGATCAGCTTTTAAGCATTGCTGTTTACAGAGTGGAATGGCGTAGGGGCCTGTAGCACATACGAGTAGCCAGGGAAATCTGTACATAGGCAAAGCAATTGTGTAAAAACTGTGGCGCGCGGGCAAGCTACGTAGCGCGCTTGTGTAAACGGGAGAAGGCTGTCTATAAAAACACTGGGAAACAGCCGAGATGTTGACAAGCACAAAAATAGGTGTTTTTTTGAAAGCTGTTTTTAACCAAGATGATCAGGGGAAAGCGCGAACGCAGTCCCCCACTACCACAAATTATGCAGTCGAGTTTCCTGCATTTGAGGAAATCGCAGGGGTCAGCACAGCCGGAGTGCAATGGCCGAGCCTCGCCCTGGGAGAACCACCTTCATGATCATGGTATCTCCCCTGCCAGGTAAGTATGAGTTGGAATTGACCAGCTAGTGCTCCCCAGTCGGGGCACGCCTCCACCAAGTTATGGAAGCTTCCTGGACGTGGGACAAACTAGCCTTCCTCAGCGTTAGACCACAAGCCAGCCATATCCCCCTAAAACAGTTAAGAGTCGTTAATCTGCCCCTAATAGATAAAATGTCCCCCAAATGTCTGGATTCTATGAAAAGGAATCTGCAAAACCAAACATTCCCAGCGTACACTGCAGCAGCACATAATTTTGCATACGGGGAGGGCCCTTAAGCACCCAGCCACAGCGTAGCGTCCCTCCACTAAACAAAGCCCGTAGCCTATTGCATATCAAAGGGCGCCGACGCTACACTGTTCACAAGCCTGTCTGCTCTAACTCACTCGCTGACCTACTCACGAGTCAGGATGTTAACTCTCACTTGTGTCAGTATGAAATGGCTGAACGCTTGTAAAAAAAACACAGTAAGAACTCAAGGCAAACAACTAAGCGCGCAGCTAAAATTCATCAGTGTGAACAGTTACATCTGCCAAAAACATTTTGAATTCCCTGCACCCTTCAACCTCTGCGACGATGCCTAAAGGCAGCTCTGAGCAAAAGTTTCAGGCAGGTGTGAAGAAATACTGCAAAGTAAGAATGCTTTTACATTTTATCGTTTTTTTGGTTTTTTTTTTTTTTTTCATCAATTCTCAAAGTCAGAGAACAGAAGAAAAATCTACATCAAATCAATGTTTGGCGTGACTACCTTTTGGCTTCAAACCGGCATCGATTTTTACTCTTGCACAAAGTCAGGGATTTTGTAGGATTAGAGTCAGGCGTGTGATTAACCAAATTATACCAAAGCAGGGGCAAATGATCCTTAACATATATGTAGGCTGAAACACAGTCATTAACGGACACAGAAACAGCTGCGTAGGAGGCTTAAAACTGGGTGAAGCACAGCTAAAGTCTGCCACTAAGGTGAGGTTGTAGAAGATAGTTTCCAGTCCCAAGCCTTACACCATGGCAAGACTGAGCACAGAAACAAAGTCACAAGGTAGTTTGACTGCATCAGCAAAGTCACTCCCTGGCAAAGATTTCAAAGCAGACTGGGGTTTTAAGGTGCGCCGGTCAAGCTCTTTTAAAGGAGCGAAAAGAAAACGGGCAACGTTGAGGATCGGAGACGCAGTGTTCGGCCGAGGAAACCTATTGCAGCAGATGAAAAACACATCATATGTTTACTTTCCTTCGACATCGGAAAAAGTCCAGCACTGCCATCAGCCCACGGAACTGGTGGAATCCAGTTGGACCCAGGTATACCCATTTACTGTCCGCAGAAGTCTGGCCAGAGGCGGCCTTCATGGAAGAATTGCAGCCAAACAGCCATACCTCCGATGTGGAAACAAGTCTCCGCCACTCAACTATGCACGAAAACATAGTAACTGGGGTACAGAAAAATGCCAGCGGGTCCTCTCGACTGAGGGGTCAAACTTTGAAGTATTAGGCTGTTGCAGGAGGCAGTTTGTTTGCAGAAGGGCTGGAGATCGGGACAAAAATGAGTGTCTGCGGGCAACCGTGAAGCATTGCGGAGGTTCCCTACAAGTCTGGGGTTGCTTGCATTTCAGCAAATGGAGTGGGAGATTTGGTGAGGATCAATGGTGTCGACGATGCGAAGGTATACGGGCAGATATTTATCCATCGTGCCATACCATCAGGGAAGCGTGTGATTGGCCCCAAATTTACTCTGCAGCAGGACAATGACCTCAAACATACAGCCAATGTCATTAAGAACGATCTTCAGCGTAAAGAACAACAAAGAGTCCTGGGAGTAATGGTTTAGCCCCCACAGAGCCCCCGATTTCATCATCATCGAGTCTGTCTGGGATTAGAGGAAAAGAAAAGAGGGAAGGATGTGAGGCAGCCTACATCCACAGAAGATCTGGGGTTGGTTCTTCAAGATGTTTGGAACAACCTGTCTGCCGAGTTCCTTCGAAAACTGTGTGCACAAGCGTACCTAGAAACAATTATGCCGTATTGAAGGCAAAAGGGTGGCGACACCAAATACCGATTTGATTTGGATTTCTCTTCTGTTCATTGACTTTCCATTTTGTTAATTGATAAAAAACTATTAACACTTCTATTTCTGAAAGCATTCTTAATCGACAGCATTTTTTCACACCTGCCTAAAACGTTTGCACAGTAGTGTATTCGGAGGGAGGGGAATAAAAATAAATAAACAAAATAAATTAAAAAAAAAAAGCAAAAAACACAAAAAAGGACGCCGAGTGCCATCTCTCCAACACCCGTACATTCCTGAAGTCCAGCAGGGTAGAAATGGTTGGAGGAACCTGTCCTATTTTCTATGTTCCCCCCTAAAGAGTAAAACTTGTGTGATGAGTTTCTTCGGTTTGTGAGTCCAAGGCCATGATTGGGAATGATCTGGAGAGGCAGGCGGGAGGTGAAAAGTAGTTGTGGAGGCAAGAGTGTCAAAGGTAGAGAAAGAGACCCTATATGCTAAATGCAGGGGGATGAACAGGCAAGTGCAAAAGAGGACCATGTTTGGCAGCGATCAGCTTTTAAGCATTGCTGTTTACAGAGTGGAATGGCGTAGGGGCCTGTAGCACATACGAGTAGCCAGGGAAATCTGTACATAGGCAAAGCAATTGTGTAAAAACTGTGGCGCGCGGGCAAGCTACGTAGCGCGCTTGTGTAAACGGGAGAAGGCTGTCTATAAAAACACTGGGAAACAGCCGAGATGTTGACAAGCACAAAAATAGGTGTTTCTTTGAAAGCTGTTTTTAACCAAGATGATCAGGGGAAAGCGCGAACGCAGTCCCCCACTACCACAAATTATGCAGTCGAGTTTCCTGCATTTGAGGAAATCGCAGGGGTCAGCACAGCCGGAGTGCAATGGCCGAGCCTCGCCCTGGGAGAACCACCTTCATGATCATGGTATCTCCCCTGCCAGGTAAGTATGAGTTGGAATTGACCAGCTAGTGCTCCCCGGTCGGGGCACGCCTCCACCAAGTTATGGAAGCTTCCTGGACGTGGGACAAACTAGCCTTCCTCAGCGTTACACCACAAGCCAGCCATATCCCCCTAAAACAGTTAAGAGTCGTTAATCTGCCCCTAATAGATAAAATGTCCCCCAAATGTCTGGATTCTATGAAAAGGAATCTGAAAAACCAAACATTCCCAGCGTACACTGCAGCAGCACATAATTTTGCATACGGGGAGGGCCCTTAAGCACCCAGCCACAGCGTAGCGTCCCTCCACTAAACAAAGCCCGTAGCCTATTGCATATCAAAGGGCGCCGACGCTACACTGTTCACAAGCCTGTCTGCTCTAACTCACTCGCTGACCTACTCACGAGTCAGGATGTTAACTCTCACTTGTGTCAGTATGAAATGGCTGAACGCTTGTAAAAAAAACACAGTAAGAACTCAAGGCAAACAACTAAGCGCGCAGCTAAAATTCATCAGTGTGAACAGTTACATCTGCCAAAAACATTTTGAATTCCCTGCACCCTTCAACCTCTGCGACGATGCCTAAAGGCAGCTCTGAGCAAAAGTTTCAGGCAGGTGTGAAGAAATACTGCAAAGTAAGAATGCTTTTACATTTTATCGTTTTTTTGGTTTTGTTTTTTGTTTTGTTTTTTTTCATCAATTCTCAAAGTCAGAGAACAGAAGAAAAATCTACATCAAATCAATGTTTGGCGTGACTACCTTTTGGCTTCAAACCGGCATCGATTTTTACTCTTGCACAAAGTCAGGGATTTTGTAGGATTAGAGTCAGGCGTGTGATTAAACAAATTATACCAAAGCAGGGGCAAATGATCCTTAACATATATGTAGGCTGAAACACAGTCATTAACGGACACAGAAACAGCTGCGTAGGAGGCTTAAAACTGGGTGAAGCACAGCTAAAGTCTGCCACTAAGGTGAGGTTGTAGAAGATAGTTTCCAGTCCCAAGCCTTACACCATGGCAAGACTGAGCACAGAAACAAAGTCACAAGGTAGTTTGACTGCATCAGCAAAGTCACTCCCTGGCAAAGATTTCAAAGCAGACTGGGGTTTTAAGGTGCGCCGGTCAAGCTCTTTTAAAGGAGCGAAAAGAAAACGGGCAACGTTGAGGATCGGAGACGCAGTGTTCGGCCGAGGAAACCTATTGCAGCAGATGAAAAACACATCATATGTTTACTTTCCTTCGACATCGGAAAAAGTCCAGCACTGCCATCAGCACACGGAACTGGTGGAATCCAGTTGGACCCAGGTATACCCATTTACTGTCCGCAGAAGTCTGGCCAGAGGCGGCCTTCATGGAAGAATTGCAGCCAAACAGCCATACCTCCGATGTGGAAACAAGTCTCCGCCACTCAACTATGCACGAAAACATAGTAACTGGGGTACAGAAAAATGCCAGCGGGTCCTCTCGACTGAGGGGTCAAACTTTGAAGTATTAGGCTGTTGCAGGAGGCAGTTTGTTTGCAGAAGGGCTGGAGATCAGGACAAAAATGAGTGTCTGCGGGCAACCGTGAAGCATTGCGGAGGTTCCCTACAAGTCTGGGGTTGCTTGCATTTCAGCAAATGGAGTGGGAGATTTGGTGAGGATCAATGGTGTCGACGATGCGAAGGTATACGGGCAGATATTTATCCATCGTGCCATACCATCAGGGAAGCGTGTGATTGGCCCCAAATTTACTCTGCAGCAGGACAATGACCTCAAACATACAGCCAATGTCATTAAGAACGATCTTCAGCATAAAGAACAACAAAGAGTCCTGGGAGTAATGGTTTAGCCCCCACAGAGCCCCCGATTTCATCATCATCGAGTCTGTCTGGGATTAGAGGAAAAGAAAAGAGGGAAGGATGTGAGGCAGCCTACATCCACAGAAGATCTGGGGTTGGTTCTCCAAGATGTTTGGAACAACCTGTCTGCCGAGTTCCTTCGAAAACTGTGTGCACAAGCGTACCTAGAAACAATTATGCCGTATTGAAGGCAAAAGGGTGGCGACACCAAATACCGATTTGATTTGGATTTCTCTTCTGTTCATTGACTTTCCATTTTGTTAATTGATAAAAAACTATTAACACTTCTATTTCTGAAAGCATTCTTAATCAACAGCATTTTTTCACACCTGCCTAAAACGTTTGCACAGTAGTGTATTCGGAGGGAGGGGAATAAAAATAAATAAACAAAATAAATAAAAAAAAAAAGCAAAAAACACAAAAAAGGACGCCGAGTGCCATCTCTCCAACACCCGTACATTCCTGAAGTCCAGCAGGGTAGAAATGGTTGGAGGAACCTGTCCTATTTTCTATGTTCCCCCCTAAAGAGTAAAACTTGTGTGATGAGTTTCTTCGGTTTGTGAGTCCAAGGCCATGATTGAGAATGATCTGGAGAGGCAGGCGGGAGGTGAAAAGTAGTTGTGGAGGCAAGAGTGTCAAAGGTAGAGAAAGAGACCCTATATGCTAAATGCAGGGGGATAAACAGGCAAGTGCAAAAGAGGACCATGTTTGGCAGCGATCAGCTTTTAAGCATTGCTGTTTACAGAGTGGAATGGCGTAGGGGCCTGTAGCACATACGAGTAGCCAGGGAAATCTGTACATAGGCAAAGCAATTGTGTAAAAACTGTGGCGCGCGGGCAAGCTACGTAGCGCGCTTGTGTAAACGGGAGAAGGCTGTCTATAAAAACACTGGGAAACAGCCGAGATGTTGACAAGCACAAAAATAGGTGTTTTTTTGAAAGCTGTTTTTAACCAAGATGATCAGGGGAAAGCGCGAACGCAGTCCCCCACTACCACAAATTATGCAGTCGAGTTTCCTGCATTTGAGGAAATCGCAGGGGTCAGCACAGCCGGAGTGCAATGGCCGAGCCTCGCCCTGGGAGAACCACCTTCATGATCATGGTATCTCCCCTGCCAGGTAAGTATGAGTTGGAATTGACCAGCTAGTGCTCCCCGGTCGGGGCACGCCTCCACCAAGTTATGGAAGCTTCCTGGACGTGGGACAAACTAGCCTTCCTCAGCGTTACACCACAAGCCAGCCATATCCCCCTAAAACAGTTAAGAGTCGTTAATCTGCCCCTAATAGATAAAATGTCCCCCAAATGTCTGGATTCTATGAAAAGGAATCTGAAAAACCAAACATTCCCAGCGTACACTGCAGCAGCACATAATTTTGCATACGGGGAGGGCCCTTAAGCACCCAGCCACAGCGTAGCATCCCTCCACTAAACAAAGCCTGTAGCCTATTGCATATCAAAGGGCGCCGACGCTACACTGTTCACAAGCCTGTCTGCTCTAACTCACTCGCTGACCTACTCACGAGTCAGGATGTTAACTCTCACTTGTGTCAGTATGAAATGGCTGAACGCTTGTAAAAAAAACACAGTAAGAACTCAAGGCAAACAACTAAGCGCGCAGCTAAAATTCATCAGTGTGAACAGTTACATCTGCCAAAAACATTTTGAATTCCCTGCACCCTTCAACCTCTGCGACGATGCCTAAAGGCAGCTCTGAGCAAAAGTTTCAGGCAGGTGTGAAGAAATACTGCAAAGTAAGAATGCTTTTACATTTTATCGTTTTTTTGGTTTTGTTTTTTGTTTTGTTTTTTTTCATCAATTCTCAAAGTCAGAGAACAGAAGAAAAATCTACATCAAATCAATGTTTGGCGTGACTACCTTTTGGCTTCAAACCGGCATCGATTTTTACTCTTGCACAAAGTCAGGGATTTTGTAGGATTAGAGTCAGGTGTGTGATTAACCAAATTATACCAAAGCAGGGGCAAATGATCCTTAACATATATGTAGGCTGAAACACAGTCATTAACGGACACAGAAACAGCTGCGTAGGAGGCTTAAAACTGGGTGAAGCACAGCTAAAGTCTGCCACTAAGGTGAGGTTGTAGAAGATAGTTTCCAGTCCCAAGCCTTACACCATGGCAAGACTGAGCACAGAAACAAAGTCACAAGGTAGTTTGACTGCATCAGCAAAGTCACTCCCTGGCAAAGATTTCAAAGCAGACTGGGGTTTTAAGGTGCGCCGGTCAAGCTCTTTTAAAGGAGCGAAAAGAAAACGGGCAACGTTGAGGATCGGAGACGCAGTGTTCGGCCGAGGAAACCTATTGCAGCAGATGAAAAACACATCATATGTTTACTTTCCTTCGACATCGGAAAAAGTCCAGCACTGCCATCAGCACACGGAACTGGTGGAATCCAGTTGGACCCAGGTATACCCATTTACTGTCCGCAGAAGTCTGGCCAGAGGCGGCCTTCATGGAAGAATTGCAGCCAAACAGCCATACCTCCGATGTGGAAACAAGTCTCCGCCACTCAACTATGCACGAAAACATAGTAACTGGGGTGCAGAAAAATGCCAGCGGGTCCTCTCGACTGAGGGGTCAAACTTTGAAGTATTAGGCTGTTGCAGGAGGCAGTTTGTTTGCAGAAGGGCTGGAGAGCGGTACAAAAATGAGTGTCTGCGAGCAACCGTGAAGCATTGCGGAGGTTCCCTACAAGTCTGGGGTTGCTTGCATTTCAGCAAATGGAGTGGGAGATTTGGTGAGGATCAATGGTGTCGACGATGCGAAGGTATACGGGCAGATATTTATCCATTGTGCCATACCATCAGGGAAGCGTGTGATTGGCCCCAAATTTACTCTGCAGCAGGACAATGACCTCAAACATACAGCCAAAGTCATTAAGAACGATCTTCAGCGTAAAGAACAACAAAGAGTCCTGGGAGTAATGGTTTAGCCCCCACAGAGCCCCCGATTTCATCATCATCGAGTCTGTCTGGGATTAGAGGAAAAGAAAAGAGGGAAGGATGTGAGGCAGCCTACATCCACAGAAGATCTGGGGTTGGTTCTCCAAGATGTTTGGAACAACCTGTCTGCCGAGTTCCTTTGAAAACTGTGTGCACAAGCGTACCTAGAAACAATTATGCCGTATTGAAGGCAAAAGGGTGGCGACACCAAATACCGATTTGATTTGGATTTCTCTTCTGTTCATTGACTTTCCATTTTGTTAATTGATAAAAAACTATTAACACTTCTATTTCTGAAAGCATTCTTAATCGACAGCATTTTTTCACACCTGCCTAAAACGTTTGCACAGTAGTGTATTCGGAGGGAGGGGAATAAAAATAAACAAAATAAATAAAAAAAAAAGCAAAAAACACAAAAAAGGACGCCGAGTGCCATCTCTCCAACACCCGTACATTCCTGAAGTCCAGCAGGGTAGAAATGGTTGGAGGAACCTGTCCTATTTTCTATGTTCCCCCCTAAAGAGTAAAACTTGTGTGATGAGTTTCTTCGGTTTGTGAGTCCAAGGCCATGATTGGGAATGATCTGGAGAAGCAGGCGGGAGGTGAAAAGTAGTTGTGGAGGCAAGAGTGTCAAAGGTAGAGAAAGAGACCCTATATGCTAAATGCAGGGGGATGAACAGGCAAGTCCAAAAGAGGACCATGTTTGGCAGCGATCAGCTTTTAAGCATTGCTGTTTACAGAGTGGAATGGCGTAGGGGCCTGTAGCACATACGAGTAGCCAGGGAAATCTGTACATAGGCAAAGCAATTGTGTAAAAACTGTGGCGCGCGGGCAAGCTACGTAGCGCGCTTGTGTAAACGGGAGAAGGCTGTCTATAAAAACACTGGGAAACAGCCGAGATGTTGACAAGCACAAAAATAGGTGTTCTTTTGAAAGCTGTTTTTAACCAAGATGATCAGGGGAAAGCGCGAACGCAGTCCCCCACTACCACAAATTATGCAGTCGAGTTTCCTGCATTTGAGGAAATCGCAGGGGTCAGCACAGCCGGAGTGCAATGGCCGAGCCTCGCCCTGGGAGAACCACCTTCATGATCATGGTATCTCCCCTGCCAGGTAAGTATGAGTTGGAATTGACCAGCTAGTGCTCCCCGGTCGGGGCACGCCTCCACCAAGTTATGGAAGCTTCCTGGACGTGGGACAAACTAGCCTTCCTCAGCGTTACACCACAAGCCAGCCATATCCCCCTAAAACAGTTAAGAGTCGTTAATCTGCCCCTAATAGATAAAATGTCCCCCAAATGTCTGGATTCTATGAAAAGGAATCTGAAAAACCAAACATTCCCAGCGTACACTGCAGCAGCACATCATTTTGCATACGGGGAGGGCCCTTAAGCACCCAGCCACAGCGTAGCGTCCCTCCACTAAACAAAGCCCGTAGCCTATTGCATATCAAAGGGCGCCGACGCTACACTGTTCACAAGCCTGTCTGCTCTAACTCACTCGCTGACCTACTCACGAGTCAGGATGTTAACTCTCACTTGTGTCAGTATGAAATGGCTGAACGCTTGTAAAAAAAACACAGTAAGAACTCAAGGCAAACAACTAAGCGCGCAGCTAAAATTCATCAGTGTGAACAGTTACATCTGCCAAAAACATTTTGAATTCCCTGCACCCTTCAACCTCTGCGACGATGCCTAAAGGCAGCTCTGAGCAAAAGTTTCAGGCAGGTGTGAAGAAATACTGCAAAGTAAGAATGCTTTTACATTTTATCGTTTTTTGGTTTTGTTTTTTGTTTTGTTTTTTTTCATCAATTCTCAAAGTCAGAGAACAGAAGAAAAATCTACATCAAATCAATGTTTGGCGTGACTACCTTTTGGCTTCAAACCGGCATCGATTTTTACTCTTGCACAAAGTCAGGGATTTTGTAGGATTAGAGTCAGGCGTGTGATTAACCAAATTATACCAAAGCAGGGGCAAATGATCCTTAACATATATGTAGGCTGAAACACAGTCATTAACGGACACAGAAACAGCTGCGTAGGAGGCTTAAAACTGGGTGAAGCACAGCTAAAGTCTGCCACTAAGGTGAGGTTGTAGAAGATAGTTTCCAGTCCCAAGCCTTACACCATGGCAAGACTGAGCACAGAAACAAAGTCACAAGGTAGTTTGACTGCATCAGCAAAGTCACTCCCTGGCAAAGATTTCAAAGCAGACTGGGGTTTTAAGGTGCGCCGGTCAAGCTCTTTTAAAGGAGCGAAAAGAAAACGGGCAACGTTGAGGATCGGAGACGCAGTGTTCGGCCGAGGAAACCTATTGCAGCAGATGAAAAACACATCATATGTTTACTTTCCTTCGACATCGGAAAAAGTCCAGCACTGCCATCAGCACACGGAACTGGTGGAATCCAGTTGGACCCAGGTATACCCATTTACTGTCCGCAGAAGTCTGGCCAGAGGCGGCCTTCATGGAAGAATTGCAGCCAAACAGCCATACCTCCGATGTGGAAACAAGTCTCCGCCACTCAACTATGCACGAAAACATAGTAACTGGGGTACAGAAAAATGCCAGCGGGTCCTCTCGACTGAGGGGTCAAACTTTGAAGTATTAGGCTGTTGCAGGAGGCAGTTTGTTTGCAGAAGGGCTGGAGATCAGGACAAAAATGAGTGTCTGCGGGCAACCGTGAAGCATTGCGGAGGTTCCCTACAAGTCTGGGGTTGCTTGCATTTCAGCAAATGGAGTGGGAGATTTGGTGAGGATCAATGGTGTCGACGATGCGAAGGTATACGGGCAGATATTTATCCATCGTGCCATACCATCAGGGAAGCGTGTGATTGGCCCCAAATTTACTCTGCAGCAGGACAATGACCTCAAACATACAGCCAATGTCATTAAGAACGATCTTCAGCATAAAGAACAACAAAGAGTCCTGGGAGTAATGGTTTAGCCCCCACAGAGCCCCCGATTTCATCATCATCGAGTCTGTCTGGGATTAGAGGAAAAGAAAAGAGGGAAGGATGTGAGGCAGCCTACATCCACAGAAGATCTGGGGTTGGTTCTCCAAGATGTTTGGAACAACCTGTCTGCCGAGTTCCTTCGAAAACTGTGTGCACAAGCGTACCTAGAAACAATTATGCCGTATTGAAGGCAAAAGGGTGGCGACACCAAATACCGATTTGATTTGGATTTCTCTTCTGTTCATTGACTTTCCATTTTGTTAATTGATAAAAAACTATTAACACTTCTATTTCTGAAAGCATTCTTAATCGACAGCATTTTTTCACACCTGCCTAAAACGTTTGCACAGTAGTGTATTCGGAGGGAGGGGAATAAAAATAAATAAACAAAATAAATAAAAAAAAAAAGCAAAAAACACAAAAAAGGACGCCGAGTGCCATCTCTCCAACACCCGTACATTCCTGAAGTCCAGCAGGGTAGAAATGGTTGGAGGAACCTGTCCTATTTTCTATGTTCCCCCCTAAAGAGTAAAACTTGTGTGATGAGTTTCTTCGGTTTGTGAGTCCAAGGCCATGATTGAGAATGATCTGGAGAGGCAGGCGGGAGGTGAAAAGTAGTTGTGGAGGCAAGAGTGTCAAAGGTAGAGAAAGAGACCCTATATGCTAAATGCAGGGGGATAAACAGGCAAGTGCAAAAGAGGACCATGTTTGGCAGCGATCAGCTTTTAAGCATTGCTGTTTACAGAGTGGAATGGCGTAGGGGCCTGTAGCACATACGAGTAGCCAGGGAAATCTGTACATAGGCAAAGCAATTGTGTAAAAACTGTGGCGCGCGGGCAAGCTACGTAGCGCGCTTGTGTAAACGGGAGAAGGCTGTCTATAAAAACACTGGGAAACAGCCGAGATGTTGACAAGCACAAAAATAGGTGTTTTTTTGAAAGCTGTTTTTAACCAAGATGATCAGGGGAAAGCGCGAACGCAGTCCCCCACTACCACAAATTATGCAGTCGAGTTTCCTGCATTTGAGGAAATCGCAGGGGTCAGCACAGCCGGAGTGCAATGGCCGAGCCTCGCCCTGGGAGAACCACCTTCATGATCATGGTATCTCCCCTGCCAGGTAAGTATGAGTTGGAATTGACCAGCTAGTGCTCCCCGGTCGGGGCACGCCTCCACCAAGTTATGGAAGCTTCCTGGACGTGGGACAAACTAGCCTTCCTCAGCGTTACACCACAAGCCAGCCATATCCCCCTAAAACAGTTAAGAGTCGTTAATCTGCCCCTAATAGATAAAATGTCCCCCAAATGTCTGGATTCTATGAAAAGGAATCTGAAAAACCAAACATTCCCAGCGTACACTGCAGCAGCACATAATTTTGCATACGGGGAGGGCCCTTAAGCACCCAGCCACAGCGTAGCATCCCTCCACTAAACAAAGCCTGTAGCCTATTGCATATCAAAGGGCGCCGACGCTACACTGTTCACAAGCCTGTCTGCTCTAACTCACTCGCTGACCTACTCACGAGTCAGGATGTTAACTCTCACTTGTGTCAGTATGAAATGGCTGAACGCTTGTAAAAAAAACACAGTAAGAACTCAAGGCAAACAACTAAGCGCGCAGCTAAAATTCATCAGTGTGAACAGTTACATCTGCCAAAAACATTTTGAATTCCCTGCACCCTTCAACCTCTGCGACGATGCCTAAAGGCAGCTCTGAGCAAAAGTTTCAGGCAGGTGTGAAGAAATACTGCAAAGTAAGAATGCTTTTACATTTTATCGTTTTTTTGGTTTTGTTTTTTGTTTTGTTTTTTTTCATCAATTCTCAAAGTCAGAGAACAGAAGAAAAATCTACATCAAATCAATGTTTGGCGTGACTACCTTTTGGCTTCAAACCGGCATCGATTTTTACTCTTGCACAAAGTCAGGGATTTTGTAGGATTAGAGTCAGGCGTGTGATTAACCAAATTATACCAAAGCAGGGGCAAATGATCCTTAACATATATGTAGGCTGAAACACAGTCATTAACGGACACAGAAACAGCTGCGTAGGAGGCTTAAAACTGGGTGAAGCACAGCTAAAGTCTGCCACTAAGGTGAGGTTGTAGAAGATAGTTTCCAGTCCCAAGCCTTACACCATGGCAAGACTGAGCACAGAAACAAAGTCACAAGGTAGTTTGACTGCATCAGCAAAGTCACTCCCTGGCAAAGATTTCAAAGCAGACTGGGGTTTTAAGGTGCGCCGGTCAAGCTCTTTTAAAGGAGCGAAAAGAAAACGGGCAACGTTGAGGATCGGAGACGCAGTGTTCGGCCGAGGAAACCTATTGCAGCAGATGAAAAACACATCATATGTTTACTTTCCTTCGACATCGGAAAAAGTCCAGCACTGCCATCAGCACACGGAACTGGTGGAATCCAGTTGGACCCAGGTATACCCATTTACTGTCCGCAGAAGTCTGGCCAGAGGCGGCCTTCATGGAAGAATTGCAGCCAAACAGCCATACCTCCGATGTGGAAACAAGTCTCCGCCACTCAACTATGCACGAAAACATAGTAACTGGGGTGCAGAAAAATGCCAGCGGGTCCTCTCGACTGAGGGGTCAAACTTTGAAGTATTAGGCTGTTGCAGGAGGCAGTTTGTTTGCAGAAGGGCTGGAGAGCGGTACAAAAATGAGTGTCTGCGAGCAACCGTGAAGCATTGCGGAGGTTCCCTACAAGTCTGGGGTTGCTTGCATTTCAGCAAATGGAGTGGGAGATTTGGTGAGGATCAATGGTGTCGACGATGCGAAGGTATACGGGCAGATATTTATCCATCGTGCCATACCATCAGGGAAGCGTGTGATTGGCCCCAAATTTACTCTGCAGCAGGACAATGACCTCAAACATACAGCCAAAGTCATTAAGAACGATCTTCAGCGTAAAGAACAACAAAGAGTCCTGGGAGTAATGGTTTAGCCCCCACAGAGCCCCCGATTTCATCATCATCGAGTCTGTCTGGGATTAGAGGAAAAGAAAAGAGGGAAGGATGTGAGGCAGCCTACATCCACAGAAGATCTGGGGTTGGTTCTCCAAGATGTTTGGAACAACCTGTCTGCCGAGTTCCTTTGAAAACTGTGTGCACAAGCGTACCTAGAAACAATTATGCCGTATTGAAGGCAAAAGGGTGGCGACACCAAATACCGATTTGATTTGGATTTCTCTTCTGTTCATTGACTTTCCATTTTGTTAATTGATAAAAAACTATTAACACTTCTATTTCTGAAAGCATTCTTAATCGACAGCATTTTTTCACACCTGCCTAAAACGTTTGCACAGTAGTGTATTCGGAGGGAGGGGAATAAAAATAAATAAACAAAATAAATTTTAAAAAAAGCAAAAAACACAAAAAAGGACGCCGAGTGCCATCTCTCCAACACCCGTACATTCCTGAAGTCCAGCAGGGTAGAAATGGTTGGAGGAACCTGTCCTATTTTCTATGTTCCCCCCCTAAAGAGTAAAACTTGTGTGATGAGTTTCTTCGGTTTGTGAGTCCAAGGCCATGATTGGGAATGATCTGGAGAGGCAGGCGGGAGGTGAAAAGTAGTTGTGGAGGCAAGAGTGTCAAAGGTAGAGAAAGAGACCCTATATGCTAAATGCAGGGGGATGAACAGGCAAGTCCAAAAGAGGACCATGTTTGGCAGCGATCAGCTTTTAAGCATTGCTGTTTACAGAGTGGAATGGCGTAGGGGCCTGTAGCACATACGAGTAGCCAGGGAAATCTGTACATAGGCAAAGCAATTGTGTAAAAACTGTGGCGCGCGGGCAAGCTACGTAGCGCGCTTGTGTAAACGGGAGAAGGCTGTCTATAAAAACACTGGGAAACAGCCGAGATGTTGACAAGCACAAAAATAGGTGTTTTTTTGAAAGCTGTTTTTAACCAAGATGATCAGGGGAAAGCGCGAACGCAGTCCCCCACTACCACAAATTATGCAGTCGAGTTTCCTGCATTTGAGGAAATCGCAGGGGTCAGCACAGCCGGAGTGCAATGGCCGAGCCTCGCCCTGGGAGAACCACCTTCATGATCATGGTATCTCCCCTGCCAGGTAAGTATGAGTTGGAATTGACCAGCTAGTGCTCCCCGGTCGGGGCACGCCTCCACCAAGTTATGGAAGCTTCCTGGACGTGGGACAAACTAGCCTTCCTCAGCGTTAGACCACAAGCCAGCCATATCCCCCTAAAACAGTTAAGAGTCGTTAATCTGCCCCTAATAGATAAAATGTCCCCCAAATGTCTGGATTCTATGAAAAGGAATCTGAAAAACCAAACATTCCCAGCGTACACTGCAGCAGCACATAATTTTGCATACGGGGAGGGCCCTTAAGCACCCAGCCACAGCGTAGCGTCCCTCCACTAAACAAAGCCCGTAGCCTATTGCATATCAAAGGGCGCCGACGCTACACTGTTCACAAGCCTGTCTGCTCTAACTCACTCGCTGACCTACTCACGAGTCAGGATGTTAACTCTCACTTGTGTCAGTATGAAATGGCTGAACGCTTGTAAAAAAAACACAGTAAGAACTCAAGGCAAACAACTAAGCGCGCAGCTAAAATTCATCAGTGTGAACAGTTACATCTGCCAAAAACATTTTGAATTCCCTGCACCCTTCAACCTCTGCGACGATGCCTAAAGGCAGCTCTGAGCAAAAGTTTCAGGCAGGTGTGAAGAAATACTGCAAAGTAAGAATGCTTTTACATTTTATCGTTTTTTGGTTTTGTTTTTTGTTTTGTTTTTTTTCATCAATTCTCAAAGTCAGAGAACAGAAGAAAAATCTACATCAAATCAATGTTTGGCGTGACTACCTTTTGGCTTCAAACCGGCATCGATTTTTACTCTTGCACAAAGTCAGGGATTTTGTAGGATTAGAGTCAGGCGTGTGATTAACCAAATTATACCAAAGCAGGGGCAAATGATCCTTAACATATATGTAGGCTGAAACACAGTCATTAACGGACACAGAAACAGCTGCGTAGGAGGCTTAAAACTGGGTGAAGCACAGCTAAAGTCTGCCACTAAGGTGAGGTTGTAGAAGATAGTTTCCAGTCCCAAGCCTTACACCATGGCAAGACTGAGCACAGAAACAAAGTCACAAGGTAGTTTGACTGCATCAGCAAAGTCACTCCCTGGCAAAGATTTCAAAGCAGACTGGGGTTTTAAGGTGCGCCGGTCAAGCTCTTTTAAAGGAGCGAAAAGAAAACGGGCAACGTTGAGGATCGGAGACGCAGTGTTCGGCCGAGGAAACCTATTGCAGCAGATGAAAAACACATCATATGTTTACTTTCCTTCGACATCGGAAAAAGTCCAGCACTGCCATCAGCACACGGAACTGGTGGAATCCAGTTGGACCCAGGTATACCCATTTACTGTCCGCAGAAGTCTGGCCAGAGGCGGCCTTCATGGAAGAATTGCAGCCAAACAGCCATACCTCCGATGTGGAAACAAGTCTCCGCCACTCAACTATGCACGAAAACATAGTAACCGGGGTGCAGAAAAATGCCAGCGGGTCCTCTCGACTGAGGGGTCAAACTTTGAAGTATTAGGCTGTTGCAGGAGGCAGTTTGTTTGCAGAAGGGCTGGAGAGCGGTACAAAAATGAGTGTCTGCGGGCAACCGTGAAGCATTGCGGAGGTTCCCTACAAGTCTGGGGTTGCTTGCATTTCAGCAAATGGAGTGGGAGATTTGGTGAGGATCAATGGTGTCGACGATGCGAAGGTATACGGGCAGATATTTATCCATCGTGCCATACCATCAGGGAAGCGTGTGATTTGCCCCAAATTTACTCTGCAGCAGGACAATGACCTCAAACATACAGCCAAAGTCATTAAGAACGATCTTCAGCGTAAAGAACAACAAAGAGTCCTGGGAGTAATGGTTTAGCCCCCACAGAGCCCCCGATTTCATCATCATCGAGTCTGTCTGGGATTAGAGGAAAAGAAAAGAGGGAAGGATGTGAGGCAGCCTACATCCACAGAAGATCTGGGGTTGGTTCTCCAAGATGTTTGGAACAACCTGTCTGCCGAGTTCCTTCGAAAACTGTGTGCACAAGCGTACCTAGAAACAATTATGCCGTATTGAAGGCAAAAGGGTGGCGACACCAAATACCGATTTGATTTGGATTTCTCTTCTGTTCATTGACTTTCCATTTTGTTAATTGATAAAAAACTATTAACACTTCTATTTCTGAAAGCATTCTTAATCGACAGCATTTTTTCACACCTGCCTAAAACGTTTGCACAGTAGTGTATTCGGAGGGAGGGGAATAAAAATAAACAAAATAAATAAAAAAAAAAGCAAAAAACACAAAAAAGGACGCCGAGTGCCATCTCTCCAACACCCGTACATTCCTGAAGTCCAGCAGGGTAGAAATGGTTGGAGGAACCTGTCCTATTTTCTATGTTCCCCCCTAAAGAGTAAAACTTGTGTGATGAGTTTCTTCGGTTTGTGAGTCCAAGGCCATGATTGGGAATGATCTGGAGAGGCAGGCGGGAGGTGAAAAGTAGTTGTGGAGGCAAGAGTGTCAAAGGTAGAGAAAGAGACCCTATATGCTAAATGCAGGGGGATGAACAGGCAAGTCCAAAAGAGGACCATGTTTGGCAGCGATCAGCTTTTAAGCATTGCTGTTTACAGAGTGGAATGGCATAGGGGCCTGTAGCACATACGAGTAGCCAGGGAAATCTGTACATAGGCAAAGCAATTGTGTAAAAACTGTGGCGCGCGGGCAAGCTACGTAGCGCGCTTGTGTAAACGGGAGAAGGCTGTCTATAAAAACACTGGGAAACAGCCGAGATGTTGACAAGCACAAAAATAGGTGTTTTTTTGAAAGCTGTTTTTAACCAAGATGATCAGGGGAAAGCGCGAACGCAGTCCCCCACTACCACAAATTATGCAGTCGAGTTTCCTGCATTTGAGGAAATCGCAGGGGTCAGCACAGCCGGAGTGCAATGGCCGAGCCTCGCCCTGGGAGAACCACCTTCATGATCATGGTATCTCCCCTGCCAGGTAAGTATGAGTTGGAATTGACCAGCTAGTGCTCCCCGGTCGGGGCACGCCTCCACCAAGTTATGGAAGCTTCCTGGACGTGGGACAAACTAGCCTTCCTCAGCGTTACACCACAAGCCAGCCATATCCCCCTAAAACAGTTAAGAGTCGTTAATCTGCCCCTAATAGATAAAATGTCCCCCAAATGTCTGGATTCTATGAAAAGGAATCTGAAAAACCAAACATTCCCAGCGTACACTGCAGCAGCACATAATTTTGCATACGGGGAGGGCCCTTAAGCACCCAGCCACAGCGTAGCGTCCCTCCACTAAACAAAGCCCGTAGCCTATTGCATATCAAAGGGCGCCGACGCTACACTGTTCACAAGCCTGTCTGCTCTAACTCACTCGCTGACCTACTCACGAGTCAGGATGTTAACTCTCACTTGTGTCAGTATGAAATGGCTGAACGCTTGTAAAAAAAACACAGTAAGAACTCAAGGCAAACAACTAAGCGCGCAGCTAAAATTCATCAGTGTGAACAGTTACATCTGCCAAAAACATTTTGAATTCCCTGCACCCTTCAACCTCTGCGACGATGCCTAAAGGCAGCTCTGAGCAAAAGTTTCAGGCAGGTGTGAAGAAATACTGCAAAGTAAGAATGCTTTTACATTTTATCGTTTTTTTGGTTTTGTTTTTTGTTTTGTTTTTTTTCATCAATTCTCAAAGTCAGAGAACAGAAGAAAAATCTACATCAAATCAATGTTTGGCGTGACTACCTTTTGGCTTCAAACCGGCATCAATTTTTACTCTTGCACAAAGTCAGGGATTTTGTAGGATTAGAGTCAGGCGTGTGATTAACCAAATTATACCAAAGCAGGGGCAAATGATCCTTAACATATATGTAGGCTGAAACACAGTCATTAACGGACACAGAAACAGCTGCGTAGGAGGCTTAAAACTGGGTGAAGCACAGCTAAAGTCTGCCACTAAGGTGAGGTTGTAGAAGATAGTTTCCAGTCCCAAGCCTTACACCATGGCAAGACTGAGCACAGAAACAAAGTCACAAGGTAGTTTGACTGCATCAGCAAAGTCACTCCCTGGCAAAGATTTCAAAGCAGACTGGGGTTTTAAGGTGCGCCGGTCAAGCTCTTTTAAAGGAGCGAAAAGAAAACGGGCAACATTGAGGATCGGAGACGCAGTGTTCGGCCGAGGAAACCTATTGCAGCAGATGAAAAACACATCATATGTTTACTTTCCTTCGACATCGGAAAAAGTCCAGCACTGCCATCAGCCCACGGAACTGGTGGAATCCAGTTGGACCCAGGTATACCCATTTACTGTCCGCAGAAGTCTGGCCAGAGGCGGCCTTCATGGAAGAATTGCAGCCAAACAGCCATACCTCCGATGTGGAAACAAGTCTCCGCCACTCAACTATGCACGAAAACATAGTAACTGGGGTACAGAAAAATGCCAGCGGGTCCTCTCGACTGAGGGGTCAAACTTTGAAGTATTAGGCTGTTGCAGGAGGCAGTTTGTTTGCAGAAGGGCTGGAGATCGGGACAAAAATGAGTGTCTGCGGGCAACCGTGAAGCATTGCGGAGGTTCCCTACAAGTCTGGGGTTGCTTGCATTTCAGCAAATGGAGTGGGAGATTTGGTGAGGATCAATGGTGTCGACGATGCGAAGGTATACGGGCAGATATTTATCCATCGTGCCATACCATCAGGGAAGCGTGTGATTGGCCCCAAATTTACTCTGCAGCAGGACAATGACCTCAAACATACAGCCAATGTCATTAAGAACGATCTTCAGCGTAAAGAACAACAAAGAGTCCTGGGAGTAATGGTTTAGCCCCCACAGAGCCCCCGATTTCATCATCATCGAGTCTGTCTGGGATTAGAGGAAAAGAAAAGAGGGAAGGATGTGAGGCAGCCTACATCCACAGAAGATCTGGGGTTGGTTCTTCAAGATGTTTGGAACAACCTGTCTGCCGAGTTCCTTCGAAAACTGTGTGCACAAGCGTACCTAGAAACAATTATGCCGTATTGAAGGCAAAAGGGTGGCGACACCAAATACCGATTTGATTTGGATTTCTCTTCTGTTCATTGACTTTCCATTTTGTTAATTGATAAAAAACTATTAACACTTCTATTTCTGAAAGCATTCTTAATCGACAGCATTTTTTCACACCTGCCTAAAACGTTTGCACAGTAGTGTATTCGGAGGGAGGGGAATAAAAATAAATAAACAAAATAAATTAAAAAAAAAAAGCAAAAAACACAAAAAAGGACGCCGAGTGCCATCTCTCCAACACCCGTACATTCCTGAAGTCCAGCAGGGTAGAAATGGTTGGAGGAACCTGTCCTATTTTCTATGTTCCCCCCTAAAGAGTAAAACTTGTGTGATGAGTTTCTTCGGTTTGTGAGTCCAAGGCCATGATTGGGAATGATCTGGAGAGGCAGGCGGGAGGTGAAAAGTAGTTGTGGAGGCAAGAGTGTCAAAGGTAGAGAAAGAGACCCTATATGCTAAATGCAGGGGGATGAACAGGCAAGTGCAAAAGAGGACCATGTTTGGCAGCGATCAGCTTTTAAGCATTGCTGTTTACAGAGTGGAATGGCGTAGGGGCCTGTAGCACATACGAGTAGCCAGGGAAATCTGTACATAGGCAAAGCAATTGTGTAAAAACTGTGGCGCGCGGGCAAGCTACGTAGCGCGCTTGTGTAAACGGGAGAAGGCTGTCTATAAAAACACTGGGAAACAGCCGAGATGTTGACAAGCACAAAAATAGGTGTTTCTTTGAAAGCTGTTTTTAACCAAGATGATCAGGGGAAAGCGCGAACGCAGTCCCCCACTACCACAAATTATGCAGTCGAGTTTCCTGCATTTGAGGAAATCGCAGGGGTCAGCACAGCCGGAGTGCAATGGCCGAGCCTCGCCCTGGGAGAACCACCTTCATGATCATGGTATCTCCCCTGCCAGGTAAGTATGAGTTGGAATTGACCAGCTAGTGCTCCCCGGTCGGGGCACGCCTCCACCAAGTTATGGAAGCTTCCTGGACGTGGGACAAACTAGCCTTCCTCAGCGTTACACCACAAGCCAGCCATATCCCCCTAAAACAGTTAAGAGTCGTTAATCTGCCCCTAATAGATAAAATGTCCCCCAAATGTCTGGATTCTATGAAAAGGAATCTGAAAAACCAAACATTCCCAGCGTACACTGCAGCAGCACATAATTTTGCATACGGGGAGGGCCCTTAAGCACCCAGCCACAGCGTAGCGTCCCTCCACTAAACAAAGCCCGTAGCCTATTGCATATCAAAGGGCGCCGACGCTACACTGTTCACAAGCCTGTCTGCTCTAACTCACTCGCTGACCTACTCACGAGTCAGGATGTTAACTCTCACTTGTGTCAGTATGAAATGGCTGAACGCTTGTAAAAAAAACACAGTAAGAACTCAAGGCAAACAACTAAGCGCGCAGCTAAAATTCATCAGTGTGAACAGTTACATCTGCCAAAAACATTTTGAATTCCCTGCACCCTTCAACCTCTGCGACGATGCCTAAAGGCAGCTCTGAGCAAAAGTTTCAGGCAGGTGTGAAGAAATACTGCAAAGTAAGAATGCTTTTACATTTTATCGTTTTTTTGGTTTTGTTTTTTGTTTTGTTTTTTTTCATCAATTCTCAAAGTCAGAGAACAGAAGAAAAATCTACATCAAATCAATGTTTGGCGTGACTACCTTTTGGCTTCAAACCGGCATCGATTTTTACTCTTGCACAAAGTCAGGGATTTTGTAGGATTAGAGTCAGGCGTGTGATTAAACAAATTATACCAAAGCAGGGGCAAATGATCCTTAACATATATGTAGGCTGAAACACAGTCATTAACGGACACAGAAACAGCTGCGTAGGAGGCTTAAAACTGGGTGAAGCACAGCTAAAGTCTGCCACTAAGGTGAGGTTGTAGAAGATAGTTTCCAGTCCCAAGCCTTACACCATGGCAAGACTGAGCACAGAAACAAAGTCACAAGGTAGTTTGACTGCATCAGCAAAGTCACTCCCTGGCAAAGATTTCAAAGCAGACTGGGGTTTTAAGGTGCGCCGGTCAAGCTCTTTTAAAGGAGCGAAAAGAAAACGGGCAACGTTGAGGATCGGAGACGCAGTGTTCGGCCGAGGAAACCTATTGCAGCAGATGAAAAACACATCATATGTTTACTTTCCTTCGACATCGGAAAAAGTCCAGCACTGCCATCAGCACACGGAACTGGTGGAATCCAGTTGGACCCAGGTATACCCATTTACTGTCCGCAGAAGTCTGGCCAGAGGCGGCCTTCATGGAAGAATTGCAGCCAAACAGCCATACCTCCGATGTGGAAACAAGTCTCCGCCACTCAACTATGCACGAAAACATAGTAACTGGGGTGCAGAAAAATGCCAGCGGGTCCTCTCGACTGAGGGGTCAAACTTTGAAGTATTAGGCTGTTGCAGGAGGCAGTTTGTTTGCAGAAGGGCTGGAGAGCGGTACAAAAATGAGTGTCTGCGGGCAACCGTGAAGCATTGCGGAGGTTCCCTACAAGTCTGGGGTTGCTTGCATTTCAGCAAATGGAGTGGGAGATTTGGTGAGGATCAATGGTGTCGACGATGCGAAGGTATACGGGCAGATATTTATCCATCGTGCCATACCATCAGGGAAGCGTGTGATTGGCCCCAAATTTACTCTGCAGCAGGACAATGACCTCAAACATACAGCCAATGTCATTAAGAACGATCTTCAGCATAAAGAACAACAAAGAGTCCTGGGAGTAATGGTTTAGCCCCCACAGAGCCCCCGATTTCATCATCATCGAGTCTGTCTGGGATTAGAGGAAAAGAAAAGAGGGAAGGATGTGAGGCAGCCTACATCCACAGAAGATCTGGGGTTGGTTCTCCAAGATGTTTGGAACAACCTGTCTGCCGAGTTCCTTCGAAAACTGTGTGCACAAGCGTACCTAGAAACAATTATGCCGTATTGAAGGCAAAAGGGTGGCGACACCAAATACCGATTTGATTTGGATTTCTCTTCTGTTCATTGACTTTCCATTTTGTTAATTGATAAAAAACTATTAACACTTCTATTTCTGAAAGCATTCTTAATCGACAGCATTTTTTCACACCTGCCTAAAACGTTTGCACAGTAGTGTATTCGGAGGGAGGGGAATAAAAATAAACAAAATAAATAAAAAAAAAAGCAAAAAACACAAAAAAGGACGCCGAGTGCCATCTCTCCAACACCCGTACATTCCTGAAGCCCAGCAGGGTAGAAATGGTTGGAGGAACCTGTCCTATTTTCTATGTTCCCCCCCTAAAGAGTAAAACTTGTGTGATGAGTTTCTTCGGTTTGTGAGTCCAAGGCCATGATTGGGAATGATCTGGAGAGGCAGGCGGGAGGTGAAAAGTAGTTGTGGAGGCAAGAGTGTCAAAGGTAGAGAAAGAGACCCTATATGCTAAATGCAGGGGGATGAACAGGCAAGTCCAAAAGAGGACCATGTTTGGCAGCGATCAGCTTTTAAGCATTGCTGTTTACAGAGTGGAATGGCGTAGGGGCCTGTAGCACATACGAGTAGCCAGGGAAATCTGTACATAGGCAAAGCAATTGTGTAAAAACTGTGGCGCGCGGGCAAGCTACGTAGCGCGCTTGTGTAAACGGGAGAAGGCTGTCTATAAAAACACTGGGAAACAGCCGAGATGTTGACAAGCACAAAAATAGGTGTTTTTTTGAAAGCTGTTTTTAACCAAGATGATCAGGGGAAAGCGCGAACGCAGTCCCCCACTACCACAAATTATGCAGTCGAGTTTCCTGCATTTGAGGAAATCGCAGGGGTCAGCACAGCCGGAGTGCAATGGCCGAGCCTCGCCCTGGGAGAACCACCTTCATGATCATGGTATCTCCCCTGCCAGGTAAGTATGAGTTGGAATTGACCAGCTAGTGCTCCCCAGTCGGGGCACGCCTCCACCAAGTTATGGAAGCTTCCTGGACGTGGGACAAACTAGCCTTCCTCAGCGTTAGACCACAAGCCAGCCATATCCCCCTAAAACAGTTAAGAGTCGTTAATCTGCCCCTAATAGATAAAATGTCCCCCAAATGTCTGGATTCTATGAAAAGGAATCTGCAAAACCAAACATTCCCAGCGTACACTGCAGCAGCACATAATTTTGCATACGGGGAGGGCCCTTAAGCACCCAGCCACAGCGTAGCGTCCCTCCACTAAACAAAGCCCGTAGCCTATTGCATATCAAAGGGCGCCGACGCTACACTGTTCACAAGCCTGTCTGCTCTAACTCACTCGCTGACCTACTCACGAGTCAGGATGTTAACTCTCACTTGTGTCAGTATGAAATGGCTGAACGCTTGTAAAAAAAACACAGTAAGAACTCAAGGCAAACAACTAAGCGCGCAGCTAAAATTCATCAGTGTGAACAGTTACATCTGCCAAAAACATTTTGAATTCCCTGCACCCTTCAACCTCTGCGACGATGCCTAAAGGCAGCTCTGAGCAAAAGTTTCAGGCAGGTGTGAAGAAATACTGCAAAGTAAGAATGCTTTTACATTTTATCGTTTTTTTGGTTTTGTTTTTTTTTTTTCATCAATTCTCAAAGTCAGAGAACAGAAGAAAAATCTACATCAAATCAATGTTTGGCGTGACTACCTTTTGGCTTCAAACCGGCATCGATTTTTACTCTTGCACAAAGTCAGGGATTTTGTAGGATTAGAGTCAGGCGTGTGATTAACCAAATTATACCAAAGCAGGGGCAAATGATCCTTAACATATATGTAGGCTGAAACACAGTCATTAACGGACACAGAAACAGCTGCGTAGGAGGCTTAAAACTGGGTGAAGCACAGCTAAAGTCTGCCACTAAGGTGAGGTTGTAGAAGATAGTTTCCAGTCCCAAGCCTTACACCATGGCAAGACTGAGCACAGAAACAAAGTCACAAGGTAGTTTGACTGCATCAGCAAAGTCACTCCCTGGCAAAGATTTCAAAGCAGACTGGGGTTTTAAGGTGCGCCGGTCAAGCTCTTTTAAAGGAGCGAAAAGAAAACGGGCAACGTTGAGGATCGGAGACGCAGTGTTCGGCCGAGGAAACCTATTGCAGCAGATGAAAAACACATCATATGTTTACTTTCCTTCGACATCGGAAAAAGTCCAGCACTGCCATCAGCCCACGGAACTGGTGGAATCCAGTTGGACCCAGGTATACCCATTTACTGTCTGCAGAAGTCTGGCCAGAGGCGGCCTTCATGGAAGAATTGCAGCCAAACAGCCATACCTCCGATGTGGAAACAAGTCTCCGCCACTCAACTATGCACGAAAACATAGTAACTGGGGTACAGAAAAATGCCAGCGGGTCCTCTCGACTGAGGGGTCAAACTTTGAAGTATTAGGCTGTTGCAGGAGGCAGTTTGTTTGCAGAAGGGCTGGAGATCGGGACAAAAATGAGTGTCTGCGGGCAACCGTGAAGCATTGCGGAGGTTCCCTACAAGTCTGGGGTTGCTTGCATTTCAGCAAATGGAGTGGGAGATTTGGTGAGGATCAATGGTGTCGACGATGCGAAGGTATACGGGCAGATATTTATCCATCGTGCCATACCATCAGGGAAGCGTGTGATTGGCCCCAAATTTACTCTGCAGCAGGACAATGACCTCAAACATACAGCCAATGTCATTAAGAACGATCTTCAGCGTAAAGAACAACAAAGAGTCCTGGGAGTAATGGTTTAGCCCCCACAGAGCCCCCGATTTCATCATCATCGAGTCTGTCTGGGATTAGAGGAAAAGAAAAGAGGGAAGGATGTGAGGCAGCCTACATCCACAGAAGATCTGGGGTTGGTTCTTCAAGATGTTTGGAACAACCTGTCTGCCGAGTTCCTTCGAAAACTGTGTGCACAAGCGTACCTAGAAACAATTATGCCGTATTGAAGGCAAAAGGGTGGCGACACCAAATACCGATTTGATTTGGATTTCTCTTCTGTTCATTGACTTTCCATTTTGTTAATTGATAAAAAACTATTAACACTTCTATTTCTGAAAGCATTCTTAATCGACAGCATTTTTTCACACCTGCCTAAAACGTTTGCACAGTAGTGTATTCGGAGGGAGGGGAATAAAAATAAATAAACAAAATAAATTAAAAAAAAAAAGCAAAAAACACAAAAAAGGACGCCGAGTGCCATCTCTCCAACACCCGTACATTCCTGAAGTCCAGCAGGGTAGAAATGGTTGGAGGAACCTGTCCTATTTTCTATGTTCCCCCCTAAAGAGTAAAACTTGTGTGATGAGTTTCTTCGGTTTGTGAGTCCAAGGCCATGATTGGGAATGATCTGGAGAGGCAGGCGGGAGGTGAAAAGTAGTTGTGGAGGCAAGAGTGTCAAAGGTAGAGAAAGAGACCCTATATGCTAAATGCAGGGGGATGAACAGGCAAGTGCAAAAGAGGACCATGTTTGGCAGCGATCAGCTTTTAAGCATTGCTGTTTACAGAGTGGAATGGCGTAGGGGCCTGTAGCACATACGAGTAGCCAGGGAAATCTGTACATAGGCAAAGCAATTGTGTAAAAACTGTGGCGCGCGGGCAAGCTACGTAGCGCGCTTGTGTAAACGGGAGAAGGCTGTCTATAAAAACACTGGGAAACAGCCGAGATGTTGACAAGCACAAAAATAGGTGTTTCTTTGAAAGCTGTTTTTAACCAAGATGATCAGGGGAAAGCGCGAACGCAGTCCCCCACTACCACAAATTATGCAGTCGAGTTTCCTGCATTTGAGGAAATCGCAGGGGTCAGCACAGCCGGAGTGCAATGGCCGAGCCTCGCCCTGGGAGAACCACCTTCATGATCATGGTATCTCCCCTGCCAGGTAAGTATGAGTTGGAATTGACCAGCTAGTGCTCCCCGGTCGGGGCACGCCTCCACCAAGTTATGGAAGCTTCCTGGACGTGGGACAAACTAGCCTTCCTCAGCGTTACACCACAAGCCAGCCATATCCCCCTAAAACAGTTAAGAGTCGTTAATCTGCCCCTAATAGATAAAATGTCCCCCAAATGTCTGGATTCTATGAAAAGGAATCTGAAAAACCAAACATTCCCAGCGTACACTGCAGCAGCACATAATTTTGCATACGGGGAGGGCCCTTAAGCACCCAGCCACAGCGTAGCGTCCCTCCACTAAACAAAGCCCGTAGCCTATTGCATATCAAAGGGCGCCGACGCTACACTGTTCACAAGCCTGTCTGCTCTAACTCACTCGCTGACCTACTCACGAGTCAGGATGTTAACTCTCACTTGTGTCAGTATGAAATGGCTGAACGCTTGTAAAAAAAACACAGTAAGAACTCAAGGCAAACAACTAAGCGCGCAGCTAAAATTCATCAGTGTGAACAGTTACATCTGCCAAAAACATTTTGAATTCCCTGCACCCTTCAACCTCTGCGACGATGCCTAAAGGCAGCTCTGAGCAAAAGTTTCAGGCAGGTGTGAAGAAATACTGCAAAGTAAGAATGCTTTTACATTTTATCGTTTTTTTGGTTTTGTTTTTTGTTTTGTTTTTTTTCATCAATTCTCAAAGTCAGAGAACAGAAGAAAAATCTACATCAAATCAATGTTTGGCGTGACTACCTTTTGGCTTCAAACCGGCATCGATTTTTACTCTTGCACAAAGTCAGGGATTTTGTAGGATTAGAGTCAGGCGTGTGATTAAACAAATTATACCAAAGCAGGGGCAAATGATCCTTAACATATATGTAGGCTGAAACACAGTCATTAACGGACACAGAAACAGCTGCGTAGGAGGCTTAAAACTGGGTGAAGCACAGCTAAAGTCTGCCACTAAGGTGAGGTTGTAGAAGATAGTTTCCAGTCCCAAGCCTTACACCATGGCAAGACTGAGCACAGAAACAAAGTCACAAGGTAGTTTGACTGCATCAGCAAAGTCACTCCCTGGCAAAGATTTCAAAGCAGACTGGGGTTTTAAGGTGCGCCGGTCAAGCTCTTTTAAAGGAGCGAAAAGAAAACGGGCAACGTTGAGGATCGGAGACGCAGTGTTCGGCCGAGGAAACCTATTGCAGCAGATGAAAAACACATCATATGTTTACTTTCCTTCGACATCGGAAAAAGTCCAGCACTGCCATCAGCACACGGAACTGGTGGAATCCAGTTGGACCCAGGTATACCCATTTACTGTCCGCAGAAGTCTGGCCAGAGGCGGCCTTCATGGAAGAATTGCAGCCAAACAGCCATACCTCCGATGTGGAAACAAGTCTCCGCCACTCAACTATGCACGAAAACATAGTAACTGGGGTGCAGAAAAATGCCAGCGGGTCCTCTCGACTGAGGGGTCAAACTTTGAAGTATTAGGCTGTTGCAGGAGGCAGTTTGTTTGCAGAAGGGCTGGAGAGCGGTACAAAAATGAGTGTCTGCGGGCAACCGTGAAGCATTGCGGAGGTTCCCTACAAGTCTGGGGTTGCTTGCATTTCAGCAAATGGAGTGGGAGATTTGGTGAGGATCAATGGTGTCGACGATGCGAAGGTATACGGGCAGATATTTATCCATCGTGCCATACCATCAGGGAAGCGTGTGATTGGCCCCAAATTTACTCTGCAGCAGGACAATGACCTCAAACATACAGCCAATGTCATTAAGAACGATCTTCAGCATAAAGAACAACAAAGAGTCCTGGGAGTAATGGTTTAGCCCCCACAGAGCCCCCGATTTCATCATCATCGAGTCTGTCTGGGATTAGAGGAAAAGAAAAGAGGGAAGGATGTGAGGCAGCCTACATCCACAGAAGATCTGGGGTTGGTTCTCCAAGATGTTTGGAACAACCTGTCTGCCGAGTTCCTTCGAAAACTGTGTGCACAAGCGTACCTAGAAACAATTATGCCGTATTGAAGGCAAAAGGGTGGCGACACCAAATACCGATTTGATTTGGATTTCTCTTCTGTTCATTGACTTTCCATTTTGTTAATTGATAAAAAACTATTAACACTTCTATTTCTGAAAGCATTCTTAATCGACAGCATTTTTTCACACCTGCCTAAAACGTTTGCACAGTAGTGTATTCGGAGGGAGGGGAATAAAAATAAACAAAATAAATAAAAAAAAAAGCAAAAAACACAAAAAAGGACGCCGAGTGCCATCTCTCCAACACCCGTACATTCCTGAAGCCCAGCAGGGTAGAAATGGTTGGAGGAACCTGTCCTATTTTCTATGTTCCCCCCCTAAAGAGTAAAACTTGTGTGATGAGTTTCTTCGGTTTGTGAGTCCAAGGCCATGATTGGGAATGATCTGGAGAGGCAGGCGGGAGGTGAAAAGTAGTTGTGGAGGCAAGAGTGTCAAAGGTAGAGAAAGAGACCCTATATGCTAAATGCAGGGGGATGAACAGGCAAGTCCAAAAGAGGACCATGTTTGGCAGCGATCAGCTTTTAAGCATTGCTGTTTACAGAGTGGAATGGCGTAGGGGCCTGTAGCACATACGAGTAGCCAGGGAAATCTGTACATAGGCAAAGCAATTGTGTAAAAACTGTGGCGCGCGGGCAAGCTACGTAGCGCGCTTGTGTAAACGGGAGAAGGCTGTCTATAAAAACACTGGGAAACAGCCGAGATGTTGACAAGCACAAAAATAGGTGTTTTTTTGAAAGCTGTTTTTAACCAAGATGATCAGGGGAAAGCGCGAACGCAGTCCCCCACTACCACAAATTATGCAGTCGAGTTTCCTGCATTTGAGGAAATCGCAGGGGTCAGCACAGCCGGAGTGCAATGGCCGAGCCTCGCCCTGGGAGAACCACCTTCATGATCATGGTATCTCCCCTGCCAGGTAAGTATGAGTTGGAATTGACCAGCTAGTGCTCCCCAGTCGGGGCACGCCTCCACCAAGTTATGGAAGCTTCCTGGACGTGGGACAAACTAGCCTTCCTCAGCGTTAGACCACAAGCCAGCCATATCCCCCTAAAACAGTTAAGAGTCGTTAATCTGCCCCTAATAGATAAAATGTCCCCCAAATGTCTGGATTCTATGAAAAGGAATCTGCAAAACCAAACATTCCCAGCGTACACTGCAGCAGCACATAATTTTGCATACGGGGAGGGCCCTTAAGCACCCAGCCACAGCGTAGCGTCCCTCCACTAAACAAAGCCCGTAGCCTATTGCATATCAAAGGGCGCCGACGCTACACTGTTCACAAGCCTGTCTGCTCTAACTCACTCGCTGACCTACTCACGAGTCAGGATGTTAACTCTCACTTGTGTCAGTATGAAATGGCTGAACGCTTGTAAAAAAAACACAGTAAGAACTCAAGGCAAACAACTAAGCGCGCAGCTAAAATTCATCAGTGTGAACAGTTACATCTGCCAAAAACATTTTGAATTCCCTGCACCCTTCAACCTCTGCGACGATGCCTAAAGGCAGCTCTGAGCAAAAGTTTCAGGCAGGTGTGAAGAAATACTGCAAAGTAAGAATGCTTTTACATTTTATCGTTTTTTTGGTTTTTTTTTTTTTTTTTTTTTTTTTCATCAATTCTCAAAGTCAGAGAACAGAAGAAAAATCTACATCAAATCAATGTTTGGCGTGACTACCTTTTGGCTTCAAACCGGCATCGATTTTTACTCTTGCACAAAGTCAGGGATTTTTTAGGATTAGAGTCAGGCGTGTGATTAACCAAATTATACCAAAGCAGGGGCAAATGATCCTTAACATATATGTAGGCTGAAACACAGTCATTAACGGACACAGAAACAGCTGCGTAGGAGGCTTAAAACTGGGTGAAGCACAGCTAAAGTCTGCCACTAAGGTGAGGTTGTAGAAGATAGTTTCCAGTCCCAAGCCTTACACCATGGCAAGACTGAGCACAGAAACAAAGTCACAAGGTAGTTTGACTGCATCAGCAAAGTCACTCCCTGGCAAAGATTTCAAAGCAGACTGGGGTTTTAAGGTGCGCCGGTCAAGCTCTTTTAAAGGAGCGAAAAGAAAACGGGCAACGTTGAGGATCGGAGACGCAGTGTTCGGCCGAGGAAACCTATTGCAGCAGATGAAAAACACATCATATGTTTACTTTCCTTCGACATCGGAAAAAGTCCAGCACTGCCATCAGCCCACGGAACTGGTGGAATCCAGTTGGACCCAGGTATACCCATTTACTGTCCGCAGAAGTCTGGCCAGAGGCGGCCTTCATGGAAGAATTGCAGCCAAACAGCCATACCTCCGATGTGGAAACAAGTCTCCGCCACTCAACTATGCACGAAAACATAGTAACTGGGGTACAGAAAAATGCCAGCGGGTCCTCTCGACTGAGGGGTCAAACTTTGAAGTATTAGGCTGTTGCAGGAGGCAGTTTGTTTGCAGAAGGGCTGGAGATCGGGACAAAAATGAGTGTCTGCGGGCAACCGTGAAGCATTGCGGAGGTTCCCTACAAGTCTGGGGTTGCTTGCATTTCAGCAAATGGAGTGGGAGATTTGGTGAGAATCAATGGTGTCGACGATGCGAAGGTATACGGGCAGATATTTATCCATCGTGCCATACCATCAGGGAAGCGTGTGATTGGCCCCAAATTTACTCTGCAGCAGGACAATGACCTCAAACATACAGCCAATGTCATTAAGAACGATCTTCAGCGTAAAGAACAACAAAGAGTCCTGGGAGTAATGGTTTAGCCCCCACAGAGCCCCCGATTTCATCATCATCGAGTCTGTCTGGGATTAGAGGAAAAGAAAAGAGGGAAGGATGTGAGGCAGCCTACATCCACAGAAGATCTGGGGTTGGTTCTTCAAGATGTTTGGAACAACCTGTCTGCCGAGTTCCTTCGAAAACTGTGTGCACAAGCGTACCTAGAAACAATTATGCCGTATTGAAGGCAAAAGGGTGGCGACACCAAATACCGATTTGATTTGGATTTCTCTTCTGTTCATTGACTTTCCATTTTGTTAATTGATAAAAAACTATTAACACTTCTATTTCTGAAAGCATTCTTAATCGACAGCATTTTTTCACACCTGCCTAAAACGTTTGCACAGTAGTGTATTCGGAGGGAGGGGAATAAAAATAAATAAACAAAATAAATTTAAAAAAAAAAGCAAAAAACACAAAAAAGGACGCCGAGTGCCATCTCTCCAACACCCGTACATTCCTGAAGTCCAGCAGGGTAGAAATGGTTGGAGGAACCTGTCCTATTTTCTATGTTCCCCCCTAAAGAGTAAAACTTGTGTGATGAGTTTCTTCGGTTTGTGAGTCCAAGGCCATGATTGGGAATGATCTGGAGAGGCAGGCGGGAGGTGAAAAGTAGTTGTGGAGGCAAGAGTGTCAAAGGTAGAGAAAGAGACCCTATATGCTAAATGCAGGGGGATGAACAGGCAAGTGCAAAAGAGGACCATGTTTGGCAGCGATCAGCTTTTAAGCATTGCTGTTTACAGAGTGGAATGGCGTAGGGGCCTGTAGCACATACGAGTAGCCAGGGAAATCTGTACATAGGCAAAGCAATTGTGTAAAAACTGTGGCGCGCGGGCAAGCTACGTAGCGCGCTTGTGTAAACGGGAGAAGGCTGTCTATAAAAACACTGGGAAAAAGCCGAGATGTTGACAAGCACAAAAATAGGTGTTTTTTTGAAAGCTGTTTTTAACCAAGATGATCAGGGGAAAGCGCGAACGCAGTCCCCCACTACCACAAATTATGCAGTCGAGTTTCCTGCATTTGAGGAAATCGCAGGGGTCAGCACAGCCGGAGTGCAATGGCCGAGCCTCGCCCTGGGAGAACCACCTTCATGATCATGGTATCTCCCCTGCCAGGTAAGTATGAGTTGGAATTGACCAGCTAGTGCTCCCCGGTCGGGGCACGCCTCCACCAAGTTATGGAAGCTTCCTGGACGTGGGACAAACTAGCCTTCCTCAGCGTTACACCACAAGCCAGCCATATCCCCCTAAAACAGTTAAGAGTCGTTAATCTGCCCCTAATAGATAAAATGTCCCCCAAATGTCTGGATTCTATGAAAAGGAATCTGAAAAACCAAACATTCCCAGCGTACACTGCAGCAGCACATAATTTTGCATACGGGGAGGGCCCTTAAGTACCCAGCCACAGCGTAGCGTCCCTCCACTAAACAAAGCCCGTAGCCTATTGCATATCAAAGGGCGCCGACGCTACACTGTTCACAAGCCTGTCTGCTCTAACTCACTCGCTGACCTACTCACGAGTCAGGATGTTAACTCTCACTTGTGTCAGTATGAAATGGCTGAACGCTTGTAAAAAAAACACAGTAAGAACTCAAGGCAAACAACTAAGCGCGCAGCTAAAATTCATCAGTGTGAACAGTTACATCTGCCAAAAACATTTTGAATTCCCTGCACCCTTCAACCTCTGCGACGATGCCTAAAGGCAGCTCTGAGCAAAAGTTTCAGGCAGGTGTGAAGAAATACTGCAAAGTAAGAATGCTTTTACATTTTATCGTTTTTTTTGGTTTTGTTTTTTGTTTTGTTTTTTTTCATCAATTCTCAAAGTCAGAGAACAGAAGAAAAATCTACATCAAATCAATGTTTGGCGTGACTACCTTTTGGCTTCAAACCGGCATCGATTTTTACTCTTGCACAAAGTCAGGGATTTTGTAGGATTAGAGTCAGGCGTGTGATTAAACAAATTATACCAAAGCAGGGGCAAATGATCCTTAACATATATGTAGGCTGAAACACAGTCATTAACGGACACAGAAACAGCTGCGTAGGAGGCTTAAAACTGGGTGAAGCACAGCTAAAGTCTGCCACTAAGGTGAGGTTGTAGAAGATAGTTTCCAGTCCCAAGCCTTACACCATGGCAAGACTGAGCACAGAAACAAAGTCACAAGGTAGTTTGACTGCATCAGCAAAGTCACTCCCTGGCAAAGATTTCAAAGCAGACTGGGGTTTTAAGGTGCGCCGGTCAAGCTCTTTTAAAGGAGCGAAAAGAAAACGGGCAACGTTGAGGATCGGAGACGCAGTGTTCGGCCGAGGAAACCTATTGCAGCAGATGAAAAACACATCATATGTTTACTTTCCTTCGACATCGGAAAAAGTCCAGCACTGCCATCAGCACACGGAACTGGTGGAATCCAGTTGGACCCAGGTATACCCATTTACTGTCCGCAGAAGTCTGGCCAGAGGCGGCCTTCATGGAAGAATTGCAGCCAAACAGCCATACCTCCGATGTGGAAACAAGTCTCCGCCACTCAACTATGCACGAAAACATAGTAACTGGGGTGCAGAAAAATGCCAGCGGGTCCTCTCGACTGAGGGGTCAAACTTTGAAGTATTAGGCTGTTGCAGGAGGCAGTTTGTTTGCAGAAGGGCTGGAGAGCGGTACAAAAATGAGTGTCTGCGGGCAACCGTGAAGCATTGCGGAGGTTCCCTACAAGTCTGGGGTTGCTTGCATTTCAGCAAATGGAGTGGGAGATTTGGTGAGGATCAATGGTGTCGACGATGCGAAGGTATACGGGCAGATATTTATCCATCGTGCCATACCATCAGGGAAGCGTGTGATTGGCCCCAAATTTACTCTGCAGCAGGACAATGACCTCAAACATACAGCCAATGTCATTAAGAACGATCTTCAGCATAAAGAACAACAAAGAGTCCTGGGAGTAATGGTTTAGCCCCCACAGAGCCCCCGATTTCATCATCATCGAGTCTGTCTGGGATTAGAGGAAAAGAAAAGAGGGAAGGATGTGAGGCAGCCTACATCCACAGAAGATCTGGGGTTGGTTCTCCAAGATGTTTGGAACAACCTGTCTGCCGAGTTCCTTCGAAAACTGTGTGCACAAGCGTACCTAGAAACAATTATGCCGTATTGAAGGCAAAAGGGTGGCGACACCAAATACCGATTTGATTTGGATTTCTCTTCTGTTCATTGACTTTCCATTTTGTTAATTGATAAAAAACTATTAACACTTCTATTTCTGAAAGCATTCTTAATCGACAGCATTTTTTCACACCTGCCTAAAACGTTTGCACAGTAGTGTATTCGGAGGGAGGGGAATAAAAATAAACAAAATAAATTAAAAAAAAAGCAAAAAACACAAAAAAGGACGCCGAGTGCCATCTCTCCAACACCCGTACATTCCTGAAGTCCAGCAGGGTAGAAATGGTTGGAGGAACCTGTCCTATTTTCTATGTTCCCCCCTAAAGAGTAAAACTTGTGTGATGAGTTTCTTCGGTTTGTGAGTCCAAGGCCATGATTGGGAATGATCTGGAGAGGCAGGCGGGAGGTGAAAAGTAGTTGTGGAGGCAAGAGTGTCAAAGGTAGAGAAAGAGACCCTATATGCTAAATGCAGGGGGATGAACAGGCAAGTCCAAAAGAGGACCATGTTTGGCAGCGATCAGCTTTTAAGCATTGCTGTTTACAGAGTGGAATGGCGTAGGGGCCTGTAGCACATACGAGTAGCCAGGGAAATCTGTACATAGGCAAAGCAATTGTGTAAAAACTGTGGCGCGCGGGCAAGCTACGTAGCGCGCTTGTGTAAACGGGAGAAGGCTGTCTATAAAAACACTGGGAAACAGCCGAGATGTTGACAAGCACAAAAATAGGTGTTTTTTTGAAAGCTGTTTTTAACCAAGATGATCAGGGGAAAGCGCGAACGCAGTCCCCCACTACCACAAATTATGCAGTCGAGTTTCCTGCATTTGAGGAAATCGCAGGGGTCAGCACAGCCGGAGTGCAATGGCCGAGCCTCGCCCTGGGAGAACCACCTTCATGATCATGGTATCTCCCCTGCCAGGTAAGTATGAGTTGGAATTGACCAGCTAGTGCTCCCCGGTCGGGGCACGCCTCCACCAAGTTATGGAAGCTTCCTGGACGTGGGACAAACTAGCCTTCCTCAGCGTTAGACCACAAGCCAGCCATATCCCCCTAAAACAGTTAAGAGTCGTTAATCTGCCCCTAATAGATAAAATGTCCCCCAAATGTCTGGATTCTATGAAAAGGAATCTGAAAAACCAAACATTCCCAGCGTACACTGCAGCAGCACATAATTTTGCATACGGGGAGGGCCCTTAAGCACCCAGCCACAGCGTAGCGTCCCTCCACTAAACAAAGCCCGTAGCCTATTGCATATCAAAGGGCGCCGACGCTACACTGTTCACAAGCCTGTCTGCTCTAACTCACTCGCTGACCTACTCACGAGTCAGGATGTTAACTCTCACTTGTGTCAGTATGAAATGGCTGAACGCTTGTAAAAAAAACACAGTAAGAACTCAAGGCAAACAACTAAGCGCGCAGCTAAAATTCATCAGTGTGAACAGTTACATCTGCCAAAAACATTTTGAATTCCCTGCACCCTTCAACCTCTGCGACGATGCCTAAAGGCAGCTCTGAGCAAAAGTTTCAGGCAGGTGTGAAGAAATACTGCAAAGTAAGAATGCTTTTACATTTTATCGTTTTTTTTTTGTTTTGTTTTTTTTCATCAATTCTCAAAGTCAGAGAACAGAAGAAAAATCTACATCAAATCAATGTTTGGCGTGACTACCTTTTGGCTTCAAACCGGCATCGATTTTTACTCTTGCACAAAGTCAGGGATTTTGTAGGATTAGAGTCTTTGAAAGGTCTGCCGAAACAGACCCACCCAAGTACTAGGTGGGGCTCCCCGAAGGGAGGCCCCATGAGAGAGGGCGAACCAAGCCAGAAGGCCTATGCCCCCCACCTCCCAAGACTTTCAGGGTTGGCCCAAGGACCGACACCCTACTCACCACACAGAGGCAAAACGTGTATACACCAAACAAAAGAATACAAAAAAGTGACAACAATGGGTAAAATAAATAGAAAGTGGGGGAGAAGGAAGTGGGAGAGAGTTAAAGTGACCATTGTGTAATACAATGGCCGGCCCTTCAGCCAGGAATCCAAATTTTTTCTGGTCCTAGCCAAAAGGCTCGGCCCTAGAGGCAGGTGTAAAAAAAGTGTATGGTAAAGTGATCATGGTGCCATACATCAAGGTGACCCTTACTCAGTGACTCTATGGCACCCCTGAACTGCCACTTCAGGGGCACATTCGCCACAGGCTTTTGGTACAACCCTGACCAATGACCCAGACCACCCCAGCCAGGAGGAAGAAGCTTTGGGGGTGTTACCCTCACCCCCACCTATTTAACTCCAGGAGACACTGACAACTCCTCCCCTTAGCGTATAAGGAGCTACCAGCGTGCTCTCCCAAATTACCTGGCCAGAGCAAGGTCCACCCCGATCTAGGCCAGAAGGCTAGGGGCCTGACCCTCTGGCCAGACCCAGTGGCTCTCCATCCTCACCAGGAGCTCCCTTCCAGACGGCTCAGACTGGACCATGGGCCAGCCCCCAGCATCTATCGGCCAACTTGGCATAGTCACTCCAGAAATGGGCCCTTCCAGGTGCAATGACACCATTGGAATTGCCCGCCCCCTCCAATGGAAGCAGCACAGCGCCTCCTCTGGAAACTGATAAGAACAGATACTACACTTGATCTTAGCTAAAAGGCAGAGAAGCGAAACCCTTCAGCTTAATTTCATAAGAACCACAGTGTTGATTTAAAGAAGTTTATACGAGTTATATGTTTCTTTCTCTGGTTCCTTTCTCCCCCGACATCAACATGCAGTGAAATTTTTAAATAAAACCTTTTTAGTTTCATACCTTATTTTGGAGCCTGTGATGCCACCATCACTGGGCACCTATGTTTGTCTCTGCAGCGTGATTCCCTGTTCACACTCCTACATTGACCCACATGCTCATGGCAGAAACAGACAGTTACCTTCTGTGTCCTATATACCCTGAATGTCCGACAGCTCAGCTTCCTGTCTAAAGTTTTTTCTTGCTTTTTGCGGCCTGACCACGAAAATCGGATTATTGGGGGTGATTTTAATTTACCCCATTCTGCGGCTTTTGACCGCCATGTGTTGGGTGCCCGGGGCTCGCAATCCCGAATCCTTAGTGCCCGTTCACACAGGGGCGACGCGACTTGCAGCGCGACTCACAGACGCGACCTGCACACGACTTCAGCGGCGACTTGCAAAATGACTTCTGTATAGAAGTCAATGCAAGTCGCCTGAAGTCGCCCCGAAAATACTACAGGAACCTTTTTCTAAGTCGGAGCGACTTGAGTCGCTCCTATTAGAACGGTTCCATAGTACAGAACGGAGCGCGACTTGTCAGGCGGCTAAGTCGCCTGACAAGTCGTGGTAGTGTGAACGGGCACTAAGAGACAGCTTTTTTGGCAACTTACTAGACGTCATGCTCTTTTGGATGCCTGGCGGGTTCTCCAACCTAGAGAACAGTATACATTTTATTCAGCTCCCCATTGCACACACTCTCATACAGATGACATTTCCTTAACAGCCCCACACTTCAAATGATCTAAACCGGACCAATCTATACGACTTCCTGGTCCGGCCATGCCCCCATGCTGCTCACACTATCCTTAGGTACCCCCCTCCGCAGACCCTGCCATTGGCAAATAAACAACTTTCTGTTCCAACATCTTCCCTCTAATTATGAGCTGGAGTCTACCCTGAAACGATTCTTTGCTGAAAAGGATACCCCTGATGTCTCTCTCTGCTCTATGGGCAGCCCACAAGGCCGTTCTTCGCAGTCGTTGTATAGCAATCTCTTCGACTATGAAAAAGAATGCTCGGGCTGTTAAACTACAGACTGAAAAAGAACGCCATTCCTGCTTCTACTTAAAAAGATTGTTCGCTTACTCACTACTCTTAGAGAATTGTCTCTTGGCCGAGTCGAAAAAGCCTTAAGCAGTTTGAAACAATTATACTATGATAAGGGTAACAAGGCCGACTCCCTATTAGCTAGAAAAATGTGTAATCGCATTTTTGTGATGAATTGTGAAGGCCAGGCTTCCTTAATACTTAGCCTGGACGCGAAGAAGGCCTTTGACCACCCAGGTTGTCCTTTCCTGTTCACCACACTACGTCATATGGGATTTAGGGGGGCTTTTCTACGAGCAAATAAAAATAAAAGGATAGGGCGCGCTATGGGATTTGTTAACCAGAGAGTATATATAATGTAATGTAGGTAAGAGCAGCCTCTATTTTGTTTCCATCCTAATGGATGGAACAGTAAGAAAGGTGAGATAGAGAAAATAGATATGGCGCTATACCTTTTTAAACTCACTAAATATAGGTGTCATAAAAATGTACAGATTTTCCAGCTTGCTGGCTAATAATTTTAAACTCTTAAAATCCTGAATGAACCAAGATATACTAAAATAATAAACCCAATAAATAATATAGTGCTAAGAATCAGTCAATATTAAATAGTGAATACAAAAGTGAATATAAATTTTCCAGCGTGCTGGTTAATAAATTAGTAAATAAAATAAAAATAAGAATAAAAATAAAAAATATGTATAAATAAATTAAATAGCTGAGGTAAATGGATAAATGATAGATACTATGTTACTAAACTCAATCTATAATCAACAGTGAAATTCTAAAAATTATACTCAAAGTGCCTGTGACTGTGGTTATGGCGTAACCAAGTGCCTTGGTTTGCAAATTCAGTAAAATGACCATAAAACAAAACCAAAAACTTCAAATTTGTACAGTTGTGAACACAAGTGAAAAATGAAAAGTGCAACAAATACTGTGTTAGGTTTCAAAAAATTCCCAAGTAGAGATAAGAAAATTGGGAAAAAAAGTATAAGTAATAATAGAGATTTAGTCCATAATGTGAAAAAATCTTGCGGTGACAAATCAGATATGAAAGTCTAATTGGGTAAAAATTGAAAATAAATAGTGAAAAAAGATTTTCTATGTATAGAAGAGGAGTGGAGGGAGTAACTTCGCTATCCGTTCGTATTTATGAATTTTGCTCTCACCAGAGATACGACCCCGTCCGGGGTGGATCAGCCTCCACAGTATAAGCCACTGTGTCGCTTCTTGGGCTGTCTTTGCTGTAATGCTGGGGAGATCCCTCGTTCCTCCGTGGGGATGTTGTACCTCGTATTACATGTAGTAAAAAAGAGGACTTTCCATGGTATAGTATGTTTGCAACTCAGTTTATTTGTAACAACTTAAAAGTACTCACATTTAGTACGATAAAACACGTATTGTAAAAAGCGTTCGGAACTTCCACTCGGCTAGCACGCCGTTTGCACTGGAGGTGTACGTATCTGGCCACGCCCTACGCGTTTCGTCATTCAGACGTCATCTGGTTCATTCAGGATTTTAAGAGTTTAAAATTATTAGCCAGCAAGCTGGAAAAATCTGTACTTTTCTACGAGCAAGCCACCACCTCTATACTGACCCGTCATTCCAGGTCCGGACTCCCTATGTCCTCTCCTCAACTTTTTTGGGGACCAATGTACATGACAAGGCTGCTCGCTCTCCCCTCTATTATTTGCTCTATGCCTTTAGCCGCGTCAATTTGTGGGTGCTCAGTGGGGGTGCAATGGATCAAAAAACTCACGGATCGGATCGTTCCTCGGATCAGAGTCACGGATCGGATCATTTTTTGGATCAGCAAATAATAATTGAATTTGCAAAAACCTGTGAAAATGCCACCACCATATAGTCCCCACAGCAATATACATCTCCCCCACTGTAATATCCACGTCATCTCCCCCAATGTAATATTGGCTGAGCATGGATGGGTATGGCTGGGTATTGGCAAGGTAAGTATTGGCAGGGTATTGCAGAATATTGGCAGGATAAGTATTGGCAGGGTATTGCAGAGTATTGGCAGGTTAAGTATTGCAGAGTATTGTCAGGTTAAGTATTGCAGAGTATTGTCAGGTTAAGTATTGCAGAGTATTGGCAGGGTATGCATTGCAGAGTATTGGCAGGGCATGCATCGCAGAGTATTGGCAGGGCATGCATTGCAGAGTATTGGCAGGGTATGCATTGCAGAGTATCGGCAGGGTATGCATTGCAGAGTATCGGCAGGGTATGCATTGCAGAGTATTGGCAGAGTATTGCTGGGATGGCTGTGGCTGCCATCTGATTTCTCCCCTCCACTGTACAGATCAGTACAGAGAGGGGAGAGAGGAACCCAGTTTGTTTACAGGTGATCGCTCCGTCACAGAGTGATCACATTTTAAATGCCGACGGGTGTACCAAGATGGCTTCCGCTCCAGAACTAGGCCGAAGCCGCGGCCTTTCCTAAGGCCGAGACCGCGGAGCGTTCTGCGGTCGTGTGCCGATCCAAGCGGGGTGACCCGTTCGGATCGTGGATCGGTGCCAATCAGGCATTCAGGGGTATGTCAGGGAGGGAATTTCACTTTTTGCAGATGATATCATCCTTACCCTGACCCAACCTAGAATCTCTCCGCCAAATTTGCATGCTGAGCTTGATCGCAATGGAGCCAGAAGCCCATCCCCTTCCCCTTAACATCCCGGCAGACGAAATTCAGCACTTAATATCCTGTTTCCCCTATGCGGCTTTAAAAGTACCTGGGAGTATTTATCACCCAGACTTTCCCCTACACTGTACCAGGAAGTCTCCCCCCCCCCTTTATCAGCAAATCAGGCTAATGCCCTGTACACACGATCGGATTTTCAGACAACAGAACCCTGTATTTTTTTCCGAAGGATGTTGGCTCAACATTGTCTTGCATACACACAGTCACACAAATATTGTTGGAAATTCCAAACGTCAAGAACACAGTGGCGTACAACACGCACGACGAGCTGAGAAAAATGAAGTTCAATAGCCAGTGTGGCTCTTCTGCTCGATTCTGAGCATGTGTGGACTTTTATGCATCGGACTTATGTACACACACTCGGAATTTCCGACAAGTTTTGTGGTCAGAAAATTTGAGAACCTGCTCTCAAACATTTGTTGGCGGAAATTCCGACAACAAATGTTCTATGGAGCATATGCAGGGTCTGACTTTCTGACAAGCTCACATGCAATATTTGTTGTCGGAAAATCCAACCGTTTTCACAGGGCATAACACTACAACAGTGGAAGAAACATCACATCTCCCTCTTAGGACATACAGTGGGGCAAAAAACTATTTAGTCAGCCACCAATTGTGAAAAGTCAAAAGTTCTCACACTTAAAAAGATGAGAGAGTATCCAAACCTTTTAGCCTCAGCAATGGGACTCGGCAGGGGTGCCCGCTCTCGCCCCTGATTTTTATCTCGACACTGGCGCATATTAGACAGGATCAGAATATTCAGGGCAGCGGGCTAGGCAATAGTCACCATAAAGTAGCGGCATACGCCGATGATCTTTTATTTTTTGTGACCAACCCGGTTACGTCTATACCTAATTTACTGAAGGCACTCAGGTCGTACTCTGCCCTTTCCAACTACAAAATTAATGAACACAAATCGGAAGCACTGAATATTAACCTCCCTAGTGAAACCCTGAACAACTTGCGATGGAACTTTCCCTTTGCATGGGCCAAAAACAAAATCAAATACCTGGGAATATATCTGACCCCCCTCCCTCGCGTCAACCTTTCAGGAATACTATACCCCCTGGCTAACCACCCTACGTCTTGACCTACAGCGCTGGCATAAACATACTCACTCTTGGTTCGGCAGGAACGGCATCCTTAAGATGGTCGTCCTGCCGAGACTTTTGTACCTCCTGCAAACGCTACCGGTGGTGGTGCCTCCCCATTTTCTTAGGATGGTGATGGGGGAATTTTTACGTTTCCTGTGGGGATATAGAATAAAACGAATTGCGTATAGAACCCTGACCCTGCCGAAGGACCAAGGAGGCATTAGCTTCCCGGACCCTGTCAAATATCATCAGGCGGTTCATTGTACCAGAGCCCTAGACTGGGTCAAACATTCCACGGAAAAGGAGTGGGTGGAGGTGGAACAGGCGTTGTCTCCATTCCCTTTGCCGACTCTGGTGTGGCAAACCTCGAGCCTCCCGGCAACTTTAAAAAATCCCCCGTTGATAGGGAACACGCTGTCAGTTATAGCCAACTCGAAATTGGTAAGAGTGAGCTCCCAGGACCCCTCCCTGTTGTCCCCGGTGATTGGTGCTCAGGAATTTCCCGCTAGTAAGTCCAGTGGGAGATTTAGGGAGTTCACAGAGTCGGTTGCAGGACTTTTGTTGAGGGGGATGGTGGCTCTCGGTTGAAGAAATTCAGTTGATGCTGGACCCTCCCCTAGACAGATGGAGGGCCATCCAGATTAGACACTTTTTGACCTCCTTGCATTTTCAACCTGATCGGGTCCACTCCCTGTCTGCTTTTGAGGGGCTATGTCTGGACCCTGCCCCGGCCCGCCACTTATTATCGATACTGTAAAAGTTGGTGGTTGCCCCCCCAGATGGGGCACCCCCTCCGTACTTGGGGAAGTGGGAGCTGGATTTGGGTCAGACCTTTACGAAGGAACAGAGAGAGAGGGTCCTGTATTTTGCTCAACGTTCCACTATCGCCACGAGATTCCAGGAGGCAGGGTACAAGCTGCTGGCTAGGTGGTATAGGATTCCCCACACTCCTTCATAGAATTTACCCATCGGTGTCTTCCGCCTGCTGGAGATGCCATCAGGCAGAAGGTTCACTGCTGCATGTATTCTGGTCCTGTCCGCACATTCGACCATTTTGGGAGAGTGTGCGCCGAGTGATCCTGAAACTAACGGATATAGCCCTAGCAGATGATCCAGCCCAGTGCCTCCTACATCTTACCCCAGTGCCGAGAAGGAGATATAGGAACTCACTCATGATTCACCTGCTCAACGTGGCGAGAATCTGTGTGCCCCTAAATTGGAAGAGGGAGGACCCCCCCATCAATGGGACAGTGGCTGGCTGTGGTGAGCGAAATAGGCCTGATGGAGCAATTGACAGCGGCGGTCCACCGGAAGGAGGAGAAACATAACAAAACGTGGTTTTATTGGTACCAATTCTGGTTTTCGCAGGAATACAAGGACCTGGCGTATCCTGTGGCGAGCCGGGTAGTTTAGAGTGCCCTCTGGAGCGGCCTTTGGTGGTTGGCTGTCGGGGTGGAGGGAATACTCCCCCCCCCCCATCCCCCCTTTTTTTTTCATGGCTCTCCTGTAACTTATCGTCCCTTCCTCTATCTCCCGTTCCTTTCTGATCAGGACCGGAATAAGTCCAAATTCTTTCCTCTCTCTTTTAATGTTTTCCTATGCACTTTATTTTTCTACTAGCTGTATTTCCTACCTATATTTAATGAAAAATTTATTGGATCTCAGCAGTCTGCGGCAGCTTTCTTTATGGGGATTTTCACAGCTGTGCTTGTCCCTGTTGGGGTCGGCAAGTAGGACGGTTGTTCCTGTAAAACTCTCCCTTTCTCTATGTGAATGTTGTGGTACCAGCAAAGTTCCTTATTATATACAAGTATAAGTTTGTCAAAAGCTGTACATGGTTTCCTATTGATGTATGTTGATCGGTCTGCTGTGTTCAACAAAATTAATTTAAATGAAAAAAATAGATGAGAGAGGCCTGCAATTGTCATCATAGGTATACCTCAACTATGAGAGACAAAATGTGGAAACAAATCCAGACAGTCAGATTTTTGAAAGTATTTATTTGCAAATAATAGTGGAAAATAAGTATTTTGTTAATATCAAACATTCATCTCAATACTTTGTTATATATCCTTTGTTGGCAATGACAGAGGTCAAACGTTTTCTGTAAGTCTTCACAAGGTTGTCACACACTGTTGCTGGTATGTTGGTCCATTCCTCCATGCAGATCTCCTCTAGAGCAGTGATGTTTTGGGGCTGTCGCTGGGTAACACGGACTTTCAACTCTTTCAAACTGTTTCCACATTTTGTCTCTCATAGTTGAGGTATACCTATGATGACAATTACAGGCCTCTCTCATCTTTTTAAGTGGGAGAATTTGCACAATTGGTGGCTGACTAAATACTTTTTTGCCCTACTGTACAGTTATTATCAAAATGTCTATTCTTCCCAAGCTCTTATATTTGTTTCAAACGCTGCCTGTACCTGTCCCCTATGCACAGCTGAAAAAATGACAAGCAGATCAACAATATGTATGGAACTATAAACAACATAGGATCCCATGTTCAGTGCTCATGGCCTCATGCTCAGATGGTGGCCTAGCATTTCCCAATATTATTAGATACCATCAAATGGCCCAGCTATGTTCCATAGCCTCTTGGTTTACCCGACACTCGTTTAATAAATGGACAGAAAATCAAAAAAGTTGTGGTTAGCTCCTATACAACCTAACAATCTACTTTGGAATGCGACTGTGAAGATTGACCATAACTGACTCTTGGGCTCCATGTCCCTGCTCAGGACACTTTGGCGCATACTGTCCTGCCAGTGTGCCCTTTCCTCAGAAAAATCACTGCTGACTTCCTTTCTGTATAACCCCAAGCTGCCTGACAGCCTCCCTTCCTACATGTCCTCTCCCTGGGCGTCAAAGAATCTGTTCCACTTTGGCTAGCTAGCAGAACCCAGATCCCGTAAACTGCTTCCATTTGCTGAACTCCAAGCTAAATTTGACCTACCCCGCCAGGTGTTTTATGGCTATTTACAGATCCGTCACTATGCTCAAACTTCTACTCCAAATTTGCAATTCTCTGCCCCATCCCCTTTAAACGTATCATTTTAGAAGGCCCAGCACACAGGGGAATGATCTCTGACATCTATAAGATATTAAATGCCTACTCCATTCCAACTCAAGGTAAACACTCATACGTGCTATGATGGGAGAAGGCGCTAAATGAGGAGATTTCACGGGATGGCGTGTAATCTGGTCTCAGGCCGCTAAGAGTTCATTTAATACTCTCTGTTAGGAAAATGCATATAAAATTCTCTACTTTTGGTACCCGACTCCGGATGTTAGGCACACCATCTACCCCTCCAGTACTGATCGCTGCTGAAGATGCCAAAGGGACAAAGGCACTCTCATCCATATATTTTCGAACTGCCCACCAATTACCCCATTTTGGCACTCGACCCACCAGATTCTGGGTCGCCTCTTTGGGGTGTCTATCCCTATGAGATCAAAATGCTTTCTGCTAGGCATTTCTCCACTTAAAATCCCCAAACCTCACAAGAAGTTGCTCCTCCACATTATTACAGCTGCACGATGTCTTATCGCCTTCCATTGGAAGCAGTGTCACCCTTCATCCTCTGATGCCTTGTATGCCAGAGTTAAGGATGTGGAGCTGATGGAGAGAATGACAGCCAGACTGCAAGATAGAATGGAAGACCGCAAATCAGGTCTGGGACATATGGCATCTCCAGGAGGACCCACCCTGAATCAGTACATAGGCCACTTTGATGACACCTCTCTTTCTCTGTTCTGTGTTACATATGTTTTATTTTACACTATAATACAACACAATGTTACAATGTTCCAGTAGCAATTTTGCTCTAGTATTATATTCCCTACTTGTAGTTATATTATGCGCGACTACCATGTCTTTCTCCTATTTTTTTGTCTATTTTTTCTAAGTAGGTGCTACTTATGAACATTGTGTTTTATAACTTTGTATGTTCTTTTCTTCATTTTTTACCATAATGAAAAAAAATGATAAAAATTGCCATTTAAAAAAAAAAAAAAAAAAAAAGACAAACATTTACTGGTATCGTATTATTGCTTTTTGTCAACATTTCCTCTACAGCTGTTATAAAGAAGCATTTTAGAGACCAAAAATATGTACCTTCTGACTCGCGCATCGGCTGAAGCAAAGTGATTCCGTGCACATTCGTCATACAGCGAAGAAACAATCAAAGGCTTCTCATCTTCATCCATACTGGGCTTGAAACCTCCAATGCCACAAACCTAACAAACAATACGAATATAAAAGCACAAACTAATTAACATTTCAAACAAGTTTCACCAAAGAAAAAAAAAAAACGTGGGGGGGGGGGGGGGGAAATAAAATTGCCCCACACTGTTTTACTGTTTTACTTAGATACTGAGCACAGTCCTGTCAAATGAGAGACAAACAAAAATGTCAAAAATAAGCAAAAGTGAGTTCACAGAGCTGGTAATTTTTAAGCATTAAAGTGGTTGTATACCCCTTTTTTAAATTAATACCTCCTAAACCTACACGTCAGCGCGCATGCGCAGTGAAGCTCCGGGGTATCATGTCAAAATGGAGGACTCCCACGCACAGCACCAAGCCGCTAACTCTGAAGAAACGCAGAGGGGGAAATGTCAGCACCCTCGACGCTGACCGGGATGGGGAGGCTTCGCTCTAAGGTAAGTATTTCATAATAAGCCATTATGTCTTTGCCTTACAGGTTTTTTTTTTTCTTTTGCGGATATACAACCACTTTAACCACTTGCCTACCGGCCACTTTTCCCCCCTTCCTGCCCAGGCCAATTTTCAGCTTCCAGCACTGCCACACTTTAAATGACAATTGCGCAGTCATGCTACACTACACCCAAACATTTTTATCAATATAAAAAGGCCAACAATTTAAAAAAATAAAATAAAAAAGTTTTCATAGTTTGTTATAAAATTTAGCAAACAGGTACATTTTTCTACTTCATTGATGTGCGCTGATGAGACTACACTGACAGGGGGCAATGATGGGCACTGGTAGGTGGCACTGACAGCACTGGTGGGCACTGTTTGAACTGCGCAGATAATCAGGGCACTGATTATTCGTGAACATATCCCTTGTACACAAGCCAGTTATCGGCTCGCTGCATCTCTCATGCTGTCAGCTGAGGAAAGGAGTGCCAATAACTGGCCTGCGTTTACATTGTGATCAGCTGTGATTGGACACAGCTGATTATGTGGTAAAGAGCCACTGGTTGGCTCTTTACCTCAATCTGTGATCAGAAGATTTCGGAAGACACTGCAATCACAGAGCACGTCACATCGTGCGCAATCACAGGAGAACGTCATATGATGGCTTCCCAAAACTGTCCGGCAGCGCTGTAGCCATCATTTGGCTATAGCGTGGTCGGCAAGTGGTTCACAAAAAAATAAATAAAATGGTGCCATGATATCATTTTCAAATTACAATAACAACACATACTGAAGCTATAAGGGACTTATTGATTTCTCATATCTTCAGGCACTTTTAGGGCTGGTTCCCACCAGATGCAGTCCAGTGTGTGTTATCAAAAATACATTGCACAGTGTTTTATATGTATTCTAATGGCCCTAGTTCACACCAGTGCAGATCGTTCCAGTCAAGTCAAGAAAAAAAGTAGAACATGCTGCATTTATTTCTGTATGGAACGCATCTGAATCACAATAAATTTAATGGTAAATGCACAGGAATGCATGTAAAACAGAACATACATCCTGAATTGAGGCAAAGAGAAAAAAAAAGTGTCAGAAACGCATCAAAAATGCACCAGAAGTCATGCAGAAATGTAGAAATTGTGGGGTGAACTGGCCCTAGGGGGCCAGACAAATTCCTCTACAAACAAATAACAGAAACAAATGGAGACATATGCCCATTCTTGTCCATCCCCTAGAAGTCTAACAACTTGGCTCACGGACAGAAGGTTGCAGTCAATAGTCGCCTTCAAAATAATTCTAGTTCTACTTGACAGCAGAAAACAGCCAGCAGTGCTTATACGAGACACGAGCGCTCTCTACTGGCTCCTCCTGTAAGGCGGGGTTCACAAATAAACAGGATGCAGCAACTGTTATTGCAAAAGTGTTCTGCCCACTGCCTAACGCCTCATTCTCACTGGAAATGACATACATGCACTTATAAGACATTTCTAAAGACATACAAGGGCACACTTGTGTGCATAAAAATGCAGGTAAAAACTCACAATCTTTTACTTGTATTTTTTTATGTGCATTTAGCTTTCTTTATTTAATGTTTTGCCCTTTTGGGAGATAAATATTAGGGCCAAAACAACTACCGTATTTATCGGCGTATAACACGCACTTTTTTCCCCCTTAACATCAGGGGAAAATCGCAGGTGCGTGTTATACGCCGATCCTCCGTGATTTCTGATTGATTTTTGGGCTCTGGGCGGCTTTCAGCCGCCTTCGGCCCTTCTCCGTGGCCGAAAACTGCCGAGAAGGGCCGAGAGCGGCCGAAAGCCGCCGAGAACTACCGGGCGCTGCCAAAATACACAGGACATCTCACGGCGCCATTTTTAAAAATAAAAGCCGACATCACTGAGGGGACAACGATGCACAAGGCTGCAATGACTGACAGGCTGCAAGACGGACAGGCTGCATGACAAGGCTGCAATGATGGACAGGCTGCATGACAAGGCTGCATGACAAGGCTGCAATGATGGACAGGCTGCATGACAAGGCTGCAATGATGGACAGGCTGCATGACAAGGCTGCAATGATGGACAGGCTGCATGACAAGGCTGCAAATGACACTGACAAGGCTTCAGATGGACACTGATAAGGCTGCATTGATGGGCATTTAAATGTAAGTTTTTTTTCCTTAAATTTCCCTCCTAAACTTGGGGTGTGTGTTATACACCGATAAATACGGTAATCGATTAATCAACAACTAATCAATTATGAAATTAATCGATTACTGTATATACTCGAGTATAGGTCGACTCGAATATAAGCCGAGGCCCCTAATTTACCACAAAAAAACTGGGAAAACGTATTGACTCGTGTATAAGCCGAGGGTGAGACATGCAGCAGCTACTGTTACAGCTTAAAAGAGTGGAAAAGAGGGTCAACAATGCCCATCTGCAGCTGCATACCTCCCTGTGTACCTGCCTGTGTACCTGCCTGTGTACCTCCCTGTGTACCTGCCTGTGTACCTGCCTGTGTACCTGCCTGTGTACCTCCCTGTGTACCTCCCTGTGTACCTCCCTGTGTCCATCCCTGTGTCCATCCCTGTGTCCATCCCTGTGTCCATCCCTGTGTCCATCCCTGTGTACCTCCCTGTGTACCTCCCTGTGTACCTCCCTGTGTCCATCCCTGTGTCCATCCCTGTGTCCATCCCTGTGTCCATTGCAGCCTACCTGTGTCCTGTGCATGCCTCCGTGTGCCAATCTGCAGCCTCTTTGTCCTTCTGCAGCCTGTGTGTGCCATTGTGTGCCATTTTGCACCGATCTGCATGTATAAAAAACATACGGCGGCCATGCCAGGTTTCAAAAGCCGCACCTCTCCTCCTCGTCTGTGACAGACGGCGGCCATTCCACTGTTCAAAAGCCGCGCCTCCCTGTCTGTGATAGGCGGAACACTCAATTTTCCAGCAGTCAGTGTTCCGCCTATCACGGACATCCTCTCATCCTCGTCCGTAGTATGAGGATGAGCGGATGTCCGTGATAGGCGGAACACTGACTGCTGGGAAATTGAGTGTTCCGCCTATCACAGACAGGGAGGCGCAGCTTTTGAATAGTGGAATGGCCGCCGTCTGTCTGCACGACACGCAGATCAGGTAGGCAGACGGCGGTGACTCGAGTATAAGCCGAGGGGGGCACTTTCAGCCTAAAAAAAGGGGCTGAAAATCTCGGCTTATACTCGAGTATATACGGTACTATTTTCATAATCGATTAATAGGCCAGTAACATAATGGGGTTAAAAAAATAAAATAAAAAAATAGCCCTTTAGAGCTCAAAAAGAGCAAACAATCGCTACTGTAAATATTACTTTCACTGTTTCACAGTAAAACAAATTATAAGTACTATAAAGGGCTAAATTAATATTTTTTTTAAACCCCATTGTTACTAAATGTCTTAGACCTGGTTCACACCTATGTGTTTTTTGGTGCTTTTTTCAGAAAAGCACTACAGTTCATTTAACGTTCACATCTATGCTTTTTTCAGCTGCTGCATATTCGGAAAGGGTCAGGGACTTTTTTCAATGCAAAAACTGTTCTTTTTTGGTTCAATATACTTCAATGGAGAAGCTGCAGAAAAGCATGTAACATTTTTGCAGCAATTTGTGGGGTTTCTTCTATCTGCCCAACAACAAATTGGCCAAAAAGGCATTAAAAAAATGCAAAAAACACAAATCGCAGCAAAATCACGTGCGTAAAAATCTAAACGCACAGCAAAAAGCACTGCAGAAACAAATCAAAAGCAAACTGCATAGGTGTGTACTGAGCCTTATGCTGGCCACACGGATCAATTTTCAGACGAGAATATTAAGACGAAAAAAAAATCTTAAAATTTTCACTTGCTTTTAACGTTGTTTTGAAATGATTGTAATTTCTGAACAAAAACCACACATACTGTCTGAAAAGTCCTTTGACCAAGAAGTTTTCTTATCATTTCTAAAATTTCCCATCCCTGTGGTTGAAAACAAACGCCGATTTGACCCCACTAACGATTAGAAAATTTAACCAACGTTCTTAAAATGAAAAATAGGATTTTTTGTACTCAGCGTAAAACACTTTTCTCTGTAATTCACTGACCGACACAGCTCCTCTCTTAGCCATTGGGTTGTTATGCCCACCACTAGGAGAATACTAGGCATTAGTTGTTATACAACACTCAGAACTCTTTAGTTCCACCCAGGGGGGCGGTCCCTTGGGCAACAACCCTCCAGCCTGCCATGCAGTCATCAGTACATCAACAAGCAGTATAACGTAAAGAGAAAAAAGAGGGGCGGGTGCTGTGTCGGTCGGTGAATTACAGAGAAAAGGATTTTACGGTGAGTACAAAAAATCCTATTTTCTCTTATATTCACGACCCACACAGCTCCTCACTTAGCCATTGGGACGTCCCCACGCAGTGCCAAACGAGGGGTGGGAAAACAGTATAGAAACTTCATCCACCATGGCAAGTGGGAACTAGTGAAACATTACCCACAAAAAAAAACAACAGTGCGTGGAGAAATCCACCACAAAGCCAGGGTACCCTCAATAGGAGTGACTACCCACAACCACACCAAAAACTGCAGAATGTAATGCAACAGCGCATTAACTTGACGGTACTGCGTTTTTATCGAAAAAAAATACTGAAAAAAGGAAAATATATTGCATATTCAACTGCAACTATACGGCCGCCTGCAAAACTTTGCAGACAAAACAAGCATCAGCCGATGCACTGTCTACATTGTAGAACCTGGTAAAACATGTGGACAGACGACCAGGTTGCCGCTTTACACACCTGAGCGACAGTGTCGGAAGGCCCAAGATGTTCCAAGTGCCCTTGTGGAGTGGGCCATGAGCGAAAAGGGGGGCACCTGCCCCTTCAAGGCGTAGGCTTGCACTACAATCTGTCTGATCCACCTGGAAATGGTGGCCAACGAGAACACCATGCCTTTCTTTGGACCAGCCACCGAAACAAACAAACAGTGAGTCTGACTTCCGAAAGGGAGCCGTGGCAGACAAATACACCTTAAGAGCCCAAACTACGTCCAGAGTGTGAAGGTCCACTTCCCTAGGGTGTTTGGCTTAGGACACAGAGATTGTAACAATGTCCTTATTGATATGAAAAGCCAAGACCACTTTCGGCAGAAAAGACGGTTGCGGACGCAACACCGTCTTATCCTTGTGGATAACCAGATAAGGCGACTTGCAGGACAAAGCCGCCAGTTCTGAAACCCTCCTGGCCCATGTTATGGCTGCTAGAAAGACCACTTTCTAGAAAAGAGTCAACAAGGGAATCTCCCTGATATTTTCAAACAGCGGTTTTTAAAACGCCAACACCAGGTTCAAATCCCACGGGGGCAACGGTGGACGCACCAGAGGAACTACATGTCGCACCCCCTGAACAAAGGTACTCACTAATGAGCGAGAAGCCAGGGGTCGCTGAAAAAAAAAAAAAAAAAAGACAGCCAAGGCTGAAATTTGCCCTTTAATGGTGCTTAACGCCAATTTCTGGTCTACTCCTTGCAGAAGAAACAGCAGGATCCTGGCTATAGAAAAGGAGTACGGATAACATCCTTTCTCCTCACACATGGAGATGTGAGCCTTCCAAGTACAATGATATATCTTCCGAGAAGAAGATTTCCGTGCCCTCAACATAGTTGGGATCACCGAGTCCGACAGATCACAGTTCCTCAACACCTGGCTCTCAATAGCCATGCCATTAAAGCCAGCAATGGTAAAGCAGGATGGAGATTCGGACCTTGAGACAGAACATCCTCTCATAACGGCAGTCGCCATGGGGCATCTGCCACCAGACGCACTAGGTCTGCATACCAAGGATGCTGAGGCCAATCTTGGGCAATCAGCATTACTGGGATCCCTTCGACTTCCCCTCTGCGAAGCAGACATGGCAACAGTTTTAGTGGAGGAAAAGCGTAGAGCAGCTGGTACTGATCCCACGGAGCCATCTCTTCTCCTGGACACAAATCTCGGCACCTTCTGATTGATTGGTGTGCCCCACCTCAGGCGCAGTAGCCTGAATACCTCCAGATGCAACGCCCATTCTCCTGGGTCCAGCATCTGTCGACTCAGATAGTCCGCCTGCCAGTTCTCCACTCACGGGATGTAAATGGCCGACAGGGCTTGTACATGTCACTCTGCTCACCGAAGTATGTGAGCGACCTCCCGCACGGCGGCTGAGCTTCTTGTTCTCCCTTGGTGATTGACGTATGCCGCAGCTGTGGCGTTGTCTGACTGGATCCTGATCTGACGCCCCTTAAGTCTCATCGACCATGTGGAAAGGCACAGCCTGATCGCTCTTAGTTCGAGCAGATTGATTGGTAACTTGGATTCTTCCGTCGATCAGAGGCCCTGAGCCGACTGAACCCCCATCACTCCACCCCAGCCGGATAGGCTGGTACCTGTTGTGATCACTGTCCACTTCAGGAGGTAGGAACGACTTCCCGGACTGAATCACCGGGGACCTCAGCCACCAGATCAGTGAACCTCTGACTGACTGGCCCACCTGGATCTGTCAATCCAACTGAGATTTGTCCCATTTTGTCAAAATCTCCTTCTGCAGGACTCTGGTGTGGAACTGGGCATATGGTACTGCCTCAAAGGAGGCTACCATGAGTCCCAGGACTCGCATACAGAAGCGGAGCGACAAGCACTTGTGGATCCTCAGCAGTTTTAACGCAGATCTGAGAGTCTGCAGCTTTTCTGAAGGGAGAAAAACTCTTGCTTCCCTGGAGTCCAGCAGCAAGCCCAAGTACTCCAGACGCTGGGTCGGTACAATCACCGACTTCTTTAGGTTCAACAGCCACCCAAATTCTTGCAGGGTCTGCATGGTGATCGCCACATCCTCCTCTAATTCGCAGGCGGAAGATGCCCACAGGAGGAGATCGTCTAGGTATCCCATGATCGCGATTCTACGTTGCCGTAGCAATGCCAAAACTGGAGCCAATACCTTGGTAAAGACTCGGGGGGCTGGTGCCAGACCAAAAAGGAAGAAACTGGTAGTGGGCTTCCCCAACTGCAAAGCGCAGAAACTTTTGATGCCGAAGTGTAATGGAAATTTGTAAGTTCTGTATATAATTGTATTCTATTTTATATGTATTGGACAATGCCCTCACTGTGCACACAGCACTAATAATGTTTTTAGTACATGTTTTGCATTCTTTCAAGTCCTGATTAGAATTAGCCTGCCTATGTGATACCTACATAATCATGTGTATAAAAACCTTCAAATACGTCATAATAAAGGAGAACAGTTATTTGGAAAGATGCTGAGCATATCTTTTGTGTCTATTCCCTATTGCAGTAGTTATTATTAATTTGGAACCACTAACCAATATGAGGATAGGAGTTGCCTATCTATAAAATATCCATTTCACAAAGGCATATGGGTATGTGCAGGTACGCATCCTGGATGTCTAAGGATGCCAGGGAGTCCCCTTGATGGAGTGCAGCAACTACTGAGCGAACTGATTCCATTCTGAACCTGTGCACTTTCACAAAGTGATTGAGGGCTTTTAGGTCCAAGATTGGACGTACCCCTTCCTTCTTGGGGACTAAAAACAGACTTGAGTAGAATCCCTGGAAATATTACGATTCCGGCACCAGTACAACCACCCCGCGACTCAGCAGGTCCCTTACTGTCCCCAAGAGAGCCTCCCAGCGAGCCGGGGATACAGGTATGCTGGAGGGGAAGAATCTGTTTTGCGGCCAAGAGAGGAACTCTATCTTGTAGCCTGAGATCGCAGACCCATTGGTCGGACAGCCGAGAGGACCACCGGACTGCAAACTCCCGAAGGCGACCCCCCATCCGAGACATGGGTGTGGGCAAACCTTAATGCAGTAGAACTTTTGTTCGCAGGCTTGTTGGGCTTGTGGTTCCAGGGATGTTTTTGCCCTTCCATGGTCACCCTGTCAGGCTGGGGACGTTTAGCCGAAGCTCCGGCCAGACGAAAGAGCCGTTTGCGAGGGGAAAAAGAGGGCCCCTGCCTACGGCGTGGCTCCTTAGCCTTCCTGGCCTGTGAGAGTAGGGTACTCTTACCACCAGTGGCATTTTTAATAATGTCATCCAAAGAGCTTGTCGCCAAGGAAGGGAAGATCCGTCAGGGCTTTTTTGGATGCTTGGTCAGCAGACCAGCATTTTAACCAAATCAGGCGCCTCAGCACCACTGCTGACACTGAAGCCCTGGATAACAGAGGGAGAGTATTCAGGGGCGCATCACAAACGTACTTAAGGCCTTGCACTAGTTGGCCGGCTAGTTCCAAGCAGACAGGAGAAGCCTCTAATGGGATTGTAGTTACTTTATTTAACCTGGATACTGGGGGGACCACGACCAGAGGAGCCGATCACTTCTTGAGAAGGCTTTCCTCAAAAAGGGGCAATGCACCGCCATGGATTTGGGGCCCGAAAAGGTCCGTTGCGGACGACCCCATTCCCTGTAAATTAACTTGTCAAAATAAGTCAGATACGGGAACACCTTAGGTGAACGTGCTGGCTTGCGGGACCTAAAGGGGGCCACTACATCAGCAGAGGGATCTGCTGGCTCCTGAATCTTCAGGGTATCATGCACAGCTGTGATAGTGCTCCAACAAGCGCTTTAACGCGCACAGACCCGGGCAGGGACTCATCCTCACTGTCCAAATGGTACTGGTCAGCGTTATCTGACAAGGCAGAGCAGGGGTCACCAGGCTCAGCAGGACCCGAGTCTTCGTCAGAGCTCTCCCCAGAGGACGGGGGGCAGGGGCCGCTTTTTTGCACCCTTTAGCCCATGTGTCGCCTCCATCTTGGCAACGAACGAATTGAGGACCGCCGTCAGGGTGTCCATGGGCACAGCGCAGTCCGCAGGTGACCTGGTTGCAATTGCCTAGATTTTGGGGGAAGAAACACCAGTTTCTGAAGCCAGGCTGACCCTACCTTGTCTGGCACCCGAAGGGGACTTAGGATAGTGACAGTCCCACCCTCCTTACTGCCGCTGGCTGAGGGGCTCTTTTCTGTCGGACTCACCACCCTGAGGAATTCTGCGCTATCCAGCAAGTACTGCCTGTAGTCCCTGTTGGCTCCCAGGTGCAGAGGAAACAGTGCTGCGTCGGTGGAAGCAGCTGCAAATGGTACTAAAAACGCTCTGAAGTGTGCTCAGGCTTCAAGAAAATGGCCGCCCAGCATCCAGCACAAGGACATAAAACACAGGGAAAATGGCTGTGAGAGCACAGGAGCACATGCTGCTACTAGAGAACACTAAAAAACGTGTTCAGGCTTAAAGAAAATGGCCGCCGGTGTCCTGTATAGGAAAACTCACCAGGAAAAATGGCCGCCGAAGCCCAGGAGAGCATGCTGCCCTTGCCCACACCTAAAATGGCCACCGAAAGCAGCTCCATGAGGTACAGGGAGAAAACAATAGCGGTGAGCACAGCGCTGCGCAGGACATCAGCATGGCCTCACAGACACCTTCTAGGGGCATGAAGAACAATACCCAGGACACAGCTAGCCAGCGCACCCCCCCCCCCCCGGTGAGAGCCCCTCCATAGACACACACACCGCTCAGCAGCATCCCCAGATGGAAGTGGGGGGAAGAGGGGGACAGGGAGAGAAGAGAGGGAGGTGAGGGATCCCTGAATCGACCTCCCAGGGAATACCCAGCTGCTCAGCCCCGCCGAGGCAGGGAGAGCTGTACTTACCAGTCCTGAAGAGCTGGGAGACATTCCATCACAGACCCACTCACTGATCAGTACAGGGTGGCTGCTGGCCCAGCATACTGCGACGCAGACATCAGCAACCCAGTCATATGTATGCCCTGGAGCATAAAAGCTCATGACCACATCTGGAGCTGAGGTTTCGTCGTGGCCTGCCTAGTACGTAGCTGCGGTCTGCACACTCTCGATGGTCGGACTGGGGAGACTACAAGGATCACGATAGCAAGAAGTCTGCGGCCCTACCATTTGACCAACTTAAACACAAAATGTCATGGCTTATGCTAAATGAAAGACTAACAGCAATGGTACAGGATAAAATGAAAATGTTTAATAAAGTATGGGACCCATGGATCAGTTATTTGACAAACGACCCTCGGACCATCACAACCAGGGACCTTTTCTGAATGAACTATGTAGCATGGAACCCTGCCCCCCCCCCCCTCTTTTCTCCCTTTTTTCCGCAACTCTATTTCCACTAAACTTTACTCTCTCCCCCTCTTCATTCAGTTTATCTCCCTTCTCTCGACAAGATAAGGATTATGGAGGACCGGAAGGGGCTTCCTCGGGACCTGGGGGCCAGCCTCCTCCAATGTTAGGGGGTAGAGCCGATGTTTCAGGGCGGTGGGAAGCACTCAGAGAATCATAGGATAGAGTTTGCCTTTGGTCATAGGCTATGAAAAGATTGGCACGGCGGCAAGTACCACAGTAAGATGGCTATGCTTACCTTAAACGTGGGGGGAAAAATATTGTTGAAAACCATTATACAGTTTATAGTAATAAAAACGAATACTGTGATTGTAAACACTCAAGACACATTTCATACATACAAAATGCTTAGGAAATCTAATGATCACTGTGCAATGCTCAAAGAAATGTCAAGAACAATGTTACTTGTTCTACAAAAATTTCAATAAAAATCATTGAAACATAAATAAAAAAAATTTGATCTTTTAAGTCTGATGATATTTACCAGATTCAACCTCTAATAATATATACAGTACATTTCTTCTGTCCGTTATTCTCAGAGTGGATTAAAGATTTTACTCCCTAACCATACAGTTGGTTATTTATATTTACCAGTGCATACAGAGATATTTAAGAATAAATTGCCTTTTTTTTTTTAAACTTTACATGTTAGCTAAATTATACACCACACTTTTCATTTTTTAAAGTTAACCGAAACAATAAATGGACAAATAATCGATTATGAAAATAATAGTTAGTTGTTGCATCCCTAATATATATATATATATATATATATATATATATATATATATATATATATATATATATATACATATATATATATATATATATATATATATATATACACATACATACATATACACACACACACACATATATATATATATATAAATAAAACATCTAGCTGCATTTTTGGCAAGTTGGCACTATACAGGTCAACCATCTTCCAGTTATCTTTTTTATTTTGTTTTTTACTTCCCGATGCCTTCGTTCAGTGGTTCTCAACCTCAGTCCTTAGGCTCGGTTCACACAGGGGCGACACGACTTCAGGACGATTTTGTGAGGCAACTTGGAGACGACTTGAACACGACTTTGAGACACGACCTGGGGCGACTTACAAGTCGCCCCAGGCCAGGCGACTTTTGCCGTGGCCAATCAGAGAATGAGCTCTGAAGGGGGGAACTTTTTTTCAGAAATTTGGCGTGGGTTCCCCCTCCGAGAGCATACCAGGCCCTTAGGTCTGCTATGGATTCCAAGGGGAACCCCCTACGCCGAAAAAACGGCGTAGGGGTCCCCCCCCAGATCCACACCAGACCCTTATCCGAGCACGCTACCCGGCCGGGCCAGGAAAGGGGGTGGGGACGAGCGGGCGCCCCCCCCCCTCCTGAGCCGTACCAGGCCGCGTGCCATCAACATGGGGGGGTGCCTTGGGGGAGGGGGGGCGTACGGCCCCCCACCCCAAAGCACCTTGTCCCGATGTTGATGAGGACAAGGGCCTCTTCCCGACAACCCTGGCCGTTGGTTGTCGGGGTCTGCGGGCGGGGGGCTTATCGGAATCCGGGAGCCCCCTTTAAAAAGGGGGCCCCCGGATACCGGCCCCCCACCCTATGTGAATGAGTATGGGGTACAATGTACCCCTACCCATTCACCTGTAAAATAAATTACAAAAAAAAAAAACACAACACACAAGATAAAATAATTTATTGCACAGCTCCGGGGGTCTTCCGTCTTCGGGGGTCTTCTCGCCGGACTCCTCCGCTATCTTCTTGTAGCTCTTTTACTAGCGGAGGAGCCCGGCATTCTTCTTCGTCGCCGCGGCCTCTTCTTCCGACTTCGGGGGTCTTGTCCCCCTCTTCGGTTCTTCTGCTGGGCCACGGCGCCTTCTTATAGCTCTTTTACATGCGGTGGCCCGGTCTTCTGTCACCGCCGCCGCCGCCTTCCGTTCTTCTTCTTCTCCTCCTGGAGATGTTGACTCGACGTTCTCTCCGGCCGCAATGCCAGGGACGCGCTGCGCTGCCACTTATATAGGGACAAGGGGCAGTGTCACATGGGTTGATGTCACATGGGTTGGTCACATGGGTTGATGTCACATGATGACCCCGCCCCCTTACGATGTCACAGTCCCGGAGGATGCTGGGACTGTTCCCCCTTCAGAGCTAATAATTCTGTCAAAGTCTCCTCCGTATAGACAGAGATCCGACTTGGAGGCGACCTCCATTGAAATCAATGGGTACAAGTCGCCTTCAAGTCGGATTGAAGTAATACAGGAACTTATTTTGAAGTCGGAGGCGACTTCAGTAGCGTGCATTAAGACGGCTCTCATTTACTTACATTGATTTTTAAATGTTGTCCGACCTGAGGCGACTAGGGGCGTCCTGAAGTCGGATCGCAGTCGCCCCTGTGTGAACCGAGCCTTAAGTACCCCCAACAGGCCATGTTTGTATCAGCAAAGAGGTACTCGCCGAGGCCAAGATGCAGAGAGGTGATACAGGGAGTGGGTTGCACCAAGAGGCACAAGCCTCCAGTGCGATGCCTGACTTTGTTAAGGAATCTAATGTACATAATTATAATCAGAAAATTATCTATTTGCTTATGTGTATACATGTTTCTATGCTCCTTACTTATTATGTAGTATACAGATTGGCTCTCTGTTCGGAGTTTAAAATGGCGCCTGTACCCTACATCCTACACGTTAGAAGAATGCATTTGAGATAACAGAACCAGCTTCAACCAAACTTCAAGCATCAAGTTTCTCCATTTCTCTTGTATTTTAAACAATAAGATGTACCAATTAGACTGACATAGAAATGACGTATCTTTCTGTATAAAATATTAACACCGCCCACGAATAAATTAGAAGTTAGAAGTAGCCGAGCTGAACGTGTCTCAGAGAGTGTTTACTTCTAATGTGCATGCACATTTATACTTTTTTCATTAGAAATAGCAGCAGATAACTTCAAACTTGTTTGTAGTTCTTATCCATTTCAACTGGCGCCCTGAACTAGGGGGGCTCCAGGCTTCAATCGAAGGGAGACCGCATTCCAGGATCGAACAGCTGGCCAGATCAGAGAAAGGGGTTAAGCGTGCAGCCCTAACAGTACGGTAAGCATATTTATTCTTACCATTGTACAATTTCTCTGGTTGGGCCGGTTGATTTTGTCTTGTTGGCTGCTTTCGATTGTTTAAAGAGGCAGGTAACTTATTTCTCACCTGGAGCTGTTTTAACAAACCTGCTAATGGTTTTCTGCTGACTATTATCTGTTCAGTGTCTGTCATTCTGAAGGACTGCAAATTTAGCAGACTGAAAGTGCAGCTGCAGGCGTGTGTCCATCCTCACCCCTAGATTCTGCCTCTAGTGGTGGGGTGGAATTCTGCAGGCGTTTATAGACGGGCTACTCGAGGTTGGCTGTGTAGGACCTCTGAGGGTTAATCTCAGCTGCGGAATAGGGCAGTCTGAACGAAGGCTTGTGGAATTGACAGTCTTGCAAATGTCTATAAACTTTTTTCTAGGGTGAGCTTTTCCTGAGGGTTAATCTCAGCTGCGGAATAGGGCAGATTGAACGAAGGCTTGCTGGAATTTGGCAGTCTTGCCACTCAGGTGAGCTTCTCCCGAGAGCTATCTTTGCAGTTCAAAGAGTGTCAGGTGTAATGTCCTGTCCTGAGTGTATTTGTGAATTACTGTTTGCCATACACAAGGAGGGTTGGGGATTGGTGAAGGTGAGAGAAGGTGGCTACCTGAAGGATCAGTTGGGCCATAAGCCACTGCTCCCCACCACCTTTGACGTGCTAGTTTTGAGATTAAATGTACATTACCCAGTGAAAGGGGGGTTTGGGCAGACCCTCGAAGAGATAGAACAGCCAGGAGCCTGCAAGGAGACACCATCCCTCGCAGGGATGCGAGCCCCCACCCTAGGAATTCTTTGATAAGACAGCAGTCAGAGGAGTATTAACCCATTAGTTGCCTGTATGCTCCTCTGAAGCCATCTGCTGAAAGAGAGAGAGAGAGAGAGAGAGAGAGAGAGAGAGAGAGAGAGAGAGAGAGAGAGAGAGAGAGAGAGAGAGAGAGAGAGAGAGAGAGAGAGAGAGAGAGAGAGAGAGAGAGGGAATGCTAGCATGTGATATTGTGAAGAGGAGAGAAGATGTTGAAATAGTTAACAAAGTTGTGTTATGTTGCTAAAGAAACAGAGAGGAATCATGTGTGATAAAGAAAATTGGATAAAGGAAGTTAAGAAAGCTGACAATTGTATCACAGAGTTGATAATGTGGCTGTACCACCCCCATATACAAAAACTGGAACAAAGGAGGAGAGGGACAACCCTGCCATCCGCCTTACGCCCACTCCCTTCTCACCACCCCAACCCGAGCACAACCCACTGTGACAACTCCCAGTGGCGGCCATCTAGGTACACCTAAGCCCTCACTTCAGGCACAGCCCAGTGCACTTCCTGCCGGCGGCCATCTTGGTACACCCAGTAGGCCCAGCCATGGCCTATACCCAGTTCTTCCTGTTCTAAACCAGGATGGTTCCTACCATACACCTGTCTTCCCCAATACGGAAGCACTACCTTCACAGGCCGGATATGTTAATGATGAAGAAGCGTCCGAGTGGGAAGACCAACAACAGGCAGCAAGGCCACCTGCTGATTTAACCCCCAATCAGGCTCCAGACTCGCAGTTCCGACAGGATCTCAAAAACGTATGCTGACAACCGTAAGAAACAGTGCCCATTCTCAGCCCCCGCCCCAACACCAGTCTCGGTTACCAGAAGGGGCACTGGTGATGTATGTCGCTTTTACCCCATCACAAGCAGCAACCTTAGTGACAAGTCTGCCTGACCCAGAGAAACAGCCAATGCCCTTCTACCGCAGGATAGTGCGGATACAAGAGACTTGGTCAGCCTATGCCAAATTAAAGCAGGACATGTCTTTTGGCCGGTTATGCAGGCGGCACTACTATGATGTCTGCCTTACAAGTGCCACTTCCTACACCTCAGGCGTGGAGTTCTGTGCACAACTCTGTGACTGGGCAAAGGAGAAATTGGCAGATCAGACCACCACAGTCCAAGATATTGCCCAAGATAAAGGGGAGTCTGTGGAGAAGTATCATGCTAGACTCATACAGGCCTTTGATGATCTAGGCTTCTCCCTCTATGAAAAGGCACACACACGTTATCATCTGCTTTCGTCTCAGGACTCAGATATCAGAAAAAGCCTGATGGTGGCCAGCCCTGAATATCGCTCAATGAAAATGTCCGATTTACTGTTGGTGGCCAGAGGATAAGAAAACCAAAAGAAAAAAAACAACGCCCCTCATGTCCCATGGGACAAGACACCTCACTGAAGACGGGGTGAAAACAATCTCCGACATCCCACTGCCACAAGGCCAGACGCCCCTTCATTCCTTCCTTGGACTAATTTCCTATTGCAGAGCATGGATTCCAGAAGGCTCCCTACTGATGCAAGCTTTGTATGATGCCCTGAAAGCAGACCCCTTCCAGATGTCTCCTGAAGCAATATCCAACTTTGAGGCCTTCAAGCACACCATCTCTGGCGCTAGGGCTCCCAGAATATGACAAAATGTTCAAGCCCTTTGTATCCGAACATCTGGGATATGCTACAGGTGTACTCACCCAATCACACGGCATCTGCCTACGCCCTATAGGATATTATTCCTGTCGGCTGGATGCGATAGCAAGAGGAGACCCATCGTGTGTGCGAGCTGTCTTTGCTGCACAAGCCTTGTTTGACAAAACTTCGTACTTGGCTCTCGGACTCTGCCTCGTTCTGCTTGCTCCCATGACATTGCTCCCATACTCAACCAAGATCCAGCCGAAACATCCGTCCACTGCCAGGCACTTGAGACTCCTGTGTTCCTACCTTCTAGACAGCATTACTCTATTACGTTGTCAAACACTGAAACCTACCACCCTTCTTCCACTTCTCGATGGGGGAAAGGAGGAGGAGTCAAGTCTTGACTTGTCATCCCATGACTGCATCGAACTAATGCAGCTGGAAACCACGCATCTCCCCGCCGTGAGTGAAATACCTGCAGGATCCAGGTCACCACTGAAAACTCGGTTCTCCAAACTGAAACCTTACTGCCGGTGATGTCTGCACAGGTGGCAGAGCTGCAAGCACTCACTACAGCATGTAAATTGGCAGATGGAAAAAGAGCCAACATTAATACAGACTCAAGATATGCTTTCAGCGTTGCCCATGGTTTTGGTGTCATCTGGAAGGACAGAGGGTTCCTGACGGCTGAAGGAACACCTGTGAAACATAGCTCAGCCATCAAGGACTTGATGGACGCCCTGCTTCTCCCAACCCAAGTGACTATTCTAAAAGTAAAGCACACGACAAACTCAACTCGAAGGAAGCTCGAGGCAATCTAGCTGATTCAGCTGCCAAACAGACAGCCAGTGGTCCACGGGAAGTGGACAGCAGGGTGGTAGAAGAAGACCACTCAGTGCTTATCCTACAGACTCTCCCAGTGGACAGAGTTTATCTGAAATAATTACAGAAAGCAGCAAGTCCGGATGAGAAGGAAAGCTGGAAACGGAGAGGAGGAACTCTCAGAGATGGACTATTCGAGTGCAACAAGAAGCCTTGTCTACCCAGGAGTATGTACCCAGCCATGGTGCAATGGGCAAATGAAGCTGCCCACTTGACAAAGACTCTTATGAACTTATGAGTTACTCCATTGACCAACAACTTCTGCAGATCATGCACTATCTGCAACAAATGTAACCCAGAATGTACAGAAAAGGCACAGAAGAAGCACCTGGCAAAAGCTCTATACCCCTTCCAGAGGATACAAATTGATCACTCCCAAATGCCAAAGGAGTGACAGATTCGAATACGCCCTAGTGGAGGTGGACATGACTGCCAGGACCACAGCTAAGGAACTACTGAGTGAGATAGTATGTAGATTTGAGGTCCCAGAGGTGATAGAGAGCAATCAGGCCCAGCCTTCACAGCAACCCTTACAAAAGATAAGGGCAGAACTGGGGGTTCAGTTGGCTCTACACACCCCTTACCACCCTCAAAGTAGCGGGAAGGTAGTAAGGATGAAAGGGACACTAGAAAAACAGGATGTTAAAGATGGCCCAAAAGACTAACATGAGTCGGCCAGACAGTTTGCCCATTGCCCTGTTCAGTGTCAGACACACACCCCGGGGGGAAACATGCCCTATACCCTTATAAAATTTTGTTTGGTTCAGCCCCCAGACTTGGCTGTCACTTTTCCCAACAGTTACAGTTGCAATCTGATGTGTTGACTAATTATGTAAGCGCATTATTACGAGAATTAACCCAAATGCATGTCCAGGTGTTTTCTTCCATTCCAGATCCTGAATTAGATACAAGAACACACCAACTACTGCCTGGAGATTGGGGGCTGGTAAAGAAATTTGTGAGAAAACATTCTCTTGAACCCAGATATGATGGTCCATTCCAAGTTTTGCTGACCACAGCCACCTCATTCGAATTGGCCGGGAAGAACACCTGAATACACGCCTCCCACTGTAAGAAAGCTCCAACCCCTGATTACAAGATCCCGCCCAATTCATGAGGACCATACTGCATATCCTTTTTCTGTTTGGTCTAGGGGGGAGGCCCAGGAGGTGGCCATCACAAAAAATGATAACATAATTACATTTTGGTATAACTCTTCAGGTACATATGTGACCATCTTTACCTTTGATTACTGTGACATAGTACCTTGTCCGTTTGACTCTTTCATGGCAATGCCATTGGTACAGTGACATCCCTGATGGTAAGGATATATGTGTGTTTTACGGACAGTTACTGGGGCCAGAATTGTGGTTCCTGGGAGGGACAGTGGGTTGGAACATAGGCCAAGATTAGAGGGTATCTGGACCGGTGAATGTGCCTTTGCAAAGGTCATTATGCCCCTCCATATCCTAGCAGAAGATACTCCTGATACATACACTGACCCAGCACACAGTCAGAGGAGGAAGCGAGCAGTTCTCTCCGGAAGCTTTGACCCTCATGTGTACATAGATGCTATAGGAGTTCCAAGGGGGGTCCCTGATGAATTCAAAGCCAGGGATCAGGTAAAAGCTGGTTTTGAGTCTTTGATCCCCATAATAAATGTGAACAAGAATGTAGATTGGATAAATTACATATACTATAACCAACAAAGATTTGTGAATTACACTAAAGATGCCCTCCAGGGAATTGCTGACCAGTTAGCCCCCACTTCCTACATGACATTCCAGAACAGGATGGCCTTAGACATGGTGTTAGCTGAGAAAGGAGGTGTCTGTAAAATTATAGAAAAAACGGGAACCTGTTGCACCTACATTCCTAATAATACCGGCCCAAATGGTAAAATAACTTTAGCTATAAAGAAATTAGAAGATTTGTCATTGGAGTTGAAAAAGAACTCCAGTATTACAGACCCATGGGATCAATATTTTAACTGGATGAGTGGGTGACAAAAAGTGCTCGCCCAGATAGGGGTAACGTATTCTACCTTTCGTAAAGAAGTTAATGAGCAAGGCTGTAGACAACAGCACACCTACATTTCTTCACCAAGAAGAAGAGGACCCTTTTATGATGGAGGATGACAAACCCTTCACTCCTCTACAGTCACCCCCTGTCCAAAATCTCACAATCCTATAGGGTTATAAGTAATGATATCACTGGAAAACACCCAAAACATAAAATATTCAGAATATTCCCCACTGATCCCAGCGCCCACCAAGGTAAGTCAAAAATAATAATAATTACAAGCTGCTATCATACAAGAAATAAATCACAACATTATATAGTATATATCATCCATTAACCTATTATCCCATATATACCTATAGGGTTATAGGGATAGATAGCACCTGATTGCCCTTCTCCAGCTGTATCGAGGGGGGTAGTGAACTAGTTGTTGCCTAACTCTATATACAGCTTAAAAAGAGTTGCTGAGGAGAATGGGCAAGGTGAGGAGGACCTTTAGATGAGGAAGAAGAAGACAGAAGAAAATAGCCATTTTAGGGGGGACTGTTAAGGAATCTAATGTACATAATGATAATCAGAAAATGTCTATTTGCTTATGTGTATACATGTTTCTATGCTCCTTATTATGTAGTATACAGATTTGCTCTCTGTTCGGAGTTTAACCACTTGCTTACTGGGCACTTAAACCCCCCTCAGTCCCAGACCAATTTTCAGCTTTCAGCGCTGATGCACTTTGAATGACAATTGCGCGGGCATACAACACTGTATCCAAATGAAATTTTTAGCATTTTTTTCCCACAAATAGAGCTTTCTTTTGGTGGTATTTAATTACAGCTGGGAGTTTTATTTTTTGCTAAACAAACAAAAAAAAAGATGCAAAAAAATAAATAAAAAATCATGTTTAAGGCTAGGTTCACACTATTGCGATGCGAATCCGCGGCGTTTTCTCGCATCGCTCACCTCCCGCCGGCAGTTCACACTGCCCTATGCGGACGGCTGGGGGTGTCAATGTTATGTTAATGACACCCCCAGATCCGTCGGCATATCGCAGTGCGATCTGCCGACTCGCACAGGAATCGGATCGCATGGTGTGAACCCCCATGCGATCCGATTCCGTTGCGGACCCAAAAAAGGGTCCTGTGCGAGTTTGCTGCGGGACAGCTGCGAGTTCAGCCATACTATCTGTATGGCTGAACTCGCAGTGCTACGGAGATCGGATGTGATTTGCTGTGCGAATCACATCCGGTTCTCCCCCCGCAGCGGTGTGAACCCAGCCTAATAGTTTGTTATAAAATTTTGCAAACAGGTAATTTTTCTCCTTCATTGAAGTGCGCTGATGAGGCGGCACTGATAGGCTGCACTGGTGGGCACTGATAGGCTGCATTGGTGGGCACTGATAGGCTGCATTGGTGGGCACTGATAGGCTGCACTGGTGGGCACTGATAGGCATAGTTAAGGCGGCACTGATGGGCAAAGATGGGCACAGATAAGATGGCACGGATGGGTGGCACAGATGGGTGGCACAGATGGGTGGCACGGATGGGTGGCACGGATGGGTGGCACGGATGGGTGGCACGGATGGGTGGCACGGATGGGTGGCACGGATGGGTGGCACGGATGGGTGGCACGGATGGGTGGCACGGATGGGTGGCACGGATGGGTGGCACGGATGGGTGGCACGGATGGGTGGCACGGATGGGTGGCACGGATGGGTGGCACTAAAGGGCACTGATAGGTACCACTGATAGATGGGACTGATGGGCACTGATAGGTGGCACTGATAAGTGGCACTGCTGGGCACTGATGGGCGGCACTGCTGGGCAATGATGGGCACTGGTAGATGACACTGATGGGCACGGATATGTGGCACTGGGGTGCAGCACCTTTGTTGAGGCAGATTGTGGGCACTGCTGGGTGGCACTGTGGGCACTGCTGGGTGGCACTGACGGGGGGCACTTATTTTTTAATCATCTTTACTGATGAGGGGGCAGGTGGGCACTGGCAGGGGGCAGGTGGGCACTGGCAGGGCTGGCCGTGATCGGGACTGATGTCCCGATCACGGCCGCCGGTGATCGGCTCTTTTTTTTTCTCCTCGCGCTGTCAGCGCGAGGAGGAATAATAGCCGATTACCGGCTCCGTTATATCACATGATCAGCTGTCATTGGCTGACAGCTGATCACGTGATAAGGGGTCGGGATCGACCCCTTGCTCTGATCGGTGATCAGGCGAGTCTCAGACTCGCCGATCACAGAGCGCGCGTGCCCCTCAGGGGGGCGCGCAGGCCGCTCGTGCACGGGACTATGTCAATAGACGTAGTACCGGAAAAGGAGATCCGCGCTGTAGCCATCATTCGGCTATAGCGCGGGTCTCAAGTGGTTAAAATGGCATCTGTATCCTACATCCCACGCGTTAGAAGAAGGCATTTCAGATAACAGAACCAGCTTCAACCAAACTTCAAGCATCAAGTTTCTCCATTTCTCTTGTATTTTAACCAATAAGGTGTACCAATTAGACTGACATAGCAATGACGTATCTTTCTGTATAAAATATTAACACCGCCCACGAATAAATTAGAAGTTAGAAGTAGCCGAGCTGAACGTGTCTCAGAGAGTGTTTACTTCTAATGTGCATGCACATTTAGACTTTTTTCATTAGAAATAGCAGCAGATAACCTCCAACTAGTTTGTAGTTCTTATCCATTTCAACTTGTGTGAAGGTCTGGTAAGTAGCAAGCATGTCTGTAAAACAGGTAAGAAAAGTGCAGAAACAGGCCGAGGGTCAAACACAAGTAATCAGTCTAGGAGCCAGCAAGGCTGAGTGCAGAGGATAATCCAGAGGCAGGCCGAGGGTCAAACACAGGTATCAGTCCGGGAGCCAGCAAGGCTAAGAGCAGGAAGTCCATTAAACAAGCCAGGGGTCAGGTCAGGAGAAAATCAGTGTAGTCTTCATGCAATCCGGGTCACAACAGGAAGCAGAGGAACACAGGTGAGCTGAGACAAACCAGCAACTTGTCTGTCTGCTAAGGCTCCTTTTATAGGCTGGTCAGGGAATTTGCGTTATGTGTGTGCTTGTGCGCCGCTCAGTAGGGCCGCGGATGTGAGTGCGCTGGAACGCCAATCCATGGCAAATTTGTGTGCGTCTTTGCACAGGGAGATGGTGCGCTTGATCCAAATTACTTCCCTGATAGTTTACAGGTTTTCCTTTATCTTGCACAGGTGCTTTAAATCAGAGTCAATGGCTTGGCATTTTGGACAGCTATTTTATCTTAGAGAAATTCCCAAAACATGGCCTGTTGGGGGTACTTGAGGACTGTGCATTTTTCATGAGTTCAACTGCTTTTATGGATAGAGCAGTGTTGAAAAATTGCATACATGTTGCACTGCTCTGTCTTGGCCTTGCTCTTATGCCCTTGTGCAGAAGAAAAATGCAACTCGCTGCACAAGTGTGAACCTGCCCTAAATGCACGTAATAATTGTAAATGCTATCATTTTCACTAGGGGTTATTCACTAAAACTAGAGTGTGCAATATCACATGCAACTCTTCATGTAAACCAATCGGTTTCCATGACTTATTGCCAAAACTTAATTGAACAACCTGATTGGCTACCATGCATAGCCGCATCAGATTCTGCGTGCACCCATTTTAATAAATCTACCCCGTGTGTTTACCTGCATTTAGGAGAGTTCAGTTTAGCAGCATTAACCACTTCAAGACCGCCCACTACATACACACTACAGCAGGGCAGCCCTAGATACTATGTGCGTGCCCCTCCTTTTTTATTACTGTGGGCGAGCGTGCCCGCTGCACGTAGAGAGAGCCAATCCACTGATCCTATAGACCCGATGTCTGCCGGCCACCCACGATCATTCCAACAGAGGCAGAACAGGAATATGCCACTTTTTGGGAACTAGTAACAGCAATACAGTCATCAGTGCATTATTTTTTTTTGTTGCACTGATGAATGTATTGGTGTTACTGGTTCCCAAAATGTGTCACTTAGGGTCAGATTTGTCGGCCGCAATGTCGCAGTCCTGCTAAAAAAAAAAAAAAAAAAAAAAATCGCCAGCATTACCAGTAAACCAATCAATGTACACTTATTGGGATATTTTTTACTAATATGTAGAACAATACATATTGGCCTAAATTGATGAAAAAAAAATCATTTTTTTGGGATGCATTATAGAAAAAAGTAAAAGTAAAAGTTTTTTTTTTGTTTATATCGCACAAAATAAAAACCACAGAGGTGATCAAATACCACCAAAATAAAATAAAGGACATAAATTTTGTTTAGTTACAGTGTCAGAAGACAGCGCAACTGTCATTGAAAATAATGCAGTGCCATATTGCAAAAATGGCCTGGTCATTAAGGGGGTAAAACCTTCCAGGGCTGAAGTGGTTCATACTATTTGCAGTGACTTGGATTTTCCCACACTGTATAAGGCTGGGTTCACACTGAAGCGATGCGGGAACGCCGCGAATCCGCGGCGGGTTCCCGTTTTGCATGCCTCCCGCCGGCAGTTCACACTGCCCTATGCGAACTGCTGGGAGTGTCAGTGAAACGTTAATGACGCCCCCAGATCAGTTCACATATCACAGTGCGATCTGCAAACTCGGACAGGAATCGGATCGCATGGTGTGAACACCCATGCGATCCGATTCTGCTGCGGACCAAAAAAAGGGTCCTGTGCGAGTTTGTGGCGGGTGCGATGCGAATTCAGCCATACTATCTGTATGGCTGAACTCGCATCGCACAGAGATCGGATGTGATTTGCACTGCAGTGCGGTGCGAATCACATCCGGGTCTCCTAGCCGCAGCAGTGTGAACCCAGCCTAAGGGCAGGTCTAGGGCACTGCTAGACAATACTGGGAAAAGGTCACCTAGAGCCCAGGGCAAACATGCCAAACTGTGTCCCCCGAAGATGTATGAGCATTATGTGCTAGAACAAACCCCCCCCCCCAAATAAATTAGGAACTAATCTGGAGAATTACCTCCTAATGTCAACACAAATGGCCCCTTTCTCCAACTCAGCACAAATCTATGCCCCCACCACCCCCAAAATCCCACCAGCACAAATAAACTCCTCCCCCCCCTCCAAAAAATAAATAAAACCACCACCCTTAGCACAAATCATCCACCCCTATCCCCCTGCTATCCCAAACACCCCCAATACTCCCTACGAGCACAAATACACAAATAACCTCCACCCCCTACAGTATCACCTCTTCTAGCACAGCCCCCCCCCCAAATCCCCTCCTAACACAAATCCTCTTCTCTCATCCCCCTCCAAACATAAATCCCCAGAATCCCTATTCTTATCATCCCCCTCCCCAAAATCAATATTGACTATTATTTTCTCCTGCTGCCCCCCAAATTCCTCCTCCTAACACAAAACCCCTTCCCCCCTCAATCTCCTTGTGGTGCCCCCACCTCACATATCACACTGCCTATACTATATTTATGTAGATAAGCTTGATTGCTCAAATTAGTTTGGTAATTTAAAACAGGGTTTGGTGTAGCAAGATGTCCGCTGCCCGTCTGCTTACTGTAGGTGTGATGAGGTCGAGTGTAAAGCTGTACCAAGATGGGCTTAGCATGTCAATTTCTTAAAGTGGTTGTAAATCCTATTTTACAACCTTATATTACAGGTAAGCCTATAATAAAGGCTTACCTGTAGCTACCCAGGATATCTTCTAAACCTGCACGAGTTAGATGTCCCCTGCATGTGCCAATGTCATGGGCACATGCGCACTGGGGAAAACTGTAGCAATGGCACTTAAGTGCCATTGCTACAGCCTCCGTGCCATTACCGGCGGCACCCGGGCGCATGCATGGGAGTGACATCATCGCGGCTCCGGCCAATCACAGCGCCAGAGCCACGATACCCGGAAGTAACTCCGGGACGACATTCCGGTGGCCGGAGGGAGAGATGAGAACCGCTGCTTGGGCTTTGATGTGAGGTAAGTAATACATAATGAGTTAGTAAGCTATGAATAATTGCTCATTATGCCTTTTTCTTGCAGGATTTTTTTTTCTAGTTTTTTTTTGGTTTTGTTTTTTTAAGAGGGTTTACTTTCTCTTTAAGTTAGTTGATTTCTGTCGTATGCATGTGCAGTGGTCGGTTGAGCATTTTGTCAGGCAAATTTCTCTATGCACTGACGTCAGCCACTGAAGGGATGAAGACACAGTGCGCATGGTTTGGAGCTACAGCCAATTCCACGTCACAGGAAGTGACGCGGGTTGCACATTCTGTCAGGTTGGTCATTTTATCACAACACCAATGTCCTGTCGGATAGTGTCTGCTATCGAGACGTGCCCGGGATGTACTGCGCATGCGCCGTTACCGAACGGCAAAACAGCTGCTTTTACCTTCAGCTGTTATGACGGCGCCTGCGCACAATAGCCGACGGAAGAAATTTTGCTGTCAGATTGTGCCTAGTGCTGGCGAGGTGTGTTCATGTCAGTGAGGGGCGGATTTGTACATGTTAGGAGCGTATTTATAAAATGATGGCCAGTGTTGCAAAAATGGGGGTGGAATTTTTAAAGATGGCCAGTGCTGCAAAAACACAACTGTTTCTGCTATTCTTCCTGGACACTTGCGGGCGTGTTTAGTCAACAGAAACTTTTCTATGTTGATGGGTGGGTTTGCAGGTCGTATCTAGCTAGCTAACACAAGCCATTTGCCACAGTAGTGTCAGTGTCGATTTTGATGATGTGTCTCAGCTTTGTTGCAGGACCCTCTAATCCAGGGTTCAGCAACCCCCGGGCGCCAGGTCGCATGTGCGACTAGAATTTGTTGCAATACTGTCTGTCACACCGTATTTGCGCAGCGGACTTACAAGCGCATTTTTTTGGGGAAAAATACATTTATTTAACCACTTGCTTACTGGGCACTTAAACCCCCCTCAGTCCCAGACCAATTTTCAGCTTTCAGCGCTGATGCACTTTGAGTGACAATTGCGCGGGCATACAACACTGTACCCAAATGAAATTTTTATCATTTTTTTCCCACAAATAGAGCTTTCTTTTGGTGGTATTTAGTTACAGCTCGGAGTTTTATTTTTTGCTAAACAAACAAAAAAAGATGCAAAAAAAAAAAAAAAAAAAATCATGTTTTAATAGTTTGTTATAAAATTTTGCAAACGGGTCATTTTTCTCCTTCATTGAAGTGCGCTGATTAGGCGGCACTGATAGGCTGCATTGGTGGGCACTGATGGGCTGCATTGGTGGGCACTGATGGGCTGCATTGGTGGGCACTGATGGGCTGCACTGGTGGGCACTGATAGGCATAGTTAAGGCGGCACTAATAGGCACAGATAAGGCGGCACCGATGGGCACAGATAAGGCGGCACTGATGGGCAAAGATGGGCACAGATAAGATGGCACGGATGGGTGGCATGGATAAGTGGCACTGATAGGTACCACAGATAGATGGGACTGATGGGCACTGATAGGTGGCACTGATAGGTGGCTCTGATAGGTGGCACTGCTGGCACTGATGGGCGGCACTGCTGGGCACTGATGGGCGGCACTGCTGGGCACTGATGGGCGGCACTGGGGTGCAGCACCTTTGAGGCAGATTGGGTGGCACTGTGGGGTGGCACTGTGGGTGGCACTGTGGGTGGCACTGTGGGTGGCACTGTGGGCACTATGGGCACTGACAGGGGGCACTGACGGGGGGCACTTACTTTTTCTTTTATTTTACTTCAGGATGGCACTGCGGGAGGCAGGTGGGCACAGGCAGGTGGCAGGTGGTCCCTTGTATTGATGGCCGTGATCGGGACTGATGTCCCGATCACGGCCGCCGGTGATCGGCTTTTTTTTTCTCTCCTCGCGCTGTCAGCGCGAGGAGGAATAATAGCCGATTACCGGCTCCGTTCTATCACATGATCAGCTGTCATTGGCTGACAGCTGATCACGTGATAAGGGGTCGGGATCGACCCCTTACACGGATCGGTGATCAGGCGAGTCTCACGGACTCGCCGATCACAGAGCGCGCCGCGCGCGCCCCTCAGGGGGCGCGCAGGCCGCTCGTAACCAGGACGACGTCAATAGACGTAGTCCTGAAAATGTAGGTCCGCGCTAATGCCGTCATTTGGCAATAGCGCGGATCTGAAGTGGTTAATTAAAAAATAAGTAAAGTTAGCCCAATTTTTTTTTATATTGTGAAAAATACGCCGAGTAAATTGATACCCAACTATCTTCCCCTCACTCGTCTCCATGTCAGGCCAGGGACAGGTCCGGATCGCTGTTACGGACCTGGCTCCTAGATTCCAAGCAAATTTGTCAAGCCCTGCTCTAATCTGCACATAGGTTTTAAAAATATTTTTTTCAGCACTGGCCATCTTTAAAAATTCAACCCCCATCTTTGCAGCACTGGCCCATCATTTATAAATCTGCCCCTCACTGACATGAACACGTCTCGCCAGTGCAAGGCACAATCTGACAGAAAAATGTATTCCGCCGGCTATTGTGCGCAGGCACCGTCACAACAGCTGATTGTAAAATTAGCTGTTGTGCTGTTCCGTGCGGTGCACTCCTTGTACGGGCACTTCCTGACAGAACACCGGTGTTCTATCGGATAGTATCCGCTATGGAGAAGTTCCTGGGAGGAACAGGGTATGCATCGTGCATGCACCGCAGGGAGCAGCACAACAACTGATTTTATGATCAGCTGTTGTGACGGTGCTTGCACACAACAGCCGACAGAAGACATTTTTCTGTCAGACTGTGCCCGACGCTGGCGAGGCGTGTTCATGTAGGTGAGGGGCGGATTTGTACATGCTGGGGGCGGATTTTTAAAGGATGGGCATTGCTGCAAAAAAACGTTTTCCTGCTATTTTTCCTGGACGCTTACAGGGCATGCCCATCTTTTAAAAATACACACCCAACATGTACAAATCTGCCCCACACCGACATGAACATGCCTCACCAGCGCAAGGCAGAATCCAACAGAAAAATTTCTTCCGTCAGCTATTGTGTGCAGGCACCGTCTCAACAGCTGATCATAAAATCAGCTGTTGTGTTGTTCCATACGGCCCATGTGCCGTACATCCTGGGCACTGCTCGATAGCGGGCACTATCCGATAGAACACCGGCCCTGCTGCTATAGCACATATAAAATTATGGTTTTCTGTGTGCCGATGTAGTGTGGAAAATGCAGTACGTCTGCACTTTCTCCACATTGCATCAGATGGCACTGAACAGCAGTGGAATGCACCGCACACTGCAGCCACTGGTCGTATATTCTGACAAAAGCGGGTGCCATTGCCAGCAATGCCCCAGTTGGGGGGGGGGGGGGGGGTTGGTGTAGAAAATGTTTCCATCCATCTTGTCTGTGTGGATGGAGCTTGGCTGAACCATATGCAAGGGGGAGTCTTCCCAACGAAGACAAATGTAAGGAGCATTCTTCCCAGTGACCATCACACGTACTATAAACTGTAGATTTAATAACTACCGTATTACTATGGTTCCCTCAGACCAGAAAGTTATATCCAAGGGTTCTTGCATGTTTAAAAAAAATTACTTGAGAAAAACAGAGTTAAAATAACAGGTTTTATGATGAATTATTATACAGAATTTGTATAGCGCCAACAGTTAGTGCAAAAATTGAGGGCAGACAACAGTTACAATACAATTCACTACAAGAGGAGTCAATAGGCCCTGCCTGTTCACGTTTACAATCTAAGGCTTCTTTCACACAATCAGACCGGTTGGGTCCGCCTGTACGTTTTTCAGGCAGACCCGATCGGGCCACCAATTGTCCTCTATGGGGAGGCAGATGTCAGCAGACATGCGTCTGCTGACATCTGCTGAGCATCAGATAAAATCTGCTGAAAACAAACTAAGGCCCCTTTCACACTACCGATCCATTCAGGTCCGCCTGTCAGTTTTTCAGGCGGACCTGAACGGATGCTCCATAGAGCTCTATGGAGCGTCAGATGTCAGCAGTGACATGTCCGCTGACATCCGAGCCGCACCGATCTGAAAAAGTGCGACGGAGGAAAAAGCAATTTTTCCATCTGTCCTTGACTAGGATCGGGTGACGACGGACCGCAGTGTCCATCGTCACCCGATCTCCCATAGGGGAGAGCGGCACTGTGGCAGGTCTGTCCCTGCGCAGTGTGCAGAGACAGACCTGTCATCTTCCTGCTCAGCGTAGATCGCTCCAGCGATCCCCGCTGAGCAAGCGGATATCCACGGGGCGGATCAGCACTGATCCGCCCCGTGTGAAAGGACCCTTATGGCGATGCGTTTTCCATCTGTCCAGCGGGTCGGATCAGATGACAATCAGATAGAAAAAAGACCACCCCATAGAGTAGAGCAGGCTCTGTCCTGGTCTGCTCTGCATAGCGGAGAACAGGACCGGTCATCCGTCTGCTCAGTGGAGATCAGCTGAGAGATTCTCCCCACTGAGCATGTAGATTCCTGAATATTTTAAATAAAAGATGGGAGGCTAATCTTTTATTATTTTATTGAGCTCACAAACTTTAAATTTGCTAGTGCTGTTGCTGTTCATTCGACTTTCTATGTCCCTACAGTTCAGCTTTAAATTCAGTAGAAAATCCCTTGCAATTTCTTTATTTTAGCAAAAAAAAAAAAAGTTTACTGTGTGTTATCTTAAAGTATGTCTTCATAGTTTCCGTTTGGGGGGACATCCTGAATGCTGTCAACAGAATGAGCTCCAGGAAGATTGTGGAATATTTTTCCACACACAGCAAAAAATAAGGCTGCCGCAATATTGCTTTACAGAGACTGCACCATTATAATACAAAAAATCATATTTGTTTTTATGTGTAATGGAGCCTAAACAAAGTTGGTTCTTATCAAAGTCCATCAAAACTGTCTGGCGAGTTCTAAAATGTTGTTTTCAAATGTATCGTTCTCATAAATGTAAAAAAAAAAAAAAAAAAAAATCCATTGCTCTTTAAGAGTTGTTGTCCCACAAATATATCTTCAGCCAGGTATGAATGACAAAATGCTTTATCTATGTTTATGACCTGCAGCAGTATCTCTGATGGAAAATGCAAGGTAAAACACATCAAAGATAACAAGATAAAAATAAATGGCCAATTAAAAAGACCAATAAAGAAAACCAGCTTTTGCTGCAATAGTCACCTTCAATCCAGAGACTTTCCCTGTAGTACACTTCTGCTGCAGGTAGAGGTCCTCTGTCTGATGAACCCACAAAACCCCTGAGCCCAGGTCATCTTGTACCCACCACAGCTCGAGACAAGACAGAAAAAGGTGAGGCAGCACAGTGACAAGCTCATTATTCTGTCTCTCCGCTTTTTTTTCCTACCGGCATGTGTCTCGTCATGAACTGATTGGCATCTTGTGCTCTTTCTTCCTCTTACACTCCAGTTCTGCCATACAGGGACTAGAAGAGGCTGACAACCAGGTAAAAGTCAGCTACTTACACTGCTTATATGTAAAAAAAAAAAATAATAATTTAGTGATGTATTAACCACTTGCTTACTGGGCACTTAAACCCCTTTCCTGCCCAGATCAATTTTCAGCGCTGTCACTCTGATTGACAATTGCACAGTTACACTACAGTTTACCCAAATTAAATTTTTATAATTTTTTTTCACAGATAGAGCTTTCTTTTGGTGGTATTTAATTGCTGCTGTGTTTTTTTTTTTTTGTTAAATAAAACAAAAAAGACCGAAAATGTTGAAAAAAAAAAAAAAAACGTTTGTTATAAAATTTTGAAAAACAGGTAATTCTGACAGCGTGAGGGGGAAAAAAATACAGATTACCAAGCTTCTGTTAACATCACGTGATCAGTCATCATTGGCTGACAGCTGATCACGTGGTAAGGGGCCGGGATAGACCCCTTACTCTGATCTGTGATCAGCCAAGTCTCAGACTCGGTGATCACAGAGCAGGTCACGCAGACAGAGCTTGCTCAGGAGGACATCCAGGAAAGCCCTCCCAGGCAATTAAGGCCCGCACTGTAGCCATCTTTTGGCTATAGCATGGGCGGCAAGTAGTTAATTACACAGCTGCATTAATGTGTGCATTTTATATCTGCCTAGAGTTCAGCTCTAAAAATTCTTATAAAAAACAACTTCTGTGTATGGAATTGTGTGACCTTATACAGTCAAAGGATAGTGAATACGTTCAGCAACGAGGAATATAAATGCATTCTCCTGTCACAGGAGAATATCTATAGAAAGAACAATACCAAATGTAGAAAATATTCTGTAGCCGATTGCCATGCCCACAGTTCCAGTAGGAAGTTTTTTAACCCATACAGGGTCAGAGGTTTGCTTGCATCTGATTTTTTTGCTTTCCTGTACAGACGTTCTAGAACACAACACTGGTAACATGCTGGAGTATCCAATTAAAAATGCAATTGTTTATATTATTCAGTGTTTATAAAGCAATCTAAAAAATCTTTAGGCCTCATGCCCACTGGATGTTTTTACAGCTGCTGTTTTTTGCCTTCAGATGTTTTTTTTCTGCAGCCAATAAACTTCCCAGTATGTTATCCTATGTGTCCCTTGGGAGCTGCAAAGTTGTTCCTTACCTTTGCGTTAGCTGGTTCCATTCCTCCCATGCAAAGATCCACAAACAGCAGACAGTCTTTATCTTTCAAAAGGCTTGATTGCTTGAACTTGGTGAACATTACATGCTGAATAACGTATATGAGTTGCCTTTGGTAATACTGGTTCCTGACTGATCCTGTGCACTTTCCTTTTGTGAACCGACTAGCACCACTCTGAATAATGCTTTGGGGTGTAGATTCCAAAGTCCCAGGCCTCACCGCCTACCTTGACTCTTGTAAATCCACCCAATGTCAGTTCTGGAAAGTGTCCCCCACTAGGTCCTTGGACACATAGTGAGTTGACAGATAAGCACTGCTGGGTTGCACTCCCTTTACTCACCTCCCATCGACAGTCCATGATTGCCACAGAAGGTCAAACTCAGTGTCCTCCGTCCGCTTTTCATCTACTTCCTCCTCCGCATGGTCCGGTGCATCCAAAGCTGGGACACTCGGTTTCTCCTCTGAATTACATTGCGACTGTGTGGGTTATCCAGCGCTGAGGTCTCTGAACCCCCAGGCCTTGAAACCCGCTCCTGCTATCCAGCACTGGGGTCTCTGAACCCCCAGGCCTTGAAACCCGCTCCTGCTATCCAGCACTGGGGTCTCTGAACCCCCAGGCCTTGAAACCCGCTCCTGCTATCCAGCACTGGGGTCTCTGAACCCCCAGGCCTTGAAACCCGCTCCTGCTATCCAGCACTGGGGTCTCTGAACCCCCCAGGCCTTCAAGCCTGCTCCACACTACATCTTGTTTTCTCCCCTTCTCCTGCCAGGAAGCATGTGACCCCCAGCTTATATTTGTGTCCTGCCCCTGCCAACACAAATTAATGATTGGTCCACAGCTCTCCACATAAGCTGCCTGCCACTTCAGTCCCAAGTCCTGCCTCCCTTCCAGAACATTTTACTGAAAGGCTGAGGGGATCTCTCTGAGCCAGAGTGTAGGTGGCCACACCCCCCTCTATTCTATCACTCCCATCTCAAAAATAAACAACCAGGCCTAGAAAAGTGCAAGGCCCTGGCTAAATTTACCTTTCACTATATACAGAAAACCTATTTAGCACCCACCAGAATGGGGTGGGCGCTACATGTCCATGCACGCATAGGCTGTTATCAGCAGTTTTTTGGCAGGGGCTTTTCTAGCTGAAAAAAAAAAAAACTAGTGGGTTTTGACACCCTAACTCTGAAAAAAGCTGAAAACAGCTTAAAGTGGTTATAAACCCTTACAAACCACTTTGACCTACAGGTAAGCCTTAATCTAGGAAATATCTCCTAAACCTATACGGTTTAGGAGATATTTGCCCGAAGACAGGCACCGCTGTCTACGGCGCATGCGCCGTAGACAGCGGCGCTCAGGCGCACTGAGCGCGGCATTTCCAAAAACGGAGCTGCCGCGCGTGACGGCTCCCGTGCGCATGCGCGGGAGTGACGTCATCGCGGCTCCGCCGAATGACAGCGGTGGAGCTGCGAGACCCCACCGAACAGACGGATGCGCCGGACTACAGGGGACAGCGGTGACATCGGGTAAGTGACACATAATAAGTGACACATAATGGGCTACTATGCGATGCATAGTAGTCCATTATGCTTTGCCTTTGCAGGGAATGAAATAGGAAGTAAAATACCCATCAGGGTTTACTTCCTCTTTAATGGCTTCCTGACCAACCGACGCAGTTACAATGTGGCAGGTTGGCTAACCTGCCCGAGCCGCCGTAGCTATACGTTGGCTCGCGGGGTCAGGATAGCAGGCACGTGCAGGGGTGCCAATGCTTGCGGCGACAGTTGCGATCCTGAGCATGAGATACAGAACAGGAACGAGTGTGTGTAAACACACAGTTCCCTGTACTGTTCTAACAGGAGTGACAGATCGTGTGTTCCTATTAACTAGGAACCACGATCCGTCAATTCCTCTAGTCAGTCCCATCCCCCTTCAGTTAGAATCACCTCCCAGGGAACACAGTTAACCCCTCGAGCGCTCCCTAGTGTTAACCCCTTCACTGCCAGTGGCATTTTTACAGTAACCAGCGCATTCTTATAAGCATGGTCCCAAAAATGTGTGAAAACAGTCCGGTGTGTCTGCCATAATGTCGCAGTCACGATAAAAAATTTCAGATCGCCGCCATTACTAGTAAAAAATAAAAATAATAATAAAAATGTTATAAATCTATCCCCTATTTTGTAGACTCTATAACTTTTGCGCAAACCAATCAATATACGCTTATTGTGATTTATTTTTTTTTTACAAAAAAAATGTAGAAGAATACACATCGGCCTAAACTGAGAAAAAAAAGCTTTTTTTTTTTTTTTTTTTTTTTTTTTTAAAAGGGGATATTTATTATAGCAAAATATTGTTTTTTTCCAAATTGTCGCTCTTTTTTTGTTTATAGCGCAAAAAATAAAAACCGCAGAGGCAATCAAATACCACCAAAAGAAAGCTCTATTTGTGGGGGGGAAAAAAAAAAAAACGACATCAATTTTGTTTGGGTGCAACGTCACACGACCGTGCAATTGTCAGTTAAATCGACACAGTGCCAAATTGCAAAAAGTGCTCTGGTCAGGAAGCGGGTAAATTCTTCCAGGGCTGAAGTGGTTAAAAACGCTGAAAAATGCGACTGTTCGGCATTTATCATGGTTTTTGAGTCATAAGCTTTTATGGGAGTATCGTTTTGCTTAAAAAAAAGCTAAAACACGCTACTACAAAAACCCTGAAAAACTCACTCTACAGCTAATGTTACTTCATATGTGCATTTTCAATATATATGGATTATTTAAATCGGTTCCCAACCAGCCGCTGCAGTTATACTGCAGCAAGATGGCTCCCCTGGGCGAGCCATCATAGCTGTACGTCGGCCCTTTAAGACTCTGTAGGAAACGTGTCCCCAGAGCCGATGCGAGTGCCCGATGACTGCCAGGACCTGGAATCGCTCGTGACAGAGTGAGAACTGGGATCTGTGTTCAAACACACAAATTGCAGTTCTCTCAGGGGAGAGGAGACAGATCGTGTGTATGAACACTGATCTCTCTCCTCCTCTAGTCAGTACACACACACCTAGGGAACAGTTAACCTCTTGATCGTCCCCTAGTTTTAACCCCTTTCTTGCCAGTGTCATTTATACAGTAATCAGTGCATTTTTATAGCACTGATCGCTTTATATATGTCACTGGTCACAAAAATGTGTCAAAAGTGTCCGATATGTCTGCTGCAATATCGCAGTCCAGGTATAAAAAACAAAGCAGTGCCCTATCACAAAAAATGGCCTGGTCAGGAAGGGGCTGAAGTGGTTAAAGGGCCCATACACATGGCATGACAAGACAATGGCCCCCCTCGGACTATTTAACTGATATCATGTCTTTAAAGTACCTGAAAAAAGACCTCGGCAGAGGCTTTACAAGGAAGTAAATCAGGTAAAAAACTTCTTAGCCTTTTTTTCTCCTGCTGAGCAATGCTGGAGGTATCTTCTCGGTGCACAGGCTTAACAACTTCTGTTTAGAAACACAACACAGTTGAATCCTGTACCTTTGAAAAGAATGGTTTACAACTCTCCATACAATTTATAAGGAGTTTAAAATGACAAGCCACTACTTAGACGCCTAAGGCAGGGCGTACGCGGTTCAAATCTTGGCCGGTTCAACAAGAATCAGCGGAGATTCAAGCTGCTACTGGGCAGGCTGAATGTACCAATAACTCATGGTTACAACATGCTTGCTGGATTCTCTTGAGATTATCACAAGTGGCTTCCATACCTGCTAGTGATAATCACAGTTCCGCCTTTGGCCAGAGGTGTGGGAGCGCAGAAGACACTCTGTTCCCGAGTGTATTCACACGTCTCCGAATTGTTTCTGAGTGTCTCTGGCACCCCCGCACCTCTGGCCACATGCGGTACTGCATAGACAAGTAGTGGAACCAATTATCTGAGTTTCCATTATTTCCTATGGGGAAACTCGCTTTGATATACGAGTACTTTGGATCACAAGCATTCTTCTGGAACAAATTACACTACAGTAATACCATGGACTACGAGCCTATGCTGGAAGCATATGTCAGTGTACATGAGTGCTTTAGGCAACCCATGCTGCCCAACCATATACAGCTGCCTCTTTTGATGCATCTCAATGAGCAGCTGTACACAGAGGCAGCAGGTCCCGTCTTTAGGCAGGCGCTGGTATATACCCCGTTTCCACGAAAATAAGACCTAGCGTGTCGGTGATGGCTGCAATATAAGCCCTAATTAAAGTCCTTGTGGGTCTTATTTTCAGGGTAGGGTTACTTTTCGGGGAAATGGGGTAGGGCTTATTTGGGGGGTAGGGCTTATATTGCAACCATCACCGACAATCACGCTAGGTCTTATTTTCGGGGGAAACAGGGTAGCAAGTTTATTCTCTCCTCTATCATAGGTATGCTTTGAAGCCAACCTCAGGCATAGAACTATCTCCCCTTCCACCCCCCTCAAACTGAAAACACACTAAGCCTGGGTTCACACTTATGCAGTGGGATTTGACTGAGGTTTTTAGCGTTATTTCAAGGATAACGTGCAGTCCGACTTCATGCGGGTTCAAGTGTGGCTCCAATGCAATTTGGGTACAGCTGCGATTCTCTCTCATTCCTGAAATCAGTTCATAAAGACACTATAGCTGGTTGAAAAAAAAAAAAAAAATCACACTGGAATCACTTTGTCTTTGAACACATAAGCATTTTCCATTAAACTCTATGGAGATGAGAATTCTCCATTACAATAAGGCTGCTTTCACACTGGGGCGGGCATCGGCGGTAAAGCTGCACTATTTTTAGCGGCACTTTACCGTAGTTTTAGCAGTGCTTAAAAGGGTCAAAGGATTCGGCACCGCTGGCCACTGATTTCAATGGTAGCGGAGTTGTAGAAGTGTATTTACCACTCCCGCAATGCCCCAAAGATGCTGCTTGCAGGACTTTTTTCCCGTCCTGCAAGGGCACCGCTCCAGTGTGAAAGCACTGGCTCTCACACTGGAGAGGCAGGGGAGGCGTTTTTCAGGTGCTATTTTTGGGTGCTATTTTTTTTTTTTTCAGGCGCTATTATTTGTACATGACACAAGATCGTTTACAGTTGTTTCTAGGCAGTTGCATTTAAAGGCTTTTTTTGGAACCCAAAAAAGAACTTGTTCAGAAACTGTGTTTAGAGGCATTTCAAACGCGGCTACCCACGTTTACGTCTAGTAGCGTTTTTAAAAGTGAAAATGTATTTATTACTTTTGAGCCCGGAAAATGCTAAAAACACACCAAAAACACAATTATCACTGTCTGCAAGCTTGATATACCATGTGATATCCCACTCATCAGCCAATTATGCTGTACAATACACGACTTGAATTGACGCTGAAGTTGAATAGGAATTTTTTACTCACCCATCAACCATTGAGAATTTAACCTGATGACCCCCACATTGAGCTTGAGACCCTAATGTCTGGCTATTTGCATTTCTTTACCACACAACAGGTTATAAAATTTTCCAGCTAGCTAATGAGAATCATACAATTGTCTCTTCCTTCCACCAGCCTGTAACCCTATATCAATCTCTCACGTGTTATGCGAACTAGACGGGGTCTAACCTTTTCCAAGAGAACGTCAAAAGGTGGCTGTTGACATGCGTCTAAAATTAATAAAAATTTCTGAGTAATTACGCAGCTGAACATACATATTAGAAAAGTATCCTGAGGACGTGCGTTGAGCCGTCAATGGATGTGTCCAGTAGCGAGGAGCTCTGGTCTTCTAGCAATTTTCTACGTCTTTGGAGCCTCAGCAAAAGCAACATCAGGAGCATTTCCTCACACATGCTCATCATGGGATCCCTATTAACAAACCAACCAAAAAATAACAGCTAGCTACAAGCACACTGCTTTCTCAGCTGCTACTCACACTGTTCTCTCACAGAATGGCTGAAATAGTTAATAAATACTTTTGTTTTTAGTGCTTTCTAATCATATGGGAGGGTCTCCTGAGGTTATCTTTAGTAAACACTCCTGAACATGGCTTCTAAATACGTTTTTGGATTACTAGCTATGATGTTCCAGCATTCAGGAGAGGTTGAAAAACGTCCCATGTACATGAAGCCTAAAATGTCAGTTTTGCCGTGTTTGCATTTAGGCTGCTTTCACACTGCAGCGGGAGCGGCGTCGGCGGTAAAGTGCCGCTATTTTTAGCGGCGCTTTACCGTCGTTTTAGCGGCGGTGTGTGGGCGCTAGCGGGGTGGTTTTAACCCCCGCTAGCGGCCGAAAAGGGGTTAAACCCGCCCGCAAAGCGCCGCTGCAGCGGCGCTTTGCCGGCGGTATTGCCGCGGTGTCCCATTGATTTCAATGGGTAGGAGCGGTTTAGGAGCGGTGAATACACCGCTCCTTCACCGCTGCAAAGATGCGGCTAGCAGGACTTTTTTCACCGTCCTGCCAGCGCATCGCTCCAGTGTGAAAGCCCTCTGGCTTTCACACTGGAGTTAAAGGGGCCGGTTTTTTTCAGGCGTTACACAGGCGCTATTTTTAGCGCTGTAACGCCTGAATACCGCCCCAGTGTGAAAGCAGCCTTAGAAGCGTTTTTAAAATGGGCAAAAATGAAAACGTCTGTAAACGAAACGCGACTAAATGAGAGTTAATGTGTTCACAAGGCATTTGCCTTTTTAAATGCCTCTGAACATCTGTCCTTAGTGAATTTTTTTGCATTCCAAAAAAGGCCTCTAAACTCAACTGCCTAGAAACAACCCTGTGTACATGTACTGATAAGATAACAGGAGAGTTCAGGGGCAGCTGAAAAAAGCCCAACTACTCCTAAACGTCCATCCGTATACCTGCAGCAGTGTACATGAGGCCTAACTGACCAGATAGAAAACAAGTAGAATAGATTTTGACAAAGCATTAAATAAAAAGTTCCCCTTCACATTTTGTGCATTCCTACATCACATGCCAACCCACCCGCTCTACATTCATTGCAAGTGAATCAATTTACCTATGCTTGTGGGTATCACAGCCATTCCCGCACCCACAACCATCTGCTGTGAGAAAACCCATGAGGCTGTCATACATTCTCAATGGCACCCCCATGCATGTAAACATGCAGCGCGTTTGTGGGTTCGGGAACCATAGGGAAATAGCATGGTCAAAGTGACCAGAGTCTGAAACACTAGGGCCCATTCACACCAGAGTCTTGCTCAACAGAGTCCTAATTTAGGACAAAGAAAAAAGCCTTATTTCCTATTATGGCCAGTGTAACCCACTGTGTTGCAGTGGTGTTCACAGAAAAACTATGGCATTAGGTACTTTTTTCGGTAGAGCGAGGTACAATGTAATACACAGTATTGCACTGTGCTGCAGCCATTAGATCTTTATGAAATGTAACGCTGTGGTACTGTTACCTCCTTAATGACCAGGCCATTTTTTGCGATACAGCACTGCGTCGCTTTAACGTGCCACACTGTACCCAAACAAAATTGGGGGGAGTGGATACCTAGTTTTGACAGATAACCAGCTTCCCCTCAGTCCATCCCAGAAGATTGCCCTGCCATTGAGGAGGCACAGTGCACACCCAGCTGTGAAGTCGCAAGCTGTCACAGCCGGGTGCCCACACTTGTGATCCCCCCCGCCCAACAAATAGAGCTTTCTTTTGGTGGTATTTGAGCACCTCCGCGGTTTTTATTTTTTGCACTATAAACAAAAAAATTGTGACAATTTTGAAATAAAACAATCTTTTTTTTTAACTTTTTGCCATAATAAATATCCCCCCCCCCCACCAAAAAAAAAATTGTCATCAGTTTAGGCCAATATGTATATTCTTCTACATTGTTTTTTTCTTCTTCTCTACTTTTTGGGACCAGTGACATTTATATAGAGCGATCAGTGCTATAAAAATGCACTGATTACTGTATAAATGTCACTGGCAGGGAAGGGGTTAAAACTAGGGCGTGATCAAGGAGTTGAGTGTTCCCTAGGGAGGTGTTTTTAACTGTGGGGGGAAGGGACTGACTGGGAGTACAGAGAGATCAGAGACGGTTCACACAGGGGCGACACGACTTCCAGGACGACTTTGTGAAGCAACTTGGAGACGACTTGAACAGGACTTAGACACGATTTGGGGAGACTTACAACACGACTTTAAGTCGCCCCAGGTCAGGCGACTTTTGCCGTGGCCAATCAGAGAATGAGCTCTGAAGGGGGAACTCCACTCCAAATTTATGAAAAAAAATTGGCGTGGGTTCCCCCTCCGAGAGCATACCAGGCCCTTAGGTCTGGTATGGATTCTAAGGGGAAACCCCTACGCGAAAAAACGGCGTGGGGGTCCCCCCCCAGATCCATACCTGACCTTTATCCGAGCACGCTACCCGGCCGGACAGGAAAGGGGGTGGGGACGAGCGAGCGCCCCCTCCTGAGCCGTACCAGGCCGCGTGCCCTCAACATGGGGGGGTGCCCCAAAGCACCTTGTCCCCATGTTGATGAGGACAAGGGCTTCTTCCCGACAACCCTGGCCGTTAGTTGTCAGGGTCTGCGGGCGGGGGGCTTATCGGAATCCGGGAGCCCTCTTTAATAAGGGGGCCCCCGGATACCGGCCCCCCACCCTATGTGAATGAGTATGGGGTATAATGTACCCCTACCAATTCACCTGTAAAAAAGGTAAGTAAAAAAAAAAACACAACGCACAAGGGTTAAAATAGTTTATTGCACAGCTCCGGGGGTCTTCTGTCCGTCTTCCGGGCCAGACTGGTATGGATCTGGGGGGGACCCCCCGCAGTTTTTTCGGCATAGGGGGTTCCCCTTAGAATCCATACCAGACCTAAGGGCCTGGTATGCTCTCGGAGGGGGAACCCACGCCAAATTTTTTTTCAGAAATTTGCCGTGGAGTTCCCCCTTCAGAGCTGATAATTCCGTGAGAGTCACCTCCGTATAGACGGAGATCCGACTTGTAGGCAACCTCCATTGAAACTGGTACCAGTCGCCTACAAGTCAGATTTAAGTAGTACAGGAACCTTTTCTGAAGTCGGAGCGACTTCAGTAGTGTGCATTAAAGAGTAAGTAAACCCCTTCAAACCACTTTGACCTACAGGTAAGCCTAGATTAAGGCTTACCTGTAGGTCCAAGCAATATCTCCTAAACCTATATGGTTTAGGAGATATTTGCCCGAAAATGGGCACCGCTGTCTACGGCGCATGCGCCGTAGACAGCGGCGCGCAGGCGCACTAAATGCGGCAAGTCCAAGAATGGATTTGCCTAATCTGTCGACTCCCGTGCGCATGCACGGGAGTGACGTCATCGCGGCTTCGCCGAATGGCAGCGGTGGAGCTGCGAGACGCGACTCCCGTGCGCATGCGCGGGAGTGACGTCATCGCGGCTTCACCGCTGTCATTGGTCGGAGCTGCGAGACGCCACCAGCAAGATGGATGCGGCGGACTACAGGGATCAGCGGCGACTTCGCTGGCTCCTGTGTCAGGTAAGTGACACATAATGAGCTACTATGCGATGCATAGTAGTCCATTATGCTTTACCTTTGCAGGGAAAAAAAGAGGAAGTAAACCCATCAGGGTTTACTTCCTCTTTAAGACGGCTCTCATTCACCTACATTGATTTTTACATGTTGTCCGACCTGAGGCGACTAGGGGCGACCTGAAGTCGGATCTGAGTCGCCCCTGTGTGACCTGGCTCTCACTGTTCCTAATCACTAGGAACAAACAATCTCTATCTACTCCACTGACCGAACAGGGATCTGTTTGTTCTCATTGACAGATCCCCGTTCTGGCTCTCTATGGAGCAATCGCGGGTGGCCATGCAGCATGCGCTTGCCTGCTATACCAGTTAAAAGGGACAGATGTACAGCTACGGAAATTTGCAGGATCGAGCCGACCTGCTGCAGTATAATAAGGGCAGCTGGTCGGCAAGTGGTTAATGAAGCCGACTGCTGCCCCCACACTGCACACCAGTAACTGTGTTTTAACACAGTTGCTGTTGTGAATGGACTCTTACGCTGCGTACACACGATCGGTTTTCCCATCAGAATAAACTCTGAAGGTTTTTCCAACAGAGTTCAGCTGAAACGGTCTTGCGTACACACGATCACACCAAAGTCCGATCGTCAGGAACGCAGTGACGTACAACAGGTACGTCGGGACTAGAAAAAAGGAAGTTTAATAGCCAATAGCCTCCGTCTCTTACTTTCTTCAGAGCCTGTGTCGTTTTTGGTCCATCGGAACAACATACAGACAAGCGTTTTTTCCGATAAGAATTGGTTCCGTAGGAAATATTTAAAACATGTTCTATTTCTAGGTCCGTCAGAATAAAAAAAAAAAAAAAAAAAAAAAAGTCCAATGAGACATACACACGATCGTAATATACGATGAAAAGCTTCCGTCTGACTTTTTCTGTTGGACATTACGCTCGTGTGTACGCGGAATTAGCCCTGGTTCACACAGAAGCAATGCGGGAAACGCAAAAGATTTGCTGCATTTTCCTACATCACACTGCTTGGCAACAGCACAGTGTCCATGCAATCAGCTGCGGGTGTCAATGTTAGATTAATGACAATCCAAAACAGATGGCAGAACACAGTGCAATTGCCAGAATCGCATTTCGGAGCAAATGTGATGCGATTTGACTACTAAGAGCCCTTTCACACTGACAGCGCGGGGGTGTCGGCAGTAAAGTGCTGATAGTTTTAGCAGCCCTTTAACGTAGTTTTAGAGGTACCTTTAACCCCTGCTAGTGGCCGAATAAAGTGTCCAAGGCGCTCTGCAGGCACTGCCCATTGATTTCAACGGGCAGGGGTGCTTTAGGAGCAGTGTATACACCGCTCCTAAATCGCTTCAAAGAAGCTACTTGCAGGAATTTTTTATTGACATCCTGCCAGCGCACCACTCCAGTGTGAAGGCATTCGGACTCTCACACTGGGATTAAAGATGAGGCTTTTTTTCAGGCGCCATTTTTAATGCCAACGTGCCTGAAAAATGCCTCCAGTGTGAAACTGGTCTAATCTCTTGTACTATGTCTGCAGTCTCTGATCATCCACTGATGGTTGGGGGGGGGGGGGGGGGCATGATATATGAAAAAAAAAAAAAAACATAACCCTCTATAGTGTGTACTTGTCTCAATTCAGAGCACCAAGTGTAATTTCTGTCCGCTGTTTTTGTTCCTCTGCTTTGAGCATGAATCACTTCTGACAAGTTTTTCTGACAACAAGAGAAAAAAGGTGACAGGGGAGTAAACCTCAGCTCTGTTCCTGTGTGCCGTATGAAGGGGCAGGTGTCCCTTCGCTCCAATCAGCTCTCAGAGATCCCCTCACTGAGCTCTGTGTAACTTCAAGCAGAATTCCAGATTTCTTGTTTATTAAAAGTCAGCAGCTACAATAAGTGTAGCTGCTGACTTTTAATAAACAGACACTCACCTGTCCCATGATCCAGCAATGCGGCCGCCTGAACACTCGGATCTCTCTCTAGCCTCTTCCCAGCATAACAAGTGTGGGCACCCGGCTGTGACAGCTTGTGGCTTCACAGCTGGGTGTGCACTGCGCCTCCTCAATGGCAATCTTCTGGGATGGCCCGAGCGGAAGCTGCGTATCTGTCAAAACTAGGTATCCCCTCCCGCCACCAAAAAAAATAAAAAAATGGTACGCCAAATGTGGCATAGGAGGGGGTGAGGAGTTCTTAAAAGGAACTTCAACTTTTGGGTGAAACTCCGCTTTCAGCTCTTCTCCCCCCCCCCCCCTTTTCTTTTTTTTTAAAGCTCATACAAGCTGTATAAATTCTGGACTTTGAAGAGATGTAGGGAAGATGGAAGCACTGGGTAGGGGTACAACCAATTTAAAAGGTACAAAAAAACTTCAGGCTTTAGAACAACTTAAAGCAATGCCTCACAATTAACAGTGCTGTGTTGGACTATATAGCACTTCTATCATATAGAAAGTCCAGGGGCAACCTAAAAGCCTTTCATGCGCACTCCTCTAGTTTGCCACTGGACATTCTATATGAAAGAAGTGTTATATAGTCCAACAGAAAAAGTGCATACCACTCACTTACACAAATTTTTCCACTGTTCCCTTAATGGAGTTGTAAAGCTCATCCCTGATCCCTCTATCTGGTGAAAAGCATCAAAGCCTGGATATCTATGAAAGTTATTGCACATCCTAGTTTTCCCCTGGACCATGGCAGGGGTGGGCCACCTGAATCTCAGCTCTTTAGGTTTTTCTACCTCTACTTTAGCCATTAGGTTGCTAAAAGTAATCATTTGATAGAATGAATATTGTGCATAAGTTTATTGGCAGATTGTGTACAGTTGTCGTTTGATATTTGAATACAAAATGTATTGCACACTGTAAATCCATCTATAACATGGTAACCAGTTTTCCCCTTAGGGACCATTTTCCTTTGTTCTTTTTTTTTATGGGTCTGACTGTATATTTTCGTTTTTTTCCTGTATTTTGCACATGTTTTCCAAAATGCTTAACGCATGTAAAAACGCATGCATGGTGCACATTATATGGGGTACTATACATAATTACACTGCATTTTAAATAACACGTGCAAATGCACCAGTGACAACAGTCCAGAAATTTCAAACCAAGCTCACAGACACTTTTCCTACAATAAAGCACATAATTATTAGATTGTAAGCTCTCATGAACAGGCCTCTTCCATCCCTCTCGTTATGTACTGTAACTGTACTGTCTCCCTTTATATTTAAAGCCCTGTGGTAACTTTTGGAATGATATCAATCCTGCATAAGAATAATAATCAGGCCCATATTCTTTAGAGTGTAAGCTCTTCAGGGCAGTGTTGACACTCAACACTGTATGTTGTTTATACTGTGCGTCTGCTCTTTGTATATCATTCTATATATTCCGAACCCCCCGCGCTCACTTTGCGCAGCATTACATGGGATGGCGACAACATAAAAATAATAAACAAAAAGACTGTCAGCCGTTGTCACTGTCAAATTATTAGCAAAGATAAACTCCATCTATAACAGTGTTATATCAACATGTATGCAGCCTGCAGGGACTGAATACATTAGCCCTGAGCTCCATGCACTATGTGTCATATATAAAGGTGATTGCTGTCTGTACTACAGCTTCCAATACAGCAGAATGTACATGGCTGAGCTAAATGTCATGCCACTACAACCAAATGCTTATAAGCTTTTAATCACAGCCTGATTAATTATATCAAATAAAACATTGGAGAGACAGAACGATTGATTTCTGTACCTTTCACACTGTAGGCTCACTCCCCTGCACCAACTTGCACCCAGACTCTTCAACTTCCCTGTGCTCTTCAAAACAGGATACAGCTGAACCAGCACAGGCAGGCCGACTCCGGGCCACCGGGAATTGTAGTCCTTCGCAGGGCAGTTGCCACAGTACAGAGAGAACTCTGAACTACAAATCCCACAATGCGGCGCGAAGCCACGTGAGCCTTGTTTGGTTGGCCGGGTGTATGAGTCAGGGAAGAAGTGTGTGAGTGGAGTGCTGAGTTGAGAGTTCTGGTCGAAGCAAAGAGCAAGGAAACTGCTGAGTGTGGGGGGCTACTTCTCTAAATAGGATGAATAAGGGATACTACAAAAGGAAATAAAGTGGATGTGACAGGTCACTGTATTTTTCTGACTTTATGATAGTCATCACTCACTGTTTTAAAGTGGAAGTAAAGTCCCCTTTATTTTATTTTTTTGTAAGGGCCACCCGCAGGTGGTTTATGACATAATGGTACTAGTATGCATCGCACATTAGTACATTATGGCAGACTTACCTGTCATATGGTGTCCTGCAGCACAGCACTGGGACCGATCCGGTGGGTCCCCAGCACTTCCATCATCACCTGGTCTTCCTTCCAGGTCGTATGCCTTCAGCCACTTGATGGGGTGGCACAGTGGTGTAGTGAGTAGCACTACTCACCTAGCAGTAAAAAAGGTCACTGGTTCGAATCCCAACCACAACAAAACCTACCTAGAGTTTGCATCTTCTCCCTGTGCCCGCATGGGCTTCCTCTAGGCACCCTGGCTTCCTCCCACACTCCAAAGACATGCTGGTAGGTTAAAGTGGTTGTAAACCCTTACAACGCACTTTGAAATACAGGTAAGCCTAGATTAAGGCTTACCTGTAGGTCCAAGAAATATCTCCTAAACCTACACGGTTTAGGAGATATTTGCCAGAAGACAGGCACCACTGTCTACAGCATGCGGCGCACTGAGAGCGGCACCCATCAACGGCAATATGCCACGCGTGGTGGCTCCCGTGCGCATGCGTGACATCATCACGGCTTTGCCGAATGACAGCGGCGGAGCAGCGAGACCCACCGAGAAGATGGATGTGCAGGGGACAGCAGTGACATCGCTGGCTCCTGTGTCAGGTAAGTGACACATAATGCGATACATTATGCCATTATGCTTTACCTTTGCAGGGAATGAAAAAGGAAGTAAACTCATCAGGGTTTACTTCCTCTTTAATTGGATCCTGTCTAAATTGTCCCTAGTATGTATGAATGTGAGTTAGACCTTAGAATGTAATCTCCTTGAGGGTAGTGAATGTACAATGTATATGTATACAATGTATATGTAAAGCACTGCGGAAATTGATGGCACTATATAAGTAGCTAAAAATAAAATTGTCCTATCGTGGAGGCTGCAATAACACCACTCCCACACATGTGCATTGGAGTCACGTCACTGTGGCAGAAATGGTTGCTGAGCTGCACATGTGTGGCTCACTGAACATGACAGCTGACAGGCAGAAGAGACCAAGAGTCTCTTAGTTTATAAATACCCTGCTTGTTAGCTATTTTGATTACAAGTCAACTTTACTTCCATTTTAATAGCAAAAGGGACACTTTTTAGTTAAATTGGTTGTAAACCGCAGCAGAGTTAAAAAACAAAACAAAAAAAAAAAACAACAACACCACCTGTAGGACTAGCACACTATGAAATACTTATCTTAGAACAAACCTCTCCAGCAGGGTTCGAGTTCGTGGACTACAAAAATGTAAGTGGCCAGAGCTGCAATGACGTTGCTCCCGTGCATGTGCGTGGGAGCTCTCAGTTTGGGCACAAAGTTTTGAAGGCCTGCCACACTATGCCAAACCTTGAGATCGCTTATGCCAGTGATGTCACTGGATGCATCCAGGGTGAATATATACGAAACGGTGCATGTTTAGGCGATAACCATTTTACCTACACGTAAGCCTTATTATAGGCTTACCTGTTGGTAAAAATCAAAAAGCGGGCTTTATTACCGCTTTAAACTGACGCACAAATGAAATACTTATTACTAAGGATGAGCTCAGGTGTGTTCGCAGCCACGCATTGGGAAATGTGGTTAGCCGCGCATTGGGAATTGTGATTAGCGCTCCACAGTGCAGACTTCCTGGCAGGCTCTGCACATGCTGTTTGCGAACACAGCTGACCTCATCCTTACTTATTTTTTTGATTGAAAATGTATACTTTATTTTTCAAGAAAATATACAAAAAACAAAATACTTTTAACAGGGTACATTCCACACTGTACTGCGACGCAGCGCATAAAATACACTACATAACAATACAGTTCCAAACATACAAATAAATTACATTCATTCTGCGGTATGATGCCTGATGTGTTGTGCAGAGTAATAATACCCCGAAACATCACATCATGCATGACGCCGCATTACCCTGAAAGCATTACCAAAAACCATTACCAAATACATGTCAAGTCATACAGTCTTAGTCAAAGTCAAAGTCAAAATCAGAATGACATTTCAATGAGCAACAGGTGTGATGGGGGGGGGGGGTTGGAGAAGGTGGGGAGGGGAGGGAGAAAGAGTTCACAGGCCCGAAGCTTTATTGAACTGCCAAAAAGGGTACATAGTGGTGGGGGAGGGGAAGGGGAAATCTTCAGACCTCCTCTTCCTCCATGTTGTCCATCAGGTGATAGTCTCTGAGCAGACTGTGAATCAGTCTGCGGCAGTCCTGGATGGACATCCTCTCCCTCTGGTGGATGAGGCGCTTTCTGGCGCACCAAACAGCGTCCTTAAAACAACACAGCACCCGCCAGGCACTATCAATGTCCTCTTGTGAGTGAGTCCCACAAAAGAGTCCGTTTAACACACCAAAGTGTGTTATAGCAGTCTGTGGAACAAAGTCTTTGAGATCAGGTTCCAGAGCCCTCAACAGGCCCTGTGCAAAGGGACACTCCCAGAAAACATGCAGAGCAGTTTCCTCCTGGATGATGCAAAAGGGGCAGTGTCTGTATCTGCACAGGTTTCTGGCATGCATGAATGTCCTGAGTGGCAACCCCCCTTGGATTGCCATCCATGCCAGATCTTTGTGCCTGTTGGTAAGTCTCTTTGAAGAAACATTCCTCCAGACCACTTTGCAAGTGGCTGAAGGGAGGCCTGGAACAGTCTCAACAATGTCTGATGCTCTGATCAACTTGTGGATAGTTTTTGGCTTCCACAAGTCGGGCTTCACTCCATGTAGCCCCTGCTCCTTAATAAACTTGAAAGTATCCAAGTAATACCAAGGAGTGTCCCAGTTGTAGGGGATGGAGCTGTCCCATTTGTCCCATCCAAGGGACCTCCAGAGAGGCAGGAGGAAGAAACGGGACATGGAGTTACCGCCAGAGTCTACAGTTCTGTCCACCAAAGTTCTGCGGATGCAGTTACAGGCAAAGAAGACCCTCAGTAGAGTGGCGATGTCGGGCACGCCCTTACCGCCCTTGAGGGGTTCCTTGAACATAACAGCCCGCTTTACTCTGTCCATTTTGGAGCTCCAGATGAAGTGAAACACTGCCCTGGTGATGGCCTTGCAGGTGTTAACCCGGGGGGGCCAGGCCTGGGCGAGGTACTGCAACACAGGGAGAATCTCGCTGCGGAGTACCAGTGTTTTACCTTCGATGGTGAGTTCTCGGAGGCTCCAAAGTCCAAACTTCTGTCGCATCTTTGCCAGTCGTTCTTCCCAGGACTTCAGGGCTGCGCCCTCTGCTCCAAACCAGACCCCAAGGATTTTGATGAAGTCTGCTTTGACGCTGAAGGGCATAGGTGCAGAATAAGGCAGGAACCACTTTCCGAAGAGCATGACTTCCGACTTCCCGCAGTTGACTTTTGCCCCTGAAGCTTGGCCGAAGTCCTCACATGTCTGGGCGAGTGTGTCGATGGAGTGCCGGTCGGCACAGAACACCGTCACATCATCCATGTAGAGCGAGCACTTGACCTCCCGTCTGTCTGGTCCTGGTGCGGTGATCCCTCTGATCTCTGGGTTCCGTCTGATGCTTCGGGCGAAGAGCTCTATACAACAGACAAAAAGCAGAGGTGAGAGAGGGCAGCCTTGTCTGACCCCAGACAACATTGGAAAGGGGTCAGTTTTCCAACCGTTCACCAACACCACACTACAAATTTCATTGTACATTACATTTACATATGAACAGAACATTTCCCCAAGACCAAACCTGCGCAGAGCGCTGCACATAAACTCATGGGAGACACGGTCAAAGGCCTTCTCCTGGTCAAGGCTGACCAGGGCCGCGTGCACACGGCGGCCATGAATGTACTGGACCGTGTCCCGGACAAGCGCGAGGCTGTCCGCAATCCTGCGACCAGGAATGCCACAAGTCTGATCCGGGTGGATGATCTGTCCGATGACAGATTTCAGCCTGTTGGCCAAAACCTTGGCGAGGATTTTGTAGTCCACGTTCAGAAGAGAGATCGGACGCCAGTTTTTCAGGTCCGATCTCTCCCCCTTGCGCTTATACAAAATCGTGATCATCCCCTCCCTTAGGGTCGGAGGCATTCTGCCCTCCACCACCATCTCCTCGTACAGCTCGAGCAGGTCCGGGCCTATGAGATCCCACAGCGTTACATAAAGTTCAACTGGGAGACCATCGCAGCCCGGGGTCCTGCCTCGCCTAAAGGATTTAGCGGCAGAGTGCAGCTCCTCCAACACCAAGGGGGCGTTGACGTCCGACGCACCTGCAGGATCAATTTGGTTAGAGATACCTGACAGGAACCTGTCGGCTGCCTGTGAATCTGTTGTTTTCGGGGAGTAGAGGTTGGTGTAGTAGTCGCTGACCACTTGCATCACAGCCTCCTTTCCCTTCTGGAGTGTTCCGGTCTCGTCACGCAGCTCAGACAAGGGTGTGTGTCCTGAGTGGAGTTTCCTGAAAAAGAAAGAATTACACTTCTCACCTTTCTCAAGGTTCTCCACCTTGGCACGGAAGACAATGTGCCTGGATTCTTCCTCAAAGTGCCCTTTCAGGCTCTTCTTGGTGTCCTCCAGGTCCTGCCTAACGTCCCAGCCACAGTGGTGAAGGTCCTGCAGGGACTGCAACTGACGTTGCAGTCTCCTGAGTTCCTTCTTCCTGGCACACACTTGCTGTCATCCCCTTGCCTGAAAGAAGCTGCGTAGCTTGACCTTCACAAACTCCCACCAGTCACTTACCCTTCCGAAGAATCGCTTTTCCTCCTTCCAGGTGGCATAGGCCTCCCGGAGTTCCCCTATCAGTTCCTCATTTTCCAGCAGGGTGCTATTCAGCTTCCAGGAGCCTGGTCCGCGGGCAAAGCCCTCGCCCAGGTCACCCCGAAAGTGAATAGCCCTGTGGTCAGAGAAAAAGCAGGGGATCATGGAGAAATCGCGATGCTTGACTGCTCTTGAAGTGAGCACGAAGTCGATCCTGGAACGCACTGATCCATCGGGACGGCACCATGAGTAGTTCACGGTACCTCTCCCTATGGATCCCACGGCGTCCTGCAGGGAAGCCTCCGAGATCATCTCCTTGAGCAGCCTGGATGTAGCATCGAGTTTTGCGTACATGCTGGAGCTGCGCCCATCCTCCTCTATCGGGCAGTTAAAATCACCGCCGATTACTACTGCCCTGGTGGTGACGAGTTGGGTCCGCAGGGTCTGGAAAAGTTCCAGCCGCTCATTCTTATCTGGGGGGGCGTACACGTTGATGAGCCTAATTGGCTCTCCCACCCATGAGCCGTCTATGACCAGAAGACGGCCACAGACTAGCTCATGGATGGAGTCAACCGCGAAGCGCCCACCCCTGACAAGAATGGCTACACCTGCAGACTTACAATCGCCACCCCCGGACCAGTAGGAGGGACCGAGGGTCCACTGGGAGGTCAGATGAGTGTACCTCCTCAGAGGAGGAAGTGCGCACTCCTGGAGCATGTAGACATCACTCTGCTGTGTGGCGAGAAATGTCAGTGCCGCTTGCCTTCTAGATGTATCCTTGATACTCCTCACATTAATGGAAAAGATTGAGATCTCTGCCATAATGAAAAAGGGGTATGAGGTCTAGTCGGCAAGGGACCGAACTTACCTCCCCGGAGGGGGGTCTTCCGCTGCCTCTTCTGCTTGTCCTGTGTTCTCGGACAGGCCGAGCTCCTGCAGGACAGCATCCATCATTTTCTGGGTGATGGGGACGTGGATGTCGGAGGGGAGGTCAGGCTCAGGGGTGGCCATGACCTCCTCCTCCCCCTCCACGTCCTCATCCTCCTCCCCCGCTGACTCGAGGTCCTCCACTATTGGCTCTGGTCCCTCGCTTTCGTGCCGGTCGCCAGTGGGCCTTTTAGTGGAGGAAGCGGGTTCCTCTGCTGTTGGACTACTAGGCTTCCGTTTCCGGCTTCCTGAGAGTCCACTGGTGGGGGTGGAAGGGAGGGTGGGGAAGTCCTCCAGGGAGGACAGGTCCGGGGTGGGTGGGGGGAGGGTGGGGAGGGTATCCTCCAGCACCGGGGTGGCGGGTGGGGGGGTGCTGGAGGTTGGGGCCGGGGTCCGGGCTGGGGCCTGGACAGGGGTGGGGGTAGGGGTGTGCTTACCCGTGGTCTTCTGTGGCTCTTTTTCCCTTTCCGGTGGCTTCTTCCTGGTGCTGGAGGATGGTTTGCCCTGGATCAGGGCGCCAGCATAGGACCGGGACCGCTGGGGGCAGTGTTTAAACACGTGCTCAGCCGCTCCGCAGAGGTTGCAGGCTTTGGACCTCGGACAATCCTTGGTCTCGTGGCCTGCAACCCTACAGAACCTGCAAGCAGGTTCTTTGCAGTCCTTCCCCATGTGTCCGGTGTTGCTACACCTGTTGCAGGTGAAGGGTATACCGGGGTAGAAAAGGGTGCCTGCGGAGTTGCCCAGGGAGAAGCACGGCTGCAGGTGCAGGATGTCCCCCGAAGGGTCCTTCCTGAACTTGCAGAGTACTGACCACTTACCTATCCAGAAGCCGTTGGCATCGAGGATTCGGACGGGGTCCTTCACCACGGTGCAGAACCTCTGGAGGTAAGTGGCTATATCCTTACCTGAGGTATGGGGGTTCCTCATGGCCACCGTCACCCACTTCTCGTCCCGTGTTATGGGGCAGTTCGCAGCGAACTTACGGAAGGGGGATTCAGGACCACTCGCCTTGACCATATCCCAGTATCTTCTGCAGGCCTGGAAAGACACAAAAGTTACAAAAAATGTACCTCTTGTGAAGGCCTGCACTGAAAGCGTTTCCGCTTTGCTGAACCCCTGCTCCAGGATCATCTTCTTGCCGAAGATCTCCGGGGTCATGTCGGGGACCCTTCCGTCCACCTCCTTCAGTTGCAGCACGACCGTCCTTACTTATTACCAAGAACCTGCTGGGTTAAAGTAGAACTATGGACAAAACTTTTTTTTTTTTTGCATTTTGGATAGAGCAAGGGAGGGTTATTGTCCCATTGTGGAGAGTTCTCCTCATTTCCTGTCCCATAGCCAAACAGGAAGTGAGAGGAAATCCATGCAAATTAACCACTTGCCACCCGCCGTATAGCAGAATGACGGCGGCAAAGTAGTTTCAATATCCTCACTGGGCATTATATGACGTCCCCAGGATATTAAGCCGCTGTGCGGCCCCGGTAAAGAGTCTCCGACGGACTCTTTACCACATGATCAGCCGTGTCCAATCACAGTGTAAATAGGAAGAGCTGGTGATCGGCTTTTCCTCACTCGCGTCTGTCAGACGCGAGTAGAGGAGAGCTGATTGGCTGCAACTCTGACAGGGGGGGGGTGGGGTGGGTCTGTACTGATCAGTTATTAGCGTAGCCCCCCCCCCCCCTGAGGATGCCCACACTGGACCACCAGGGACACCACCAGACCACCATGAATGCCCAGCACCAGGTATGCCACCCTAGACCACCAGGGATGCCTGTCAGTGCCCATAATGGACTTCACTGTTTTGCATGCATTATTGTTTGGCACTGATTGGCATCCATCAATACAATACTTTATACTACAATGCCGCCTATCAGTGTCCATCCGTGTCGCATATCAGTGCCACCTATCAGTGCCCATCAATGCAGCCCCATCAGTGAAGGAGAAAACTTACTAATTTACAAAGTTTTGGAACTGAAACAAACAAAAAAAAAAGTTTTCAAAATTTTCTGTCTTTTTTTTATTTGATTAGCAGAAAATAAAAATCCCAGAGGCGATTAAATACCACCAAAAGAAAGCCATTTGTAGGAACAAAATTATAAAAATTTAGTTTGGGTACAGTGTAGCATGACCGCGCAATTGTCATTCAAAGTGCAACAGCGCTGAAAATTGGTCTGGGCGGGAAGGTGTATAAGTGCCCTGTATTGAAGTGGTTAAGGGAATTCCTTGGTGACTCCCAGGTCACCAGGACTAGTGTCCCCACTGGAAGATTTCCCCTCTATTTATTTCTTTTCCGGGGACAGCCCACAATTGGGGATTTATATTTACTTTCACTTTCAATGATAATGGTAAACAGGACAAATAGAGAGGGTGAATCGCCCTAAAATTTCTAAACTCTGAACTCAATCCAAAACTTAAAAAAAAAAAAAAAAAGAGTCTTGCCTTTAGTTATACTTTCACACTGAGGTGCTTCACAGGTGCTACAGCGCAAAAAATAGTGCCTGTAAAGCGCCTCTCCTGTGTCTCCAGTGTGAAAGCCCTTCAGGACAAAAAAAAAAAAAAAAAAGTCCTGCAAGCCAAATCTTTGCAGCGCTACAGAAGCGGTGTATTCACCGCTCCTAAAGAGCCCCTTCTCATTGAAAACAATGGGGCAGCGCCGCTTTGCAGGCGGTTTTAACCCTTTTCCAGCCGCTAGTGGCGGTTAAAGACCGCTAGTGGCTGAATAGGGTCGTTAAAACAATGGTAAAGTTGTTTTAGCGGCGTGTGAAAGTAGCCAAAGGGTGACTCCACTTTTGTGGGGGAAAAAAAAAAGCAAATAAAAGAAAAAATAATATAGCATATACAATTGCGACACAAGTCATATTGTAATTGAATTTTATTAAATTACCTCACCTTTTCAATCTGCAGTTCTGTAATTTTCTGAAAATGCATTGCAACATGGCTACCTGGAGGTGTCCTGTACACGGAATGTGTTCAGAACGCCCCCCAAAAACATAATTCCTGCTTGTGTGATTGCTCACTGCTTTTCCCAGAAGTCTGTACTAAGATTCAAGCCAGATTAAAGGCATCCTCTGCAAAAAAAAATCATTTTTGGTGGGATACTCCCAATAGGAAATCACATCTAAAGGGATACAAGCAGTTTTCTTCATTAGAGCCCTGCAGGTACACAGCTGATTGATAATTGTGAAACCACTCCCATTAGACTCACTTTCCCACATGGATACAGACAAACACACAGGGAATTATTTTTTTGTAAGTTTTTGGCACAGTGCGCAAACAAAATGTCATAAACCATGAATCAGACTGAGACAGAAGTACAGTTAAATCACACTTGTTTAATAATGATAATAATAAAAAAGGTTAACAGTAAACATAGTCAAAACAGAGACTTCAGGAACCAGAACGGATATTCAGACAACCAAAACATCAGGGAGCCAGAGAGGAGCGTAGTAGAATAGCAAGCAGGATCCGGAGCCAGAAGGAATATCAGCCAAGCAAGTCTTTAACAGGAACACAGGAGAGCATCTCTAGAGATGTGACCAAGGCAAAGACAGAGATCATCTGGGCTGGATGAGTTAAGTAGGCAGGACAGGCGAGCAGGATATCATCAAGAGGTTGTTAAGGAATCTAATGTACATAATGATAATCAAAAAATGTCTATTTGCTTATGTGTATACATGTTCCTTACTTATTATGTAGTATACAGATTGACTCTCTGTTCGGAGTTAAAGATGGCGTCTACACCCTACATCCCACGCGTTAGAAGATTGCATTTGAGATAAGGGAACCAGCTTCAACCAAACTTCAAGCATCAAGTTTCTCCATTTCTCTTGTATTTTAACCAATAAGATGTACCAATTAGACTGAAATAGCAATGACGTATCTTTCTGTATAAAATATCAACACCGCAATATCAACACCGCACAGAGAGTGTTTACTTCTAATGTGCATGCACATTTATACTTTTTAATTGGAAATAGCAGCAGATAACCTCAAACTAGTTTGTAGTTCTTATCCATTTCAAGGTGAGTCACTGTGGAGAAAAGAGAGCTGGCAATTAGCTGACAGCTGAGCGCCCAACGTTGTGATGGAAGGTTTTCAGCCCTGATACAAAAGCGCTGTGTTACGTACCTGCCGGATGAGCCTGACGTGCAGTGGGAAGGCTGTCTCGTACAACCCCGGCTCAAGGGCCACCGATGTTGCAACAGTGGCCGCAAGAGCCTGGTGGTGTATGGGTGCCTGGATCGTCTTTGGTCTTGTCAGTTCAGCTGGTGCAGCAGGAAACAGGAAGCAGGCTGGTAAGCTGGGGAGACACTGAATACGTAGTCAGACAAGCCGGGTTTGGTAACAGGTGATCAGATGTAGATATAGAGGACAGGCAGAGAATGGTCAGGATAACGGCAAAGTTCGGCAACAGGATATCAAGCAGTGTAGAGCAGAGTGTGGTTACAAGGCAAGCCAAGGTCAGGATAGCAGAGATCAAATCGTAGTCAAACAAGCCGGGTCAAACACAGGAAACAGATCGGATCACAGGAACAGGTAGTCACTGGAACAGGTATGAGCTGCAGACCAGACAGCAAAAACACAGTGCTGCTGAGGTGTATAACCACTTCAGCCCCGGACCAATAAACAGCCTAAGGACCACAGGTCTTTTTACAATTTCGTACTGCACTGCTTTAACTGGTAATTGTGCGGTCATGCAATGTTGTACCCAAACAAAATTTGCGTCCTTTTCTTCCCACAAATAGAGCTTTCTTTTGATGGTATTTGATTGCCTCTGCGATTTTTATTTTTTGCGATATAAATGGAAAAAGACCGAAAATTTTGAGAAAAAATTATATTTTCTACTTTTTGTTATAAGAAAAATCGAATAAACTCAATTTTAGTCAAACATTTAGGGCAAAATGTATTCAGCCACATGTCTTTAGTAAAAAAAATGTCAATAAGCGTATATTTATTGGTTTGCGCAAAAGTTATAGCGTCTACAAACTAGAATACATTTTCTGGAATTTACACAGCTTTTAATTTACGACTGCCTATCTCATTTCTTGAGGTGCTAAAATACCAGGGCAGTACAAACCCCCCCCCCCCAAATGACCCCATTTTGGAAAGTAGACACCCCAAGGAAGTTGTGGAGAGGCATGTTGAGCCCATTGAATTTTTTTTTTTTTTGTCCCAAGTGATTGAATAATGACACAAAAAAAAAAAAAAAGTTTACAAAAAGTTGTCACTAAATAATATATTGCTCACACATGCCATAGTTATATGTGGAATTGCACCCCAAAATATATTCTGCTTCTCCTGAGTACGGGGATACCACATATGTGGGACTTTTTGGGAGTCTAGCCGCGTACGGTACCCCGAAAACCAATCACTGCCTTCAGGATTTCTAAGGGTGCAAATTTTTGATTTCACTCCTCACTACCCATCACAGTTTCGAAGGCCATAAAATGCCAAAATAACACAAAACCCCCCAAAATTACCCCATTTTGGAAAGTAGACACCCCAAGGAAGTTGTGGAGAGGCATGTTGAACCCATTGAATATTTTCTTTTTTTGTCCCAAGTGATTGAATAATGACACAAAAAAAAAAAAAAGTTTACAAAAAGTTGTCACTAAATGATATATTGCTCACACATGCCATAGTTATATGTGGAATTGCACCCCAAAATATATTCTGCTGCTTCTCCTGTGTACGAGGATACCACATATGTGGGACTTTTTGGGAGTCTAACTGCGTACGGCACCCCGAAAGCCAATCACTGCCTTCAGGGTTTCTAAGGGTGCAAATTTTTGATTTCACTCCTCACTACCTATCACATTTTCGAAGGCCATAAAATGCCAAAATAACACAAAAAACCCCCAAATGACCCCATTTTGGAAAGTAGACACCCCAAGCTATTTACTGAGAGGCATGTTGAGTCCATGAAATATTTTATATTTTGCCACAAGTTGCAGGAATTTTACAATTTTTTTTTTTTTTGCACAAAGTTGTCACTAAATGATATATTACTCACACATGCTATGGGCATAAGTCAAATTACACCCCAAAATAAATTCTGCTGCTTCTCCCGAGTACGGGGATACCACATGTGGGGGACTTTTTGGGAGCCTAGCCACGGGACCCTGAAAACCAAGCACTGCCTTCCGGATTTAAATATAAAATGCTACCAAAAAAACTGTTAGCAATCGCAGGGATCAGGCCTGACTCTGCGATCGCTGCAGTTATGTGTTTAGTGTTTTGTAAGTGACAGTGATCGATCGATACTGCATTTGGGTGGGCTGGGCAAAGGGGCAAAACGCAGGTGCTAGCAGGTATCTGGGCTGGTCCCGCTAACAATGCGTTTTTTTGGAACCCTGAACTGCTGGGGATGCTAGTATAGATCTGATCAGATATTGATCTGTTCAGATTCTATACCACTACGGGAGGTTTATGCTTTGCGTGTGGGTGTTAGCGGTACTGGCACTAACCTAGCGCTGCCTGGGGCGACGCAGACCCTGACCCTAAAACCTAATTGATATCACCCGCCGGGTGATCAGGGGGTTAAACTTTTATTGGGTAATAAATGGTGGGTGCCCTGATGCTATAAAAAGCAAACTAACCAGAGTCACCCGTAACACTTATACAGTGATCACTGGTGAGAGGGTTAACTAGGGGCAATCAGGGGGTTCAAATTTTTATTAGGTAGTATATGGGGGTCCCTGGCACTATATAAAAACCTGACGGGGAACCTAAATAACTAACTGGCTAACCAGCGTCACCAGTGACACTTATACTGTGATCGCTGGTGAAAGGGTTAACTAGGGGTAATCAGGGGGTTAAAACCATTATTGGGTAGTATATTGGGGTACCTAGCGCTATAAAAACCTGGCAGTGAACCTAAAAAAAAAAAACTAGCTACCTAGCGACACTAATGCAGCGATCAGAAAAATGATCGCTTAGTGACACTGGCAAATGGGGGTGAAAGGGTTAACTAGGGGCAATCAGGGGGTTAAAGCCATTATTGGGTAGTATATCGGGGTACCTAGCGCTATAAAAAACCTGGCGGTGAACCTAAAAAAATAACTAGCTACCTAACGACACTAGTGACACTAATGCAGCGATCAGAAAAACGATAGCTTAGTGACACTGGCAAAAGGGGGTGAAAGGGTTAACTAGGGGCAATCAGGGGGTTAAAACCATTATTGGGTAGTATATCGGGGTACCTAGCGCTATAAAAACCTGGCGGTGAACCTAAAAAAAAACTAGCTACCTGGCGACACTAGCGACACTAATGCAGCGATCAGAAAAACGATAGCTTAGTGACACTGGCAAAAGGGGGTGAAAGGGTTAACTAGGGGCAATCAGGGGGTTAAAACCATTATTGGGTAGTATATCGGGGTACCTAGCGCTATAAAAACCTGGTGGTGAACCTAAAAAAATAACTAGCTACCTAGCGACACTAGCGACACTAATGCAGCGATCAGAAAAATGATTGCTTAGTGACACTGGCAAAAGGGGGTGAAAGGGTTAACTCTAGGGGCAATCAGGGGGTTAAACCTTTATTGGGGGGGTAGGGGGCTACCCTGGACCTAACACTAACTGCCCTGACAGTTTTTACTGTTACAACTGACACTGAATGCAGTGATCAGTAAATAAATGATCACTGCAATCAGTGACACTGTGACTGGGGGGCGGGGGGGGGGGGGGGGGTTTGTGTGCCTATGTGTTAGAGTAGTGTTGGTGTACACTTACTTTGTCTTCTCCTCGTAGTCCGGTCAAAAAGACCGCCCGAGGAGAATGACATCACTTCCTCCCAGCCTGTGTATACAATACACAGTGGGAGGAAGCTTCTCATTGGCCAGGAGCGATTGAGAGGGGGCGGCCATCCCCTCATCTCGGATCGCTCCTGAAGCGAAACGGACCGCTGTATCCAGCGGGAGGGGGTCCGATCGGACCCCCCACCCGCTGGAAGGCAGGCACGTACATGTACGTGCTTGTGCCTGCCTGTGCCATTGCGATGACGTACAATGGCAATACGGCGGTCCTTAAGTGGTTAAATAAGGCAGCCTGTTACCAATCACTGAAATTAGTCTGCACTGTTTTAACCCCTAGGTGGCAGATTCATGACACACTGAAAGTGAACCAAAAAAAATAAATAAATAAAAGGGTTCACGAAGGGTACATTCACACCAGGTGCAGTGGGACCGTGTTGGGCCACTATTTCAGCACAGTTCCACCCACAAGCCAAGGCAAAATAATCTTTTTGATGTGTTTCAGCGATGTGTTGCAGAAAAAAAGTAGTGCATGCACTACTTTTTTCAGCGCAGTGGGAGACAATCCACCGCCTCACACAGCACGGTAGCCAAATTAACCTAATGAAATGTCTGTGTGACATTTCAATGAAGTTTGTTAAAAAAAAAAAAAAAAAAAAAAAGAATAATGTGATGCACTGGGACTGCAGGATTGCAACCCGCCACTGCGTTCTAATTAGTCCCTAGGATGTACATTAGTCCCACTACCATCTTGAAGAGGAAGGACCCTTTCCCGATCCCTCAGGGAGCAAGACTCCTGACAGGGGCAAGGCAGACTTGGGTACATCTAAGCAAGAGTCCACCCTTTGTGATCAGCTAAAGTCAACAAACTAGTAGTGGAAGAGATACCACCCAAGGCAGGGGAGGAAGGAACCCAATGGCCACACACCCTCGCCACCCCCCCTCCCCCTCAAGACTTGAGGGAAGGCACAAAGACCCACATCCTACTAACTGAGTGAAGAAGAAAAGACCAAGCCAAAACAGTAAATGAGGGGGAAATCCTTCAAAAGTGAGGGAAACCCCGGTTGTCACAAAGGTCACCAGAACTAGTGTCCTCATTGGAAGATTTTCCCTCTATTACTTTTCTGGTGAAAACCCAAAATTTGGGAATTTAGTCCACGCACTCTTAGTGATAATGATAAACAAGACAAATAGAATAGCTGGATCTCTCTTGAGGTAGGGGTGCAAACAGCAATTAAAAGATTCAAAAAAGTTTTGCATTTAGTTATATTTTAAGTGCCCTCTGAAGCAGTCATTTTTTATGCCCCCGACCTTCCCAAAATATTCAAAAGGCAGTATGATCTGTGCAATATCGTGTACATGGACACTCCAGATACCATCCCCTTTTCACCCCCCATTTTGCTTAGATGCTGCCATAGCAACCGTTGACATTGTGGCCCCAGATGGTTACTGGGAAACTGGCAGCTGAGCCGCACAGAAGCTGCGCGATCACTGGCCACGCGCATCGGGTCCTCCGCCATGCAGTAGGCCCTCCTGCTAAGGCTCTTAAAGGAGCCGACCTACATGTACGTCTTTTTGCGCAGGAGAGCAAACTTGGCGACGTATAGGTACGTGAACCGATCGAAAAGTGGTTAAGACAAGATCACTGACCCCCTCCTTGCTCTGAAGAATTTAACAATGACAGGCTAATGTAAAGGAAGCGTCAGAACATCTATGACAAACGGAAGGTCGTAGCTCGTAGTACATGCGGCTCCATACGGTGGAGGTGAAGTGACCCATGGAAACGTTACTCTGGATGAGGAGACACCGTGGCACATTCAGACTGGTACAATGTGTCGCGTACCTTACAGCGGAGTCAGACTGCTGGGGGTGGCTTCTAGCACGGTTCCAGTCTCCACACCCCTGGAAGTGGGAACAGGAAGTGTGGAGGCAGCGAAAGGGTGCAGGTGCCTGCGGCTTGGAGATGAAGACCTGAAGATACTGGGTCCTCCCGGATGAAGAGGCGTAGGCCGGTCACTGGTGGAATACAGCAGGAGCCAAGCAGGTGTGAGGAAGACACTGCACGTCAGGAACAGGCTAGGTTGGCAACTGGCAGGCAACAAGGTACATAAACGGAAGGCAGGTGCGTAGTCAGGGGCGAGCAAGGGGTCTGGTAATGTGCTGGCAATGAGGTACAAAATCAGGAAGCAAATCCAAAGTAGGAAGTCCAAGCCAAGGTCAGAAATAGTCCAGGAAACATTACACAGGGATGAGCCAAAAGAATAGTTGAACAAGCCGGTAGTCAGGAACAAGGTTACAGGTATAAGAACGATCAGGTATTCCAGGGATAAGCTGAAGACGTTCCAGCACTGGTATCAAGTCAGGATCCTGTTTATATAGAGCAAGATGTGCCCGGATTTGTGGACGTGGCCGTGCGTGCGTAATTACGTGCAAATGTTCGGTTAGCGTGAGTGCATCCATGTGTTCGTATTGGCGTGCGTCCGTTCGTACTGGAACTCACACGCCTCTGACGGGGACACCGCGCATGATCCTTGGGACGAGCGTGAACTGCTGCTACACGGGGACGGATCTTCACATGGTGAGTTCTCTGACACAATGGTACAGAACCGCTTCAGTGTTTATCTGCAATCTGCATAAAGAAGCTGGGAGTGATAGGTGGATGGTCAAGTGGAGACGGCAGAGGTGGTGAGATGTCAGTGAATTCCTCTATGCACAATCTAGGATGTCATTAGAAGCTATTGTGCTGTAAATCAGAACAACCTTGTTTTCTTCTCTGCCTCACGTACCAAGCCCTCCCAATTTCCCCATCATCCTCCGCTTTGATGAACTATCCTCAAGGAACTTCCTAATACCAGGGTGATCATACCATGGCTTGACTCTGGTGATTACCAGCCTGATCCATCAGGTATTGCCTGTAGTCACAGCCAAAATGCCTTTAAAGAGCATAGCTCCAGGGCTGTAAGAAGTATCTGTATGAACCAACTACCCAATATACATCAACTCTGGGCAGTTCTCTAACATGGAAGCCACATTTCAGTACCTGCATCCGCACCAGTGGATATACACACCATTATTAGTGGTCTTATTGAATCCCCTTTGGACTGTACAGTGTATAACTAAAATTGCATTTAGTGCTGAAGATCATTTATAAAAGTGTCACTGCTGGGTTGAATAGATGCGTGCACAGCAGCAACCTTTCCATAGACAATGTTGTCTTTCTAACCACTTCTATACTGGGCACTTGTACACCTTCCTGCCCAGACCAATTTTCAGCTTTCAGCTCTGTCGCACTTTCAATGACAATTGCGCGGTCATGCTACACTGTACCCACACAAAATTTTTATCATTTTGTTCCCACAAATAGAGCTTTCTTTTGGTGGTATTTGATCACCTCTGGGATCTTTATTTTCTGCTAAACAAATAAAAAAAAAAAAAAGAGAAGAAGACCAAAAAAAATTTTTTTTAAAAGTTTTTTTTTTGTTTAATTTACAAAACTTTGTAAATAAAGTTTTTTCTCCTTCACTCATGGTCACTGATGGGAGTGCACTGACAGGCACTCGTAAGGCAACACTGATAGGAACCAATGAGGTGGCATTGATGGGCATGAATATGCGGCACTGATATACAGCATGGATGGGCACTGATAGGCGGCACCTGATGTACTGTATGTCACTGGATGCCTAGTGCCAAATAATGCCTGCCAATCAGGGATGCCCATTGTGGGCACTGATTGACATCCCTGGTGGTCTAGGGTGGCACACCTGGTGGTGATATCCCTGGTGGTCCTAGTTGCATCCCTGATGGTCCAGTGTGGGCATTCTCGGGGGGGCTGCACTGATCTGCCTTGTCAGAGGAGCAACCGATTGGCTCTGTCAGACACTAGTGAGTAAAAGCCGACCACCGGCTCTTCCTGTTTACACTGTGATCAGCCGTGACTGGACACGACTAATCACATGGTAAAGAGTCTCAGTCAGAGACTTTTTACCTAGATCGGTGTTGTGGGGTGTGAGACTGACACCCCGCAACAATGATCACCACGACACCGGGGGCGCCCAGCAGCTCCATTTCCTGAAGACGTCATGGTGAGGTTATTGAAACCACTTTGCCGCCATCATTTTGCTATATGGCGGGCGGCAAGTGGTTAATTTATTTAGTTTTGGAGGATATCTTCACTGGAATTTGTTGAGTTTTTTCTATTTATCAATTATGGTGCTTTTTCTACATTAAATATATTTTTATTCAACCGTGGTGTTCCCCTGATGTGACCTTCTTGGCAGGATCTTTTTCCTTCCTTTTGTGCAACCAGCTTAGCAATTCCTTGTGTATACAGGCCAACATTGGGCCTTGTTTACCTGCTTGCTGACCAGCCGCCGTCATTATACGGCAGCAGGTTGGTTCTCCTGCACGAGTCACCATAGCTGTACGGCGGCTCGTGTATCCGTGATAGTGGGGGAGCGAGGCCACAAGTCAGGCCGACTCGATGTGCGCCGCCGACCCGCGATCTCCTTTTACAGGGGGAACTGCCTTTGTAAACAAGGCGATTCCCCATTCTGATAGGTGACATGACAGGGATCTACTGTTTCCAGTAATCTTTGTCATGTTCCAGTAAGCCCACCCCGCCTACAGTTAGAACACACCCAAGGAACACAGTTAACCCCTTGATCACCCCCTAGTGTTAACCCCTTCCCTGCCAGTAACATTTATAGTTATCAGTGGCTATTTATAGCACTGATCGCTGTATAAATGTCACTGGTCCCAAAAGTGTCTTATCTGTTGCAGTCCTGCTAAAAATCACAGATTGCGTCCATTACTATCCCCTAGACGATATAACTCTTGCGCAAACGAATCAATATACGCCTATTGTGATTTTATTTAACAAAAATATGTATATATGTTGGGATATTTATTATAGCAAAAACTAAAAAATATATGTATTTTTTTCAAAATTGTCGCTCTTTGTTTGTTTATAGTGCAAAACAATTAAAACCTCCTAGGTGATCAAATACCACCAAAAGAAAGCTCTGTTTGTGGGGGGGGGGAAAGGTCAATTTTGTTTGGGTACACCGTCGCACGACCGCGTAATTGTCAGTTAAAGCTACGCAGTGCAGTATCACAAAAAATGGCCTGGTCATTAAGGGGGCAAATCCTTGCAGGGCTGAAGTGGTTACATGGGCAGGGGACAGAGAAAAAAGGTTTATGAGTCATGGTTTAACCGCTTGCTGACTGCCCTATAGCATTTTTACTACTACAGGGTGGCAGCTGTGCGCCGGACCTGGCTCCTCCGCAAAGGGCGCTTGCATGCACTGTTCTGTTTTTTTCCCCACAAAGGACATAAATAGGATTTGGGTACAACGTTGCACGACCGCACAAATGTCAGTTAAAGTAATGCAGTGCAGGATCGCAAAAAAAAAGTCCGGTCAGAAAGGGGGGTAAATATACCGGAGGCCAAGTGGTTAACCGACTGCAGGAGGTGCATGTTAACATGACCAGCAGCCATGTTATTACACACACCTGCAGCTCAGCAAAATTAACAAAAGATGTTGCATTCAGCAGGCAGTACTGCCACCTAGGGCAGCTGTCAAAAATTACAGGGCCCCGTACAGTTTACCTGAAGTACTGGCCCCTTCCCCCACTCCCCATCCTGAAGCATCCCTCTGTGTGCCTGCAGCAGCTGCTGGCGGGAGAGGAGAGGGGGGATGCAGTTAGCACTGCGGAAGAAAGGGGCACATAGGAGGGCCCAGACAGCAGATGGAAGAGGTGCATGTGCTAGAACCACTCTCTCTGCGGTGCAGCAGGGGGAGGCAGCAGAGCATCGGTGTCTGCAATAAGAAAGTACAGCTCAGCAGGTGCCTAGGCCCCCCTTTTGAACTGATGGAACCCATGCCCAGTACAGGAGGTCTGGCTGTACTGCCATATAAGCGACCCTGCTGCCACCAATCACAACTCATTCAAGTGAATGGGAACAAGTCTCAACCATTTTGCAAACATGTGTAATAAACATCATCCCAGTGGGCTTTCAATGGTTGATATAAACGTGGGGGTGACATATCACTTGTGAGGTGCCTGCCTCTGGAAAGTAATGTACCACAGATCATCGCTGAACTCACTGGAGGCATGAAAAAATTATATATAAGGAAACTTAACTTTTTTTTTTACATATTTACCTTTAAATATACCAACTTTAACCGCTGGATTTTCAAAAATAATATACTGGGACAATTTACTGCTGAGCAGTTGGAAATCAGGCAGTTGAACTCAAAACTGTGTCCTGCAGCTATTACATGGGACAGCAGGCCGGAATTTTTTTTCCATAACTTTTGAAATAAGACAAGAAGACAAGTGTTTGGATAATAATGGCCGCGGTTGTTTATTATTCAAAATGTTGTACATAACTCATCGAAACTCATCCAATAAACTTAAAGCTAGCCCAGTCACTACGGCTCAGGCAGCAACACAAAATCCCCAGAAGGGCAGGAGGACCTAAGGCCAACTGCCCACAGAACCCCAACCCGCGGCCATCTCAACACAGTAACTTAAATTTACATTGAAAATATCCAAGCCAATATCAGACAGATGGATGCCATCCTGCCTGAAAAGGCCAGGGATACCCCCTTCCAGCTCAGTGTGCCTAAAGGATAGCATTCCCAATCTTGATAGCAACTTGGATACTGCCCTATTCACTCTCTTCCTGATTTTTTCAAAAGGACGTACAGAAGGATGAGAAAGCCAACTTATCCTCTGCACAATTTCTGAAAAAAAAAAAAACACTACTGAATTGGGAAATGACAACTGTATCCTAAATGATAACTGTATCTTCTGTAGATCATCCCTAATCCGAAAATTAAGGTCCAAAGTTTTATGGTAACCAATATCATTACCACTTATATGAATAATTAAGATATCCAGAGAGGGAAAATGAAGAAGAAGCTGTGAAATAAAAGAAATTAGGTCTGACCATAACATTCCCCTCTTTCCACACCAAAAAATCTTAAATTTAGAAGCATCCAATCCTAACCAAAAAATCTTAAATTTAGAAGCATCCAATCCTAAATTGCTAGTATAAACTCGTTGCTGAGCTCTCAAATTCGCCCAATAGATGAAGGAGTGTCCAATCATCCATACAATGCGAGTGTTACCTGAAATAAATCATAGTATTGCGTTAGGATGAATATAAAGCAAATACCTATCCGACTTCCATCTATCAAACTGTTTAATAGATCTAACATCAAAACCCAATCTAGTGGCCTCTGTTGCTGCTCCAATCCGAAAAGAATGCATCGATAAATGTTCCTGATCTAAATTTAAGGCCTTCAAACATCTCCTGAAAACACTTAAGAACTGGTATTTAGTAAGGGGTAACCCTGATTCATGAATGAAAAACTTAGAAAACCCCCAAAGGCCTAATTGATGAATATTGACTTATTAGAGCCATCGGGCAAATGCTAGTACTCATACACATATCTAATGTTAACCAATTACCTTTACCTACCTGATCCGTTTTGGATCTGCTAATTAAATTTTTTTTATGAACTTTCAAAAATAACAACTTCAGACATGTGTATTTGAACCAGCTCAGATACCCTAAGCGCCGCAAAAAACATAACTGAAAAAACCGCCCAAAAAAGAACCGATTCAAAATGAGAATTTTTTTTTTTTTTTTTTTTTTATCCATCACGGAGCAAAGCTCACCCAGTACTAGAGGAGTGATGGGCTTCCTTGAATCAGGCCTAAAATTAATCCTTTTGTAAACTTTTAAAGCTTGTTTTATAGAAAAATACTGCATGCAAGATGGCATGTTATTTAATTTCAAGAAAAAATAAATTCCCGACAGGGTTTTATGTATGTACGACCAAGAAATAATTCTGCTCAAACAAAGAACCAACAAACTTCAATAACAGCAATTCAGACATGGAACCCAATGGTTCACCTAATATGTTTAAAAATTCTTGATACATAAACCAAGCAGATTGATAACCTGCCCAAGTAGAAGGTGCCAAAGAATTGATAATGTTCAAAATAAGGAAAATAAAAATAAAAATTGTAGCTGTCGTGAAGCAAAGCAGAACCAAGAAACTTTAATAAACAGTAACAAACTTAAAGCTAGCCCAGCCACCACGGCTCAGGCAGCAACAACAAATAAACTTAAAGCTAGCCCAGCCACCACGGCTCAGGCAGCAACAACAAATAAACTTAAAGCTAGCCCAACCACCACAGTTCAGGCAGCAACAACAACTCAGACAAGGAACCCAACGGTTCACCTATCATATTCAAAATTATTATTATTATTATTTTTTATATACAAAAACCAGGCAGAATTGATAATATAAATAGAAATAGGCCTTAAACCAGGTCCCATAAATTGATTGGACAGGAGTGTCCCACACGATCCGCCTCCAGAAGTAGCTTGAAAAAAAAAAAACGCTCCACCTGTGAACGAGACAACTCATCTGCCAAATCATTGTCCTTACCTGGTACATGTAAAGCCTTTAACCAATATGTTCAAACGTAAGCATTTAAAAATCAGGTATCTTATAAGGACAATGACTGGCGGAGACTTGGATGCTAGACAATTAATAGCGTACATTACTCCTTTATTATCTGTACGTATCAAAATTATTTTATTTTGGAAGAAAGAACAAAGCTCAAATGCAACAATGATAGGAAATAATTCCAATAAGACTATGTTTTTAATGTAACACTTTACTAATCAAAAAACATGCCAACGTTCAGCGCACCAATAGTTCTGCCAGATTGCGGCAAAAAGCCATGTGACCCTGCTTCATCAGTGAAGAGAAGGAAATCTGAATCTAGAATGAAATCCCCCTGCCATAAGGCCCTACCATTGTTAAATGTGAAAGAAATTGCAACCAAACCAGCAAATACTCCTTCACATCACTGTTTTTTTTTTTTTTTTTTTTTATTATTAACTTGAACAATAAAAGAGGCTATTTTCTCAATTTTTTCTTCTGATAACCTAAACTCCATTAACCAGTATGAATAATGATATCTAGAAATTCCAGACAAGTTGAAGGCCAAATAGTCCTCTACTGAGCCAATGGGATACCAAAATGGTCGCAAACCTCAAAAATTTTCTGTAATAAATTAATACAAAGGAAAGAATCGGGAGGGCCTAAAAACAAAATCATCTAGATAATGAATTAAAAATTGTGAACCGGAAATGGCAAAAACTACCCACTCTAAAATGAAGAGAAAGGCTCAAAATAAAAGCAAGACAAGGAACAACCCATAGGTAAACATTTATCAAAATAAAAATCATCAGTAAAGAAAAAAAAACCCAAGGGAATTAAAAGATAAAGGATTAATGGGAAGTAAGCTAAAAGCTGACTTGACATCCGCCTTTGCTAAAATAGCTCCCTTCCCCAACATTCTTTACTTTACTAGAACACCTCCAAAAGAAGCATATGAAACGGATGACATACTCTCATCAATTTGGTCATTAAGGGAATTGCCTTTGGGAAAAGATAAGTGATGAATTAATCTAAAATAATTATATTCCTTTTTTTTTTTTTGGAACTACACCTAAAGTAGAAATCCTGAAATTTGAAAACTGAGGGAAAGAAAAGGGGAATTTGAAAATGGAGGGAAAGAAAAGTTGCCACCCTTCCTTCTGAAATTTCAAAATTAACCTCATCTAAAACTACTTGAAGAAATTCAGATACTGATTTGAATTATTAACTATGGTACAACCCTGACCTTGAAATATAGGCAATAAAAAAACATCCCTAAAACCTACAATGAGAAGATGGGCCTTCAACTTGTCTGGAAACACCTGAAGCCATGGGAGCATGTTTGCTAATATCACTGGTGTGTGTGCTGTTTAAAAAATCTCCAGATTACAAATTTGTTGCTGTTTTTTTTTTTTTTTTTTTTACTTCAGACGAAATGCCTCATCAAAATTAAACCATGCCACTTAATGTCTAAGTGTTGAAATAAACCCGTACTTTTTTTTTTTAGGTGATATTTCACATAAAACACCCCCAAAAATACAAAAACGCCTGTAACCAGTTATTAAAAAAAATAAATAAAACATTTTTGATACAGGTCTACGTCTGTCGTCATCCTCTTATTTATTTATTTATTTATTTATTTATTTTTTTAATAATAAAATCGTTAGCGGAAGGAAAAATGAAAGAATATCTAAAAAAAAATTCCCCCCGCCAAATTTTTCCTTAACAACCTGACACAAATGAAATCCCAACGGAAAAATATCACAGGGCATGGACTCCTTTAAACAAATTTCCAGCAAGTTTTGTGATTTAGCATTACTATAATACACATTGATATTCTGTTCTAAATGAATTGGCAAAGCTGGAGTGCCATTAGCAGAGACGCCACTAGGTGGCGACCAAACTTCCATAGCTGAAACGTCAGAGGCTAAAACATTACTTATAGCTGGCTGACAAAACGATTTCTGAATAGCTAATTCTTTAGACACTTTAGATAATAGTACCATTTAATAATTCATTAACAGAAGGTTCATACATACCTGCACTCCCTTGATGTAAAGCAGGCCCACTATCAAGCCCTGCTTCAGTGAAAGGCAGCATGGTCGGTTGCCTAGGTGATACCTGACGCTGTGGAGGGGGAGCCCACTCTCTCAGAGAGGTTGCTCCACCTTCCGTACCACTTCTGGCCCCAACCACCGCTTCAGACGTGGATGCTCTTCCGCTCAGCTGGCCGCTCTGCCTGCCCGCTCCAAGCCTTCCCCCGCCCACCTGCCCTCTGGTACGGTCCTGAGAAGGACCAGCTTTTCTGAATAGCAGGGCGCGGAGGGTAGGCGAATAGCTCCGGCGGGGGTTGCGCTTCTTTTTCGCCGCCCCATCCGACCGAACCAGGGGCGGCGCTTCCTTGCTGACGCGCTGGCTCCTCCTCCACATCTTCGGGATCCGCTTCTTCCTGACGCAGCGACGGCTCCCGGGCTTCCACCGCTGACCACTCTCCTCTTCTTTCCTCCGGACCAGGATGGCTGACAGGCGGTGTAGCTCCCACCGGAGCCTCTTGACACGACGGGCGGGTAGGTCTAGGCATTGGCGAATCCAGGCTTCCCTCCTCTCTCATCTTCCTGCCTCAGAAGAGACTGTTTGTTCAGGGCAGAACCCAGAGAGAACACCACAGCTTTTCTTCTGAGGCGAATGAGCCCCCTCAGCGGAACCCCCTTTTTATAACCCCAAGAAAACTGGTTTAAACCAGTTCTTCCCAGGCTTTTCACATGTCATGAAGAGAGGTCACCTGTACCCCTTCTCAAAACATGTGACTAACAGCTGTTTCCCCGCTGGCCACAGGCTCTGTGGGGGAACTTGAAACTGCTGATCCAGCCGCTCTCCCATGAGGAAAAGGGGGGGGCAAGAAACTGCCCTCTCCCTTTTCCTGTCATTCTCCTATCCAGAACACTAGTTGCATACATTTTCACATTCATGTATATTCATGTAGCACTAACCCCCTAAAGAGCTGCTGGTTTTATTGGGCTTACCGTTACCTTCTTGACCTCGTGTGCGTCTAGGGGTTTCCCGAGGTAGATGGCCCAAAGAATTCTAGAAACTGACACTGGATCCACTTTTTAGGATATTTATTTGAAAAGGTAGACAAACAGTCTCTGAATGAAGGCTAGAGGGTTTAGGTACTCTTGGAACTGCAAAAGATAGAAAGTCTCTCACTATAGAAATCCAGAGAATCACCATTTCACAACTGGATTCTCACAGCTACCGGATAGACCTCCTCTCACTAGGCCCACCAGCCGATAGAGTGTTTAACCCTTTCATGACTAAGCCTATTTTTGGCATTTGGTGTTTACAAGTTAAAATCCATATTTTTTGCTAGAAAATTACTTGGAACCCCCAAACATTATATACCTTTATATTTTTTTTTTTAGCAGAGACTCTAGAGAATAAAACGGAGATTGTTGCAATATTTTATGTCACACGGTATTTGCGCAGCAGTGTTTTAAACGCAACTTGGGAAAAGGGACACTTTCATGAATTAAAAAAAAAAAAACAGTAAAATTAGCCCAATTTTTTTGCATAATGTGAAAGATAATGTTACGCCGAGTAAATAGATACCAAACATGTCACACTTTATAATTGCGTGCACTCGTGGATTGACGACAAAGTACGGTACCTAAAAATCTCAATAGGCGACACTTTACATTTTTTTTTTACGGTTACCAGGTTAGCGTTACAGAGGAGGTCTAGTGCTAGAATTATTGCTCTCGCTCTGACGATCGCGGCGATACCTCACATGTGTGATTTGAACACAGTTTACATATGCGGCGCAACTTCCGTATGCGTTTTCTTTGCTTCGCGAGCTTGCGGGGACGGCGGGCGCTTTAAAAAAAATTTTTTTATTTATTTTAAAATGACTAAATTGTTTTTAAAAAAAAAATAACATTATTTGATCACTTTTATTGCTGTCACAAGGAATGTAAACATCCCTTGTGACAGTAATAGGTGGTGACAGGTACTCTTTATGAAGGGATCGGGGGTCTAAAAGACCCCCCCACCCCTCCTTTACACTTCAATGTATTCAGATCGCTGAAAACTGCGATTCTGAATACCGTATATATTTTTAAAACCGGCGCCATTGGCAGCCGAGTAAACGGGAAGTGACGTTATGACGTCGCTTCCGTGTTTACTATGAGGAGACTGGAACAAAGCCGATTATGGCTTCGTTCCAGTTCCTCCCCGGCTGTCGCGCGTGCGCCTGAGGTGCACACTGGCGCACACACACACACACACACGCTGATGCCCAGATTGCCTAACAGCATGCGCGCACGCAGATTCGCCTGCACAGCGCGAGCAGAGCCCTGACACCTGGATTCCAGAAATATTTAAGTGCCATTAGATTGTAAGTTCCTTTGGCAACAGAGACTGTTAGTTCAATGTTCTCTATGTTCTCTGTAAAGTACTGCAAAAACATGTCAGCGCTATAAAACAAAAAATAAATATCACCCAGCTACATAACTACTGAGGCAAATTATTTCCTGTACAATATTGTAATGCTGTTAGTTTCCAATATTTATATACAGGAATTTATATGTGTTCCTTGTTATTTATATCTTTGTTTTTCTGTTCTAAATTTCAGGAATTTATGGTGGCTCTAAAATCTGCCATCCATTTAATTTTCTTATTGTTTAATGGCAGATGTACTCCTTGCTCTACAAAGTTTATGTAAGATAACAGCTCTGAAATGCAATAAAAATTCACAGTGTGCAGCAGACAGAATTGATTTATGAGTACTTGCAACCTCATACACACAAGGAGAATATCGGATTAATAATCGTCCGTTTGTTTGTTTTTTGCGTTTTAGACTCATATCAAAAATGAAGAGGTTACTTAAAGGGGTTGTAAAGGTAAATGTTTTTTCACCTTAATGCATTCTATGCATTAAGGTGAAAAAACATCTGACAGTGCCGGCCCCCGCCAGCCCCCCGTTTTACTTACCTGACCCCTCTAAAGTCCCGCGCTCGTCCCCCGACATCCTTTCCACCATTCAGCCTGGCCGCTGATTGGCAGCCATTGGCTCATGCTGCTGTCAATCACATCCACTGACGCGGAGCGCCGGGGGCGGGGCCGTGTGATACAGTGAGCGGCTATAGCTGCCGGCTGTATCACGGGAGCGTGCCCGCAGATGCTTCTCACCATGTGAGGGAGCTCGCATGAACGTGAGAAGCATCTGAGGGAGGAAGCTGAGACAGCCGCCGAGGGACCCCAGAAGAGCAGGTTCGGGGCCACTCTGTGCAAAACGAGCTGCACAGTGGAGGTAAGTATAACATTTTTGTTATTTAAAAAAAAAAAAAAAAAAAAAATGTTTTTTCTTACAATCCCTTTAACTTAAAGCGGTTCTGCACACACTTTTTTTTTTTACATGTTACAATTATTACCACTCTAACATTAAACTCACTTTGTAGATTTATTTCCGGTATCCAGGTCCATTTTTAGTTAAAATTGACACTTTTAAAAAGCTTGCAACTGAGTTTTCATTTTGCTTGTGGGCTTCACTTCCTTGTTCCATTTCGTGTCAACTACCAGCATGCCTTGCTGGTTCCCGCGCATGCTCACTGGCAACAGCGCCGAGTGGCGTAAACATCTATGTTGCCATAACGTCCGTGAAATCATGCAAGATTTCACGTTGGCTGTCAGCACTGACTTCTGGGACGAATGGCACCAGTTCCCAGGAGACAGTGCGGAAATCACAGGAAATGATGCAGATACCAGAAAAATCCCCGCCCACAGCCGCAGAGACAGAGGAATGAGTGCATATACTGGGGCAATGATTGAAAGGTACGATTCCAAAAAAAAAAAAACAAAAAAAAAAAAAAAACCGTCCATTTAGCACTCTTTGGTAGATTTGGAAGGCAGTGAGATCAACTACAAAAAGTGTGTGCAGAACCGCTTTAAGAAAACTCTCGTATGACAAAATAGAACTTCAGTTGGTAGTAAACTCTATTATAACACTACAACCTATAATTCGGCTTACCTGTAGGTACAGTGAATATCTCCTAAACTTGCACAGTTTAGAAGATATTCAGAGTGCATGCAGCAGATGATATCGGTGCTCTGAGGGTCCAGCTTACAGTGCCGAACCTTCAGAGTCCGGGCTGTAAATGGCAGCTCCTGAGCACATGCGTGAGAGTGACGTCATCGCGCCCCGGCCACTCATGTAGCTGGAGGCTGCAAACCTGTAAGGAAGACCGGGGAAGAGGTCAGCTCCCTCAGCAGTCACAGCGCTAGAGGGCTTCGTACTAAGGTAAGCTTCTCATAATGTGCTAGTATGTGATGCCAGGGCCAGATTAAGAGCATCATGTGCTTGGTGCTGAGGATTTTGGTGGGCCTTTTACTGGGCACCTCAGTCCCCAAGTACCCCCAACAGACCATGTTTGCAGGTTTTCCTTTATCTTGCACAGGTGCTTTAAATCTGAATCAATGGCTTGGTATTTTGGACAGCTATTTTATCAAAGAGAAATTCCCAAAACATGGCCTGTTGGGGGTACTTTAGAACTGAGGTTGAGAACCACTGGTTTAAACAATGCTCAATTGGTACCAAGGGACCCAAAGTGTGCCAAGAAAATATCCCCCACACCCCCAGCCTGAACAGGATGGATCCATGTTTTTATGTTAACGAGCAGGGCCCTCTAGTCCCTCATGTATTAATTTGTATTGCAAGTGTACTGTCTGCCCTCATGTTGTAAAGCGCTGCACAAACTGTTGGCGCTATATAGATCATGAATAATAAAAATAATAATAATAATGTTTACACCAAATTCTGACCCTACCATCTGAATGTCGCAGCTGAAATCAAGACTCATCACCGGGCAGTGTTTTTCCAATCTGGTGGCACCTGGTGGGGTCTGTTGCTGCTGTAGCCCATCTGCTTCACGGTTTAATGTGTTGTGCATTCAGAGCTGTTATTCTTCATGCAGTGCTTTGAAAATGTATTTATACCCCTTGAAATTATCCACATTTTGTAATGTTATAACCAAAAACGTAAATGTATTTTATGTGATAGACCAACACAAAGTGACAGGCCAATGGCTCCTGCTGCTGTCAATAGCAATCAAGGGGTGCGCATCCTCAGAGAGACAAGGCACTCCTAGACATTGCTGCATTGAGAGTGGGCTCAGGTATTAGGGGGGTAAAGCAGTGTCATGCAGGATGTGATGGTTCAAGGAAACTTTGTTCTACACTACACATTAGCAGGGCCAGGACAAGGGGTGGACAGGAGGAGCAGCTGCCCTGGCATTGTGGTATCTACAGTATGTGAGATGGGAGGGGGTGCTGTAGGGGAGGAGATTTGTGTATGAATGAATGAATGAATGAAATATTTGTATAGCGCACAATGCGAACTGAATCGCCTCTAGGCGCTGTGGCGAGCTTTGATCATCTGCTAAAAGAAGGTCTTGAGTTTTTTCCTAAAAGCCAGGTGATTTTCTTCCAGGCGGATGTTGATTGGTAGAGCAATCCATAGCCGAGGCCCTTGGACAGCGAATCTCCGATCCCCCTTGGATTTATATCGGGCTTTGGGCACGAGGAGGTTTTTGTTGGCTGATCGAAGACTGCGGTTTTTATTTCAATATTTCTTTATTGATTTTCAGTGTTTGAAACAAGATAACAATTATAACAGCTTATCAGATGTTCCGACTAGAGAAAACAGATACAGATCATATATAACAGAGTAACGTAACACGTGGCTAGTCAATTGTGCAAACTAGGTAAAATAGTATTGGGTACAAATGCTAGAACAAGAGAGTAGATATGTAATCTCTTGTCGTGGGGAAGAGGGGAAGAGTATAGATAGGAGAGTGCCAGTTAGGAATATAATGGAAACATCAGGGGGGAATGGTTACAGAGGAAAGTACAGCAGTCGGACAATAATATTGATAAGGAATATCAAGTAGGAACTAAGATTAGGTAGTTACCGTACATTTCGGGTGCGAAAGCCAAATACGCCAGTCAGAAAAAAACTTTTTCATACTTAATTGTTTTCGAGTTACTATCCTTTCCATCTCACATTGAAAGTTAAAGTCTGCAATTGTGTGTATGAGAGAAGGAGAAGAAGAGGCTTTCCAAAGTTTAGTTATGTTCAGTTTCGCTGCAAGAAGTAGATGGATGACCACTACTCGTGTACTCTTAGGAAATTTGTCAATACCTAAGTGTAGAAGAGCCAATGAAGGGTCGGGGGGTGTAGGGATTTGTGACAAGTTGGATATCAAGGCAAAAATTTGTTTCCAGAAGGAGCTCAAAGATTTGCAGAACCATAGGGTGTGCGCTATGGTACCGGTACTTCCACATGATCTCCAACAAGTAGAGGGATGGTCTGGGAAAAATTTAGAGAGACGATAAGGTGTGAGATACCATCTATGGAGAGTTTTTTGATAAGATTCCCAATGATTAGAGCAGCGGGAGGCTGTGTAGGTGAATCTAAAGGCACGTGTCCACATGTCAGGTGTGACCTGAGAATTTAGTTCGTCCATCCATCTGGATAGAGATGGTATTTGCGAGTAAGGCCGATTATCATTCAGAATAGAGTACATCAATGAAATACCGCGTTTCGGATATGTCGAGCTGGTGTAAAAGTCGTGGAATTTCTCAGGGAAAGTCAGTACTAGGCTTGTGCAATTCGTTTCGTAACAAATCGAAATTCGGCCGAATTTTGCATCTTTCGGACATTCGGATGCATCCGAATGTCCGAATAAAAAAAAAAACAAATTACAACGAATACGAAAGAAATATAACGAATGAATTCAAATTAATTCGACATGATTCGAAATTATTTCAACTGCATTCGAAATTATTTCAACTGCATTCGACATTATTTCAACCACATTCGAAAATATTTTGTGACCCGACTTTAGGGCCATGTATCTCGGGGTCACTTGGTGCTAGACACTTCAAATTTGTATATGTTGTAGTGCTAGTATTATTGTGTTCGCATACCAAATTTGGGGTTTCTAGCTATAAGTGACCCCGAGATATGTGGCCCCAAAATCGGGTCGCAAAATGTCATTCTCTGCTCTAATAACTAATAACATTTTGCGACCCGATTTTGGGGCCACATATCTCGAGGTCACTTATAGCTAGAAACCCAAAATTTGGTATGCAAACACAATAGTACTAGCACTACAAAATATCCAAATTTGGAGTTTCTAGCACCAAGTGACCCCGAGATACATGGCCCTAAAGTTGGATCACAAAATATTTTCGAATGTGGTTGAAATAATGTCGAATCATGTTGAAATCATTTCGAATCCGGTAGAAATATTTTCGAATTTGGTTGAAATATTTTCGAATGTGGCCGATTTTTCGAATTCGGTAGAAAACTAAACGAAATCCGAAAACAAATTTAAGGAAGTTAACGAATATAACTAAACGAAATTAATGAATTAACGAATTAAAACGAAACGAAACTAAACGAATTTTTTCCTTTTGCACATGTCTAGTCAGTACTGTAGAGAGGTTGGCATGGCGAAGAAGGTGTGCGATCCTAATATATGTGAAGGTTTCAGTGTCGGGAAGGCCAAATTCATTTTGGAGAGTAGTGAAGGTGTTCAAGTTGTGATTAGTGTGGTATAGATCTGATAAAGTTGATATTTTACGTTTCAACCAATTGCTTAAGTTTATGTCAGGTAAGTGTGACAGTATCGATCTAAATGGAATTTGTAGTAGGTGACACTGTTGATCTAAGATTTTCCTCTGGGTGACTTTCTTCCAGACTATTAAAGAGGCCATTATGGCCGGGGATTTATGAGTTGAAGGGATAGGGAAGCCTGCCGAAGTAGCGATCAGAGATTCTTGTAGGGTATTAGGGTGGAATGACAAGGATTCTAAAACAGACCAGGCCTTATTAGGGTTTGGATGCCACCAATAGTATAGTTGGTCTAGAATGGAGGCGTAATAATAGTTCTGAATATTGGGAAGGCTGGTCCCTCCTTTTCTGTGATGTCTGGTTAGGATATATTGGGCACATCTAGGTGGTTTATTGTCCCATACAAATCTGGAGATTTGTTTTTGAATGGAGGTGAAAAAGGAGTGGGGTATTGGTGATATTACAGTCCTAAAAAGATAAAGTAGCTTAGGGAGAATTAGCATTTTAAAAGATGCTATACGACCTAGTTTGGAAAGACCCGTTGTGCGCAACTGATTCAGCAGTTGGGGTAGCCGTTTTTGGAAGGCCCGATAATTGAGGTCGTAAAGTTGGGACAGGGTAGGGGCTAAATTTATTCCGAGATATGGGAGGGAGCTTTTAGTCCAAGAGTAGGGGAGAGTACTCTCTAAAAGAGATTGTTGTCTATGTGAGAGATTAAGTGGAAGGATTAAGGATTTTGAAGAATTAATTTTGTAAAAGGAGGCCGCACTAAATTGGCTAATGATGTCTTGAATTGCAGGTATGGAGATGTTTGGGTTCGTGACCATTAAAATGACATCATCAGCAAAGAGACTGATTTTATGCTCAGTGTCGTTATGTATAATTCCTGAAATGCTCTTGTCCTCTCTAATCTTTGCCGCAAGGGGTTCCATTATCAGGGCAAAAATGAGAGGGGAGAGCGGGCATCCTTGGCGAGTACCATTAGAAATCTTAAAGGGATTAGAAAGAGTACCATTAGTCAATACTCTGGCTGAAGGATTTGAGTACAATGAGAGTATGGCCGCTTGGAACCATCCTGTGATGCCAAATTTGGATAGTACTTCTCTGAGGAAACCCCAATGCACCCTGTCGAACGCCTTCTCTGCGTCTAGCGACAACAGCAGAGAAGGCGTTCGAGCTTGGGTGGCCTGGTGAATCAGGTTAAGGACCCTTCTAGTGGCGTCCGGGGCTTGTCTGTCTGGCATAAAGCCAACTTGATCGGGGTGCACAAGGTCGGGAAGGTAGTCTACAAGTCTGGAAGCAATAATTTTAGCAAATAATTTTATATCGGTGTTGAGGAGAGAGATAGGTCTGTAATTTTTAGTGGAGGTGTGGTCTTTTTCCGGTTTGGGGATAGTGGTGATGGTGGAACGCAGCATATCTACCGGTAAAGAACCAGAGGTGGCAGCAAAGTTGAAGAGGTCCGTAAGATGGGGAGCAATAATGGAGGCAAATGATTTATAGAATTCATTAGTGTATCCATCTTCACCCGGAGATTTGTGAAGTGGAAGAGAGTTAATGGCCTTTAGGGTTTCATCTAAGGAGAATGGACGAGAGAGCTCCTCTAGTTGGTGGCTTTTTATAGTCGGAAGATCCAGTGAGGATAGAAAATTTTGGATAATTTGGTCATTTGGTTGGGCGGTATCTGAATCGTTAGACAGCGCAGAGTAATAGTCGCTAAAGGCATTAGCTATATCCTGAGGATTTGTCAAGAGTGTGTCGGAGGTAGGGTGCCTGAGGGAACTTATCTTATTTTTAAGGCGTTGGGCTTTGACCTGTCTGGCTAGTAGAGCACCAGCTTTATTGCCTAAGGCGTAGTATTTGGCTTTGGTCAATTTGACGAAGACTGCGGTTTTGTGTGTAATGATTTATTTTCTCCATTAGGTATTGCGGAGCTTCTCTATGCACGCATTTGTGGTTGAGGCAAAGGGTCTTGAACGTGATCCGATTTTTTACAGTTAGCCAATGTAAGCTCCTCAGCGAAGGAGAGATGGATTCCCAGGTTTTTTTTTCCTGTTATCAGCCTTGTCACCGTGTTTTGGATCAGTTGTAATTGCGCAAATTGATATTGTGGTAATCCTATGTAAAGCGAGTTTGCGTAGTCCAGTCTTGAATTAATGATTGTTCCAACTACCACTGCTTTGTCATTCTTTGGGATAAAAGGGATGAGTGTGCGAAGCATGCGCAGCAGATGGTGAGATCCACTGACTACTGCAACTATTTGCGCATCCATTGACATTTGTGTGTCTAAAATAACCCAGAGACTCTTGACTTTGGGCTTTGGGGAGATAGTCTGCCCAAAGACGGTTGGTGGAGACCAGGAGGTTTTGGTTGCAGGCTTGTGATTTGGGTGTACGATAAGAAGCTCTGTCTTTGATTTGTTCAGCTGGAGGGAGTTAGTGGTCATCCAGTCCTCTATTGATTTGAGGCAGTTTTCAAGTTGTTGTTGGTGATCTTTTTTCCATTGATCCGGAAATAAAGTTGCGTGTCGTCAGCGTAAGAGTGGAAGCAGAGATCTGAGCATCTGATGATTTGAAGGAGTGGGCGAATGTAAATGTTGAAGAGAACGGGTGACAAAGGAGAGCCTTGAGGGACTCCGCAGGTGACTGCCCGAGTTTCGGAGAGGAATTTTCCTAGTTTCACTGTCGGTGACCGATTTCCTAGGAAGGACGCGAACCATTGGAGATCTATGTCTTGGACTCCGGCTACTTCTGTGAGGCGGACGAGTAGAGTATTGTGATCTACTGTATCAAATGCTGCACTTAGGTCTAACAGTACGAGGAGACACGGCTCTCCGTCATCTGCTGCTTCGAGGGCGTCGTCCCAAATCTTAAGGAGTGCTGTTTCTGTTCCATGACCTGGGCAGAAGCCTGATTGCAGCGGGTCCAGGAATTTGTGAGTGAGTATCCAGGTGGAGTTGTAGCTGATGTACTAGAGCTTTCTCCATGATCTTAGAAATGGTGTCGAGGCTTGTAATTGGCCTACGGTTGTTTGGATCCTGAGGGTCCAGGTTTGGTTTCTTGAGTAGAGGTTTGACGATGCTGGGAACAATCCCTTCGTGGAATGATTGGTTTATGAGGTGGGTTATGGTTGGAGCCACAATGTCGGAGCATTCTTTAGGAAGTTTTGTTGGGATGATGTCAATAGGTGAGGTACTGTGACACAGTTTATTAATGATGTTTTTTGCGGTGTCTATGGTAATTGCGGATAGTGAAATTTTTGGCGGTTGTAGAGAGGGGAAATTTGGGGGACCACAGGCAGTAAGAATTGTTAGGAGTGGAGGGATTTGTGTTGGAAGGGGAGATAGGGCAAGTAGATATGTGCTATGAGAGGGGGTTTGGGGGGGGGGGGGGGGGGTTGCGCTAGAAGGGTGATATGGTAGAGGGGAGGGGAATTGTGCTAGGAGGGGACATTTTTTTGGGGGGAGGATTTTCTCTGGTAGGGATGATTGAGGGGTACTACGAGTGGAAATTTGTGCTGGGAGGGAAGGGTGGACAGGATGTGTACTCAGAGGGGCAATTTGAGGGGTAGAGGATTTGTGCTAGGGGGAGTTTTTTTGGGAGGGGGGTGGCATTTGTGGTGAGGGTATTTGGGGGATGGGGAGCAAAGATTTCTGCTGGCAGGAAAGGTTTAAGCAGGGGACGGATTCGTACTGGGGAAATGTATGCTTAGGAGGTAAAGCATGCCCTGGGCTCTACCTTGTCTTGGCACAGCATGTTAGGCATCATACAACTGACTGAATTTTATTTGGTAGCTATAAAAGTATATTTTTAGTTATTTTCAATCATATAGGTTCAGCATCACATTAGTGTTAGCTTCCTATTTACAAGAGACTATGTACAGCACTCTGCCACCAGCCATGAACTGACTGCACTGCATTGGAATGCATAGAGACCTAGTGATGATGTTACTGGATATAATATTAAGTATGTAATGAAAACCAGTGCCGTCTTTAATATTGATTGGTCCCTGGGCAAAATTTTTATTGGCTTGGCTGCCCACCCTCCCCCCCCCCCGTGTAATTTCACTCTCCACCTGCTCTGAGACAGGCAATAAATAGCAGCTAGACTTAGCATCAGTTTACTGTATCAGATCAGGCAGCAACTGTGATTGGTTGCCAGTGGCTACAGCATATCATTACTGCTTACTGACTGGTTTCTAGAGATTACAGCACACATTATGGCTCACTGATTAGTTGCTAGTATAGCTCTCAAATGTCCCTGATTTCAAGGGACTGTTCCCGATTTGGAACAAAGTCTCCCTATCCTCCTCATTGGTCCCTCATTTTGGTCTACCTTAAACTATATAATTGTATATAAAATGCACTTTTTATCTTTCAAAAAGATTTTCCCAGTGCTAAACCTTTTATCCAATATTTCTAAATTTCTACATTTGTAAGTTTCAAAAGCCAGTATAAAGGAATAGTAGTGGTTGAAAAAGTACTTAAAGCGGAGTTCCACCCTCAAGTGGAACTTCCGCTCATTGGAACCCTCCCCCCCTCCGGTGTCATATTTGACACCTTTCAGGGGGGAGGGGGGTGCAGATACCTATCTAAGACAGGCATTTGCACCAACTTCCGGGCATAGACTGCCCTGTATTGAGGTAGTTAAGGTGACATGGCAAGGGGTGTGCCCCTTTCACACCGAGGTGGTTTTCAGGCGCTACAGCGCTAAAAATAGCACCTGTGTAGCACCTGAAAAAAAATAAAAAAAAAAAAAAAAAAAAACGGCCCCTTTCACTCCAGTGTGAAAGCCATAGGGCTTTCACACTGGAGCGGTGTGCTGGCAGGATGGTGAAAAAACTCATGCTAGCCGCATCTTCGGAGCGGTGTATTCACCGCTCCTACCCATTGAAATCAATGGGGCAGCGTGGCTATACCGCCGGCAAAGCGCTTCTGCAGCGGCACTTTGCTGGCAGTTTTAACCCTCTTTTGGCCGCTAGTGGGGGTTAAAACCACCCCCGCTAGAACAACGGTAAAGCGGCGCTAAAAATAGCGCCGCTTTACCGCCGACGCCCGCACCGCCCCAGTGTGAAAGGTGTCTTATACCTACATACTTTTGCTAATAGGTGTCCCTCATTCCCATCTCTTGGGAGGTATGTATTTGAACTTTGCCCAATCTAATCCAACAGAAATCGCTGATTGTTTTAAAAAAATGCATTACATTTTATATTTAATCCTCCAATAAACTATATTGAAACTCAGTTTATTGCATAGATTTGACTTTTCAAATCAACTGAATTCTGTTGGTCAGTTGAACTTCTGCATGGTATACTGCTTAGTTTCCAGTGATTACTTGCAACTACGTGCAGATTGGGGGATAGAAAATGGTTGAAATTTATTAAAAATTACCCAGTGTATATAGCCAGCTTGAGTGTATATAGCCCGTTGGGCTTTGTTGCCCAATGTGGGCTCAATGCATGGAGAAGGCAATGTGCCTCATGCGCCATCGTATCAATTCACACCACCACACTGTGTTGGTGTGCTGAAATTTTTTTTTGCATATTTGTACTGCTCCTTGTGACATGCTGTTATAGTGGATAGTTGCCATGGATAGTTAAAGAAGTATTAAATCGTAAACCAAAAGTGTATTATATTGCAGCTTACCAAAATTTTTTAATTTTTTTTTTGAAAGCCCGTGGCGTGCAAAACACACTCAAAAACTTCACCCGGTGGCAAAAAAATGTGCACACATAAAGAGTGAGACACAAAAAAGTGCAAGGGGTACACAAGCCCCCTGAATCCTCCAGGGCGTTAGGCTCCAGACAAGGACAAGGACACTTAAAACTTGGTCCATCTGGCCAAAACCAGGCAGACCCCGTTCTTTGGAAGGTCTGCTGAAACAGACCCACCCAAATACTAGGTGAGGCTCCCCCGAAGGGAGACCCCCAACCAAGAGAGGGCGAACTAAACCAGAAGGCCATGTCCAATCCTCCCCAGACTTTCAGGACAGGCCCGAGGACCTGTGACCCTACTGATCACACAGTGCACAGTGACAAAACATAAAAACGTGACACACACACAAAGAAATAAATTAAATAAAATGGGGAAGGGATAGTGTAGAGGAGAGTGAAAAGGTGATCATTGTGTGAAACAATGACCAGGCCCTCCGGCCAGGAATAAATAATTCCTCTGGTCCCAGCCAAAAGGCCCAGCCCAAGAGGCAGTGCTAAAAAAGCGTTCTATTGGTGCAGTGACCATGGTGCCCAAAATCAAATGTGACCCTCACTCACAGTGACACTTAAAACTTGGTCTTTCTGGCTGAAACCAGGCAGACCCCATTCTTTGGAAGGTCTGCCGTAACAGACAAACCAAAATACTAGGTGAGGCTCCCCCGAAGGGAGACCCCAACCCTAAGAGAGAGGGCGAACTAAGCCAGAAGGCCGTGTCCACCCCCTCCCCAGACTTTCAGGACAGGCCCTGGGACCTGTGACCCTACTCATTACAGCAAACGTGCAAAGTGACAAAACAAAGATAAAGTGCTCTAAAAAGTGTAGACGGGTATCTGATATCCTCCGCTAGGAAGGACCTTACCCTGATCCCCTGGGGCATTAGGCTCCAGACAGGGACTGAGGTACCAGACTCATGGCCATCCAGCCGAAGCCGGACGACCACCTTTCTCCAGAAGGTCTGCTGAAACAGACCCACCCAGGTACTTGGGACTATGGGACTCCCCCGAAGGGAGACCCCCCCAATAGAGGGCGGACCAAGCCAGAAGGCCTATGTCCACCCTCCCACAAGACTTTCAGGATAGGTCCGAGGACCGACACCCTACTCATCAAAACATGAAGTGACAAACGTGACACACACTTACCAATTATTAGATGTGGTGGCTGCATCAGTTTTCTTTGGCTTTTTCTCTTTGGCTTTCACCTGGTGATCTGGCCAGTAACACATCGTCGTTATTAGTGAGACACAACTGGGGCTTTCCCCCCATCCAATTTGCATGACAGGAGAGTGTGACCGGCTTTCAATGGAGCACATCTCATTGGCAGCCACAGAGGGGATTGCACAAGGGTCCTGTGCGTCTTTGGCTCTGTTTCAGGTCCGAATTGAGGCAAAAAATGATGGCCTGGTTTGTCCATCAAATGGAGAACAGGGATGCACCGGACCCCTGCTGTGAGCCACGTCCGCACTAAATGTAAACCCAGCCTGAAGGAATGATCTAAAGACCCACAACCATGGGCGTCCGCAGAACTTTTTCCAAGGGGGGGCATCATTTTAAGGCCACTCATGCTCTTTTAGACAATCTCATGAAAATCTTTCCACTGGAAATACATATGTGTTATATAAGAGATAATTCATCTTCACTTTGTATTGGAAGTTACTCTGGTGGCTGTGTTTCATGCCCATATAGCCTAGAGAATGTACATCTTTTTACATTGCAATACATCTGTTGTGGCCATATTTTGATCTCATACTGTCACTGTATAGGCTGTTTTCATCAAGATAAAAATATGGCAACAACAGATGTATGTAAAAAGATGTACATTCTCTAGGCTATATGGGCATGGTACGCAGCCACCTGGGTAACCTTGCGGACGCCCATGCTTTCAATCCAATACAAAGTGATAAGTGAAGAGGAATTATCTCTTAAAATGTATACACACACATATCTTTCTAGCAAATTGCAATTATAGCTCAGCTCAGCTGTCCCATTTTCCAAGCAAAGCAATATATTATTATATATAAAAATGCTCCTCCTGAGTCTTGCTGTTACCCGTGGTTCTTCACTGTGTATGCCTCAGTATTTTCTGTCTGTTATGATGATCCCCTAAGCCCAGGGCAGCACACTGGCAGGCGGCAGTGTATCACTGACTCTGACCCAGCCACTTGAGTGGGCGGGGCCAGTTCCATGCTGGCTGGATCTACACAACGCAAGTATGCTGGCAGCCAATGACTGGAGCGGAGCAGCCAAGGCGAGCATCACTTTGGATGATAGAGCTAGGGTGAGGGGGGCACGTCAGATGATAGATGCCAGAGTCTCAGCAGGGCCAGACTGGGAATAAAAACCAGCCCTGGAAAAAATTTCATGCTAGCCCCACAGCATTATAATACCAGCCCAACATCATTATTGTTCATGAAAGGGAAAACCATACATTTTAAAGGACATTTGATGAAGAGAGTATTATATATAGATATGAAATCACATAGGGCTTATATATATATATATATATATATATATATATATATATATATGTGTAAAAATGTATTTATTAAATTCCAGTTAAAGGTGGTAAGTGATCAATCATCAAGGGGGACCCCAGGAACTCAGAACGTGGGGGGGGGGCACCTTGTGCAGAAAGAATACACTAAGGTAAGGGGGGTGGGTTACTAATATAAAGAGGAAACCCTTTATATCACTGCCCCCTTACATTATCGTATTCACTCCCCCCTTACATCAGTGACCCCCGACTGGCCTGGCGGTGCTGTCACTGAGGTGCACTGTGCAGGGCTCAGTCAGTCGGCTACAGCTTGGTGGCTCAGGTTTTATCCTATAGTCTCCTGTCCACAGTCCACACAAGTCTGACTTCTCCCATGACCCCCATCCCGGTGGTGCTCCCACTCTTGACTCCTCTCCAGACTCCCTCAGAGACTGCAGACATGCTACAGGAGATGGTCAGAGACTGCAGACTTGATGCAAGAGCTCAATTTAGCCCCACTGTGCACATCAATGCAGCCCCTCCTGTGCCCATGTCCCAGTCTGCAGTCCCTGTCTGTGGGAAGGCGTGTTGCTGATGCTCGGTACGGTACCTTGCATGCCAGCAGGATATCCATGATGGCCAGTAGCAGGCAGGGTCTGTTCTCGTTTTGGATGGGGACGGTGCTCCTTCCAGAGGATCTGTTTGCTGTGAGATGGAGTGGTCCCTGGCCACCTGCACCTTCAGCCGTCCTCATTTTCCGCCCCCCGTCAGCCTGTCCTCTGGTCCTGGGGAAGTGGAGAGCTCGCTGTACACCTGTGTAAGGTAGGAGAGTACCTACACAGTGTGTGTTTGTTGCGTGGGGTGCAGGGGACAGAGGACACCACAGTGGGGAGGGTTGCAGGGGACAAAGGACACCACAGTGGGGAGGGTTGCAGGGGACAGAGGACACTACAGCGGGGAGGGGGGACAGAGGACACCACAGCAGGGGGGTTGCAGGAGACAGAGCATACTACAGTGAGGGGTGCAGGGGACAGAGCATACTACAGTGAGGAGTGCAGGGGACAGAGCATACTACAGTGAGGGGTGCAGGGGAAAGAGCATACTACAGTGGGGGAGGGGTGCAGTGCTGGGCACAGGTGAGGCTGCATTCTTTATGTAGCACACTCCTGAGCCCTGGGGACCGTGATGTAAAGAAGGGGCTTTCTGGGGACCCTGATGTAAGGAAAGTGGTCTCTGGGGACCCTGATGTAAGGAAAGGGGCTCCAGGGCCGGACTGGGGAAAAAAAACAGCCCTGGAAAAATTTTTTACAGCAGCCCCATAGCAAATGTCATGATTTTTCTAGTTCACAAAAAGGTGGGGAAAAAAACAAAACAAAACACAGAGACTACCTTCCACAGAATGAATACACTAAAGGGGTGGGGTTGTTGATATGGGGGGGGGCAAACCTTTATATCAATGCCCCCTTACTTTATTGTATTCACTCCCCCCTTACATCAGTGACCTCCCTTCAGACTGGCCTGGCGGCACTGTGACTGACCTCCTCCGAGGTGCACTGTGCAGGGATCAGTCAGACTGCTCCAGGTTGGCAGCTCTGGGTTTTATCCTATAGTCTCCTCTCCACAGCCCAGAAGTCTGGACTTCTCCCATGACCCCCATCCCGGCGGCACTCCCACTCTTGACTCCTATCCAGACTTCCTCAGAGACTGTGGACATACTACAGGAGATGATCAGAGACACAAGAGTTGGTCAGAGACTGTGGACATGATACAAGAGATAAATGCAGCCTCACCAGTGCCCATCCATGCAGCCGCACTGTGCCAACAATGTAGCCTCATCTGCAGCCTCGCCAGTGCCTTGATTACACACAGCAGGCATCTTTCAGGTGTCCAACGTCTTTCTTATCAATAAAGTGTTGACATTGTTCGTTAGGATGCTAGTGGCTAGAAGGTTCTAACACTGCACAATGAAAACCTGTGGCTTTGTATTACTAAAAGGTAGACTTGATCCATGCGCTGGCTTGTATACAATTTTATTCATTTTGGCAAGGCATCCCTGAAGAAACCTAAAGGCCACCTGATTGAAAAAAGGCTTCTGTAGACTCACCACTGCAACTTTGCTCTTACTAGAGACTTGCCACGCACATTTGCTACAAATTGGCAAAGTGTCAACTAGAATTTGTCCTTCAAGTACAATGCAAGCGTACAACTTGCCAGTGAAAACGTGCAGCAAGTTAACAAGCCTAAAGGCCCATACACACACGATACAAAAATCGGTAGTAAAATTGAATCCAAACTATCTGCCGATTTTTCAAATCGTTAGTACGGTGCTTTCGCCAGCCGATTCCGCTTTTTTTGTATGACAAAAGGCTGCACGTGCAGAGTATAACATTTTTGTCAGATGTGAACACAACATCCAATTTTCATTTAAATTAGTACGGTTTTCCCCTTAAAAAAAAAAAAAAAAAAAAAAAAATCATAAGAACCAGACTACGCATGCTCAGAAAAGAGAGAATACATACAAAACTATTCAACACATCTCGTCACTTCTAGAGTTGTATTCTGTCGTATGAGAATTTTCGTAGGGGGGGGGGGGGCGGTAACTTCTTCACTTTCAACATGAGACTAGCATGCAAAAAATAAAAAATAAAACGCACCAATGGCTGTCTGAAAATCGAATGTGTACGAGGCTTTACAATTCAACACTGACACAATTTATCCTTGCTATCTGGGCTGCTGGAGAGTTTGTGCTGTGGAAAAACAACAGACTTGCTGACTCGATCACCAGATGAAAATAGAAGACAAGAGGGCCTGAAAAGGAAACAAATACATCCATTGCATCTAAGAATTAGCAAGCTACAATATAATGAATGTTTGCTTTTGGAATGAGTACTGCTTTAAATGGAATTTAACGATTAATAAAATTTAAAGAAACTAAAAAAATAAGCAAAAAGCGTTTTCCAACATAATACATAAACATCATTAGAAATGCTTGCACCTTAACACGTGTCCTCTGGTGTGAATGAGCCCTTGGGGATTCAGAAATTCTGTGGGCTGAATGAAGGAAAATGAATAAATCTACAAAACAAATTCCTCCATCATTGTTAAAAGCATGGATGGACAATTCCCCCTAGCTGGGCTATTGTATTCTGGCAGCCGACACCCATTGGTGCCCATCAGTCTCCTTCACCAACAGAGCCTGCAGGACCATACACTGCTCGACTTTTTGCCAATTTAGAAGAGATTGGTCAAAATTTAGTATGTAGTAGAGTGTAGTATGGGCAGCTTTAAAGAAGGTAGGTATGGCTCTCAACACTTGTTCTCATTGTCCGCCTCTGTAAATAAAGTCTGTATCAAACAATAAATAACTATTGTTTCCTTATCACAAGCAGGAAAAACATGGCTGGCACCATCTCAATTGTCTATTTTCTTATCCAGCAGACATAGATTTGATTTGTACCTCTACCCTTCTACAGAAGATCACAGGTTTGTCAGGAGACAGAATCAATTAAAGGACAGCTGTGTTTTGTTATCAGACATCACCCCCACCTACCTGGCTGCAACACAAACTTTGCAAAGTGTTATCTAGCAATGGACATCAGATAGCAGTTTAACACACAAGTACAATTCCATTGCTGAAAGTTCTTTACATGTGCATGCACACTCATATTCATCCCAACTTTCTGGGCTATAAAAGAGGGACACATCTTTTTATTAAGAAAATATATATATATATTTTTTTGAAAAGTACAGCAATTAGGCTGCATACAAACTGACTAACTCTTGCCAAAATGCTGTAAAAATGCTGATCCTAGACACACACTGACTGGTAGATGAGCAAATATATGTAAACAGGGTTGGAGCCAGCCATAGATTTGAAAGATGAGTATATGACAGCTGCAGTTGTTCACACACAGTGCGTGCAAGCAGCGTTTGCAACCGACCACAAGAATCTACTGTCTATACCAGTCATTTCAACCAGGGTTCCTCCAGAGGTTGCTAGGGGTTCCTTGAACTGTGGCTGATGAACCAGCTATTTGATGATACCTACAGAGTTCAAGGTTTAGCACCACTTGGCAAAGCCAGCAGCATGACACCAAATATCTTTTTAGCTGTATTTAAGGTTGGCATTCTGAACACCACTATAAGGGGGGCATATTCCTATTGACCACCAATATCAGGAGCATTGTTCCTATTGAGCCTTGCTGATTTGGTTTTAGTAAGGGTTCCTCGACACATGAAAATAATTTTTTGTGGTTCCTCTAGGGCAGTGATGGTGAACCTTGGCACCCCAGATGTTTTGGAACTACATTTCCCATAATGCTCTACTATACTGCAGGGTGCATGGGCATCATGGGAAATGTAGTTCCAAAACATCTGGGGTGCCAAGGTTCGCCATCACTGCTCTAGGGTTAAAAGGTTAAGAAAGCCTGGTCTATACTGTGAATGTAGCCCTATGCAAACGGCACACAGGAAGATGGTGGAAGAACTCTCATAGCACGTCATGGGCCCTGGCAATGTAAAGAACAGCAATTACACAAAAGGGATAGATTATAACACAAATGGCAACATCTACAAAAAAACTAAAAAATATCAGTTTATGCCAGCTTTAAAGAGGGATTCCACCTACAAAAACAATATTATAAGCCAGCAGCTATAAATACTACAGCTGCTGACTTTTAATAAATGGACACTCACCTGTCCCAGGGTCCAGCGATGACGGCAACCGAGGCCGATCGATCTCTCGGCTGCTGCCGCCGCCATTCTCGGTGAGGGAATCAGGAAGTGAAGCGTTGTGGCTTCACTTCCCGGTTCCCTACTGCACATGTGCGAGTCGCGTAGCACAATGAGAATGGTCCACGCTGTCTCTGGGACCCGTGTGTGTCCCAGCAGATAGCGCGCCGAGACAGGAAACAGCATAGACTCCTGTGGGAGTCTATGCCCGGAAGTGGGTGCAAATACCTATCTTAGACAGGTATCTGCACCCCCCTCCCCCCTGAAAGGTGCTAACTGTGATACTGGAGGGGTGGAGGGTTCCGATGAGCGGAAGTTCCACTTTAGGGTGGAACCCGGCTTTAAAGCGGGATTCCACCCTAAAGTGGAACTTCCGCTGATCGGAACCCTCCCCCCCTCCGGTGTCACAATTGGCACCTTACAGGAGGGAGGGGGGTGGAGATACCTGTCAAAGACAGGTATTTACACCCACTCCCATGGGAGTCTATGTCATTTCCTGTCCTGCCACGCTGTCTGCTGGGACACACACGGGTCCCAGTGACAGCACGGACAATTCCTATTGCGCTGCGCGACTCGCGCATGCGCAGTAGGGGACCGGGAAGTGAAGCCAATTCGCTTAACTTCCTGATTCCCTCACCTAGAATGGTGATGGCAGCAGCCGAGAGCCGAGCGATTGATCAGCCTCGGCATCGCTGGAACCCGGGACAGGTGAGTGTCCATTTATTAAAAGTCAGCAGCTGTAGCTGCTGGCTTTTAATATTTTTTTTTTTTTTTTTTTTTAGGTGGAATCCCTCTTTAAGCTGGCCATAAATGGTTCAAACCTCAACCAGTTCAGCAGGGACCAGCAGATTTTTCATGCAATTATTGCCCCATCAACACATTGGTGGTTAATTACGAAAGACAAATCCACTTTGCACTGAAAGTGCGCTTGGAAGTGCAGTCGCTCTGAATCTAAGGGGTAGATCTGGTGATTTTATCATCCATTCATGTGCAAGCTAAAATGGTGATTTTTATTTTCCTTGCATGTACCCCTCGGATCTACAGCGATTGCACTTGCAATGCAAAGTGGATTTTCCTTTCGTAAATAACCCCCATGGGCTACTTTCACACTAGGGCATTGGGGGGCATTGGTGGTAAAGCGCCGCTAATTTTAGCAGCATTTTACTGTTGTTTTTGCGTCCCTTTTCAGCCACTAGCGGAAGCTTTTAACTCCCACTAATGGCCGAAAAGGGGTTAAATGTGCCCATAAGGTGCGCCGCCATTCCTACAGCGCCTCAAAGATGCGGCTTGCAGGACTTTTTTTGGCATCCTGCCAACGCACCACTCCAGTGTGAAAGTCAGAGTGTGAGAGGAGAGGCTCTTTATAGGCACTATTTTTAGCGCTATAGTGCCTGTAAAGGGCCTCAGTGTCAAAGTAGCCTACCTATGTTGAAGGGGGAATTGAGCAATTTTATTTTCTGCAATGAAATTTACGAATCCACTGTATTGCTTCTCCTGTGATAGTATAAAACCTAGCTTCTGCAGCATTTAAACTGAGCTGTGCATGCACAGCTCAACTCACTGGCACAGTACCTGTGTGCCAGGATGACTGGCTCTTGTGCATGACATGCTGGCCAATGGAGATGCTTGTAGACTGTCACCCAGATGGAGAAAGGGACCTGGACAGTTAGAATAGAGAGGAGGTAAGTATATTGCCTTTAGGTCCACTCTAAGGCCCGTACACATGATATGAAAATCAGAAGGGAAAATTCATAAGACAAGCTGTCTGTGGATTTTCAGATTGTTAGTACGGTGCTTTCGACATCCGACTTGACTTTTTTGTCAGACAAAAGCTGGATATGCAGGTTGTAACATTTTTTGTCAGGTGTGAACTTAAAGTGGAGTTCCACTCCCCCCCCCCCCCAAAAAAAATGTCATTAATGTGCATGAATAAAAATAAATAAATTTGGAAAATGTTTTTTTTTTTTAACTTACCTTTTTATGCCTGTTTCTATGTGGTCTGCCTCCTTCAGCGCCTGGGCTCCTGATGTCACTTCCCTCGGCACAGGAAGGGAGATCACCTCTCCCCCTCCCTCTAGGCAACCATCTGGGACAGGTCCCAGATGATTGCGTGGCCAGTCACGGCGTGCGGCTCGCGCATGTGCAGTGGGTGCCTGACTGTGAAGCCACAGCCAGGTGCCGCCCACAGTTATAATGCTGGCACCGCCGAGTGAAGGTGGAGATGAGCGGGGCTTTGATCCCCTGCATTGCTGGACCCTGGGACAGGTAAATGTCCAATTATTAAAGTCAGTAGGTGCAGTATTTGTAGCAGCTGGCTTTTAATATATATATTTTTTTAAGCAGAAACTTCGCTTTAATGTTCGATTTTCGGATGGTTGGTACAGAAATCGTCACACAAAAGTGGAAAGTACAAAACGCATGATTGAAATTAAGGAACGCCCGGGAAGAGTTTGGTCTTGTAAACTACCATTTGTAATATAGAATTAAAGGGGAGCTCCACCCTAAGGCGGAACTTCCGCTCATTGGAACCCTCCCCGCCTCCGGTGCAACAATTGGCACCTTTCAGGGGGGTGCAGAAACCTGTATAATACTGGTATTTTCACCCACTTCCGGGCATAGATAGCCGCAGAATCTGCGGGTATTTATGCCACTTCCTGTCCCTTCCCCGCTGTCTGCTGCGAAACACACGGGTCCCAGAGACAGCAGGGACCGTCGCACATGCACAGTAGGAAACCGGGAAATGAAGCCACAAGGCTTCACTTCCTGATTCCTATACCGAAGATAGCGGCGGCAGCACCCGAGAGCTGAGCAACAGATCGGCTTCGAGTGCCAACATCGCGGGCGTGCTGGACAGGTGAGGAGTGTCCATATTTTAAAAGTCAGCAGCTGCAGTATTTGTAGCTGCTGACTTTTTAAAAAAATAAATAAAAAACGGCGGAACTCCTGCTTTAACATTGGTGACGCGGTGTAGTGTCATATTTTGCTCCCCATCGTAGAATACTCCGGAAGTGACGTTGCGGCCAGAAATTTAGCACTGCGCATGTGCGGTGCATTCCAAACACTTGCGCCATGCGTTCCAAAGGAATTGCGACAATGCAGACTAGTGAAACCCTCAGATAATGTTGCGGAAGTGAGGGGAGGTAATCCCCTCCCCGAGCCACAGTTACCCGCTCTCTCTCCGCTCTGTCTAAAGTTAAGGTCACGATTACCTCCTAGAGTTGCCACTTCATCCCTTTAAACCCGAACACCTTTGAATTACACAGGTTCTGAGGCTAATTAAATTCAGGTAAGGTGCTAATTGAGTTTAATTACCACCTTACCAGCCACAGAACCTGTGTAATTAATATGTGTTCGGGTTTAAAGGGATGAGGTGGCAACCATACTCCCCTCACTCCCATGACATTATCTGACGGTTTCACTGAACTACATTGTCAGAAATCCTCTGGAATGCATGGTGCAAGCGTTTGGAACGCATCGCGCATGCGCAGTGTGAAATTTCTGGCCGCAACGTCACTTTCGCAGCATTCTACGATGGGGAGCAAAATATGACACTACAGCAGCAATTTATGAAATGTTGCAAAATGGGATAATGATGAAGCTGCTTTGCTGGTGATACTGATGTAGTTATGCCAAATGTATTTTAAAAGGCATTTGATTTGTACGATCTGAAAATTGCGAATCAATGCTTACCAAACTTCTACTAACACGAAATTTGCAGAAGGGCCCCAAAGGGTGGCGCTTGAGAAATGAACTTCCGCTTTATAGACTCATAGTACGTCACTATGTTTGTGTTTGTCAAACGACAATGTGCGGATAGTTAGTATGCTAGACAAAATCCTGCACATGCGCTTTTGACAAAAATTAGACGCTCGCTTTTGACAACAATCGAACCGTGTGTACGAGGCCTAAGTAGCTAATAATTGTTGAGAATACCTTTACACTTGTGTAGAGGTAGCAGTGGATGGGTGAGTGGCCTGAATGCATACGGTCTGTGTTATGGATGGCTAACCTGCATACCTGTCAAATTAGGATGCACAGCTGTGTCCCTGTAGATTCACATGGGCGGCCTGCAATCAGCACCTGGCAGCTCCCACAATATATACAACCTATTCAGGGTGTGCAGATCTTGGGGTTTGTGTGTATGAGGCCTAAGGCTGGGTTCACAGGTCCGGCTGCATTTTGGTGTCCTGTGCATTTGTGTTCACCAGTTCAGGTGCAAAATTTCCTCGAATTTTCATCTGAATTGGACCCAAAAACACACAGGACCTTGTTTGAATTCACACCGCAGCCACCCTGGACATATGTGAACAAGCTCCATTGAAAGCCGGTCACACTCACATTATGCGGCGGCACAGTGGTGTAGCGGTTAGCACTCTCAACTAGCAGTAAAAAGAGTCACTGGTTTAAATCCCAACCACGACACTACCTGCCTGGAGTTTGCATGTTCTCCCTGTGCCTGCGTGGGTTTCCTCTTGGTACTCTGGTTTCCTCCCACACTCCAAAGACATGCAGGTGGGTTAATTGGCTTCTGTCCAAAATTGGCCCTAGTATATGAATGGGGATCTTGGATTGTGAGCTCCTTGAGGGTAGAGACCAATGTGAGTGTGCAATGTACAGGGATAGGGGTAGACACTCACTCAGGTTGAACTGGATGGACTAGTGTCTTTATTCAACCTTACAAACTGTGAAACTATGCGAATTGGATGCAGTGCAAAATGCATCCATATTGATTATATGTGAACCCAGCCTTGGGCGTCTTTCACACTTATGCTACTCTAAAGTTGCGTGATTTAGCGGCCGCGATTTTGACAAGACAGTCATACGACTGTGGATCCGACTTTGCCCCAGGACTTGAAGTACGACTTGAATGAGCAGGGACGCTAATTTTATTAAAGAGGAAGTAAACCCTGATGAGTTTACTTCCTCTTTCATTCCCTGCAAAGGCAAAGCATAATGGATTACTATGCATCGCATAGTAGTCCATTATGTGTCACTTACCTGACACAGGTGCCAGCGAAGTCACCGCTGTCGCCTGTAGTCTGGCGCATCCATCTACTCAGTGGGTCTCGCTGCTCCACCGCCGCGATTACGTCACTCCCGCGCATGTGCACGGGAGCCGCCATGCGCGCCATCTTCGACGTTGGCGGTGCCGTGCTCAGTGCGCCTGCGCACCGCTGTCTATGGCGCATGCGCCGTAGACAGCGGTACCTGTTTTTCGGCAAATACGGTTTAGGAGATATTTCTTGGACCTATAGGTAAGTCTTAATCTAGACATCGGAGAGCGGGAGAAGAGAGCAGAGAAGTCGGAAAAGACCCCCAGAACTGCTTAGTAAATTACTTTAAAAACCTGTGTAGTGTGTTTTTTTTATTGACACTTTCTTTCCCCCAGGTGAATGGGTAGGGGTACGATGTACCTCATACTCATTCACATAGGGTGGGGGGCTGGGATCTGGGGGCCCCCTTATTAAAGGAGGTTCGAGCTTCTGATAAGCCCCCCCACAGACCCCGACAACCAAAGGCCAGGGTTGTCGGGAAGGGGCCACTGTCCTCATCAACATGGGGGCAAGGTGCCTTGGGGTGGGGGGCAGGGCCCCTTGCTTCAAAGCACCCACTCCCCATGTTGAGGGCATGTGGCCTGGTACGGCTCAGGAGGGGGCGCACTCGCTCGTCCTGACTGGCCAGGCTGGTGCTCGAATAAGGGTCTGGTTTGATTTTGGGGGGAACCCATGCTGGTTTTTTTCTTAAAAAAAAAATTGCCATGGAGTTCCCCTTTATGCACAAGTCGCATGCCAAAGTCAGATCAGTTAATACGGTATCCGACTTTGATCCGACTTCAGAAAAAAAGTAGTGCAGGAACTACTTTGAAGTCGGCACGACTTAAATTCACGCCAATATGAATGGTATGAATCGCATGACTTGTCATGCGATTTTGCAGTCCAAAATCATGGGACAAGTCGTACAAGTGTGAAAGGGGGCTAAGTCAGATTTATAGCTCAAGTATTTTTCAAGAACTTGCAGGGCAGGTTCACACTATCAATTGGCTAGGAATGCGCTGCATGTTCCTGTGCAATTCTGTGCAAAGTGATTTGAGACCATTCATTCTGAGTGGGCTCAAATCGCACCAAAGTAGTGCATGCTCTACTTTTGGAAACGCACTGCAACCAGATTGTATGATACTTTTGTACCATGTGAAAACAGCCAGGCAAACGCACTGCATTTGGGGTGTCATTAACTTAATAATGATACCTGCTGCAGATCTCAAGGGCAGTGCATTTTGAACATGATGCGGGAAACATGCATGGTTTGTGTGTTTCCCGCACCGCATTCTAGCAGAATCCGGGGTTCATATGTGAAGAAAGGCCATAGAAAGCAAGGGGATTGCTATGTTTGTAATGTTATCATGCTCAGCTACAAAAGCACCAGGTGCAAAGCGGCCTTTAGCCCCCTTTCACATTTGTGCAACTTGTCCTGCAACTTGGCACTGCAAAGTCGCATGACAAGTTGTACCCCATGATTTCCAATGCGTACCGTTTCATATCTGTGTGACTTTACTTCAGCCCTGGAAGATTTGGCTGCTTTATGACCAAGCCATTTTTTGCGATTTGGCACTGCGTCACTTTAACTGACAATTATGCGGTCGTGCAATGCTAAACCCAAACAATTGATGCCCTTTTTTCCCCACAAATAGAACTTTCTTTTGGTGATATTTGATCATCTCTGCGTTTTTTATTTTTTGCGCTATAAACAAAAAAGAGTGACAATTTTGAAAAAAAAAACAATATTTTATTATTTTTGCTATAATAAATATCCCCATTTTTTCCTCAGTTTTGGCTGATGCGTAGTCCTCTACATATTTTTGGTAAAAAAAATTGCAATAAGCGTATATTGATCGGTTTGCTCAAACGTTATAGCATCTTCAAAATAGTGGAAAGATTTATGGCATTTTTATTATTTTTTACTACGGTAGTAATGGTGATCAGTGATTTTTATTGGGACTGCGACATTATGGCAGACAAATTGGACACTTCTGACACATTTTTGGGACCATTGGCTATAAAAATGTGCTGATTACTGTAAAAATGGCACAGGCAGGGAAGGGGTTAACACTAGGGGAGATCATTGGGTTAAGTGTGTTCCCTGTGTGTTTTTAACTGTAGGGGGAGGGGACTGACCTAGAGGCATTGATGGATCGTGGTTTCTAGCTATTAGGAATTCACGCTCTGTCTCTCCTCGCGGAACAGAAATTTGTGTGTTTACACACACACGTCCTTGTTCTGCCTCTCGTGCCCGCGATCACTCCTGCTCTCAGGTCATCACGACCATCAACACCCCTCCGAGTGCAGCGGGCGCGTGTGCCTGCTATCCCGCTTAAAGGAGCCGACGTATAGCTACGACGGCTCGCAGGATCGTGCTGACCTGCTGCCATATAATGATGGCGGTTGGTCGGCAAGCAGTTAAAACAGTTCCTGCACTACTTTGGTCTGACTTTTATGCGACTTGAGGTCAATAGACCTCAAGATTACACAGGCATTGCTTCAGTTTGCACTAGTGTGTATGGGGTCTTAGGCTGGATTCGCAGAGGCCCCCGAGGTCCGGCTGCAGTTTGCAGTCCAGAGTCTGGTGCAAATGTTCTATTTACCGGTTCAGGAGCAAATGTTTCCCTGAATTCGCCCCTGAACTGGACCCAAAAACACACAGGGCCCTTTTCAAAACTGCACCGCGCCCGCCCTGGACGTGTGTGAACCTGCTCCAATGAAAGCCAGTCGCATTCGCATTAATGTGAACCCAGCCTTAGGCCTTCAAGCTACAAATTATCATCTCCTGAAAGGCAAAATCATAAATTTCCTCTCCAAAATGTATTTTTTGAGGTAAAGAACTAAAAATAAAATCCCACAAAGTATGTCACTCCTCAGTCATACTTCCATGTCAGCCACGTGATTTATTATCTACCCTGCCAGGCAGAAATCCAACAACCTGACCATAGCAACCCCCCAAGGCGGGAAAGTGCAAAGCCGTGATTGGGTAAGGGCCGTGGGTGCCACCCTTCCATCCAAGTCTACTTTAGAGGGCCGGAGTCAGTTGCCCCGCCCTGTACACGCGCAGCTGGCTGTTCTTCGTGTGAGGCGGTCAGTCCCTGGCGGTGTCTGTGAGGAGAAGACGTATGACAGGTGAGTGCGGAACGCCCGACTATGTGTTTGTTTTGTAACTATGTTATGTTATGTTATTTACAATTCCTAATGGGAGTTACATTACGGTGAGCCCCGGGCGCATGGTTATGGGGTGATATTTCGGGGTTGTTCTGGGCCGGTAATGTCGGTTGGGGGTTGTGCCGAGTTCCAGAACTTTGGCTGCCGCCTGTCTGGCCGTTCCGTCACATTGCACGGAGTTCCATGGATAACGGTTCTGTGCGGTGAGCACAGGCCTTGTCCGCCTCCTCCTATACCACGTTTTATCAGCGAGGTCCATGGGGAGGGGGGAGACACTTTCACATAAATGGATGTTTGTATTATCACCTGTTTTCTATTCGTTTTGTAACGTATAAAATACAAGTAGCGGAACTTATTGGCACTTTGAGCGAGTTTGGACCTAAAACCAAACTTGTACAAAAAAAAAAGTTCGACTTTTTTTTGCTAGACAATTACGTGGAACACCCAAACATTTTTGTTTCTCAGGTGTCTTAACGCCTGAGAAATGTGTGTGTATATGTGTGTATGTATATATGTGTATGTATATATATATGTGTGTGTGTGTGTGTGTATATATATATATATATATAATTTTTTTTTTTTTTTAAGATAGCACACAGTATACATCCTAGCAATCAAGCCTTATAATACATTTCATGTTGTTGGGAATGACATGACTGATAGGTAATTAACTATGAAAACTTTACAATATTTTTTAAGTGCAGCAATCCCTGGACTTTTTCTTTATATATGGCCTTTGTGAAGGCTGGATTGCTAGCACTAGGACATATATCATGTGCTGTCTACCACACCTAAGAGAAAATAATTATATAATGGTGTGTGTGTGTGTGTGTGTGTGGCTTCCAAGTAATTGTCAAGAAAAAAAAAGGCTTGTTTATAGACTTTTAACTTCTAAGCAGCAAGATGTCAGGAAAAAGCTGCAGTTAGCAAGTGGTTAAAGCGGTAGTAAACCCGTTAATTTTTTTTAATTTTTATTTTTTTCTAAAAAAATTTTTTTACCACCTGCAAAGCAAAAGGCATAATGAGCTAGTATGCATCGCATACTAGCTCATTATGAAATACTTACCTTAGAACGAGGCCCCGACATCTGGCCCGATCCACGCCAAGGGAGCTGACATGTTCCCTCTGCGTTTCTTCCGGGTATCGCGGCTCCGGCGCTCTGAGTGGCCGGAGCCACGATATCGTCACTCCCGCGCGGGAGATTTGATCCCGGCCGGTCGGCCACTGCCGGATTTTCAGCCGAGAATCCCCTTGTGCGCATGCGCCGCTGCAGTCAGCGGCGCATACCGAGGGGAATATCTCCTAAACCATACAGGTTTAGGAGATATCTTTTTTTACCTACATGTAGCCTTATAGGCTTTCCTGTAGGTAAAAGTAAAAAAAAGAGTATAAAACCACTTTAACTAGAAAATGCATTTCCTGGAGAAAATGCGTGGGAATGCTTATTATTACACAGGATTTATATAGCGACAACAGTTTGCGCAGCGCTTTACAATATGAGGGCAGACAGTACACTTAAAATACAAATCAATACAGGAGGGATCAGAGGGCCCTGCTCCTTAGAGCTTACAAACTAGAAGGGAGGGTCAAGTTGAAACAACTGCTCCCTCAAAACTGTCATACTATCATATTTCTCTATTATAAATCGGTACATGGTGCGTCTGTGCTCCCCCCCCCCCCCACCGCCCATCACTGTGTATAAGAAGCTTTTGTAACCATGGAAACAAAACAGACAAAAGCCTGGATGCCCTAAATTTAATGCATTTTTCTGAAATGATCGCTAAACTTCAGCTTTTTCACAAAAACTGTATAAGATATCAAACTGAAAAGAGAGAGCCAGATAGCTGAACATTTTAAAGTAAGTTTGGCGTCTAGGTGAAAGTATCAAGGAGCTGAAACTTTTGGTAGCGGAAGATTTTAAGGATTTTAAGCATCCTTTCATTGATGTCAGTGTTAAAAAAAAGTGTTAAAAAGCTTAACATTTTAAAAAGTATAAATAGAAAGAAAAAAAGTTGAAGTCAAAACGTACGGAATAAAAAAATGATTAAAGCGGAGGTCCACCCTAAAGTGGACCTTCCGCTCATTGGAATCCCCCCCCTCTGGCGCCACAATTGGCACCTTTCAGGGGGGAGGGGGGAGCAGGTACCTGTACAGTACAGGTATCTGCACCCACTTCCGGCATAGATTCTCCAGAAGGTACGCCCCTTTCCTCAGAATCTACGCCCCTTTCCGAAAGTCCCCCGCTGCCTGCTGGGAAACACAGATCCCAGAGACAGCGGGGACCATCCTTATTGCGCAGCGCGAGTCGCGCATGCGCAGTAGGGAACCGGGAAATGAAGCCGAAAGGCTCCACTTCCTGATTCCCATACCTAAGATGGCGGCGGCAGCACCCGAGAGACGATCGAGAGATCGGCTTCGGGTGCCGACATCGTGGGCGGGTAAGTGTCACTATTTTAAAAGTCAGCAGCTGCGGACTCCCGCTTTAATAAATAAAAAAAATAGGAAGCTCAAAGTACTAATAAGTTCCTCTACATGTATTTCTATGGTGTTTTTATGCATTACAAAACTAAACCAATAGACACAGGTGATAAAATCACCTTTTCACATAAAAGGATGTTTGTATTATCAGCGCCTGAAATGTCTCCGTTTACCCTCCATGGACCTTCCTGAGATTAAAAAAAATATATATATATTTTTTTTGTCTCTTCTTCCTCTATCACTGCGGTCTATTCTTCTTGCAGAGACCCTAGAGAATAAAATGGTGGTTAAAAAAATTGTCACTTTTTGCACAGCGGTTTTTTTAAACATACATTTTTTTTTTTTCATTAAAAAATACACTTAACCCCTTCCCTACCAGCCACCATAGTTAAACTGTGGCAGGTTGGCTCCCCTGGGCGAACCATAGCTATACGTAAGCTCGCCTTTTGACCACTAGGGGACTTGCCCGCGGCCCCCATTCCTGATCTGATGCGTCTGCCCGGCGGTTTGCGATGACCGTCTGGCACCTGCGATTGCTCCACACGGAGATCTGTCAATGTAAACAGATCTCTGCTGTCAGGGGTGAGTAGAGCGATTTGTTGTTCATATTAAGTATGAACAAAGGTTCCCTCTCACCCAGTCAGTCCTATTTCCCTACAGTTAGAATCACTTCCTAGGTAACATTGTTAACCCCTTGATTGCCACTACTGTTAACCCCTTCCCTGCCAGTGACATTTAAACAGTAATCGGTGCATTTTTTATAGCACTGATCGCTGTATAAATGGCAATACTCCCAAAAATGTCTAATGTGCCCCATCTGTCCGCCATAATGTTGTAGTGCCGATTTAAAATCGCTGATATAAATAATAATAAAAAATGCCATAAGCCTTTCCCCTATTTGATTTGCACAAAAGTTATAGCATCTACAAATCAATAAACGCTTATTGCGATTTTTGTATTTGTAATTTTTATTTTTTTATTTTTTTTATATTACCTACCAACAATTTGTAGAATGTATATGGGTCTAAAAACTGAGGCAAAAAATGAACCCCATTTAAAAAAATAAATAAAAAAAAAAGCTATTATAGCAAAAAGTACAAAATGTGTTTTTTTTTTCTTTTTTCAAAATGGTCGCTTTTTTTGCTTTTAGCACAAAAATAAACCACAGAGATGATCAAATTCCACCAAAAGAAAGCTCTATTTGGGGGGAAAAAAGGACATCAATTTTGTTTGGGTACAACGTCGCACGACCGCACAATTGTCAGTTAAAGAGGAAGTAAAGACACATTAAACTTTTAACTAAAAAAAAATGCAACCTGCAAGGCAAAGGCATAATGAACTAGTATGCATAGCATACTAGCTCATTATGAATAACTTGCCTGACAACGAAGCGGTCCTCCATCTTCATTTTTGCTGCTGCCATGTATCCCGGAGTGACTTCCGGGTCTCGCTGCTCCGGCTCTGTGATTCGCCAGAGCTGCGATGACGTCACTCCCACGCATGCGCACGGGAGCAGTCACGAGCGCCATATCGCCGTGATCTGCGGCCTGCCCAGTGCGCCGTAGACAGTGCTGGCTGTCTTTTTGTAAATATCTCCTAAACTGTATAGGTTTAGGAGATATTTCTTGGACCTACAGGTAAGCTTAATCTAGGCTTACCTGTAGGTTAAAGTGGTTTGTAAGGGTTTACAACCACTTTAAAGGGATTGTTGTGATTGCAGTGTTGAATCGCAAAAAGGCCTGATCATTGAGCAGCCAAATCTTCCGGGGCTGAAGTGGTTAAACAAAACCTCTCTTTTTTTTTTGTATGTGTAAAATGTTACACCGAGTAAATGGATATCTAACCTGTCGTTAAAAATTGCGCACAGTCGTGGAATGGCGACTAACTTCTGTATTTAAAAAACAAATAGAAAAAACATTTCCATAGAAAATTCTGCCGATTATGAGTTTAGCGTTGGAAGAGGTCTAGTACTAGCATTATTGCTTACTCAGACATTTGCAATGATGCCTTACATGAGTGTTACAAACACCGTTTACGTATGTGGGTATGACTTATGTGTTCGCTTGGGGACAAGGCACTTACATTTTTGTAATGTAAACATCCCTTGTGATAACAATACAACATGACAAGTCCTATTTATGGAGAGATCTGGGGTCTAAAAGAACCCCAAATCTCTCCTTTTCCCTAAACCCATTCATGCGTAACCCCATTTCTGACATTTGTTGCTTACAAGTTAACCACTTGCTGACCAGCCACTGTCATACTGCGGCAGGTTGGCACGATCCCGCAAACCGTCGTAGCTATATGTTGGTCCCTTTAAGCAGAATAGCAGGCACGTGCCCCCGCTGCACAGCGGGGGTGCTGATGCTCGTGACTGGCGATCGCAATGACCGCCGGCCACAAGCGATTGTGGGCACGAGAGCCAGAACAGACGTGTGTAAACTAGCACATCTCAGCATTGAGCGAGAGAGAGAGATCGTGAGTTCTTGAGCTGGGAACTATGATCTCTCATCTCCTATAGTCAGTCCCAGACCCTAAAGTTAGAACAGTTAACCCCTTCATCACCTCCAAGTGTTAACCCCTTTCCTGCCAGTGACATTTTTACAGTAATTTGTGCATTTTTATAGCACCGATCTCTGTATAATTGTCAATCGACCCAAAAATGTGTCAAGTTTCTGCCATAATGTCAGTCTCGATAAAAATCGCAGATCGCCGCCATTGCTAGTAAATAATAAAAATGCCGTAAGTGTATCCCTTTTTTGTACTCTATAACTTTTGCGCAAACCAATATGTTTTTTTTTTTTTTATCAATATGTAGAATACATGGCCTAAACTGAGGAAAAAAATTTGCTTAAAAAAAAAAAAAAGCTTTTACAGCAAAAAGTACACAATATTGTGTTTTTCTAAATTGCCACTTTTTTGTTAATAGCGCAAAAAAATACATACTACAGCAGGGGTTGACAAATTTGCTTGGAATCTAGGAGCCAGCTTAAAAAGTTAGGAGCCAGGTCCGTGACGGCGATCCGGACCTGTCCCTGGCCTGACATGGAGACAAGTGAGGGGAAGATAGCAGCGCCGTCGCCGCCGCCCCCCCCCTACCCCCCCGTCTCCAAGTCATTGCCCATAGCTCTTAGAGGGACATTTTATTTATTTTTTTCAAATGACAATTTTTTTTTCAATTGCATTTTAGTGTAAATATGAGATCCGAGGTCTCTCTGACCCCAGATCTCATATTTAAGAGGACCTGTCATGCTTTTTCTATTACAAGGGATTTTTACATTCCTTGTAATAAGAATAAAAGTGACACAACATTTTTTCTAAAAGAACAGTGGAGAAAAAAAAAAATAATAATTTTTAAACGCGCCCTGTCCTGCCCGCATATAAAATCGGTGTTCGAACCACACATAGGAGGTAGCGCCGTGATCGGTAGAGCGAGAGCATTAATTCTAGCCCCAGATCTCCTCTGTATCTCAAAACGTGCAACCTGTAGAATTTTTTTAAACGTCGCCTATGGAGATTTTAAAGGGTAAAAGTTTGTCGCCATTCCATGAGCGGGTGCAATTTTGAAGCGTGACATGTTGGGTATCAATTTACTCGGCGTAACATTATCTTTCACAATATAAAAAATAATTGGGCTAACTTTACTGTTGTCTTATTTTTTTATTAACTAAATTATTTTTCCCAACAAAAGTGCGCTTGTAAGTCCGCTGCACAAATACGGTGTGACAGACAGTATTGCAACAACCACCATTTTATTCTCTAGGGTGTTAGAATAAAAAATATATATAATGTTTAGGGGGTTCCAAATAAAGGGAAGAAGAGGCAGGTAATATAAAACAGGCAGAGGAAACTTCATTAACATTGCTGGTTTGTCATACCAACTGCGACCACAAGAGGGCGCCAGATTCCATAAGGAATCATAGGACCGCAGAAGGCCTCAAAGCCGCGGCCTAAATTTTCGGCCGTCGGCGGAACGGCCCGACGCGATCACGCTGGGGGGGTCCACAGAGACAGGATACCCCCAGCTGTGCTGCCCCAGGCGCGAGGTCGCTATTTCTAGTCGCCAATGCGACCTGGCGCCCGGGTTTTGTCGAGCCCTGTACTACAGTTAGAAAAATACCACCGAAAGAAAGCTCTATTTGTAGGAAAAAATAGGACGTCAATTTTGTTTGGGTAAATCATCGCACGACCATCATCGCACGACCGCACAATTGTCAAATCGATGCAGTGCCGTATCGCAAAAAATGGCCGGTCATTGAGCAGCTAATTCTTCCAGGGCTGAAGTGGTTAAAATCCATAATTTTTTTTCTCTTTTACTTGAAACCCTCAAACATTATATTATATATTTTTTTAGCAGAGAAACGAGAGAATAAAATGGCTGTCATTGCAATATTTTGTCACACTGTATTGTGCAGCGGTCTTTCAAGCGCATTTTTTTGGGAAAAAGACACTTTCACAAATTAAAAAAAAAAAAAACTAAACTGTAAAGTTGGGCCCCCCCCCTTTTTTTTTTTTTTTGTATAATGTGAAAATGTTAACGCTAAGTAAATAGATGGCTAACATAGGTGTGAATAGATAGTTTTTCAGGCAGACCTGATCGGACAGACCGGTGGACCTGATCAGAAAAAGCCCTTTCCACATTTTGCTGTAAGGGAAAAAAAAAGTGTTTACATGGCTCGAACCGGAAGTGGCATCAACGTCGCTCCAGTTCTCCAAGGGCATAGATATCTAACAATTGCTTCTTTCTATGGAAAAAAAACCCTGCCAATGCATAATGATTCTCGGAGCTACTGATTGGTAATGTTAGCCCAGGAACCACCAGCGCACTCACTTCTAAAATGAAAGTTGTGGCAAATCCGCCTTTGGGATCACTTGCATGGGAAAGTGCCTAACTAAAAAAAAGATACCTGGGGTTATGGCATCTAGCTGAAGCCATAACCCTGGTATTGTCAAACTAATGACGTATAGTTACAGCGGTCGGTAAGTGGTAAAGTGAACAAAAAATATTTGTAACTACTTAAGTTGAGTTCAGTTGAAAGATGCTGAAAAGAAAAATGCAGCCATTGCATCGCTTCATGATAAGGCACTGCGTTACTTTATCTGCTTCTGGACTGCCCCACAAACATTTACTGCAGCAGGGCGGCCTCTGCCCGAAATTGGGTACCCGCACCGTCAATCATTTCCGAGGCGGACAGAACGCTGGTCTGCCTATGTAAACAAGGCAGCTTGTCGTTCTGTGGCGAAGACAAAGATCCTTTGTTTCTGCTACACAGGAACACGGAGCTCTGTCTTAAAGTACAAGCATCCCCCACACAGTTAAACACTCTAGGGACACATTTAAAGCCTTTGATCGCCCCTGATGTTAACCCTTTCCCTGCCAGTGTCATTAGTACAGCGACAGTGCATATTTAGCACTGGTCCCCCAAAAATGTTTCAATTGGTGTCTGATTTGTCTGCCACAATGTCGCAGTCCCGCTAGAAGTCGCTGATCGCCGTCATTACTAGTAAATTAAATATTACATAAAATGTCCCATAGTTTGACGCTATAACTCTTGTGCAAACAAATCAATATACGCTTATTGGTGTGTTTTTTTTTTTGTTTTTTTTTTAACGTGCAGCAGAATACATATTGGCCTAAATTGAAGCACTTTTTTTTTCTCTTATGTTCACTGACTGACACAGCTCCTCTCTTATGCATTGGGTTGTTGCGACACGTTTAGGAGAGGACAAGGCATAACATGTTAAAGTGGTTGTATACCCAAATTTTTAACTTTTACCTACAGGAAAGCCTATAACAAGGCTTACCTGTAGGTAAAAAAAAATATCTCCTAAACCTGTTCGGTTTAGGAGATATTCCCCTCGGTATGCGCCGCTGACTGCAGCGGCGCATGCGCACAAGGGGATTCTCGGCTGAAAATCCGGCAGTGGCCGACCGGGATGAAATCTCCCGCGCGCATGCGCGGGAGTGACGATATCGCGGCTCCGGCCACTCACAGCGCCGGAGCTGCGATACCCGGAAGAAATGCAGAGGGAACATGTCAGCTCCCTTGGCATGGATCGGGCCAGATGTTGGGGCCTCGTTCTAGGTAAGTATTTCATAATGAGCTAGTATGCGGTGCATACTAGCTCATTATGCCTTTTGCTTTGCAGGTGGTAAAAAAAAAAAAAAAAAAAATTGCGGGTTTACTACTTTAAGAAAAACACAACTTTTTCTTAAAGTAGTCCCTTGGGTAACAACCCCCCAGCCTGCCATGCAGCCTCAGTTTTATTTTTCCTAGTGAAGGAGAGAAGGACCTAGGAACCCTGCGGGCCCATCAGTCCATGTTTTTTCTGCAGATGCTTTGCTTTTTGCGCAAGACTGAAAATCCTGTGATCTGCTATCAACAGTCAGCTGCGTGACAGGCTGGATACCTTTATCCTTGTAGTCTCCCCAGGCTGGCCAGCGAGCATGTGTAGACCAGAGCTAAGCGCTGGGTCGGCCATGACGTACCTCAGCTCCAGAGGTGGTCGGTGAGCGTTAACGATCTGGGACACACATATTACCGAGCTACTGATGTCTGCATCAGTGTGCCGGCCCAACAGCCACCCCGTACTGATTGGAGAGTGGGTCTGTGATGGAATGTCTGCAAGCTCTCCCTGCCTCGGTGGGGCTGAGCAGCTGGGCATTCCCTGGGAGGTCCCTCACCTCCCTCTCTTCTCTCCCTGTCCGTATCTTCCCTCCCCCTTCCTGTGGGGGATGCTGCATGTGGCTGCTGAGCAGTGTGTGTCTCATGTCCAGGGGCTCTCCGGGGGGGAGGGTGCTCTCACCTGGGGGGGGGGAACTGCGCTGGCTGGCTGTGCCCTTGTCTTTTCTTTATAGTACATTATAGGACACAGAGTCTGAAGTAATTGGTGGGTTATAGGCCTACCTTCAGGTGTTGACACTGGTATAACCAATACAGGAAGTTGACTCCCCTATATAACCCCTCCTCCTTCCAGGAGCACTCAGTTTTTTTGCCAGTGTCTAAGGCAGGGCTCGACAAAACCCGGGCGCCAGGTCGCATTTGTGACTAGAATTAGTGACCTGGCGCAGCACAGCTGGGGGTATGATGTCTCCGCGGACCCCCCCGATGCGATCCCGTCGGGCCGCGGCGGCCGGTAATTGAGCCCCTGGCTTTGAGGCCTTCTACAGTCCTAGGGTTCCTTCTTGAATCTGGCGCCCTCTTGTGGTGGCCGTTGGAATTGCAACCAGCAATGCTAATGGATGCAATGCTAATTCCCCTGCCTTGCCAGCCTTTCTTCCTTCCCTTTACTCAGAACCCCTAAACATTATATATATATATATATATATATATATATATATATATATATATATATATATATATATATATATATATAATATTTTATTCTAACACCCTAGAGAATAAAATGGTGGTCGTTGCAATACTGTCTGTCACACTGTATTTTCACAGCGGACTTACAAGCACACTTTTGGGGAAAATGTATTTAATAAAAAAAAAAAAGACAACAGTAAAGTTAGCCCAATTTTTTTTTTATATTGTGAAAGATAATGTTACGTCGAGTAAATCGATACCCAACATGTCATGCTTCAAAATTGCGCCCGCTCATGGAATGGCGACTAACTTTTACCCTTTAAAATCTCCATAGGCGAAGTTTAAAAAATTCTACAGGTTGCACTTTTTAAGTTAGAGGAGGTCGGGGGCTAGAATTATTGCTCTCACTCTACTGATCGCATCGATACCTCACATGTGGTTTGAACACCGCTTTCATATATGCGTTCGCTTCTGCATGCAAGCTTGGCGGGACAGAGCGCGTTTAAAATATATATATTTTTTTATTATTTAAACTTTTATTTTTATTTTTTCACTTTTCTTTAAAAAAAAAAAATTGTCACTTTTTTATTCCTATTACAAGGAATGTAAAAATACCTTGTAATAGAAAAAAGCATCACAGGTCCTCTTGTATATGAGATCTGGGGTCAGAGAGACCTCACATCTCATATTTACACTAAAATGCAATTTAAAAAAAATGTGTCATTTGAAAAAAAATAAAAAAAATAAAATGTCCCTCTAAGAGTTGGAGACAGGTGAGGGGCTTGGGGCTATCTTCCCCTCACTCGTCTCCATGTCAGGCCAGGGACAGGTCCAGATCGCCGTCACGGACCTGGCTCCTAACTTTTTTAGCTGGCTCCTAGATTCCAAGCAAATTTGTCAACCCCTGGTCTAAGGTGTTGGTCACGAGTGAAGATGTGCTCTGCGGAGCTCCAGGAGGGATCCATGCTGGATTTAAAGAAACCTCCACAATCAGATCCATCCTTGCCACTGAGGCCATGGGATGGTACCTGGACCTTGATGCAAAACGAGGTTTTGCCTGTAATGCTTCTCTTTGAGAGCTGGACCCTTTGAACCAGGGCGCTTTTTGGTCTTGCTACATTTCCTAAAGCTGTCCTGAGGGGTTCTATACAAGGCCCAAAGGAGCGGAACCCCTTATAAAAGGGCCCCAGTTTTTGAGCGTGTTTAAACGCAGCCCGCCGTGATGGGTGAAAGTTGGATCTGTCAAATCGGCAGTATCCTGCCGCGAGGACAAGGTAAGGGAAGCAGCTTTGCTTTTTCCTTCAATATATCTTATATGCCTTATAAATGTCTCCTCTATAAGTAGTAACTTGCACTACCTATGATGTGTCTTGGTGCAGCTCTGTCTCAGAACGTGTGGTCCCAGTGGCAGAGGTGGGTTCTTACTATAGATCTTGTGGGATTTGCGGACATGCCCCGGACCAATTGTCAGCCTAAGGACCAGAGGTCTTTTTACAATTTCGCACTGCACTGCTTTAACTGGTAATTGCGCGGTCATGGAATGTTGTACCCCAACAAAATTTGCGTCCTTTTCTTCCCACAAATAGAGCTTTCTTTTGATGGTATTTGATTGCCTCTGCGATATTTCTTTTTTACGATCTAAAAGGAAAAAGACTGAAAATTAAAAAAATATATATATTTTCTACATTTTGTTATAAGAAAAATCGAATAAACTAAATTTTAGTCATACATTTAGGCCAAAATGTATTCAGCAACATGTCTTTAGTGAAAAAAATGTCAAGCGTATATTTATTGGTTTGCGCAAAGGTTATAGCGTCTACAATCCAGAGTACGTTTTCTGGAATTTACACAGCTTTTAATTTATGACTGCCTATTTCATTTCTTGAGGTGCTAAAATAGCAGGGCAGTACAACCCCCCCCCCCCCCCCCCCCAAATGACCCCATTTTGGAAAGTAGACACCCCATGAAAATTGCTGAGTGGCATGTTGAGCCCATTGAATATTTTTTTTGAAAAAAAATTATAAAAAGTTGTCACTAAATGATATATTGCTCACACATGCCATAGTTATATGTGGAATTGCACCCCAAAATATATTCTGCTTCTCCTGAGTATGGGGATACCACATATGTGGGACTTTTTAGGAGTCTAGCCGCGTACGGCACCCCGAAAACCAATCACTGCCTTCAGGATTTCTAAGGGTGCAAATTTTTGATTTCACTCCTCACTACCTATCACAGTTTCGAAGGCCATAAAATGCCAAAATAGCACAACCCCCCCCCCTAATGACCCCATTTCGGAAAGTAGACACCCCAAGATATTTACTGAGGCATGTTGAGTCCATGAAATATTTTATATATTGCCACAAGTTTCAGGAATATTACTAACTTTTTTTTTTGCACAAAGTTGTCACTAAATGATATATTGCTCACACATGCTATGGGCATAAGTGAAATTACACCCCAAAATAAATTCTGCTGCTTCTCCTGAGTACGGGAATACCACATGTGGGGGACTTTTTGGGAGCCTAGCCGCGTACAGGACCCCGAAAACCAAGCAGCACCTTCAGGATTTAAATCTAAAACGCTACCAAAAAAACCTGTTAGCGATCGCCTGACTCTGCGCACGCTGCAGTTATGTGTTTAGTGTTTTGTAAGTGACAGCGATCGATCAATATTGCACTTGGGTGGGCTGGGCGGAGGGGCAAAATGCAGGTGCTAGCAGGTATCTTGGCTGATCCCGCTAATAATGCGTTTTTTGGAACCCTAAACTGCTGGGGACGCTAGTATAGATCAGATATTGATGTGTTCAGATTCTATACCACTACGGGAGGTGTATGCTTTGCGCATGGGTGTTAGCGGTACTGGCACTAACCTAGCACTGCCTGTGGTGACGCAGACCCTGACCCTAAAACCTAATTGATATCACCCGCTGGGTGATCAGGGGGTTAAACCTTTATTGGGTAATAAATGGTGAGTGCCCTGATGCTATAAAAAGCAAACTAACCAGAGTCACCCGTAACACTTATACGGTGATCACTGGTGAAAGAGTTAACTAGGGGCAATCAAGGGGTTAAAATCTTTATTAGGTAGTATATGGGGGGTCCCTGACGCTATATAAAAACCTGACGGGGAATCTAAATAACTGGCTAACCAGCGTCACCAGTGACACTTATACGGTGATTGCTGGTGAAAGGGTTAACTCTAGGGGTAATCGGGGTTAAAACCTTTTATTGGGTAGTATATAGGGGTACCTAACGCTGTAAAATCCTGGCGGTGAACAAAAAAAATAACTAGCTACCTAGCGGCACCAGTGACACTAATGCAGCGATCAGAACAACGATCGCTTAGTAACACTGGCAAAAGGGGGTGAAAGGGTTAACTCTAGAGGCAATCAGGGGGTTAAACCTTTATTAGGGGGGATAGGGGGCTACCCTGGACCCAACACTAACTGCCCTGACACTTTTTACTGTCACAACTGACACTAAATGCAGTGATCAGTAAATGATCACTGCAATCAGTGACACTGTGACTGGGAGGGGGGGGGGGGTTGGGGGGCCATCGGGGGGTGATTTGTGTGCCTATGTGTCAGTGTAGTGATTGGTTCACTTACTATGTGTTCTCCTCGCCGTTCCGTTTAAAAAGACCACCCCGAGGAGAGTGACATCACTTCCTCCCTGCCTGTGTTTACACTACACAGGCAGGGGAAGCTTCTCATTCGCCAGGAGCGATCGAGGGGATGGGCAGAAACCAATGGCCATCCCCTCATCCCGGATCGCTCCTGAAGCGAAACGGACCGCCGTATTTAGAGAGAGGGGGTCCAATCGGACCCCCCACCCGCTGGAAGGCAAGCACGTACCGGTACATGCTTGTGCTATTGTGCTGATGTAGATTTACATGCGGCGGTCCTTAAGTGGTTAAAGGACCAGTTCACAGATGCTCTCAGATGAGCTCCCTGCACAACAAGCACAGGAACTGGCCGAGCTACCTAAAGCATTATGCTTTGCGGTAGACGCTATGAAGGATTCTATTCACCAGGCATCACACCTTGCGTTTTGTACTTGTACATATGCAAAGGACTCTTTGGTTAAAAGGTTGGTCAGCTGAGACGCCTTGTAAGAACCTTCTAACTAGTTTCCACTTTAAGGGAGAACGATTATTTGACAATAGTTTGGATAAATACATTCAATTTCCAGTGGAAATAGTACTCTTTTGCCAGTCAAAAGAAAATATAAGCGTCTTTCATTTTAAACTGTTTGGCCTCTATCAGACCAGGTATAAAGGAAGACATGGGGCTACAAGTCTGCAAAGCAGAATACAAGACCTCCTTATGAAGAGGCATCTCCCCTCACAAGGATGGGGGAAGACTTCTGATATACTCAGAAGTCTGGCAAAGGGAGATTCAGGACAAATGGACTCTTTCCACGTTGTCTCTAGGATACAAGCTAGAGCTTTGAGAGTTTCCACCATCTCGTTTTCTGAGATCAAACGTTCCCAAGGATCTAGGGAAAAGGCAATCCCTGTTGCAAGCATTAGACCGATTATTGGCTCAAGGGGTGATCAGACAGATTCCCAAACAAGAGCAAGGTTTGAGGTTTTACTCAAACCTAATTACGGGGCCAAAGCCAAATGGGGATATCAGACCAAGTCTAGATCTACGTAATCTAAATCGGTTCCTGAAAATCCACTCCATTTGCATGGAGTCAATCAAGTCCGTCGTTTCCATCCTGTAAGGAGAAAAACTTCTGGCTTCCATCGACATCAGAGATGCATAGCTGCTTGTCCATATATTTCCTCCTCGCCAGAGGTTTCTGCGGTTCTAAGTAGAAGAGAAGCATTTTCAGTTAATAGCCTTGCTCTTCGGGCTTGCTACTGCATCTCGGGTATTAACTAAGGCATTAGCCTCACCTCTAGTTAGGTTAAGGGCACAGGGCATAACTGTCATGGCTTACTTAGACGATCTATTGTTAATAGACCAGTCCGTGGCTTGCTTGAAGCAAGGTGTAGCCATCACAAGCAGTTACCTGGAAGGTTTGGGTTTGATTCTCAACCTAAAGAAATCCTCTTTTAAGCCACTAACAAGGCTGGAGTATCTTGGCTTGATCATACACAGCCCAGAAAAGGGGTGTTCTTGCCTCCTGCAAGGATCAGCTCCATACAGGAGCTGGTAAGGATGATCAGGTCAAAGAGAAATCCTTTAATTCTCCTTTGCATGAGGTTGTTGGGGAAGATGGTAGCTTCATTCGAAGCAGTTCCCTATGCTCAATTCCTTTCGAAACTGAAAGCAGTATTCTGTCTGCTTGGAACAAAACGATTCAAGCTTTGGACTTGCCAATGTGGCTGTCCCCATGAGTGTCCCAAAGCCTCAGTTGGCGTTTAATATCTTGGAACCTGCTGAAGGGAAAGTCCTTCAGATCAATTATCTGGAAGGTAGTAACGACAGATGCCAGCCTTTTTCAGGCTGGGGAGTAGGAGCCTTGCCCATTGACATCCTAGTAGTTCGGGCAGTGTATCTGGCTCTAGAAACCTGGACCTCCAGGTTAAAGAATTGTCCTACCAGGATCCAGTTCGACAATGCCACGGCTGTGGCATATATCAATCACAAGGGGTCACCAAGAGTGTCTCGGCTCAGAGAGAGGTGAAACAGCTTCTAACTTGGACAGAAGAGAATGTCCCATGCCTAGCAGCAGTTTTCATTCCGGGAGTAGAGAATTGGCAGGTGGACTAAGTCGCCGGCAGTTATTCCCAGGAGAATGGTCTCTTCACCCCAAGGTGTTTCAGGCTGTTTGCCAAAGATGGAGGACTCCGATCGTAGACCTTCTAGCGTCCAGATTCAACACTAAGCTAGTCAACTTTGCATCCAGGACAGGGGACCCACTTGCATACGGAACAGATGTGTTGGCGACCTCGTGTGATCAGTTTTTACTGATCTATGCACTTTTCCCTGATTCAGTTGCTACCTCAAGTTCTTTGCAGGATCAAGCTGGAAAGAAAATCGGTAATACTAGTAGCACCAGCATGGCCCTGAAGGTCATGGTACGCAGAGAGGATGGCAGTGGAGAGTCCCGGGCTCTTCCCACTAAGGCCAGACCTGCTATCTCAGGGGCCGATATTCCATCCTACTTTACGAATGCTAAATTTAACGGCTTGGCTATTGAGACCCACATTCTGAATAAATGTGGGCTTTCCGGGTCAGTTATCTCTACTTTGATTAATGCTAGGAAGCCAGCTTCTAGAGCTATATATTATAGAGCCTGGAAAGCTTATGTTTCCTGGTGTGAGTCCAAGGGTTGGTACCCTCAGAAATATATCAGGCAGAATTCTTACCTTTCTACAATTTAAGCGTAGAGATGAAGTTGGCCCTGAATACTATTAAGGGCCAAGTCTTAGCCTTATCATTTTTTTTTATTTCAAAGACTGCTTGCTATGCATTCTTAAGTCCAGGGTTTCATGCAAGGAGTGCCACGGATTAATCCGCCAGTTAAATCACTCTTAAGCTCTTGGGACTTAAATTTAGTTTTGTCAGTGTTACAAAAACAGCCATTCGAACCGTTGCAGCATGTTCCCTTAGTCCTGACTAGGAAGCTGATATTTTTGTTTGCTATATCCTCAGCAAGGAGGATTTCAGAATTGGCTGCTGTTTCTTGTAGGGAGTCATATTTGATTATTCATGAGGACAGAGTGGTGTTACACCCTCGTCCAGGTTTTTTGCCAAAAGTGGTTTCAGGCTTTTATCTAAATGAAGATATTGTCTTGCCAGGGGTTTTTCCCAAGACCTCGTTCCAGGGAAGAAGGGTCACTATATTGTCTTGATGTAGTGCGAGCAGTGAAAATGTATTTAAGAAAACTGCTCCGATTCATAAGATTGACGTCTTATTTATTCTGCCAGAGGGTCCTAAGAAGGGACAGGCAGCGTCAAAATCAACTGTCGTTAAGTGCATTTGGCAAGTTGTAATTCAAACTTATGATTTAAAGGGAAAGATTCCCCCTTTTCAAGTTAAGGCCCACTCTACCAGCAGTTGGTGCTTCTTGGGCAGTGCAGCTCCAGGTCTCAAATCTGCAAGGCCGCGACTTGGCCTTCAGTACATACATTTGCAAAATGTTATCAAGTGCACGTAAGATGGAATGAGGATATCTCCTTCGGGCGCAGTGTGCTGCAGGCAGCAGTATAAGTCCTCAGGTCTGGGGGTTACTCTACAGGTTGTGTCTCCCTCACCTCAAGTAGCATTGCTATGGGACATCCCACCAATTAATTACTAGAGACTCTGTGTCCTATGATGTACGATAAAGAAAATAGGGTTTTTCATACAGCTTACCTGTAAAATCCTTTTCTTGGAGTACATCATAGGACACAGAGCTCCCACCCCCTCTGTTTTATGAGATGAGAGTAAATTACTTAAATTGCTTGGCTACAAAAACTGAGTGCTCCTGGAAGGAGGAGGGGTTATATAGGGGAGCCAACTTCCTGTATTGGTTATACCAGTGTCAACACCTGAAGGTAGGCCTATAACCCACCAAGTAATTACTTGAGACTTTGTCCTATGATGTACTCCCAAGAAAAGAATTTTTATAGGTAAGCAGTTTTAAAAATCCTATTATTCTCATATCGTCTCTCAGGACAGCCTCTGAGATATAGGGCTCCTCCCTCCGGGACAGGAAACGCGTCAACCCAATCAAATAAAAGGTGTGGTCCTCCAGGCCCTCCTCAGTTTTTTTTTTTTTTTTGTGTTTCCTGCCGGATGGGAAGGAGCACGTCGGAACTAGTAGGGGAGCTCCTTCTTCTCAGGGGCTGTCCTGGGGGAAGCACCTGGTGGACCTGGCCCATAGCACCCCTCGGTCCGTTAGGAGGGTGGAGAGGGTAGCCATCAGCCCCCGCTGCCACTAAAAACGTTCAGAGAGAACGGGACCCCGATGGGCGGCAATTTTCCCCTCTATTGCGCTAACCGCTCGTACCTGGTCGGACGGATGGCGGGTGAGACGTTCGGATCCACTGGCTGGCGTTCGGGTACTGTAAGCGGTGCGTTCGTAAGGAACGCACGGCGTGAGTGGGCGGAGTTTTGCGTTCCGGCGTCCGGAAGTGGGAGAGACGCACTTCTGGATTTGCATCATCGGGGCGTCGCGGCACCTGTTCCAGTCCTTTGGGCGCAGCGGTGTGGCTACAGGGCTGTCTGGAGCGGTGTGAAGGCTCAGGGAGACTGAGTAAGACACTGGAACAATGGGGGGTGCAGTTGTGCTGGTGGACTCCGTTTCGACAGGCTCCAGCACCTCTCAGGTAAGCTTGGTGAGGGCAGACCAGGACTTACACTGGGGGGTGGAGGGGTCACTCTGACCTTAGTACCCTCCCGGGGTGGGGAACCTGCTGGTGAGGGGGGCACTTCCTAGGCAGACCCTAGAAGCACAGTGGTGTGGTCAGGGGTGGTATTTTAATGGGACCCTGTTTTTCTTTGTTTTTAGGTCAAACAGGACAGAGCCCAGATACCTTTGCACAGAAGGAAATGTGCTGTGTGTGGGGCTAAGTTAGGCACCGGTTGGGAGAAGCCGCTTTGCCCGGATTGTGTCAGTAGCCTGGTAAAAGAGGACTCGGTGGCAGCTTGCCACAAAGTTTTGACATCCGTGAAGGATGAAATGGCATCCACTTTTCGATCATTCAAGAGCATGATGGATAGGATGCAGGGTCCTTCTGTCTCTTTACCCAGGGCCGTGAGTATGCCCTCCTTGTCTGAACCAAGTCAGGAGGAGGAGGTGGACAAGGAGAGAGTACCAAGGTCGTTAGCCTCTAGGACAGTCTACTTCTGAGTCAGAGGGGTAGAAGAGTCCATTAGATCATCAAGATACAAGCTGTCTTTGGATGATGTGGGTGACCTCCTTAAGGCAATATATGACACTTTGGAGATCAGGGAAGAAGAAGTCCAGCTTTCAAAACACGACATGATGTATCAGGGGTCGAGTGTACTGAAAGACGGTATTCCCCATCCATAAATCGCTGATTGAGGCTATTCTGCTGGAGTGGGAACAACCGGAAAAGAGGCAGTTTTTTTCAGGTAGCCTTAAAAGGAGGTTCCCTTTTGAGACGGATGCGGTGCATCCCTGGAACAAAGTTCCCAAACTTGATGCTCCCTTGGTTAAAGTCTCTAAAAAGACAGATTTGGCCTTCGATGATATGGGTTCTCTCAGGGATCCCATGGATAAGAGGGGAGACGTGCTGCTTAAGAGGGCCTGGGAGGCCTCTTCCATTGGGCTTAAACCTGCCCTAGCAGCTACCTGTGTGGCCAGAAACGTAGTGTTGGCTTACACAGTTACAATCTCATATTTCAGCGGGCACTTCCAGGCAACAGCTGTTGAAGTCCTTTCCGCTACTGTTCAAGGCAGTGGGGTTTTTGGCCGATGCCTCCGCAGAATCAGTCAAATTAGCTGCTAGATCTGCCGCATTAGTGAACGCTGCCAGAAGGTCCGTTTGGCTTAAGACCTGGACAGGCGATGCAGCTTCGAAGTTGAAGCTATATGGGTTACCGTTTTCGGGGGGCCACTTGTTCGGGCCCGGCCTGCAAGAGGCGTTGGAGCGCACGCAGGATAGGAAGAAAGCTTTCCCAGAGAGGAAAAAGAAAGCTGAAGGAAAAGGCTTTTTTTCGAGGCTCTAGGCAGCAGAACCTGCAGGAAAGGGAGGTTCGCCCCCAAAAAATTGGTCGGGTCACAAGGGAAGGGGCAGAGGAGGAATCTTATTCAATCCTCCTCAACCCTCCCCGAAAACCCAGTGACTCCTGTGTCTCGGTGGGAGGAAGGCTGGGGAAGTTCCTTCCACAATGGGATACTTCAACCGAAAGTCCGTTCATACGAGATGTAATAAGGAACGGCTACAGGTTGGAGTTTGGTTCAGTTCCCCTCCTGAATTTTCAGGTAACCAGGTTACCAAGGGACCAAGAGAAGGCAAAGGCTCTGGGTCTTCTGGGAGATCTGGTAGACCAAGAAGAACTGGTGCAGGTGCCTCCAGAGGAGCGAGGCTTGGGGGTTTACTCCCATGTGTTCGTGGTAAAGAAACCTTCGGGGAAATTCAGGCTGATACTGAATCTCCGCCCCCTAAACAGGTTCATAAAATACAAGCGGTTCCGTATGGAGTCAATCTTCTCGGTAACCAAGTTTGTTTCAGGGTTGTCACATGGCCAACGTGGATCTCAGGGATGCATATTTGCAAATCCCGATTCATCCGGAACCTCAGCGGTTTCTCAGGTTGGCTGTGAGGATGAACACGGGAGTGGTACACCTCCAGTTTCGAGCTCTCCCTTTCGTGCTCTAGGCCTCGCCAAGGATCTTTACAAAGGTACTGGCAGAGGCGCTGGCCCCGTTGAGGCTCAGGGCTATAACGGTGATTCCATATCTGGACGATCTACTGTTTATAGCTCAGTCGGCCCAACAGCTGCAGAAGGACGTACAGGAGGCCTTGGGTTTCCTGCGCTCACTAGGGTGGCTGATAAACCAGGAAAAATCCCAGTTGACCCCCTCACAGGAAGTCCTGTATTTAGGATACAGGATCTCTTCTGTGGAGATGAGGGTGTTTCTTCCTGCGGAGAAGATCAACAAGATAGAGCAGGCGGTAGCCCAGCTTCAATCAGGTCGGGAAGCCCAGATCAGGCAGGTTATGAGAGTCCTGGGATTGATGACCTCATGCTTTCCAGCGGTGGCCTGGGCAAGACATCATCAGCGCCCCTCTGCAGAGACTTATGCTCCGTTATTGGGATGGCAGGGAGCAGAGCCTGGACCAGGTTATGCCCCTATCTTCTTGAAATGGATAAGAACTATAAATTAGTTCTTGGTTATCTGCTGCTATTCCTAATTAAAAAGTATAAATGTGCATGCACATTAGAAGTAAACACTCTCTGAGATATGTTCAGCTCAGGCTACTTCTAAATACTGATTTATTGGTGGGCGGTGTTAATATTTTATACAGAAAGATACGTCATTACTATGTCAGTCTAATTGGTACATCTCATTGGTTACAATACAAGAGAAATGAAGAAACTTGATGCTTGAAGTTTGGTTGAAACTGGTTCTGTTATCTCAAATGAATTCTTCTAACGCGGGGGATGTGGGGGGTAGACGCCATCTTGGCTCCGAACATAAAGTCAATCTGTATGCTACATAATAAGTAAGGAACATGTATACACATAAGCAAATAGACATTTTCTGATTATCATTATGTACATTGGATTCCTTAACATTCTGCCGTCAGGCGGTCTCTGTGGTGGTGGCGGGCCCAGGTCAACCTGGACAAGGGTCTTCCCTGGTCCCCACAAGCTACGGTGGTGGTCACGACCGATGCCAGTGCGATGAGTTGGGGTGCCCACCTAGAGGGAATCTTAGCCTAAGGAACCTGGTCGAATGTAGAGGCAGGTCGTTCCTCAAACCAGAAGGAGCTTCTGGCAGTTTGGAATGCTATAGAAACCTTCCAGTCCCAGTTACAGGGCAGGGATCTGCAGGTTCGGTCAGACAATGTGGCAGCAGTAGCTTATCTGAACAAGCAAGGGGGCACCAGAAGCCCCGCGCTGCAGGCTATTGCGGACAGAATCTTCTGCTGGGCCGAGAAGAACTTGTCCTCGATATCAGCCATTCATTTGAAGTAAACTCAGAATTTACTGGCCGATTTTCTCAGTCGGCAGAAAAAATGCCATGACGAGTGGTCCCTCAACAAGGAAGTGTTCGAGGAGATTGTGTCATGCTGGGCAAGGCCAGAAATAAACCTGTTTGCAGCAGAAAACAACAGGAAGGTGACAATTTTTTTCGGTTCATCCACAGGATCGTGCCAGGGGGATAGATGCCCTTGCCAATCCATGGCAGTTCGGACTGTTATGCCTTTCCTCCTGTAAGGATGGTGGCGGAGGTTCTGCAGAAGTTCCGGTTGGAAGCTACGGACCTCATTTTAGTTGCTCCTTTTTGGCCAAGGAGACCCTGGTTTGCCAGCATAAAGAAGTTGGCTGTTCATCCTCCGATATTACTGCCAGTCAAGGAGGATTTGCTTTCCCAGGGGCCTATTCTGCATCCTTAGAGAGACTCAAGCTTGCGGCCTGGTATCTGAGGAACAGATCTTAAGATCACAGGGTTTTTCAGAGAGAGTGGTTAAGACCTTGTTAGAATGCCGTAAACCAGTAACTAGAGCAATTTACGCTAAGATAGGGAAAAGGTTTAATTCTTGGTTGTGAGAACAGGGGGTTGGATGTCCCGGGGTCCCGGCAGTCCTAGATTTTCTGCAAGCGGGGGTAGAGCTGGGCCTCTCTATCAGCACCCTAAAGGTAAAGTGGCGGACTTAAGTGTTTTTCTTCAGTCCTCTCTCCAGCAGAATCCTTTCGTCAAAAATTTCTTCAAAGCTCGGGCTAGATCCAGGCCTGTGAAGATGAAGACCTGTGCTACTTGGGATTTGTCCTTAGGGCTTTGACCCGAGATCCATTTGAACCCTTAAAGAAAGCTTCTCTTAAGTGGATGGTACTAAAAAGTCTTTTTGATAGCAATCACGTCAGCTAGAAGGGTGAGTGATCTGCAGGCGCTTTCGGTCAGAGAGCCATTTTTGTTAATTTTAGAGGACAGGGTAGTGCTTAAGACTGACCCTAATTTTCTCCTTAAGGTTGTGTCCACTTTTCATAGGACACAGGATATTTTACCAACATTTTTCTCAGCCTCAGGTGGAGATGAGGCGAGATCTTTAAGTTTGTTGCCAGAAGTCTATTAACCTTTTTAGAAGCCACTAGGGTCTTCAGGAAGTCAGACTCACTTTTTGTTAATTTTTCGGGCGCCCGCAAGGGCTGCAAGGTGTCCAAATCGTCTTATCGCCAGGTGGATACGAATGGCGATAGTTAAAGCCTATGAATTAGAGGGGAAGCAGGCTCCCTTAGTTAAGGCACACTCTACCAGAGTGGTTTCCACGTCATGGGCAGAGAGGGCTGGAGCCTCTCCGGAGGAGATCTGCAAAGCAGCAACATGGTCCAGCTACTCTACGTTTGCAAGACATTACCGTCTGGATTTATGGTCTGATAAAGAACAGACTTTTGGACGAAAGGTCCTCCCAGGCAATGGTCCCGCCCTGACAAGGTGAGCTCCTTGCTTATCTCAGAGGCTGTCCTGGAAGATGATATGAGAAAACCGGAGTTGGACTTCCCGGTAACTTTTTCTAGAAGTCTTCCAGGACAGCCTGGTTTCCCACCCAAAGTTGTTTAAGTTGGACCAAGTGGTGAGGATGTGTACTAACGTGATTGTTAGTGTTATGTCTTTCAGAGCCTTCCGGCGGTTCTTGGAGTAAAACTGAGGAGGGCCTGGAGGACCACACCTTTTATTTGATTGGGTTGACGTGTTTCTTGTCCCGGAGGGAGGAGCCCTATATCTCAGAGGCTGTCCTGGAAGACTCCTAGAAAAAGTTACCTGTAAGTCTAACTCCGGTTTTCTCTCCCTGCAGGGTGGCTGTGTCTGCCGATCGCTGCAGTGCTGTTCACCGCCATTTCTCTGTCAGTGTCCCTCATGGTATTCAGTGTTCAGCGGCCATCTTGGGTGAGGACAAGGAGCAGCATGCGCTCCTGTAGCTTGGCAGCCATTTTCCTTGTGTTTATTGTCCCTTATACTGGACACTCGGTGGCCATTTTCTTGGAGCCTGAACACGTGGATCGGTTTCAGTGCCATAAGAAGCAGCTCTGGATGAGTGGGATCGCCTATGCACCTGGGAGCTGACAAGGGACACAGACACTACTAGCTGAACAGCGCAGAACCAGTCAGGGTGGTGAGTCCTGCGGTAAAGAGCCCCTCAGCCAGCAGCAGTTAGGAGGGTGGGACCATCACTGTCCTAAGTCCCCATCAGGTGGCAGACAGGGTAGGGTCAGCATGGCTTCAGAAACTGGTGTTTCTTCCCCCGAAATCCAGGCAATTGCAACCGGTTCGCCTGCAGATTGTGCAGTGCCTCTGGATGCTTTATCGGCGGTCCTCAATTTGCCCTTCCTTGGTGAGAGGCTATTTGGAGCTTCGCTGGATGACATTTATTAAGAATGTCACAGGTGGGAGAGTACCTTGTTCCCACAGGCCAGGAAGGCTAAGGAGCCATGCCAAAGGCAAGGGCCCTCGTTTTCCTTTGGCTAAACGCTCCCAGTCCAACAGGACATCCTGAGGGACAAAAGCATCCCTGGAACCACATGCCTGTGTGCAAAAATGCTACTGCATGAAGGTTTGCCCCCGCCCGTCGTATAGGGGTGGGGGGGGGGGGGGGAGAGTCGCCTTCGGGAGTTTGCAGCCCTGTGGGCCTCTCGGCTATCTGACCAATGGATCTGCAAACTGATTTCCTCTGGCTAGAAGATAGAGTTCCTCTCTTGGCCACCAAAAAGACTCTTCCCCTCCAGCATACCCTTACTCCCGGCTCGCTGGGAGGACTTATTGGGGGCAGTATGGGACCTGCTAAGCCGCAGGTGGTAGTGCCTGTACCAATCTGTTGGTAGTCCCCAAAAAAGGGGTACGTCCAATCTTGGACCTAAAAGCCCTCAATTGCTTTAATGCAGGGCTCGACAAACCCCGGTTGCCAGGTCGCATTTGCGCCTAGATTTCGTGTCCTGGCGACTGGGGCAACGCTGCTGGGGTATCCTGTCTCCATTTGGACCCCGAACGCCGCCGCGCAATTCCATCGGTCCGCGCCAGCCAGTAATTGAGGCCGCGTCTTTGCGGCCTTCTAAAATCTTTCGGTAGTCTGGCGCCATCTTGTGGTGGATGTAGAAATTACACCCTATTCCAATAATGCTAATTCCTAATGGAGTGAAGCTCCCCTGCCTGTTTTTTGCCCAACGGTGAGTGTGGTGGCTGGTAAATGGCTTCTCATTATTATATATATATATATATATATATATATATATATATATATATATATATATATTATTACATTTATTAATTTAATTATATATATATATATATATATATATATATATATATATATATATATATATATATATATTTTATTTTTTTTTTGTAATTTTTTTTTTGTTTTTTTTGTAAAAAGTAAAAAAAAAAAATTATTTTAATTAAGGAAAAAAAAAATATTATTTGTAATCCTCCCTGCTTGACCCCTTTCACAAGGGCTGTCTGATCAGGTTCACCTGTCAGTTTTTCAGGCGGACCTGATCGAACCCTTAGCAGGGAAATGGCAGTAAATGAGCGGGAATATGTCGGAAATAATAGTCACATTCTTTTGTTAACCACTTCGTGCCCGTGCTATAGACGAAAGATGTCTACAGCGCGGACACCAATTGCCGGGAGGGCGTCCCTAGACATCCTCCTGTTTACTTCCCCTCTGCACGCCGCCATGGGCGAGCATCGGGGAAGTTCTGTGTTGGCCGTGTCCCTTGGATACAGCCAATCACAGATCATGCTAAATGACCAATCACAGCGGCCATTTAGCACTCGAGCGGTGTGTCCAATGAGAGGTGATCTCATATGTGGGGGGCTGGGGGCTATCTTCCCCTCACTCGTCTCCATGTCAGGCCAGGGACAGGTCCAGATCGCCGTCACGGACCTGGCTCCTAACTTTTTTTAGCTGGCTCCTAGATTCCAAGCAAACTTGTCAACCCCTGCTTTAATGTACAGAGGTTCAGAATGGAATCTGTTAGCTCAGTAGTCGCTGCACTCCATCAAGGGGACTCCCTGGCGTCTTTGGATTTCAGGATGCATACCTGCACATACCTGTATATCTCAGGCATCAGAGGGTTCTGCGAATTGCAGTCAGGGAAACCCACTACCAGTTTGTGGCTCCACCTTTTTTGGCTTGGTTTCAGCACCCCGAGTCTTTACCACGGCTCCAATTTTGGCGTTTATTGAGAAAACGTGGGACCGCAATCTCAGGTTATCTGGACGATCTCCTGAGAGCAGCTTCTGCCTCAGAATTAAAGGAGGATGTGGCGATCACCATGCAAACCCTGCAGAAATTTGGGTGGCTGTTGAACCTAAAGGCTATGTTCATACCGATTCAGCACTTGGAGTAGCTAGGCTTGCCGCTGGACTCCATGGAAGCTAGTGTTTCTCCCTTCAGACAAAACTGCAAACTCTCAGAGCCACGGTAAAACTATTACTGTACCGCAGGGGGTCGTCGCTGCGTTTCTACATGCGAGTTCTGGGCCTTATGTTGGCCTCCCTCGAGGCAGTACCGTATGCCCAGTTTCACACCAGAGTCTTGCAGAAGAAGATATTGACAAAATGGGACATGTTTCCGCTATCCCTGGATTGGCAGATTCAGGTGAGCCAGTCAGTCAGGGACACCCTGCTTTGGTGGCTGAGGTCCCTGGCACTTCGGTCTGGGAAGTCGTTTCTACCTCTACATTGGACAGTGATCACAACGGACGCCAGCCTGACGAGCTGGGGTAAAGTACTGGGAGTACAGTCATCCCATGGTCTCGTGGTCAGGTGCGGAAACCAAGTTTCTGATCAAGGTGCTCGACTTGAGTGATCAGGCCTTGCCTCTCCACATAGTCAATGAGACTACGAGTGCATCCAATCAGGATCGGGTCAGACAACCCCACGGCAGTGGCATGTCTACCATCAAGGAGGAACAAGTAACTCGGCTGCAGCACGTGAGGTCGCTCACATCCTTCAGGGGACAGAGCAACAGGTACCAGCCTTGTCGGCCATTTACATCTTGGGAGTTGAAAACTGGCAGGCGGACTAGCTAAGTTGCCAGATGCTCGGCCCAGGAGAATGGACATTGCATCCAGAGATGTTCAGGCTACTGTGCCTGCGGTGGGGCACACCAGACGTGGATCTCCTGGCCTCCCGTCTCAATTGGAAGGGACTGAGATTCTTATCCAGGATAAGAGATCCTTGGTTAGATGCGTCAACCACGCAGGTGGTTCCATGGGATCAGTACCGACTGATCTACAGCTTTCCTCCGCTAAAGCTACTACCAGGTCTGCTCCGCAGACCTAGTAGTAGCTTTAGGCCAAAGGAGGCCGAGGGGTTTCCAGTAATACTAATGCCCCGGATTGGCCTCAGCGTCTGACGCGCTGACCTAGTACACCTGGTTGCGAAGGCTCCCTGGCGACTGCTGTTGCAAGATGACCTTCTGTGTCAAGGTCCGATTCTCCATCTTGTTTTACCATCGCTGTATTTAACGGCATGGCTGTTGAGAGCCAGATGCTAAGGTATTGTGGCCTATCGGACTCTGTGATCTCAACTATGTTGGGAGCACGGAAATCTTCTCGGAAGATATACTGTTGTACCTGGAAGGCATACATCTGTGTGTGGAGAGAGCATGGCATCCGTGCACCTATTCAGATTCCAGGATCCTGCTGTTTCCAAAGTGAGGAGTAGACCAGAAGTTGGCTTTAAGCACCATTAAAGGACCAATATCAGCCTTGGCTGTCTTTTTTTTTTTTTTTTCAGTGACCCCTGGCGTTTCACTCTCTAGTGAGCACTGTTGTTCAGGGGGTCCGACTTGTAGTTCTTCCGGTGTGTACACTGCTACCCGTGGGATCTGAACCTGGTGTTATCGGCGCTCCAGAATCCGCAGTTTGAGAACAGAGGAATTCCCTTGTTAACTCTTTCTCGGAAAATGGTCTTTCTAGTGGCCATTACATCGGCCAGGAGGGTTTCGGAACTGGCGCCCTGGTCTTGCAAGTCGCCCTATATGGTTTACCCATATGGAGAAGGTGGTGTTGCGTCCGCAACCAAAATGTTTTTTTCGGAGTTCCACATCAATGAAGATATTGTGTTACCATATGTGTCCTAAACCGACATCCTAAGAGGTGGCCCTTTATTCCCTGGACGTGGTCAGGGCTATAAAGATTTGTCTGCTGCGGCTCCCCTTCGGGAGTTAGTCTCTGTTCGTTTCGGTAGCTGGTCCGAAAAAGAGGTATGGCGGTCTTATCGACCACCATTTTCAACTTGATCAGACAGATGTGGTACAGGCCTACGCCTTGAAGGGGCAGGTGCCCCCCTTTCCAGACATTGCCCGTTCCACCAGGATAATTGGGGCGTCTTTAGTCGCCCGTTAACCTTTTTACCAAATTCTACTGAGTGGATGTAAGCGCATCGCCTGCCTGCTTTGCCCGCAAAGTTTTATAGGCGGTCGTGTGATGTTGAAGTTCTGCACTCCTTTTTCTGTTTAAAGAAAATAGTCCTTTGAGTATAATGCACTGTTGCATTGTTGCTGTAAGTTTTGATGCGGTTAGATAAGGTGGCGTCTCCCCTATTAGGGAGCACTTTTGATTTTGGGTGAAGTTCTTTTATGCTCTTTTCCACCCCTCATTATGACACTGCTTGGGGACGTCCCGATGGTCAAGAATAAAGGAGCTGTGTCAGCCAGTGAACGTAAGAAAATAGGATTTTTGTACTCGCCGTAAAATCCTTTTCTCTGGAGTACACTGACTGACACAACACCCTTCCCTCTTATTGATTACGTTATACTGTTTTTTGACGTACTGAGGCTGCAGGAAGCAGTCTGGGGATTTGTTACTGAAGGGACCGCCCCCTGGGTGAACTAGCAAGTTGTTTTTTTGTACATGTTAGCATGTTCTGCATAGTTCTCTCCTGAAGTTGGCGTAACTATCCGAAGGTCAAGAATAAAGGAGCTGTGTCAGTCAACTCCAGAGAAAAGGATTTTAGGGTAAGTACAAAAAATGCTTTTGGGGAAAAAAAAAATTCTTTTGTTTACAGCACAAAAGAATAAAACCCCCAGAGGTGATCAAATGGCACCAACAGCTCTATTTGTGGGGAAAAAAGATTTTTTATTTTATTTGTGTACAGCAGGGATATGCAATTGGCAGACCTGCAGCTGTTGCAGATCTACACGTCCCATGAGCCATTGCAAGACTTACAGCCACAAGCTTGGCGCAGAGGCATGATGGGACTTGTAGTTTTGCAAAAGCTAGAGGTGCGCTAATTGCATATGCCCGTTGTAAAGGATAGCGCAATTGTCAAAGTAAGGCAGTGCCATATTGCAAAGAATGGGGGGTGGTAAACCTTCCGGACCTCAAGTGGCTGACAACTGCGCGGTCATGCAACTTTGTACCCACATAAAAATATATAATTTTTTTTCCCACAAATGGCTCTCTTTTGGTGCTATTTGATCACAGCTCTGTTTTATTTTTTTGCGCTATATATAAACACAAGACAATTTTGAAAAAAAGTATTTACTTTCTGCTATAAATCCTATCCAATAAAATAATTATAAAAACCTAATTTCTCTTTTGTTCATTGATGGACACAGCATCTTCATCTTGACCTAAGGTTTATATCGTCCCTTTAGGAGAGGACTAGGCAGAAAGTGTTTAAAAACAGCAACACTTGCACATTACCACCCAAGGGTTGGTCCTACTGGTTATAACGCCTCACACTGCATCCAGCAGCTCAGTTTTTTTTTCTGCCTAGTGTAGTAGAAGAACCTGGCTCCCGGTGGGACCATTGGTCCTGGGAATTTTTTTATTTTTTATGCATTTTTGATTCCTGTGATCTACAATCAACAGCCGGGCTGGATAATATAGATCCTTGTAGTCTCCCCAGTCTGGCCATTGCCCGTGAGCAGGCCCTAGCTAGCGCTGGGTCGGCCTTGACATGACCCGTCTAATCCATGGGGGCCGGTGAGCTATATGCTTCTGTGCACACGTATGTCCGGGCTATGGCTGTCTGTGTCTGTGTCTGTGGCCGTCAGCCACCCCATACTGCTCGTGTGATGGGGCCATGGTCTTGGAATTTAATTTTTTTTTCTGTGTTTTTTGATTTCTATGATCTAAAATCACCAGCCGGACTGGGTGACAGGCTGGATAATTTAGGTGCTGGTAGTCTCCCCAGCCTAGCCATCGAGCTCTAGCAGGCCCTAGCTACACGCTGGGTCAGCCACGGCCTTCCCCCGTCTGATCCAGGGGTGGCTGGTGAGCTATATGCTCTGGCGCACACATATGACTGGGCTACTGCTGTCTGTGTCAGTGCGCTGTGGCCGGCAACCACCCTGTACTGCTCGGGTAATGGGTCTTTCTTGAATGCGTCCAGCAGTCCCTGCAGGAGGGGGTAAGTATGGTTTCATCTGTCTTGGCAGAATGGAGCAGCTGGGTATTTCCTGGGCAGTCAACTAGGGGGTCTCTCAGTCCCTTCTCTGCTTGTCCCTTCCCTCCCCCCCATGCTATGGGCCATTGTGTGACTGGGCACATGGGGGTGCGGTGCACGTATCTGGCCGGGGGCCACCCTGACCAAGTTCTGCACAGTCTAGCTAGGTGTGCCTGCGTCAGCTCCCAGATGCACAAGAGACCGAGCGAGCGATCGGCTTCGGGTGCCGACATCGCGGGCGCGCTGGACAGGTAAGTGTCACTATTTAAAAGTCAGCAGCTGCAGTATTTGTAGCTGCTGGCTTTTAAAAAAACAAAAAAAAACGCGGAGTCCCGGTGGACTCCCGCTTTAAGCTGAAAAAATGTGTTCAGGCTTCAAGAAAATGTCCGCCGAGCGTCCAGTATACGGGACATAATCACAGAGAAAATGGCTGCTGGACTACAGGAAAATGGAGACAGAGCATGCTGCTCCCTTTCACACCAAAAATGGCCGCCGAGCACTTTGTACCATGAGGGACAGTAAAAATAACAAGCAGAGTAATGGCAGTGAAACACCTCAGGGGAGAGACCTACACACATCCAGGGCACAGCTATCCAGCGCAGTCCCCCCCCGAGAGCCCCTGTCTACGGCACACACCGCTCAGCAGCCCATGCAGCATCCACCCCAGGTAAGTGGGGACGGGGAGTGAAGATAGGGACAGGGAGAGAAGAGAGGGAGGGGAGGGACCCCCAAATCGACCTCCCAGGGAATGCCCAGCTGCTCAGCCCCACCGAGGCATGGAGAGCTGTACTTGCCAGTCCTGAAGAGCTAGGAGACATTCCATCACACATCCACTCCGATCAGTACGGGGTGGCTGCTGGCCCGGCAAACTGACTGAGACATCGGTAGCCCCGGTCGTGTGTGTGCCCCGGGGAATTACGCCCACCGGCCGCCCCTGAAGCTGTGGGCATGTCGTGGCCATCCCAGCGCAGAGCTCTGGTCTGCACACGCTCGCTGGCCGGGCTGGGGAGACCCCCAGCCGGCTGTTGATAGCAGATCACATGATCTTAATCTTGCGCAAAAGGCAAACTTCTGCAGAAAAAAATCCACGAACCGATGGGCCCGCAGGGTTCCTAGGTACTTCTTCACTAGGCAGAAAAAAAAGTGAGGCTGCAGTAGTAGGCTTAGGGGTTGTTGCCTAAGGGACTGCCCCTTGGGAGGAACTAGAAAGTTCTTGTTTTTTTAACATGTTCTGCCTAGTCCTCTCCTGAAGGTGGACTAACAACCCAATGGTATCACTGGTTTGGGCTTGACAGATGGTACTGGTTGGCACATGCAATTGGCAGTGGTAATAGTTTCACTGGCAGGTGGCACCTATTGGTGGTGGCATTGATTGGCACTGGCAGGTGGCGCTGGCACGTGGCACTGATAGATGGTGGTGGCACTATTGGCGATGGCAGGTTGCACTGATTAGCGGTGCCACTGGCAGGTGGTGGCAGGTGGCACTGGTTGGCGGTGGCAGATTTCACTGGCAGGTTTCACACTGAGCACTCAGTAACTGTGAAACTGACAAGTACAAGTAACAGAGGAGAGAGGAGCTGTCAGAATTGAGCATAATGTAGGGGGTGGGTGGGACCAGCTATCAAACACCAGCCAATGATTGGGCTGGTTAAGAAAAGGGTGGGGCCACATACATAGCGCCCCCCCCACCTCAGATCTCATTGGCTGGTGTTTGATAGCCGCCCACCCCTGACATCAAGCTCAAATCTGACAAGAGCCTCCTCTTTCCTCTCTGTTACTTGTCAGTTTCACACACTCGGCACCTCTGGCAATCAAGTGCCGCACTGAGTGTGAAGGGAGGACGACGGCGGTCAGTGTTAATGCACTGCATGTCTGGGGCATTGGGACTTAAAGTGAGTGGGCTGGTGGGTAGCCTAGGCGCCAGGGTGCCATTTCTGGTCGCCAGTGGCGACCTGGCGCCTGGAGTTTGTCGAGCCCTGGCTTAACCACTTTAAGTGCTTAAAAGTATTCATGCAGGTTTGTGCGTGCTAGTATAGAATTACTTAAAACAAAGTAACACCCAAAAGTTTAACTTCCACTCATTTGTCTCTCCTCCCCCTCTGGTGCCACAAGTGGCACCATTTCGTGGGGGGAGGGGGGATAGTATACCAGTCTGTGACAGGTATCCTGTTCCCACTTCCAGGAATCCACTGCGGCGGCCCATGCCGTAACCGCAGGCCTCCCTCCTCTTCCCCCTGTCGCGGGGCCAGTAGGAGAGAGGAGCGGCGCCTCGCGCATGCGCAGTAGGGTTCCCGTCGTGAAACCGTAAGGCTATACTGCCAGGTTCCCTTACCAGGAATGGCGGCGGCAGCTGATGTAAACACCAGCTGCTGTGCGGACATCGCTGGACTCCAGGACTGGTAAGTGTCCTTTTAAAATCCAGCAGCTGCGGTATGTGTAAACAAATTTAGGTAAATTAAGCGCACTCTGGGTAGGGGTGCAATAATACAAATACAGGAAAGGGGGGGGGCGGATGGGGTAAAGGGGGTATCAATCTGTAGTATGAACTATGCTCACAGGGCAAATATAATGACATGGTCCATGGCAATTAGTCCATATGAGTCCATATAAAAGATACTAAATAAACTAGTATCAAGGAAGGCTTCCAGACAGAAGTGGGTCTGAAACATAAACGTAATCACCAGACATGATGGAAATGTATATCATTATTTATGTTCATATAAGAACAATAGATGCGTCTGTGGGAACGATTAATAACAATTATAAATATCAAATATAAAATGTTTGTTTCTATGCCTTCATTCAAGTCCCCAAGCGAGAGACTATCTAAGGTGAAAATCCAATAGTTTTCCCTTTCGCATAGTCTCTTGTAACGTTCTGCCTTGGGGAGCTGCTTGGAGATGGCCTCTTTGACCCAAATGTGCATTCCTATTGAGGACTGTTGGTGACATTCCTTGAAGTGCCTTGCAACACTATTTTTCTAAACCCTTTTCTACAAAATGACGGCGCTCACCGAACCTTTTGGGAATGGCCCGGATGGTGCGGCCTACATAAAATAGGCCACAAGGACAGGTCAAGCATTACACGACGTACTCAAAAGAGCAGTTGGAAAAAGTCTGATATGGTGTATTGCTTGCCTTTGCACATGAATTCCTTTTTTTTTTTTTTTGGTGTATAACCGGTTTGCAAGTAAGACACAAGGGTTTGTTACAGCTGTACATTCCCTTCAAATTAAAAAAAAAAAGTAAGGGAAGCACTGGCAGTCAATCTAGATGTTAGTGTTTTAATTTTACTGGCCGCTATTTTGGCCTTGATATTTTTGGCTCTTCTGTAAGTGACCAATGGTCGATCTGTAAGTGTGCATTTAAGACGGGGATCCTCACTTAAGATTGACCATTCTTTTGCCAAAATCCTTTCCATTTTCTGGAATTGACTATGAAATTGTCACAAAACAGGGATTGTGGATTATCCTCGGTTCTCATAGTTTTGTCACTCCTGACTTCTGTAAGAAGGTAGTGCTGGAAGGCTCCTTCAACGGTCTCATGTGGGTAGCCCTTATCTTTAAATTTAATTTTTAAGGACTCGCCATGGGTGATAAAATCCTCATCCGAGTACAATTATGCCGAAGTCTGCAAAATTGGCTCTTGGGAATGTTACCCAACATGGGTGATGGCAACTCCCATAGTGTAAAAAGGAGTTGCCTGATGTGGGTTTCGTATAATTTTGTGCACAACTGGTAGTATCATCATGAAAAAGTTCTAGGTCCAGAAAAGCAAGTTTATCATTGTCTGTGGCTACGGTGGACAGGCCCATATCATTAGTATTACAATATAACAGAAATGCTGGCATGAGAGTATCTCATAGTAGTATGTGTAACTGCTGGCTTTTAATTTTGTTTGCCATACCTCTGCTTTAAGACCCCTTTCGCACTGAGGTGCTATAGTGCCTCTTCTGTCACTCCAATGTGAAAGCTAGAGGGCTTTCATAATGGAGCTGTGCTCTGGCAGGATGTCAAAAAGTCTTGCAAGCAGCTTCTTTGAGGCGCTTATGAGTGGTGTATACACCACTTGTAAAGCGCCCCTGCCTGTTGATATTCACGTGCAGCGCTGGCAAAATAAATCTTTTAAGCCTTTTTTCGGCCGCTAGCGGAAGTTTAAATCGCCCTGCTAGCGGCCAAAAAGTGCCGCTGAAAATAGTGCTGCTTTACCGCTGACTCTCCCACGCTGAGGCCCCATTCACACCTGAGCGTTTTGTAGCTTGAAGCCTGAAGCTACAAATGCTCGAAGGGGAAAAAATCTATTAATCTCAATGGAGATGGTTCACATCTCCACTCCATGTCGCCTGAAGCTCAAACTCGCGGTAAAAAAACACTGCAAAATTGCGGTAAAAACACAGCAAAATCACAGTAAAATCACGAGATTTTCTGCCTGAAAATGCTACATTCAGGTGTGAATGGGGCCTGAGAGTGAGAGGGCTCTAGGTCTAAACAAGGGGAAAAACAAATTAAAAAAATAAAATTACTTACTGTAGTATTGGACTCAAGATCTCTTCTAGAAAACACATGCATAATACAATAACATTATTACATTTTTTATGGCCATGTGAATGAAGCCTGTTCTGGTTCTTTACATACAGAACGTGTATGGTTTGGGTTGTCTCATTGCAAAAATGTGTTAACCAGACTTCAAAAATGGAGCGCATTGCCTGGCAGCAAAAACTTGTCAATTTAATGTTGGTCTATGTGTTTGCGCTAAATAAACCATTGAGTTAGTTACTTTTTTTTTGTACGTCATTATCACCGTTGTGTTGTCTAGTGTCCTGCTTTTAGAAAATGTTTGTGCTATGTAATTTTCTGGCCTCTAAAGAGGTTAAAAAAAAACACTACTATTATGTACTTTGGTAACTGGCTTTTGCAGTCTATAGCAGGACATACATGTAAAGACTACCCATAGATGACAAACAGTGTAGATGGACAAATTTTCTGCTGGTAAGCTCAAGAATATGAATGTTTTAAATTAATAAATGTGTGTTGTTTGTTTTTGTTTTTTGCTTTCCAGCTCGTCTCCAGTGGAAGAACATCTTTTTTTGCATTTACCATGTCTGAGGAAGATTGGGAGAATGAAATTGGTAACCCGCCTGCCTGTGTTCCGAGCTACTCGGTATGTGTTTTTTCTTTCAAATGTTAACTTTTTTTTTCTGTTGCAATGTTTTTTTTTTTATTTTTATTTTTTTTTTTTTTGTGGCAGAGGTTGTAAAGGCTCAAGAATATTTACTTTCGTGCATTCTATGCATGCAGATAAACCTGGGTGCAGCAGTCCCCTAATACTTACCTGAGCCCATGTCGATCCAGCAGTGTGTACGAGAGCAGTGGTTCTCCTGGGTCTCTTCCATCATTGGCTGGGACAGCAGTGGGAACCACTGGCTCCTGCTACAGTCAGTCACAGCCAGTGAGCCAATGAGAGAGCAGGGATGGGGCTTTGTGTGTGAATAGTTGCACTGGAGGGCGTGGCTCTTGAGGAGGGTCTGGGTTGCTCTGGGCAAAATCACTGCACAGGGCAGGTACGTATGACATATTTGTCACGTACAGCCATAAGCCTTTGATCACTGCAAATGGACTTTAAGACACAATTCAAAAAAGCATACATTAACCACATGTCTGCGGTCCATAGCTGAATTTGCGGCCACAGCAAGGTTGGTAATTCTGGGAGGGTTTACGACATCCTCCCAGAATTGTCCACACACGCGAGAGTCACCAATTGGGGTAAAGGGCCAATCCCAGCGTCCCTTTACCACGTGATTGATTGCCTTGCCCAATGACGGAGCGATCACTGTAAACAAACCAGCATCATGTTCGGTTCTCTTCTTTCCTCACTCCGATCGTGAGGAGAGAGAAGCTGCAGCGTGAGGCTGCATAAATTGTTTTAAATCTGTCTGAATTATCCACATCTGCCCCAGCAGTGTGCTACAGTGCTACATCTGTGCCCATCCTGGGATTTTGCGTGAGATGCAATAGGGATGCCATTAGAAGTAATGGTATCTCAAACGGGTTTGGCGTTTTGCAGCCACTTTAAATCTTGGGGCGGCTTTGTAGAGATTCCACCCGAGATCATGTGTGAATTGGGGCCTAAGTCAGCAGCTACTCTTTTAACCACTTAATGCGAAACAACATGCCTGTATGTCGTTTTGAGGAAGTAGTTGTACTGGGGTGATGCTTGCAGCCGTAGGCTTCACCCCGTTAAGTTGTGTTTTTTTTGTTTTTTTTAGAGCTAGCTGTCAGCTTTCTGATAACCTATGTGGCTCAGCAGCTGCTCAGCCGTTGTCACAAGGAGCGGGAAGCCCTGATCTCCTGTCCTTCCGATGTTGTAACCCGGAAGCAATGTCACTTAGTTTACTTGGCGGCTGCCAGTGGAGCAGATGTAAACAAAAATCTCTAGTATTCCAAAATGCCTATTTTGGCATTTTAAATACTTTGCACTTAAAAGGAGGGATTTGCAGCATGGGCGGGCGCAGGACGTGAGTAAGCCGCGCGCGTCTGAGGGGAGGGGCTAACCTGCGCTACCAAGTGACGTGCAGAGGGCCGGGGATGGACGCCGCGTCCTCTCCAAGGGAAGCGGGCAGCTTAGGTCGGAGCAAACACGAGCCCCCACCCGCTAAAGCACGCCACTAACGCCGCATCACCCGCTCCTCCTCCTCCACTGGAAACGGTTCGCTGAACCAAAGTGCCGCCGGTAGATCCCTCGGCCCCCCTCTTACACCTCCCCACCTCATCTACAGAGACCTTGGATGAAACCCCTGAGAGCCTACAGGAGCCCAAATGACTGGAGATCAGCAGGGTGCTCAAGAAGATAGCAAAGGACGGTATTGTACTTGCTAATGTTTGAGAAATTATCTGTCTGCTGGCTGCTCAGCTGGGGCATGGGGATAGGACGGTCTCTGCAAGTTTAAGGTGTTGAACAAATCACTGCCCTCTGAGACGAGTACCATATCAGTTTTTTGCTGCCTGTGAGGTAACATGAACAAACTGTTGGGCTCCAGTGGTAGGAGGCAGTTATTGTTCCTTTCTGCTAAGGGTTTCCATTTATAGATATGTCTCTCACCTATAAAGTATTCAAGTATATTTTAATCTAAACGTGACATATCCCGCAATAAGCCTGTACCAACCTGGTGTAATCAGGATTAATATGAAAAGCTATGTGGGGCCAGCTATTAGAAACCCACACGTATGTGCATATGTTTTCTTCCACAGCGAATAGGAATCAGGATAACGGAAAATATAATTCACCTCTCATGGCACTGAAGGATAATAAATATTTCTTGCCAGGTTGCAAGGAGATAGGAGGCAATTGGGTAAAGGAGGGAGCACAGCTTAAAGATGTAGTCAGGGAAGGTAGTATTGCACCTTTTCACGAAATAAAACAAAAAGTAGACATAATGGTGATAGACGAGTGGAGATACTGCCAGCTCTCCCGCTTTATAAAAAAACTCCCGCAGCCGATTAGGGCGGCTGATGAATTGACCCCATTGGAACAATTATGTATAACAAAGAACTCCAAGGGGATAGTGTCTAGGTGGTATAAGTTACTGCTGTCGGCGGGAGAGTTGGGAGTACCTCCTTTCGTTAAAAAATGGGAAAGGGAACTAGGTTCACAAAAGGATAAGGTAATGTTAGGTAAAATTTTTAAATTGGCCCATAGCTCAGCCATTGACTCTAAAACCGCGGAGATGAGTTACAAATGCTTGTCGAGGTGGTACTACACCCCAGATAGAGTAAATTCCAATCAGACACGTCAGGGGAATGCTGGCGCGGTTGTGGGGGAACAGGTACGATGGCTCACATATGGTGGGAGTGCCCGAAGATCAAGATTTATTGGAACCAGATCATATCGCATATTAAAACTATAACTAGTTCTGTGGTAACCGCAGACCCCTGGGTAGTTCTGTTTCATGGCACAGGAGGTAGCGTAAAACAGTACAGGAAGTCCTTGATCCCACATTTATTAAATGCGGGGAAAAAACTAATCCCCAAAAAAATGGCAAGAATCGGAGGCGCCTCTGATATGGGAGTGGGTGGACGCTGTAGAAGGGATATATAAGATGGAATGCCTGGAGGATAGCTCGGCGGGTAGGAGTAACAAATATACGCTGGAGAAATGGAAAAGCTGGCAAGAATTTAAAAGGAGATGGAGTACCTCAGAAGGATTAAGGGCATAGATTTAAACGGGTATAGATATGATTAATTGACAAGTTAAAAAAGATCTACTAGGTAGGGTGGGGGGAGGTGGTGGGGTAGTAGTAGGTGGGAGGTGGGGGGGATCTTTGGGTTAGGGTGCAGTAGATTAGATAAAAGAGGGAATATATTAAGCTATGAGAGCCGATTTGGATTTAGCATATCATACATATATAAAAAAAAAATGTATATATATATGAGAAAAATTGCCACCATGATGTAAAGCAGGGGTCTCAAACTGGCGGCCCTCCAGCTGTTGCAAAACTACAAGTCCAATCATGCCTCTGCCTGTGGGAGTCATGCTTGCAACTGTCAGCCTTGCAATGGCTCATGGGACTTGTAGTTTAGCAACAGCTGGAGGGCCACCAGTTTGAGACCCCTGATGTAAAGCGATGAGAGGAAATCTGAGCAACCAGCGGATGAGAGGACCTGGTATTCCTCGGATATTACTGGTATTACTGAGTTGGCATAAAAAAAAAAGGGATTTGTTTACGTTCCTTGTGACAGCAATACAAACCTTTTTTTCTCTTCCATCACTGACCGACACAACTCCTCTCTTGGCCATTGAGTTGTATACCTTACCTCTAGGAGAACACTAGGCAAAGTTGTAATACATCACTCAGATCTCTCAGTTCCGCCCATGGGAGCGGTCCCTTGGGTATCAACCCTCCTGCCTGCTAGCAGAACTCAGTTTTATTTTGCCTAGTGAAGGAGAAAGACCTAGGAACCCTGCGGGTCCATAGGTCCATGTTTTTTTAGGCAGAAGCTTGGCTCTTTGCGCACCGGCGGGAATGAGCTCCTGAGTCAGCGGCAGCAGGGAGGGTGCACCTGTCACTGTCCTAAGTCCCCTTCGGGTGGCAGACAGGATAGGATCAGCATGGCTCAGAAACTAGTGTTTCTTCCCCCAAAGTCCAGGCAATGGCAATCGGGTCACCTGCAGACTACACAGTGCCCATGCACACCCTGATGGCGGTGCATGGAAAGATGGGTGCAATAAGGTGGCCCCTGTGTCGTTCCCCCCCCCCCCCCCGTCCTCCGGGGAGAGCTCTGGCACAGACTTGGGCCCCGATGAGGCTGGTGACCCCTGCTCTGTCTTGTCAGATGTCGCTGACCAGGACAGTAAGGATGAGTCCGGGTGCAAAAAAGCGCTTGTTGGAGCACTTATCACAGGTACCTGTCCCCTTTGGGTCCCGCAAGCCAGCATGTTCACCTATGGTGTTCCTGTATCTGACTACTTTGACAAATTCATCTACAGGGAATGGGGTTGCATGCAACTGACCTTTTTGGTCCCCAGACACAGGGCGGTGCGTTACCCCTTTGAGGAATGCCTTCTCACAAAGTGGTCGGCTCCTCCGGTTGTGGACCCTCCAGTATCCAGGTTAAATAAGTAACCAGGATCCCGGTAGTGGGAACTCCTGCATTTAAGGATCCCGCAGACAGGAAGGCTGAGGCAGTGGCTCGTTCCTTGTTTTTACGGTTGTGGGGTCCGCTGTGCGACCAGTACTGGCATCCGCACTTGTGTTGCAGACATGGTCTGAGTGAGCAAAACATTTGCACCGCAGGCTTTTCCTGTCTGCGTGAAACTGGCAGACCGACTAGTGCAAGGCCTTGTACGTTTGTGACGCGGCCCTGGATACCTCCCTCTGCTTCTAGGGCTTCAGTGTCAGCTGTTGTGCTGAGGCGCCTGATTGGCTGAAATGCTGGTCTGTTGACCAGGCATCTAAAAAAGCCCTGACGAATTTTCCCTTCCTTAGCGAACGGCTCTTGGGGGGCCTCTGGATGGCTTTAATAAGCATGCCACCGGTGGTAACGGTGTATTACTCCCACAGGCCAGGAAGGCTAAGGAGCCACGCTGTAGGCAAGGGCCCTCTTGTTTCCGTTCACTAACTGCTTTTCCGTCCGCCTGGAGCTACGGTATTACGTCCCCAGCCCGACAGGACGACCACGGACGGACAAAAGCATCCCTGGAACCGCAGGCCTAACAAGCCTGCGAGATTAAAGTGGTTGTAAACCCTTACAACACACTTTGACCTACAGGTAAGCCTAGATTAAGCCTTACCTGTAGGTCCAAGAAATATCTCCTAAACCTACACGGTTTAGGAGATATTTGCCGAAAGATAGACAGCGCGGAGCGCAGGCGCACTGAGCGAGGCACCAGTCAATGGCAATATGCCGCGCGCGTGTGAGGGGCTCCCGTGCGCTTGCACGGGAGTGATGTCCTCGCCGCTTCGCCGAATGACAGCGGCGGAGCAGCGAGACCCACCGAGAAGATGGATGCGCCGGACTACAGGGGACAGAGGTGACATCGCTGGCTCCTGTGTCAAGTAAGTGACACATAATGGACTACTATGCGATGCATAGTAGTCCATTATGCTTTACCTTTGCAGGGAATGAAAGAGGAAGTAAAATCATCAGGGTTTACTTCCTCTTTAAGGCTACCGCATTAAAGTTTGTCCCCACCCATGTCTCGGGTGGGGGCTCTCCTTCGGGTCTTTTCAGCCCGGTGGTCCCCTCGGTTTTTGACCAATGGACCTGCGACCTGATTTCCTCGGGCTACAAGATAGTTAGTCGCCAAACAGATTTTTTCCTTCCAGCATAACCGTATTCCCGGCTCGCCGGAAGACCCTCTTGGTGGGCAGTAAGGGACCTGCTGAGTAGCAGGGTGGCTGTACCGGTTCCGGAATTGGAATGTTTCCAAGGATTCTACTCAAATATGTTTTGTAGTTTCCAAGAAGGAAAGGGTACGTCCAATCTTGGACCCAAAAGCCCTCTATCACTTTAAGGTGTAGAGATTCAGAATGGAATCAGTTGCCCAGTAGTTGCTGCACTCCAAGGGGACTCCCTGGTGTCCTTGGACATCCAGTATGCATACCTGCACATACCCATATGTCTGTGGCAGCAGAAGATTCTGCGATTTGCAGTCGGGGAAGCCCACTACCAGTTTGTGGTTCTCCCTTCGGTCTGACATCAGCCCCCGAGTCTTTACCAAGGTTTTGGCTCCGGTTTTGACATTTCTACGGCAACGTGGGATCGTGATCTTTGGTTATCTAGACTATCTCCTCCTGGGAGCATCTTCCTCATCCGAGTTAGAGGAGAAAGTAGCGATCACTATGCAGACTCTGCAAGAATTTGAGTGGCTATTGAACCAAAAGAACTCGGTGATTGTACCGTCTCAGCGTTTAGAGTACCTAGGCTTGCTGCTATACTCCATGGAAGCAAGAGTTTTCTCCCTTCAGACAAGCTGCAGACTTTCAGATCTGCGGTAAGACTGCTGATGTACCGCAGGTGGTCGTCGCTTCGCTTTTGCATGCGAGTCCTGGGGCTTATGGTGGCCTCCTTTTGAGGCTGTACCGTTTGCCCAATTCTACACCAGAGTCCTGCAGTAGGACATCTTGTCTAAATGCGACAAATCTAAGTTGTCCCTGGATCGTCAGATTCAGGGGAGCCAATCAGTCAATCACTGATCTGGTGACTGAGGTCCCCGGTGATTCAGGCCGGAAAGTCGTTCCTACCTCTAAAGTGGACATTGATCACAACGGACACCAGCCCTTTCGGCTGGGGTGGAATAATGGGGGTTAAGTCGGCTCAGGGCCTCTGGTCGATGAAAGAGTCAGAGTTGCCGATCAATCTGCTCCAACTGAGAGCGATCAGGCCGTGCCTCTCCACATGGTCAATGAGACTGCAAGCACGTCCGTTCAGGGTACAGTCAGACAGTGCCACTGCAGTGGCATATGTCAATCACCAAGGGCGAACAAGAAGTTTAGCCATGGCACGGGAGGTCACTCGCATACTTCGGTGGGTAGAGCAAAATGTACCAGTTTTGTCGGCCATTTACATTCCCGGAGTAGAGAACTGGTGGACTATCTGAGTTGCCAGATGCTGTACCCAGGAGAATGGGCGTTGTATCCGGAGGTATTCAGGTTACTGTGCCTGAGGTGGGGCACACCAGACGTAGATCTTCTGGCCTCCCATCTCAATCAAAGGGGGCCAAGATTCGGGTCCAGGACAAGGGATCCATGGACGGACGCGTCAGACGCGCTGGTGGCTCCGTGGGATCAGCACTAGCTGATCTATGCCTTTCTTCCACTGAAGCTGTTACCACCTCTGATAAGCAGAGTGGAATCCGAGGGGATCCCAGCAATACTGGTGGTCCCAGATTGGCCTTCGCGCCCATGGTACGCAGACCAGGTGCGTCTGGCAGATGCTCCCTGGCGACTGCCATTGCGAGAGGGCCTTCTGTCTCGGGGCCCGATTCTCCATCCTGCTTTACCATCGCAGGCTTTAACGGCATGGCTGTTGAGGAACCAGGGTCTGTCGGACTCGGTGATCCCAACTATGTTGCAAGCACGGAAATCTTCTAGAAAGATATATCGTCGTACCTGGACGGCCTACATCTCCATATGTGAGAAGGGTTGGCATCCGTGCTCTTTTTCCATATCCAGGATCCTGCTGTTTCTTAAAGCGGGAGTCCGCCGTTTATTTTTTTATTTTTTTAAAAGCCAGCAGCTACAAATACTGCTGCTGACTTTTAAAATAATGACACTTACCCGCCCAGCGTGCCCGCGATGTCGGCTCTCGATCGTCTTTCGGGTGCTGCCGCCGCCATCTTGGGTATGGGAATCAGGAAGTGGAGCCTTGCGGCTTCATTTGCCGGTTCCCTACTGCGCATGCGTGAGTCGCGCTGTGCAAGAAGGATGGTCCCCGCTGTCTCTGGTATCCGTATGTTTCCCAGCAGACAGCGGGGGACCTTCGGAAAGGGGCGTAGATTCTGCAGATATCTATGCCGGAAATGGGTGCAGGTACCTTCACCCCCCTCCCCCCTGAAAGGTGCTAATTGTGGCGCCGGAGGGGGGGAGGGTTCCAATGAGCGGAAGCTCCACTTTAGGGTGGAGCTCCGCTTTAAGCAAGGAGTAGACCAAAAATTGGTGTTTAAACACTATTAGAGGACAACTTTCAGCTTTGACTGTCTTTTTCAGCGACCCCTGGTGTCTGTCATATTGAGTACCTTTGTTCAGGGGGTCTGTCATGTAGTCCCTCTGAGTCCACCGTTACCCCCATGGGATTTGAACCTGGTGTAATCGGTGCTTCAAAATCTGCCGCTTAAAAATATCAGGGTGTTCCCCTGTTGACGCTTTTTCAGAAAGTGGTCTTTCTAGTGGTCATCACATCGACCAGGAGGGTTTCGGAACTGGCGACCTTGTCTTGCAAGTCACCTTATCTGGTTATCCATGAGGATAAGGTGGTGTTGCGTTTGCAACCGTCCTTTCTACCGAAGGTGGTCGCGGCTTTTCACATTGAGGACATGGTGTTAGCATCTCTCTGTCCTAGGACAAAAACACCCTAAGGAGGTGTCCCTTCATGCTTTGGGCGTGGTTCGGGCTATAAAAGTGTATTTGACTACCACTGCTCCCTTTCGGAAGTCAGTCGCTGTTTGTTTCGGTAGCGGGTTCCAAGAAATGCATGGCGGTCTCAGCCACGATTTCCAGGGGGATCAGACAGATTGTAGTACAAGCATACGTCTTAAAGGGGCAGGTGCCCCTCTTTCCGGTTACGGCCCACTCCAAGGGCAATCGGAATGTCTTGGGCTTTCCGACACCAAGCGTCTATCGCTCAGGTGTGTAGGGTGGCAACCTGGTCATCTGTCTACATGTTTACCAAGTTCTACAAGGTAGACGTCAGTGCATCGGCTGGTGGCTGTTTTTGGCCGCAAAGCTTGAATATTATAGCATTTTTTTTCCATTTTTTTTTTCTATTAAAAACACAGTACCTTTTTAAGTTAATGCACTGTTGCATTACATTCCGCAGTTTTTTGTGCGTTTGTGGGTAGTCACTCCTGTTGAGGGTACCTTGATTTTGTGGTGGATTTCTCCACGCACTGTTCTTTTTTGTGGGTAAAGTTTTCACTTGTTCCCACTTGCCACGGTGGATGAAGTGTTTATGCTGTTTTTCCCACCCCTCGTTTTGGCACTGCTTGGGGATGGCTATGGCTAAGAGAGGAGCTGTGTCGGTCCGTGATTATAAGAGAAAATAGGATTTTTGGACTCGCCGTAAAATCCTTTTCTCTGTAATTCACCGACCGACACAGCACCCGCCCCTCCTTTTTTCTTTACGTTATATTGCTTGTTGATGTACTGAGTTCTGCTAGCAGGAAGGAGGGTTGATACCTAAGGGACCGCCCCCATGGACGGAACTGAGTTCTGAGTGTTGTATTGTAACTTTGTCTAGTATTCTCCTAGAGGTAAGGTATACAACCCAATGGTTAAGAGAGGTGCTGTGTCGGTCGGTGAGTTACAGAGAAAAGGATTTTACAGTGAGTAAAAAAATCCTATATTTTTTTTTTTTTTTTTTTTAAGCCATAAGTTGCAACCGCAAATGTTCAAATCACACATGTGAGGTGTCACCAGGATTGTCACAGCAATAAATCAAGCCAAAGACATCTTACTCTAAACTGGTAACTGTGTTAAAATTTTTGAAAGCATCGTCTATGGAGATTTCGTTTTTTTCGCCATTCCATGAATATATACAATTTTAAACTAATATGTTGGGTGTGTCTTGGCGTGACATAATTTTTCTTTTACTGACTGACACAGCTCCTTTACTTAAACCATCGGGTTATTAGGCCACCTTCAGGAGAGGACTAGGCAGAACATGTTAACGTGTACAAAAAACAACTTTTCTAGTTCCGCCCAAGGGGCAGTCCCTACGGTAACAATCCCCCCCCCCAGCCTGCATACTGCAGCCTCGGTTTTTTTTTTCTGCCTAGTGAAGGACCTAGGAACCCTGCGGGCCCATCGGCCCGTGGATTTTTTTTCTGCAGAAGGTTGCCTTTTGCGCAAGATTAAGATCCTGTGATCTGCTATCAACAGCCGGCTGGGTGACATGCTGGATACCCTTATCCTTGTAGTCTCCCCAGCCTTGCCAGCAAGCGTGTGCAGACCAGAGCTCTACGCTTGGTTGGCCACGACATGCCCCCCCAGGCTCCAGGCGTGGCCGGTGAGAGTAATGCTCTGGGGCACACACATGACCCGGCTACTGATGTCTGTGTCACAATGTGCCGGGCCAGCAGCCACCCCGCACTGATTGGAGAGTGGGTCTGTGATGGAATGTTCCCCAGCTCATTAGGACTGGCAAGTACAGCTCTTCCTGCCTCGGTGGCGCTGAGCAGCTGGGCATTCCCTGGGAGGTCGATTCGGGGGTCCATCACCACCCTCTCTTCTCTCCCTGTCCCTATCTCCCCCCCTCCCCTGTGGGGGATGCTGCATGGGCTGTTGAGTGGTGTGTGTGCACATAGATGGGGGCCCGCTGTGGGGGCTCCCACCTTGGGTGGGGGCTGCGCTGGGTGGCTGTGCCCTGGATATCTGTAATTTCTCTCCCCTGGGTAACTGGTGGTCTGTGTCTGCAGATCGCTGTAGTGCTGTTTGCCGCCATTTCCTCTGCCTGTGTTTCACTATCCCTCAATGTATACAGTGCTCAGCAAAACCAAAAAGGAAGGTGCAGTATCTCCAGTATTTGTCTTTCTCCAGTATTTGAACACCCAATGTTCTAAAGGAGGGCTGCAAGACCTTTTTGACACTACCATCTTAAACTGTCGGTATCACACTTCGAAGACCGAGACACCAGAGCGCAGGCAAAGTTTTTTTTTTTTCCTTGTACAGTGCTCGGCAGCCATTTTTGGTGTGACCAGGGAGAAGCATGGTCTGATACCATTTTTCTGTAGCTCGGCAGCAATTTGCCCTGTGATTATGTCCTTTGTACTGGACGCTCGGCAGCCATTTTGTTGTAGCCTAAACACGTTTTTCATGCTCGTCGCTGTTCCCTGAGGCTCAGCACAGCGCTGTTTTCTCTTGCAAGCATCTGGGAGCTGACACATGCACACCTAGCTATACAGCGCAGAACTCGGTCAGGGTGGTGAGTCCTGTGGTGGGGGGCCCCCCAGCCTGCAGCAGTTAGGAGGGTGGGACCATCACTGTCCTAAGTCCCCAACAGGTAGCAGACAGGGTAAGGTTAGCATGGCTAAAGAAACTGGTGTTTCTTCCCCGAATTCCAGGCAATTGCAACCAGTTCGTCTGCAGACAGTGCAGTCCCTCTGGACGCTTTGTCGGCGGCCCTTAACACCTTTGTTGCCAAGATGGAGGCGGCGTGTGGATGCAAAGGTGGTAAAAAGCAGCCTGGCCCTCTAATCTTCTGGGGGAGCAACAGGCTTCTCCTGTCTGCGTGGAACTGGCAGACCAGTTAGTGCAAGGCCTTAAGTATGTTTGTGACGCGGCCCTGGATACCTTCCCTCTATTATCCAGGGCTTCAGTGTCAGCAGTGGTGTTGAGGCACCTGATTTGGCTAAAATGCTGGTCGGCTGACCAGGCATCTAAAAAAGCCCTGACGGATTTCCTTGGTGAGCGGCTCTTTGGAACCTCATTGGATGACATTAAAAATGCCACAGGTGTTAAGAGTACCTTACTCCCACAGGCCAGGAAGGCTAAGGAGCCACGCCGTAGGCAAGGGCCCTCATTTACCGCTCACAAATGGCTTTTCCCAAGTGTTCTTCCAGGACAGCCCTTGAGAGATGGAGCTCCTCCCATCGACACAGGAAACACATTGCCACAGTTCAAAAGGCGGTCCCTCAGGTCCCTGGTCAGTCATTTGTGTTTCCTCCGTCGGAGGAACATGTTGCCAGGAACCTGGAGGCCCCTCTCAGGGGCTGCCTGAGAACCTGCAAGCCTAAGGGACCGGGTCCTGGTTTATGGCTGCAGTTTGGGTCCATACCTTTTTTTCTTTGGCTCGGGTACCGTCCAGCTGAACCGGAGCAGACCCGTTACCCTCCTCCTTCCAGTGCCGAGGTGGCCAGGGGCAGAATGACGCCGGTTTCCCCCAGGAGTGGTGAGTGGAACCTTCCATCTTCCCTCCTCGTTGCAGGGGGTCGGAGACGCCGAGCGTTCACTTCCGGCGGAACCGCGTCATCACTGCGTGCCGAGACTTCCGGTTCCGGGTCTCTAAGGGTACAAGGAGGAGAGGGAGAGCCAGCGCTGTGCCTGTAAAGCCCGACCAGCGTCCAGCTATACCGGATTAGCGGCGGGATTCGGAGCGTCAGAGGGGGACCATGGAGGCTATTCCCCAGGATACTCCGGCGGAGACAGGCACCAGCCAAACCCAGGTAGGCTGCTGGGCATGCTATTACTCTGGTGGAGTGGTGGTGTTTGTAGGCTGGGCCCTGTAGTACCCCACGGTGGCGGTTTACTCACAGTGAGGTTGTTTGTTAGTGGTGATTCTAAGAGGGACATGGTGCTGACGCTAAGAAATCCTTTGTCTTCTTATTTTCAGGCTAAAGAGATGCCAAGGGAAGACAAGACAGGCCGCAAAAAGTGTCCTAATTGTGGGAATAGGTTGTCCTCTGGCTCTAACAAAGCCCTATGCAAGCAATGCATTGCAAGCTTGCTTAAATCTGAGGCAGATTCCCCTTTAGCAAAGTTTTTGGGCTCCTTTAAAGAGGAAATGGCGTCGACCTTTAAGTCCCTCCGGGAGTTAATCACTGACGTGGGATCAGCTGCAGCTGCCTCCACGAGTAAAACAACTATAATCTCATCCTCCCCATGCCTTACAACACCCAGCTCAGGGGAGCCCCGTATGGTCAGGGAGCCTAGCCCCACGTTGATTAGCCCCGAATCCTCTGACACTGACTCGGGTCAGGAAGAGGATCAAGCAGCATCTAAAGCCTCAAAATATAGATTATCTCTCGAGGAAGTAGATGAGCTAATGGGGGCTATCTATGATACGCTGGAAATTGAGGAGGAAGAAACTCAGTTATCCAGACATGATCAAATGTATGAGGCTCTGGGGAAAAAGAAAGCAAGGGTTTTTCCTATACATAAGGTGCTTTCTGACCTTGTCCTTAAGGAGTGGTCTGAACCAGACAAGAAGGTTTTCTTTCCTAAATCCCTTAAGAGAAGGTTCCCTTTTGATGAGAGCCCAGAGGCGGTCTGGAATAAAAATCCAAAACTAGACGCCCCTCTGTCCAAAATCTCAAAGCAGGCTGATCTGGCCTTTGAGGATATGGGCCACCTGAAAGATCCCATGGACAGGAGAACAGACATTGTCTTAAAGAGGGCCTGGGATGCCTCTATGGCAGGCTTAAAACCAGCTCTAGCCACTTCCTGTGTAGCTAGAAACCTGGAGTTCTGGTTATCGCAACTACAAGAACACTTAAAGGCAGGCACTCCTAGGGGGGAGCTTTTGAAATCCTTCCCTATGCTTTTTAAGGCCACCAGTTTCATCTCTGACGCCTCCACGGACTCCGTTAAATTTACGGCTAAATCTGCAGCACTTTCAGTGGCAGCAAGGAGGTCAGTATGGATGAAAACCTGGGGGGGAGACACGGCGTCTAAAACCCGCCTGTGCAGCGTCCCTTTTATAGGAGACTTAGTCTTCGGGCCTGAATTAGACTCCGCCTTAGAAAGGACGGCGGACAAAAAGAAAACCTTTCCTGCAAAAAAGAAAAATTTTCAAAGAAAAATTTTTCGTCCCTTTAAGGAACCCTCTAAATCAGAGAAGAGTTCAACCCCCAAAAAACATTGGTCGGGACATAAAGGGAAAGGAAAAGGGGGCATACTGTTTAGCCGCCCCAATCAGGATCCCAAACCCCAGTGACGTCAGGGTTCCTGTGGGAGGAAGATTAAGCAAATTTCTTCCTCAATGGGAAGAGACAACCTCGAACGAGTTTGTCTTAAACATAATAAAAAGGGGTCATGCGCTGGAATTTCACAGCAACCCTCCTTCCAAGTTTCTGGTGACAAAGCTTCCAAGTCACTCAGAAAAGGCCAGGGCCTTACCTTTACTAATAGGGGAAATGGTAGATCAAGAAGTATTGACACCAGTCCCTATTCAGGAACAAGGGGACGGTTTTTACTCGCACATCTTTGTGGTAAGAAAACCGTCAGGGAGATTCAGACTAATTATGAACCTCCGTCCACTGAATCGCTCCATCCGTTACAAGAGATTTCGGATGGAGTCCATTTATTCCATAAAGAATCTCCTGCAGAAAGAGACATTTATGGCAACCCTGGACCTAAGGGATGCTTATCTGCACATTCCAATTAGGGAGGAATGCCAGAAATTCCTTCGGATGGCAGTGCAGATAGACACAAAGGTTTACCACTTTCAGTGCAGAGCACTTCCCTTCGGTCTATCATCCTCTCCGAGAATCTTTACCAAGGTTCTCGGAGAGGCTTTAGTTCCTCTGAGGCTTCAATCAGTCTCAATTATCCCCTACCTAGACGATCTGCTCCTAACAGCCCACTCAGAGAGTCGTCTTTCTCAGGACCTAGAATTGACTCAACTCAGTCTGAGTCGATTAGGGTGGATTGTCAGTCAGGAGAAATCCAAGACAACCCCAACACAGGAGATCCTGTATCTGGGGTACTGGATCAAGTCTGTAGATCAGAAAATTATACTGCCGGAAGAAAAGATTTTGAATCTGTGGCAGAGAATATCTTTTCTTCAATGCAGCCCCAAGTGTACGGTGAGGGAAGTAATGTCGGTCTTAGGTCTTATGACGGCAGCCATTCCAGCCGTACAATGGGCCAGGTTCCATCAAAGAGAACTTCAGGGTTTTCTGTTAGAACAATTAAAAGGCAGAGATCTGGAGGAGGAGGTATCGATCCCCTCAAGGGTAAAACGCTCCCTCTGGTGGTGGAAGGACAGGGAGAACCTAAACAAAGGGGTTCATTGGGTCCTTCCTATCACTTCAACACTAACAACGGATGCGAGCAGTTGAGGCTGGGGAGCCCACCTAGGCTCAAGCTGGGTCCAGGACAAGTGGACCCCGGAGGAGAAATGTTTCTCTTCCAATTGGAAAGAACTAACAGCAATCCTGAGAGCTGTTCTAGCTTTCCACCCCGCAATACAGGGTCACCATCTACAAGTCCGTTCAGACAATACGACGGCTGTAGCATACATAAACAAACAAGGAGGAACCAGAAGTCCTCGTTTGATGTTGGTAGCCAGACGCATTCTCCAGTGGGCAGAAGCCAATCTGGAATCCATTTCTGCAGTTCACCTGAAAGGGGAGCTGAACAACAAGGCGGACTTCTTGAGTCGACAGAAGATTTCGAACCAAGAATGGTCCTTACACCCAGAGGCATTCAATCTCATAACAGCTCACTGGGGAGAACCAGAGGTAGACCTTTTTGCGAGCAAGACAAATGCAAAGGTTCCCAATTTTTTCTCGCTAAACCCAGGAGATCAACCCCTGGCGGTAGATGCCTTGCAAACTCCATGGACTTTCAGTCTGGCGTATGCATTTTCCCCTCTTCATCTCATTCCGAGGGTCCTAGCAAGATTCCTCAAGGAAAAAACCTGTTTGATTCTAGTAGCACCTTTTTGGCCCAGGAGACCGTGGTTCACAACGTTGCTACAATTGACAGACTGTCCGCCTCTAAGACTTCCCTACAGACAGGACCTCCTGTCGCAGGGACCTCTTTACCATCCGCAGGTCGCCACACTGAAGCTGTCAGCGTGGTTACTGAGGAGGAAATCTTAAGGAGTAAGGGCCTGTCAGACGAGGTAATTGCGACCTTACTACAGAGTCGCAAACCAGTCACGAGAGCTATTTACAAAAAAGTCTGGAAAAAATTCAATAGCTGGCTGAATGGCCGGGACATAAATACGGCTAATATTCTACAGTTTTTACAGGAAGGTGTAAACAAGGGTTTAACCCTAAGTACTATTAAAGTACAGATAGCTGCCTTAAGTGTATACCTAGATGAACGCTTACAGGAAAATCCTTTTGTCGCTAGATTCTGTAAGGCAGTCGCTAGACGCAAGCCAGTCAGAATCACAAAAGTCCCATCCTGGGATTTAGCAGTTGTGCTAAAAGCTTTCTTGGGGTCACCCTTTGAGCCTATCTCAGAGGCCTCCCTAAGGCTTATTACCTTTAAGACAGTTCTCCTGGTGGCAATCACTTCAGCCCGTAGGGTCAGTGAAATCCAAGCACTTTCCATCAGGGAACCATTCCTACAGATCCTAGAAGACAGAGTCATTCTAAAGACAGACCCTGGGTTCTTACCAAAGGTAGCATCTAGCTTCCATAGGTCCCAAGATATTGTCCTCCCTTCATTTTGTCAAAATGCAGCAAATGAGAAAGAGGAACGTTTTCATTTATTGGATGTGAGGAGGTGTATTCTAGAATATCTTAAAATAACAAATCCATTCAGAATCTCAGACTCCCTTTTTGTCCTTTTTTCCGGACAGCGTAGGGGACAGAAAGCTTCAAAAGTAACCATAGCTAGATTGATTAGGCTAGCTATAGCAGAGGGGTATAAGGCCTTGAATAGAGATCCTCCTGAGGGTGTTAAAGCTCACTCAACAAGAGCGTTGTCTGCATCCTGGGCAGAAAGAGCTGGTGCCACCCCGGAGCAGGTATGTAAAGCAGCCACATGGTCAAGCTTTTCCACCTTTACAAGGCATTACCGACTGGACTTAATGTCTAGTCAGGATCAGGCCTTTGGGAGGAAAGTCCTCCAGGCCGTGGTCCCCCCCTAATCTGGTAAGTACTTGGGGATCCTCTCAAGGGCTGTCCTGGAAGAACACTTGGGAAAACTGGAGTTAGTACTTACCGGTAACTCCTTTTCCGGTGGTCTTCCAGGACAGCACGATCCCACCCTTTATTTGATTGTAGTGATGTACTAATGTTATTACCTGTTATGGTTTATATGTTTTTCAGTTCCATCCTTCGGTTCTTGGTGAATGACTGACCAGGGACCTGAGGGACCGCCTTTTGAACTGTGGCAATGTGTTTCCTGTGTCGATGGGAGGAGCTCCATCTCTCAAGGGCTGTCCTGGAAGACCACCGGAAAAGGAGTTACCGGTAAGTACTAACTCCAGTTTTTTTCCGCCTGGGGCTTCGGCTAAATGTCCCCAGCCCGACAGGACAACCTCTGAAGGACAAAAGCATCCCTGGAACCTCAAGTCTGTGAGCAAAAGTGCTAACGCATGAAGATTTTCCCCCTCCCGCAACAGGGCTGGGGGGTCGCCTTCGGGAGTTTGCACCCTGGTGGGCCTCTCTGTTTTCCGACCAATGGGTCTGCGATCTGATTTCCTCTGGCTACAAGATAGTTTCTCTCTTGGCCACCAAACAGATTCTTCCCCTCCAGTATACCCTTACTCCCGGCTCGCCCGGAGGTCCTAATGGGGGCGGTAAGGAGACTGTTGAGTCGCGGGGTGATGGCACTTGTTCCGGAGCTGGAAAGATTCCAGGGGTTCTACTCCAATCTGTTTGTAGTAGACAAGAAGGAAGAGGTATGTTCTATCTTGGACCTAAAAGCCCTCAATTGCTTTGTAAAAGTAGAGGTTCAGAATGGAATCAGTTCGCTCAGTAGTCGCTGCACTCCATTAAGTCAACTCCCTGGTGTCTTTGGACATCCAGGATGCGTACCTGCACATACCCATATGCCTACGGCAACAGATGTTTATGCGATTTTTTGCAGTTGGGAAAGCCCACTACCAGTTTGTCTCCCTTTTAGGAGGATGTGGCGATCACCATGCAGACCCTGCAGGAATTTGGGTGGCTAAAAGGTCGGTGATCTACCGACACAGCGCTTGGAATACCTAGGCTTACTAGTGAGAGTTTTTCTCCCTAAAGACAAACTGCAGGCTCTCAGAGCCGCGGTAAAACTGTTGCTGAACCGCAGGTGGTTGTAGCTACTCTTCTGCATGCGACTCCTGGGCCTCATGGTGGCCTGCTTCGAGGCAGTACCGCATGCCCAGTTTTACACCAGAGTATTGCAGAAGGAGATTTCATCAAAATGTGTCAATGCTCCATTATCCCTGGATCGGCAGATTCAGATGAGCCAGTCAATCAGGGACTCCCTGCTCTTGTGGCTGAGATCCCCGGTACTTCGGTCCGGGAAGTCGTTCCTACCTCTGAATTGGACAGTGATCTCAACAGACGCCAGCCTAACCGGCTGGGGTGGGAGTACAGTCGACCCAGGGCCTCTAGTAGGAGGAGGAATCCAATCTGCTCGAGCTACAAGCAATCAATGCTATGTCTCTCCACAAGGTCAATAAGACTTCAAGGGCGTTCGATTAAAAAATTCAGTGAGACACCACAGCGGTGGCATATGTGAATCATCAAGGAGGAACAAGAAGCTTGGCCGCCGCACGGGAGGTTGCTCACATTCTTCAGTGGGCAGAGTGACATGTTCCAGCCCTATCGGCCATTTACATCACCGGATTTGGAGAACTGGTAGGCGGACTACCTAAGTCGCTAGATGCTGGACCCAGGAGAATGGGTCCTACATCCGGAGGTGTTCAGGCTGCTGTGCCTACGTTGGGGAACACCAGACAGGGATCTTCTGGTCTTCCGTCTCAATCGGAAGGTGCCGAGATTCGTGTCCAGGACCAGAGATCCTTTGGCAGACGTGCTGGTGGTTCCGTGGGGTCAGTACCAACTGATCTATGCCTTTCCTCTGCTAAAGCTGCTACCACGTCTGATTCACAGAGTGGAGACCGAGGGGATTACAGTAATCCTGATTGCCCCAGATTGGCCTCAGTGTCCCTGATATGCAGACCTAGTGTGCCTGGTGGTGGACACCCCCTGGCGACTGTCGCTACGAGAGGACCTGTCTCAAGGTCCGATTCTCCATCCCGTTTTACCATTGCTGGTTTTAATGCCATGGCTATTGAGAGCCAGGTGCTAAGGAACCGGGGCCTATCGGACTCTGTGATTGAGAGCACGGAAATCTTCTCGCAAGATATATCATCGTACCTGGAAGGCCTACATCTCCATGTGTGAGTAGAAAGGATGGCGTCCGCGCTCCTATTCTATATCCAGGATCCTGCTGTTTTTATAGCAAGTGGTAGACCAGAAATTGGCTTTAAGCACCATTAAAGGACAAATATCTGCTTTTGGCTGTCTCTTTAGTGACCCCTGGCGTTTCTCACTCCTTAGTGAGCACGTTTTGTTCAGGAGGTCTGACATTTAGTTCTCTGGTGCGTCCACCGATACTCCTGTGGGATATGAAACTGGTGTTATTGGCGCTTCAGAAAACGCTGAGAATATCCAAGAGATTCCTGACTCTTTCCCAGAAGGCTAAAGTGGTGGTGCGGCCGCAACCTTTTTTCTGCTGAAGGTGGTTTCGGTGTTCCACATCATGATACCATCTCTGTGTCCTTTACCGACACATCCTAAGGAGGTGGCCCTCTATTCCCTGGACTTGGTCCCTTTCGGAAGTCAGACTCTTTGTTTAGGTGGCTGGTCCAAAAAAAAGGCATGGCGGTCTAGTCAGCCACTATTTCCAAGTGGATCAGACAGATTGTAGTACAGGCCTATGGCTTGAAGGGGAAGATGCCCCCTTTCCGGTCACGTCCCATTCCAACAGGGCAATTGGAACGTCTTGGGCCTTCCGACATAAAGCGGCGACTTGGTCGTCTGTTCACACCTTTACACAGTTCTACAAGGTAGATGTGCATCTGCTGTCTGTTTTGGCTGCAAAGTTTTACAGGCGGCCATGTAATTTGCAATTGCACTTAATTTTTTTTCAGTTTTTTTTGCGGACAAGAAACGGTTACCTTTTAAGTAAATGCACTGTTGCATAAATGCACTGTTGCATGGTTACCGCAAGTTGCGAGACGGTTAGATAAGGTGGTGACTCCCAGATTAACCACTTGCCGACCAGCGGACGACGATGTACATGGACAGAATGGCACGGGCAGGCAAATAAGCGTACATGTACGTCCCTTTAAATTTGTCGCCCTGCCATCGGTAGCGCCACCGGCGGTGCGCTCCCGCCCTGGTCGGGAACCCCCTGAAGTCCGGTCGCGGGACCCACTGACTCTATCGCCGCGGGCATACCCGCGATCGTCTCACGGAGCTGCCAAATGAAGAAATGCCGTTGTAAACAGCATTTCTCCATTCTTCCTAGCAACTAGTGACGCTGATCTCTGCTCCATGTGATTGGAGCAGAGATCAGTGTTCACTGAATGAAAACCCAACCCCCCCACAGTTAGTAACACACCCCTAGGAACACTTAACCCCTTCACTGCCACCCACTGGTTAACCCCTTCACTGCCAGTGTCATTTACACAGGAATAACTGCATTTATATAGCAGTGATTACTGTATAAATGACAATGGTTCCAAAAAATGTGTCAAATGTCCGATGGGTCCCCCACAATGTCGCAGTCACAATAAAAATCGCTGATCGCCGCCATTACTAGTAAAAAAAAAAAAAAAAAAATTACAAAATAGGAATAGTTTTATAGCATTTTTATTAATAAACACTATAACTTGCGCAAATCAATCGCTTATTGCGATTTATTTATTTTTTTTTGTTTTTTTTCCCAAAAATATGTAGAATACGTATCGGCCTAAACTGAGGGGAAAAATTTTTTTTTATATATATATTTGGGGGATATTTATAACAAAAAGTAAAAAATAATGCGCTTTTTTCAAAATTGTCGCTCTATTTTTTTTTAATAGCGCAAAAAATAAAAACCGTAGGGGTGATCAAATACCACCAAAAGAAAGCTCTATTTGTGGGAAAAAAAAAGGACGTAAATTTTGTTTGGGAGCCACATCGCACGACCGTGCAATTGTCAGTTAAAGCGACGCAGTGCCGAATCGCAAAAAGTGGTCTGGTCTTTGACCAGCAAATTGATCCGGTCTGAAAGTGGTTAAGGAGCACTCTGTTTTTGTGGATAACGTTTTTATGCGTTTCCCACGTTCTGTTTTTGTGTGTTAAGTTTTTATGCTGTTTGCCACCCCTCGTTTTGGCACTGCTTGGGGACGTCCCGATGGTCTAAGTAAAGGAGCTGTCAGTGAACATAAGAGAAAATAGCATTTTTTGTACTCACCGTAAAATCCTTTTCTCTGTAGTTCACCGATTGACACGACACCCGCCTCTCCTATTTTTTTACGTTATACTGCTGGTTGACGTACTGAGGCTGCAGTATGCGGGCTCTGGGGGGTTGTTTCTGAAGGGACTGCCCCTCGGGCAGAAATAGAAAGTTCTGATTTTATTGTACATGTTAACATGTTCTGCCTAGTCCTCTCCTGAAGGTGGCGTAACAACCCGATGGTCTAAGTAAAGGAGCTATGTAAGGCTGAAACAACTAATTGATTAATCGACAACTAATCGATTACGAAATCGATTACTATTTTCATAATCGATTAATTGGCCAGTAACATAATGGGGTTAAAAAACTAAAATGATCCCGTTATAGTACAAACACACTACTGTAAATATTACTTTCACTGTTCTACAGTAAAAAAATGAACCCCTTCCAGTAGTGATTATTTGCTTTTTTTGTACTATAAAGGGCTAATTTTAGTCTTTTTAACCCCATTGTTACTAAATGTCTCAGGCCTGGTTCACATCTATATGTTGGTGCTTTTTGCAGAAACGCACTACAGTTCATTTCTATGGTTTCCTATGGGAGACGTTCATATCTGTGCTTTTTTCAGGAGCTGCATATTTGGAAAGGGACTGGGACTTTTACCGCAAAACATCGCTTTTTTTGGTTAAATATACTTCAGTGGAGAAGCTGCAGAAAAGAATGTAATGGATTTTTGCAGCAATTTGTGTTTTTTAATCTGCCCGAAAAAAAAGTTAAAAAAACGCAAATTGCAGTAAAATCACGTGTGCAAAAATCAAAACGCACTGCAGAAACAGATCAAAAGCAAAAACTGCATAGGTGTGCACTAAGCCTTATGCTGACCACACTGATCAATTTTTCAGATGAGACGAAAAATCCCTGTACATTCGCTGAATGAAAGAATTTTGTTTGAAATGTTCACTTCAATTCTGAACAAAAACCACATCCACTGTCTGAAAAGTCCTTTGACCGAGAAGTTTTCTATTTCAAAATTTTCCCCTCACTGTGGTTGAAAATGAACGTCAATTTGACCCATTTTTTTATTTTTAAAGGTTATTAACCGATTAATCGAAACAATAATCGGCCTACTAATCGATTATGAAAATAATCGTTAGTTGCAGCCCTAGAGCTGTGTCAGTCTGTGAACTACAGAGAAAATGATTTTACGGTGAGTACAAAAATCCAATCCCCCCCCCCCATTCATCTTTCAGTACAGCACCATAGAGAGAGACACTGGCTCCTCCCCTATCGGTAAACACCACCTTTCAAATCAATATTTAAATCTCACCTTCCCTGCCCCTCAGTTATGGTGTTTTCTCCAGAGGGGAGACCTCTATAAGGGGACGGGGCCAAAACAGCTGGGAAGGCTGAGGCCTGACATACCTGAGGTGGTCGTCTCTCTAGGCTGCCTGGTGGCAAGGGTGCCCGGGTTGGTGGCTGTTGGTGCACCCCAGCTTCTCCTGGGGAGGTGTGCTTCTCTTCCCTCCAGAGGGGTGCTGCAGGAAGTGTACCAGGTCCCCCTGTAATACAGCCAGCGTTGGCGCAAGAGGCCAGGCCGAACGGCGGTTGATGTTGGTTCCGGTGGGGGTGGGCACTTCCCTCGGATCCATGTGTTCCAGACACGCATTACAAGAAAGGACCGAGCGCTCGGCTTGTGCGACCTGTCCGTTCGCTGTGCACAAAGCTACCAGAAGGCACGTTCGACCATCTATCCTCAGCAGGACATGTTGGAGGCGGGGGCAGAGGCTTTGCGGGCAGCTCCTTGAGAGAACAGCACCAGCCACTCTAAGGTAAGAGGAACCCTGGGGTAGTGTTCCCTTGCCTATCCCCGTTGGCTCCACGGGTGTTTGCCCTCGATGGGGAAGTGGTTCGTTGTGAACATGCAAGCTATCGCCTTTGAAACATGTCAACTGCTTGTCCTGTGTGTTTTATTTTCTTACATCAGGGGACACAGAGCCATAGTAGTTACTATGTGGGTTATATGGACCACTAATAAGTGATGGACACTGGCACGCCCCTAAGGCAAGACGTGTACTCCCTATATAACACCTCCCACTCCTGGGAGTCCTCGGTTTTTTCGCCAGCGTCTAAGGTGTTGGTCATGAGTAAAGATGTGCTGTGCTGAACTCCAATGGAAGCTTCCTTGTTTGAGCTATCCAGGCTGACCGGATCTGTTCTGATGCCCTTTCATGGGCTAAATGAATAGTACCCGGGCCTTGTGTCTGAAAAAACAATGTTTTGCTTGCGAACGCTTCTCTTTAGAGAGCTGGACCCTGGGATCCAGTACTTTTTGGTAGTAAGGCCATAAAGTTGTTACTAGCAGAGTGCTGTCACAGGTCCAGGATCGTGGGTAACCCACAATCGACCCAAATCAGTCGGCTCTTCTATCCTCCATACAGGAGTTGGAGGAACAGCAGGTGGTGGTAACAGACCAGCAGAGGCTTCTATTCCCACATCTTTGTCTGCAAAGTTTAAGGCTCATCAGGAACCTGAAGCCTCTGAATGTCTCAATTACAGGAGATTCCAGATGCACTATTTACTCGGTGAGGGTGCGTCGATGGACTTGAAAGACACCCACCCGAGCCACAGAGGGCTAGCAGAGGTTTCTGAGGCTGGTGGTAAAAACCAGGGAATGGATGTTCCATTTACAGTTCAAAGCACTCCCCTTTGGGCTATCCTCTTCTCCCCACATCTTCACCAAAGTTATGGTTGAGGTCCTGGCTTTCTTGCGGCTCAGAGGCATCTCGCTAGTCACATACTTGGATGATCTACTTCTGTTTGCCTCTTCCCTGGAGCAGTTGTTCCAGGATGTCCAGGTAGCAAGAGACATCCTAGGAAACTTGGGGTTGCTCTTGATCCTGGAAAAATCCAGTTTGGTTCCGTCCCAAAGGGTCACCTTCCTGGGCTATGTGTTGGATTCAACAAATTAAAAAAAGTGTTCCTTCCCTAAGAGAAGAACAGACAGATCAGATGCATAGAAGACCTTGAACTGGAGGGAGCTGAGGGCAATAGCCTTAGCACTCCGAGCCTTTCAGAGAGAACTCCAGGGATAGCAAGTTCTGTTCGGTTTTGGACAACTCCTCTGCGGTGGCCTATATCAACAGGCAAGGGGGTACCAGGAGCAGTTCCTTTTGGGTCCTGGCAGAATCCACCTTCAAGTGGGCCGAAACAAACTTTATATCCCTTTCGTCTGTACAGTTTAAAGGGGGAACTAAACCAGGTAACTGACTTTTTTAGCAGGAACATGCTGAGGGAGGGCGACTGGGTTTTTTAACCAGGACATCTTCGAGATGGTCACTTGAAAGTGGGGGGTGCCTTGTGTGGACCTCTGCGCTTCGAGGGAGAACACAAATGGGATGGAGCAGCCGTGGTGGATGCACTGGCTCAGAGCTGGCTTTCTCCAGGGGTTATGCCCCCCCCGTACTGATTCCAGCATTCTGATCGTGCCACACTGTCCTAGGATTCAGTGTTTCTTAATTTTGTCATAATGCTGATTCCTCTCTCCCCTCTGTGTACTGATGTGTACAGTGGGAGGGGTAGAGATTGGCTGGAAGCAGCGCAGTGGGCTGGATCTGTATTGCCCACAGCACTGTTTTGCGACAATTTCAGTCACAATAATCCATGCTCAGCCATCCCGCCATACTCTGCCATGCCCGGCCTTACTTAGCCAATATTGCCAAAGGTGGTCTCTAGTTTCCATAGGGACCAAGAAATTATTTTACCTACTTTCTGTTCGTATCCTGTGAGGGAACAGGAACATATTTTTCATAAATTGGATTTTAGAAGGTGTGTCCTTCAGTACTTAGTACAAAGCTGTTTAGGAAATCTGATTGCTTTTTTGTATTTTCAGGGGCTAGGAAAGGGTCCAGAGCCTCTAGACGTATGATAGCCAGATGGTTAAGGTTGGCCATTAGTCAAGCATATTTGTTCAGGGGCTCTGAGCCTCCGGAGGTTATCATGGCACATTTCACCGGGGCAGTGGCAACTTCTCAAGCAGAGTGGGCTGGTACTTCTCCAGTGAAGATCTGTAGGGCTGCAACAGTCCAGTTTTGCCACATTTGTGAAACGCTACAGGCTGGACCTGCTGTCAGCCAAAGACCAGGCCTTTGGGTGTAAAGTGCTGCAGGCATTAGTCCCACCCTAAGGTAAGGTGCTCGCTTATCCTCCCCTATGGTGCTGTCCTGAAACATGAATGGGGGGGGAAAACAGAGTTACTTACCGGTAACATCCTTTTCCAGGAGTCTTTCAGGACAGCACTGGTACCCACCGAAAAGGATGTTACCGGTAAGTAACAACGCCCCCCCCCAAAAAAAAATTGCATTTGAAAAATTGCGTAAATACTGTGTGAAAAATGTTTGTCTAACACCCAACGCGTGTCAAAGGGCTTTATCTTGAAGTGGTTAGATGAGTGGGCCATGTTTTATACATGCAGCTGCAGGGCATCCCGGTACAGTTTTTTTTTTTTTTTGAAGAGTGGGCAGTTGGTTCTTCATGGATAACAACCGATGTGGCTAAAAGCAGCTTGGCTGTTATCCTGAAGGAGTGAGTGTCCAACCTGGAGACCCGATCCTCGATCAGGCACTACCGGCTAGAATGAGAATGGAAGTAAGCCAGAAACTGCTTCGTTCCAGTCTCCTATGTGTAAACACGAAAGCGGCATCACTATGTCACTTGCGATTTATTCGGCTGCCAATGGTGGAGATTAAAAAAAAAAAAAAAAGTATTCAGAATGGCAGTTTTTGGCTATTTGAATACTTTGAAGTGAAAAGGGATTTTGGGGTCTTTAGACTCCCTATCCCTCCGTAAAGAATATCTGTCGCCACCTATTACTGTCGCACGGTAAGTTTACATTCAGTGTCACACCAATAAAAGTGATCAAATGTATTTATATTTTTAAATGGAAAAGAAAAAATATTTTTTTAAGGCGTCCAAGCTCGCACAGCAAAGAAAATGCACACGCAAGTCGTGCCCACATATGTGAACTGTCCCTAGCCACTTCCCGACCGATGCACGCTTATGTACGTCGGCAGAATGGCACGGGCAGGCATATTGGCGTACAGGTATGTCCAGTTTTAAATGCTGCCCTGCTGGTCGGAACCCCCGTGAGTCTGGTCGCGGGTTCCGCGGACTCGATCACCATGGGCATACCAGAGATCGTCTCACGAGGCGGCTGAACAAGGAGATGCCATTGTAAACAGCATCTTCCCGTTCTGCCTAGCAACAAGTGACGCTGATCTCTGCTCCATGTGTTTGGAGCAGAGATCAGTGTTCACTAAAATAAAGTCCAGCCCCCCACAGTTAGTAACACACCCCTAGGAACACTTAACCCCTACACTGCCACCCACTGGTTAACTGGTGATTGCTGTATAAATGACAATGGTCCCAAAAATGTGTCAAAAATGTCCGATGTGTCCGCCATAATGTCGCAGTCAGAATAAAAATCGCTGATCGCCGCCATTACTAGTAAAAAAATTAATAAAAATACCATCAAACTATCCCCTATTTTGTAAACGCTATAACTTTTGCGCAAACCAATCAATCGCTTATTGCGTTATTTTTGATTTAAAAAAAAATGTAGAAGGAATACATATCGGCCTAAACTGAGGGGGAAAAAAAAATTTATATATTTTTTGGGGCCTATTTATTATAACAAAATAAAAAATAATGCCTTTTTTTTTCAAAATTGTCGCTCTATTTTTGTTTATAGCGCAAAAAATTTAAAACGCAGTGGTGATCAAATGCCACCAAAAGAAAGCTATGTTTTGTGGGGGAAAAAGGATGTCAATTTTGTTTGGGAGCAAAGTCGCACGACCACGCAATTGTCAGTTAAAGCGACGCAGTGCTGAATCGCAGAAAGTGGTCTGGTCTTAAGCCAGCAAAATGGTCCGGTCTGAAAGTGGCTAGATTCTGTGCTAAAAAAATGTTTGGGGGTTCGAAGTAATTTTCTAGCAAATAGTAAGTTTTTTTAACTTGTAAGCAGCAAATCTCAGAAATAGGCTTGGTCATGAAAGGGTTAAATTTGTGGTGCTTGGATACAGTTGGGCTCCACTTGGGTACACAAACCCTTATGTGGCTTGTCCACTAACTGGGTTAGCGCAGACTTAATGTTGCAGCTTACCAGTCCTTAGTTGAGGTGCCCACATTTGTTTTCAGTTTTTTTTTTATTTATTTTTTTTTTTTTTTACCTGATCCAGCAAATTAGGTTAATTATGTCCTGAGTTTATGGTCACAAACTCCATGTATTAACGGAGCCATGGATATCGCTTAGAGTAGACTTCAAACAGGTCTCTCTCTCGAAGGGGGGGTTGTGTTTTTAGTAGGTAACTGAAAGATGACGTTCTTTGCACTTTTAGTTCTTTACTGGAAGTGACACGAACACTGCTATTTTGTATGTCAACAAATATATTCTGTACTTTCTGAAAATGAAAAGTATTTTTGTCACAGCATTTTTGTTTCTGGGTTCTTTACCCTTTTAAGTGTCTTGAATTTACCACCTTAGAAAATGTAATGCCGGCCATAGACGGTTTGAACCTCGGCCAGTTCAGCAGGGACCATGTATGGGCAGGCTGAATGTCGCCAAGTTAATCTGTAGATCACCTTCGGTGCAACCATCCTGTTGGATTTCACTAGGGCTGCAACTAACGATTATTTTCATAATCTTATTAGTTGGCCAATTATTTGATCAGTTAATAACCTTAAAAAAACTTAATTTTCGACCACAGTGACGGGAAACTTTGGAAACAATAAACTTCTTGGTCAAAGGAATTTTCATACAGTTTATGTGGTTTTTGTTTAGAAATTAAGTGAAAATTTCAAACAAAATTCTTTCATTCAGCAAATGTACAAAGATTTTTCATCTGAAAATTAATCCGTGAGGCCAGCATAAGGCTCGGTACACACCTATGCAGTTTTTACATTTGAACTGTTTCTGCAGTGCTTTTTGCTGTGGGTTTTGATTTTTTGCGCACGTGATTTTACTGCATTTTGCATTTTTGTTTGGGCAGATTAAAAAACACAAATTGCTGCAAAAACGCATTACATTATTTTCTGCAGCTTCTCCATTGAAGTATATTGAACCAAAAAAGCACTGTTTTGCATTAAGTCCCTGACCCTTTCCAAATATGCAGCGGCTAGAAAAAGCACAAATATGAACGTCTCCCATAAGAAACCATGTAAATGAACTGTAGTGCGTTTCTGCAAAAATCACCAATAAACATATAGATGTGAACCAGGCCTAAGACGTTTAGTAACATAATGGGGTTAAAAAGACTAAAATTAGCCCTTTATAGTACAAAAATGCAGATAATCACTACTGGAAGGGGTTCATTTTTTTTACTGTAGAACAGTGAAAGTAATATTTACAGTAGTGATTATATTGTTGTACTATAATGGGCTCATAGTTTCTTTAGTTTTTTTTAACCCCATTATGTTACTGGGCGATTAATCGATTATGCAATTAATCGATTAGTTGTCGATTGATCGATTAGTTGTTTCAGCCCTAGATTTTACATGCGATAATTGCTTGCAGTTATTATAACCACTGTAGCAGTAATTACTGTGTTCGCCTGGTGGGGACAGCTGCAACGCCCACCCTCCGGCCGAGAGAACACAATTGCTTTGCGGGATGGATTCCCAGTTTGATGGGGAGCAATTTTTTTTTTTTTCCTGCAACGCCGGCCTAAGTTCAACAAAATAATTAGACAAGTGTTACTGTTTATTTTTATAGTCTAAAATGTGTTGTGTACACTGACACTCATATATATATTTTTTTTTAATCTTCAAGGAGCCAGCATTCCAGGCGAGTAATCAAAACTATTTTTCATGTAAGTGGAAAAGCATGTATTTAAAGAACTAATAAGAGTCATTTTGTTCATCAGTATTGTAATGGACTTTCATCCACTAATTTTGGCAGTAACGTGGAAAAAAATATTTCTTTCGTTCACTGACTGACACAGCTCCATTATTCTTGACCATAGGGTTGTTTGGCCACCTTCAGGAGAGGAATAGGCAGAACATGTCATACATGTGAAAAAACAGGACTTTACAGTTCTGCCAAGGGGGCGGTCCCTCCAGTAACTACCCTTCAGCCTGCTTCTTGCAGCTCATTTTTTTTCTGCCTAGTGAAGGAGATGGACCCAGGAAACCTGCGGGACCATCAGTCCTTGTTTTTTTTTTTTTTTTTTGCAAAAGTTTGCCTTTTGCACAAGATTTTTGGATCCTGTGATCTACTATCAACAGCTGGCTGGGTGACAGGCTGGATATCCTCCTTTGCCTCCCTGGCCATCGAGCGTTTGCAGAACATAGCTGCACGATGGTTCGGCCATGACATGTCCCTCAGGCTCCTAGGGCGGTCAGTGAGCTCCGGGACACACATGACCGGACTACTGATGTCTTTGTCAGTGTGCCGTGGCCAGCAGCCACCCCGTTCTGATCAGAGAGTGGCCCCCCGTGAATGATGCTGCATGATGGGCTGCTGAGTGGTGTGCATACCTGTAGCCAGGGGTCTCCTGGGGGGGCTCTCAGCTTGGATGGGGTGCTGCGCTGGGTAGGTGTCCCTGGGTGTCTGTGGTCTCCCAGCTTGGTGTCTGGAGGTCTGCATGTGTTGATCGCCATAGCGCTGTTCTACCACCATTTTCACTGTCCTTTCACTGTGTGCAGTTGTTTGTCTGCCATTTTTGGTGTGCCTCAGGGGAAAGCATGGTCAGAGGCCATTTTGCTGTAGTTTGGCGACCAATTTCTCAGATTATGTCCTTTATACTGGGGTCGGCCGGTTTCCATTTTGTTGTAACCCTGCATAGTGTTTATGCTCAGCCCTGGTCCCTGCTGCTCAGAACAGCACATTTTCTCATTCGGGACACCTGAGAGCTGACACAGGCACTTGTAGCTGAACGGCGCAGAACTTGGCCGGGGTGGTGAGTCCTGCGGTGGGGGGCCCCTCAGTCTGCAGCAGCTAGGAGGGTGGGACTTTACACTTGTGCTAAGTCCCCAAGGGTGGCAGACAGGGTGGGTAAGCATGGCTTAAGAAACTGGTGTTTCTTCACCAGGACACCCTGTAATTGCAACCGGCTCGTCTGCAAACAGTGCAGTGCCTTTGGAGGCTTTGTCGGTGGTCCTTGAAATGTTTGTTGCCAGGGTGGAAATGGTGTGCGAGCGCAAAGGTGGTAAAAAGTGCTCCCCGTCCTCCGGGGAGAGCTCTGACACAGACTCTGGCCCCGCTGAGGCTGGCAGCTCCTGCTCTGTTGCTTCAGATGATGCTGACCTGTACCGATCGGACATTGAGAATGAGTCTGAGTCTGGGTCCATGCAACACAAAGCGCTTGTTGGAGCGCTTATGAAAGCTTTGCGTGATGCCCTGAAAATTCAGGATACAGCAGGTCCCTCTGCTGAAGTAGTGGTCCCTTTTGGGTGCCGTAAGCCAGCCCGTGCACCTAAAGGTGTTTCCGTATATGACTTATTTAGATAAGTTCATATACAAGGAGTGGGCCTCCTTGTATATGACCGCATATACCGCAATGGACCTTTTCGGTCCCAAAAAGTATGGCGGTCCGTTACCCCTTTGAGGAGAGCCTTCTTTAAAAATGGTCCGCTCCTCTGCTCATCGACCCCCCCCCCCCTCCGATCCTGGTAGAGGGGACTCCTGCATTTAAGGACCCTGCTGACAGGGAGGCAGTGGCCTGCTCCTTGTTTACAGTTGTGGGGTCAGCAATACGACCAGTATTGGCCACAGCAATTGTGTCGCAGACACTTAATGAATGGGCAAAACTTCCCCAAAACTTGTGGAAGCAGCAGGCTACTCCCGTCTGTGTGGAACTTGCAGACCAGTTAGTGTAAGGCCTTAAGTACGTTTGTGATGCGGCCCTGGATTCACTTCCTCTGCTATCCAGGGCTTCAGTGTCAGCAGTGGTGCTGAGGCCCCTGATTTGGCTAAAATGCTGCTCTGCGGACCAAGCATCTAAAAAAAAAAAAAAAAAAAAAAAGCCCTGACTGATCTACACTTCCTTGGTGAGCGGCTCTTAAGAGCCTCGTTGGATGACATCATTAAGAATGCTACAGATGGGAAGAGTACTTTTCTCCCACAGGCCAGGAAGACTAAGGAGCCATGCCGCAGGCAAGGGCCCTCATTTTCCGCTCAAAAGAGGCTTGGCCATCCGAGGATTCGATTAAACGCTCCTAGCCCAACAGGATGACCTCTGAGGGACAAAAGCTCCCCTGGAACCGCAAGCCTGCGAGCAAAAATGCTACCGCATGAAGGTTTGCCTCTGCCCGTCACTCGGGTGCGGAGTCGCCGTCGGGAGTTTGCAGCCCGGTGGGCCTCCCGGCTGTCTGACCAATGGGTCTGCGAACGGATTTTCTCTGGCTACAAGATAAGGTTCCTCTCTTGGCCACCAAACAGATTCTCCCCCTCGGCATACCCTTCCGGCTCGCCAGGAGGCCCTAGTAGGGGCGGTAAGGGACCTGCTAAGTCGTGGGGGCATAGTGCCTGTTCTGGCGTTGGAAAGGTTCCAGGGATTCTACTCCAATCTGTAGTCCCCAAAAATGAAGGGGTACGTCCAATCTTAGATCTGAAAGCCCTCAATTGCTTTGTAAAAGTACAGAGGTCCGGAATGGAATCAGTTCGCTTAGTTCATGAAGGGGACTCCTGGTGTCCTAGGCTACAATGGAACCCTGCTCTCCCTGTCTCCGCAGGGTTGAGCAACTGGGCATTCCCTGGGAGGTCAATTCGGGGGGGCCCCCCACGGCTGTGCATGGATGCTGAGCTGTGTGTGTGTGTGTGTGTGTGTGTGTGTGTGTGTGTGTGTGTGTGTGTGTGTGCGCGCGCGCGCGCGCACGTGTGCCCTAGGCCCCTCACCTGGTTTCTGGCTGTACTGGGGTGCCTGGGTCCTGAGTGCTTAATCCCGGGAGGTGTCTGTGAGGGTTGCACCTGTGTCGGTGCAGCGCTGTCTGCCACATGTTTCTGCCTCTCATGGCGCTGGCTGGCGGCCATTTTCAGTGTGGGCAAGGGACAGAATGCTTCTGGGCTTCAAGCGGCCATTTTCCCGGTGATTCCCTATTCAGAACACTGGTAGCCATTATCTTGAAGCCGGACCACATTTTTTGTGCTCTAGCAGCAGCTTCCTGTGCCCTCAGCTTGCTGTTTTTGTCATCAGAGTGCTGGCAGGCTTTCTATGTAATCTGGACACGTTTTTAGGATCGCTCAACGATCGTTCACCGACCGTTCTGACGGGCTGCCACTGACACAGCTTTGGTCCCTCTGCATCTGGGAGCACTGGGGTGGGGGGGGGGGCTACAGGCACTGCTGTATACAGTGCGGAACTCAGGGCGGGTTAGAACCCTTCAGTCAGCGGGCAGCAAGGAGGGTGGGACTGTCACTGCCCTAAGTCCCCTTCGGGTGGCAGACAGGGAAGGTCAGCATGGCTTCAGAAACTGGTGTTTCTTCCACGAAATCCAGGCAATTGCAACCGGGCCACCTGCGGACTGCGCAGTTCCCATGGACACCCTGACAGCGGTCCTCAATTTGTTCGTTGCCAAGATAGAGGCGGTGCGGGGGAAGAAAGGTGCTAAAAAGCGGCCCTGCCACCGTCCTCTGGGGAGAGTTCTAACGCAGACTCGGGTCTAGCTGAGGCCGGTGACCCCTGCTCTGACTTGTCGGATGACACTGACCAGGACCCTTTCGGACCGCTCGGAAAGTTAGGATGAGTCCCCGTCCGGGGCCGTGCACGACAAAGTGCTTGTTGAAGCACTTATCACTGTTGTGCATGATAACCTGAAGATTCAGGAGCCAGCGGATCCTTCTGCTGATGTACAAGTCCCTTTTGGGTCCCGCAAGCCAGAACGTTCACCTAGGGTGTTCCCGTATCTGACTTATTTTGACAAAAATAAGTCAGATAACGCAGTGCGTTATCCCTTTTGAGGAAAGCCTTCTCAAGAAATGATCGGCTCCTCCGGTCGTGGACCCCCCAGTATCCAGGTTAAATAAAGTAACCACGATCCTGGTTGACGGGACTCCTGCATTCAAGGATCTCATGGACAGGAAGGCCGAGGCGGTGGCTCCTTCCTTGTTTGCGGTTGTGGAGTTAGCTGTGCTACTTGTACTGGCATCCACACTTGTCGCAGACACTGACTGAGTGGACAAAACTTTTGCACCGTGAATTGGGAGAGCAACAGGCTTCCCCTTTCTGCATGGAACTAGCAGACCAACTAGTGCAAGGCCTTAAGTACGTCTGTGATGTGGCCCTGGATACTCACCCTCTGTTATCTAGGGCTTCAGTGTCAGCTGTGGTGCTGAGGCGCCTAATTTGGCTAAAATGCTGGACTGCTGACCAGGTATCCAAAAAAGCCATGACTGATCTTCCCTTCCTTGGCAACCGACTCTTTGGAGCCTCATTAGATGACATTACTAAAAATGCCACTGGTGGTAAGAGTAAACTACTCCCACAGGCCAGGAAAGCTAAGGAGCCACGCCGTAGGCAAGGGCCCTCTTTTTTCACTCGCAGGCGGCTTTTTCGTCCGCCCGGAGCTTCTACTAAACGTCCCCAGCCCTACAGGACGTCCATGGACGGTCAAATGTCCCTGGAATCACAAGCCTAAGAAAAAAAGTGCTACCGCATGAAGGTTTGCCCCACCCTTGTCCCGGGTGGTGGGTCGCCTTTGGGAGTTTGCAGCCTGGTGGTCCTCCTGGTTATCAGACCAATGGGTCTGCGATTTGATTTCCACAGGCTACAAGATAGTTTCTCTTGGCCGCCAACAGATTCTTCCCCTCCAGCATACCCCTTTCCCCGGCTCGCCGGGAGGCCCTCTTGGGGGCAGTAAGTGACCTGCTGAATCGCGGGGTGGTTGTACCGATTCCGGACTCTGAACGCTTCCAGGGATCCTACTCAAATCTGTTTGTGGTTCCCAAGAAGGAAGGGGTATGTCCAATCTTGGACTTAAAAGCCCTCAATCACTTTGTGAAAGTGCACAGGTTCAGAATGGAATCAGTTTGTTCAGCAGTCAACTGCGCTCCATCAAGGGGAATCCCTGGCAACTTTGGACATCCAGGATGCGTACCTGCACATACCCATATGCCTTCGGCCTCAAAAGTTTCTGCGTTTTGCAGTCGGGGTCGACCATTACCAATTTGTGGCTCTTCCCTTTGGTCTGGCATCAGCCCCCCGAGTCTTTACCAAGGTACTGACTCAAGTATTGGCATTGCTGCGACAACGTGGGATCGCGATTGTGTGCTACCTAGACGATCTCCTCCTGAGAGCATCTTCCGCCTCAGAATTAGAGGAGGATGTGGCAATCACCATGCAGACCCTGCAGGAATTTGGGTGGCTGTTGAACCTAAAGAAGTTGGTGATTGTGCCGACCCAGCGCCTGTAGTACCTAGGTTTGCTGTTGGACTCCAGGGAAGCGAGAGTTTTTCGCCCTTCAGACAAATTGCAGACTCAGATCTGCGGTCAAACTACTGATGATCCGCAAGTGGTCATCGCTCCGGTTTTGCATGCAAGTACTGGGACTCATGGTAGCCTCCTTTGAGGCAGTACCTTACGCCCAGTTCCACACCTGATGGGGGTTCAGTCGGCTTGGGGCCCCTGGTCGACGGAAGAATCCGAGTTGCCGATCAATCTGCTCGAATTGAGAGCGATTGGGCTTTGTCTGCACATATGGTCGAGGGGTCTTCAAGGGCGTCCGATCAGGATAGTCGGACAACGCCATGGCTGTGGTGTACGTAAATCTCACCAAGGGGGAACAAGAAGCTCAGCCGCTGCAGGGAGGTCGCTCACATTCTTTGGTGGGCAGAGCGACATGTTCGGCCCTGTCGGCCATTTACATCCCGGCAGTGGAGAACTGGCAGGCGGACTATCTAAGCAGCCAGATGCTGGACCCAGGAGACTGGGCATTGCATCCAGAGACATTCAGGCTGCTGTGCCTGAAGTGGGGCACACCAGATATGGATCTACTGGCCTCCCCTCCTAATCAGAAGGTGCCAAGATTCATGTGCAGGACAAGAGATACGTGGACAGACGCGTCGGACGTGCTGGTGGCCCCGTGGAATCAGTATCGGCTGATCTACGCCTTTCCTCCACTGAAACTGCTGCCACGTCTGCTTCGCAGAGTGGAAGCGGAGGGGATCCCTGTAATACCGGTTGCCCCGGATTGGCCTCTGCGTCCTTGGTACGCAGACCTGGTGCGTCTGGTGGCAGACGCTCCCTGGCGACGGGCGTTGCGGGAGGACCTCCTATCTCAAGGTCCAATTCTCCATCCTGCTTTACCAGCGCTGGCTTTAACGGCATGGCTATTGAGAGCCAGGTATTCAGGAACCGGGGTCTGTCATACTCAGTGATTTCAACTGTTGCGGGCACGGAAATCTTCTCGGAAGATATACAATCGTACCTTGAAGGCCTACATTTCCATGTGTGAGGAGAAAGGATGGCATCCGCGCTCCTTTTCCATATCCAGGATCCTGCTGTTTGTCCAGCAAGGAGTTGACCAGAGATTTGCATTAAGCACCATCAAAGGGCAAATCTCAGCCTTAGCTGTCTTTTTTTCAACCACCCCTGGCATCGCACTCCTTAGTGAGTACCTTCGTTCAGGGGATACGACACGTAGTCCCCCCCCCCCCCATGCGTCCGTTACCCCCATGGGATTTGAACCTGGTGTTGACGCTTCAAAAACCGCCGTTTGAGAAGATCAGGGAGATTCCCCTTTTTGACTCTTCCCAAAAAGTGGTCTTTCTAGTGGCCATCAGCTCGGCCAGGAGGGTTTCAGAGTTGGCGGCCTTGTCCTGCAAGTTACCCTATCTGGTTTTCCACAGGGATAAGGTGGTGTTGCGTCCGCAACCGTCTTTTCTACCGAAGGTGGTCTCAGCTTTTCATATCAATGAGGACATTGTATTACTATCTCTGTGTCCTAAGGCGAAGCACCCTAAAGAGGTGGCCCTTCAAGCTTTGGACGTGGTTGGGGCTCTGAAGGTGTATTTGTCTGCCACGGCTCCCTTTCGGATGTCAGACTCCATGTTTATTTCAGTAGCTGGTCCCAAGAAAGGGATGGCGGTCTCGTCGGTCACCATTTCCAGGTGGATCAGACAGATTGTGGTGCAAGCCTATGCCTTGAAGGGGCAGGTGCCCCCCTTTCCGGTCACGGCCCACTCCACAAGGGCAATCGGAATGTCTTGGTCCTTCTGACACCAAGCGTCGGTCACTCAGGTGTGTAAGGCGGCGACCTGGTCGTCTGTCCATACGTTTACCAAGTTTTACCTCGGCTCCTCCTTTCTTAGGAAACACCGCCCCCACCAGATCTTTAAAACCATTCCTTCCCTCCAGCCCTTCAGTTTTGGTGTTTCCTCCGGCGAGGAGACATTGCTAGGAACCTGGTTTTAATTCAGATGGGGAGGCTGAGTCCAGTATGATCCTGAAGGCAGAACATTCGCTCTGGCCGAAGGGATGTCCGGAGAGACTGAGGTCTCATACATTGCAGCAGGGCTGGGGAGTCCATTACCTGCAGTGTCTGGCTTGTCTCATCCTTGCTTGGGGAAAGCGGAGGCATGGGACATTCGTTTTGGCACATCCTGGGGAAGCTGTTTGCTGCATGTGTCCGCGTCTCCCCCTCGTTAGTGTGGCCAGCATGGAGCGCAACGCTGGGCCGGATGACGGGCGACGTCTTTTCCCAACGGCAGAGGTCACGGTCGGTTCACGCGCGACTTCTGGTTCCAGTCGTGGGACGCCAAAACGAACGGCGCAAAGGCTGGTGTCTGCCCCATTCACGCTGTAACGACAGCTTAGAGGAGCAGTTTTTTAGCGAATCGACCATTTGGACCGAATGGATGTCTGAGACTGATGGTTCCCGTTCGGTTTCGGGTGATGCCAGCACCAGCCTTTCTAAGGTAAGTGAAACCCTGAGGTGGTGTTCCCTTACTACTACCCTTTTAGCTCCACAGGTGATTTCTCCTCGGTGAGGGGAAGAGTTGCACGTCTGGTACCCTGGTGGTGGTTGGTCCTGGGAGGGTGCACTCCTGATGTCGGTCTGATGTTTAATTTTTTGCTGGCAGGGGCTGATGCTGGTGGGGTTTTTTGTCATTGCAGGCCAAGTCTATGCAGAAGTCTAAGCTTTCACATGAGTCCAGGAAGAAGTGCCCCTTATGTAGAAGTGTGTTAGGGGAATCCTGGAGGAAAGTATTATGCAGGAATTGCATTGAAAGCTTAAGCAAGAATCAGGCTGAGGAACAAAGTTCTAGTCTGGCGGCTTCTGTTAAAGAGCTCTCCAGCACTTTTTCATTCTTTTAAAACCTTGTTTGGGAATTTTCAATCTATACAGCCCCCAGTGAGTCCACTGCCAGCACAACAGGATGTCACACCTGGCCCCTTGGCAGGTCCCTCTGCTAATGATGGGTTACCTAAGGGTAAAAGGTCGATACTAGAGGATGAGCATGACAGTGAATCCTAGACTCTTCTGAGTCAGAGGGAGAGAAGGTGGATAGCGACTCTTCCAGATTCTCCCGTTTCAAGCTCTCCTTGGAGGAAGTGGAAGAGCTCCTGGGAGCTATTCACACTACACTGGGTATCCAAGGGGAGAAAAAAATCCCGGTCTCTGCATGACCAGATGTATGAAGGTCTAGGAGAACCGAAGAAAAGGGTCTTCTCAGTGCATGAGGTTCTGGTAGACTCCATTAGGAAGGAATGGCGAGACCCAGAAAGGAAGCCTTTTCTTTTTCTAGCGCATTGAGACGCAGATTCCCTTTTTCAGAGGATGAATCTGCTGTGTGGAACAAATCTCCTAGACTGGATGTGGCCTTCTCTCAGGTATCCAGAAGGACAGATTTGGCTTTTGAAGATATGGCTATGCTAACCGACCCTATTGACAAGAGGATGGACTCTCTCCTCAAGAATTCATGGGCCTGCCATGGCTGTCACAGTGGTGGCACGCCACATGGAGCACTGGTTGACTCCTATAAAAGCTCATATTGAGGCAGAGACTGAAAAAGAGACAATTCTTTTTTTTTTTTTCCCTTCCCAATGCTTTTAAAAAGGAGTTGTACATAACGGATGTGTCAGCAGAGTCGGTCCGCATGTCTGCTAGATCCTATGCCTTGGTTAATTCAGCCAGAAGTGCACTTTGATTAAAAGACGTGGCAAGGGGACAATGCTTCAAAGATCAAACTTTGTGATATTCCCTTCACGGGGGCTTTACTGTTCCGTCCAGACCTGCAGGCTGCCTTTTGAAGTCAGGAAATCTGTTTGATCAGACAGCGGGTAAAAAGAAGGCTTTTCCCTTAAAGAAAAAAGTGGGTGGAAAAATCTAGAAAGGCCTGCCCACAAAGGAAGTTTAACTTTCTGAGTACAGAGTCCTAGAAAAATATCTGGACCAACAAGGGCAGAGGGCGTGGGGGAGCGATTTTTTTTTTGTTTTTTTTCGCCCTCCTGAGCAATCCCATAAGTCCCAATGATAAGTTCACCCCGGTGGGAGGGAGACTGGGGGCTTTCCTCCCACAGTGCGAGTCGGTTACTTCCAATCCTTTTATTCCAGGCATAAGGAGGGGGTACAGACTGCAGTTTTCAAGTCCCCCCCACAGGTTGTTAATCATAGACCTGCCAAGGTGTGCAGAGAAGGCGGTAGCCCTTCTGACTTCTCTGGGGGATTTGGAGCAGCAGGGTGTAGTGTCCCGGGTTCCTCCTGGGGAGGTAGGTAGAGGGTTTTGTTCCCACGTTTTGGTGGTCAGAAAACCTTCAAGGAAGTTCAGGTTGATCCTGAAACTTTTGGATCTGTCAATCTGCTACAAAGATGGATTCCATTTTTTCCATGAAAACACTGCTGCCTCCAAGTTGCTTCATGGCGTCCATAGATCCAAGAGATGGCTATCTGCACATTCCAATTGCTGAGGACAGCCAGAAATTCCCCAGGGCGGTAGTAAGGTCAGGGTCACATGTAGTACATCTTCAGTTCCCGGACCCTCCCCTTTGGGCTATCCTGTTCCACCCGGATATTCACCAAAGTTATGGTGGAGGCTCTGGTTTTCCTACAACTATGGGCGGCACAGTGGTGTAGTGGTTAGCACTGTTGCCTAGCAGTAAGAAGGGTTGCTGGTTCAGATCCCAACCATGACACTATCTGCCTGGAGTTTTGCATGTTCTCCCTGTGCCTGCGTGAGTTTCCTATGGGTACTCCGGTTTCCTCCCACACTCCAAAGACTTGCAGGGGAATCCCAGTGGTAGCATACCCAGACGACCTGCTCCTGTTTGCATCTTCACCAGATCAGCTGGTTCATGGTTTACAGATGGCAAGAAATATTTTGGATCAATTGGGCCTGCTGGCTAAGTGGGTAACAATTCTGTCTAGCAGCACTGGGGTTGCTGGTTCAATTCCCCAATATGCTAATGCTTGTGTTGACATTTATATGTTCTCCCTATGTGGGTTTCTCACTACAATCCAAAGACATGCTGGCATTTTATTTGGAGAAATCCAGCCTGAGTTCATCGCAGATAGTGACGTTCTTAGGGTACGTTCTAGACTCAACAGCAAGTCTTTCTCCCAGAGGAGAAAATTTGCATACTAGACAAGGCTTTGACAATTCTTCAAAGCAATCAACAAATCTCTATAAGAAAGGCCATGTCTGCCTCGGGACTGCTGACATCGGCCCTTCCAGCGGTAAGCTGGGCAGGAGCATACTTTCTCACCCTGCAGCTTTTTATTTTGAAGGTTTGGGATCGTACTCCGAATTCTCTGGACTCTACGGTTCTCATTCCAATAAAAGTAAAGAGGTCCCTCTGGTGGTGGAGAAAAGCAACCCTAATCTTGATGGCCCCGCACTGGCCCAGGAGGCCTTGGTTTTCTGTTCTAAAGAAACTGGCGGTGTAACCACCCTGAATACTTCCCGTCAGGGAAGATCTACTTTTCCAAGGCCCAATCTGCTTCCCTCAGAGGGAGAGGTAGAGTCTGGCAGCCTGGCTACTGAAGAGGAGAGGCTGAAAAGCAAGGGGTTCTCCAAAAGGTTAATATAGACTCTTCTGAATTTTAGAAAGGAAGAGACAAACAGGATTTAGTTGAAGGTATGGGAAAAAATTAAATTCCTGGTGTTCGGAGAGCTCCTTTAACGTTCATAGTCCAGTAGCAGTGCTGGAGTCTTAAAGGTCAGGTTTCTGCTTTTAAGTGTTTTTCTGGAGCAGCAACTGGCAGTGAATCCTTGGGTTTCCAGGTTCTTTAAAGGTTTAAGTAGAGAGAGACCAGTCAGTTTACATCCCTTTCCAGTTTGGGATCTTACAGAAGACCCTTTTGAGCCTATCAGTTCTTGTACGGTAACATTTTTAACCCTCGACAGTTTATTTTTATTTTTTTAATTTTTTTGGGTAGCTATCACTACCGCAAGAAGGGTCAGTGAGCTAGAATCCCTCTTAAGGAGGGCACCTTTCCTTCAGATTTTTCCGGATCGGATTATTTCTAAAACTGATCCGGCCTTTTTGCCAAAGGTAGCTTCTAATTTCCATGGAAGTCAGGAAATCTGTTTGCCCACTTTTTGTTTGAATCCTGTGAGGGAACGGGAACATGTCTTCCACAAGTTAGTTGGCAATCAGTCAGGCATACATAACAAAAGGGGTAGAGGTCCCGGAAGGTATTAGGGCCCATTCAGCTAGGGCTATGGCAATGTCTCAAGCAGAGTGGGCTGGGGCTACACCCGAACAGATCTGCAGAGCAGCAACGTGGTCAAGTTTTAAGACTTTCGTTAAGCACTACAGATTGGATTTATTGTCTGCCTAGGACCAGGCCTTTGGGCATAAAGTGCTGCAAACAGGGTAAGTTCTCGCTTATCCTCAAGTGTGCTGTCCTGAAAGACGAAAGAGGGAAAATCGAAGTTACGTACCGGTAACGGTTTTTCCAGGAGTCTTTCAGGACAGCAACGGTACCCACCCAAAATAAGGTCCTACCATTAGTACATGAGAGCATCAGGTATGTGTAATTGTTTGATGTATCTTTGTCTCCCTTGTCTGGCCGGAGGTGCTCGTGCAAAGGCTGGAGGGAAGGAATGGTTTTAAAGATCTGGTGGAGGCGGTGTTTCCTAAGAAGGGGAGGAGCCGAGGTCTCAAGTGTGCTGTCCTGAAAGACTCCTGGAAAGAACGTTACCGGTAAGTAATTACCCCTCCCCCCCCCCCCGAAAAAACACAATACTGTTATGTTAATGCGCTGTTGCATTACTTCCGCAGTTGGGTGCTGCAGTTGGGTGATGTCTTGGGGATCACTCCTGTTGAGGATACCCTGTTTTGTGGTGGTTTCCCACGCACTGCTGTTTTTTGTGGGTTTAGTTTCACTAGTTTCCACTTGCCCTGGTGGATGAAATTTTCATGCTGTTTTTCCCACCCCTCGTTTGGCACTGCTTGGGGACGTCCCATTTTGTTAGAGAGGAGCTGTGTCGGTCGGTGAATATAAGAGAAAATAGGATTTTTTGTACTCACCGTAAAATCCATTTCTCTGTAATTCACCGACCGACACAGCACCCGCCCCTCCTTTTTTCTCTTTGTTATACTGCTTGTTGACGTACTGAGCCTGCTAGGGCAGAGTGTGGGGATTGTACCCTGAGCGGAACTAAAGTTCTGAAGTGTTGTATTACAACTTTGCCTAGTAATCTCCCGTGATTGGGCTAACAACCCATTTCGTTACAGAGAGGAGCTGTCGGTCGGTGAACTGCAGAGAAAAGGATTTTACGGTGAGTACAAAAAAATCTTATTTTTTGTACTCACTGTAAAATCCTTTTCTCTGAAGTTTACTGACTGACACAGAACCCTCCCCTCCTATTGGTTTACGTTATGCTGCTTGTTGATGTACTGAGATGCAGGAAGCAGGCTAAGGGGTTGTTACCGCAGGGACCACCCCCTGGGCGCAACTGCAAAGTTCTGTTTTTTTCACATGTATAACATGTTCTGCCTAGTCCTCTCCTGACGGTGGCGTAACAACCCTATGGTCAAGAATAATGGAGTTGTCAGTCGGTGAACTTTGGAGAAAAGGATTATATGGTGAGTACAAAAATACTATTTTTCAATTTTTATCCTTATGATGGTTGTTTCTTTCCACAACTTCTGTATTACGTGCATGCTTTGTAGCTTTTCCTTTTTAAAATTTATTTGGTTTACTTTTAATTTTAAAGCGTGAGTCCGCCGGGGACTCTGCGGTTTTTTTTTTTTTTTTTTTTTTTTTTAAAGCCAGCAGCTACAAATACTGCAGCTGCTGACTTTTAAAATAGTGACACTTACCTGTCCAGCACGCCCGCGATGTCGGCACCCGAAGCCGATCTCTCGATGGTCTCTCGGGTGCTGCCGCCGCCATCTTGGGTATGGGAATCAGGAAGTGGAGCCTTTCGGCTTCATTTCCCGGTTCCTTATTGCGCATGCGCGAGTCGCGCTGCGCAATAAGGTTGGACCGGCTGCCTCTGGGATCTGTGTGTTTCCCAGCAGGCAGCGGGGGACTTTCGGAAAGGGGCGTAATCTACGCCCCTTTCCGCAGAGAGCTATCCCGGAAGTGGGTGCAGATACCTGTACTGTACAGGTACCTGCACCCCCCTCCCCGCTGAAAGGTGCAAATTGTGGCGCCGGAGGGGGGGAGGGTTCCGAGGGAACGGAAGGTCCACTTTAGGGTGGACCTCCGCTTTAAAGGACTAGATATCCAATGGTATCTGCATGCAGGTAGTGTTTATGCACTGACTCTGCTTCCAGAAATGTCTCTTCTGAGCACCTCCTGGTAGTTCAGATGTCAGCTGCTGTGAAATCTGTAATACAGCAGTGCATATTTAAAGTGCAAAGTGAATGTGTCACAGAATTCAAGGAATTAAATGTGGGGAATTCCTAGCCACTGTCCGTTGTATTGTCAATTGAAAGGCGGGCGGCGGCTCTCTCATACGACTTCATGCCACACTTTCTGCGCTTGCAGAGGCGTGCATCGTTGCAATCGGTGGTGCGCTCTGTCCCTGGGACATGGCGCATCACTGATCTTGTTAAAGAGCCAATGCCTTTTATATGATCAGCTTTATCCAATCATAGCTGATCACATGTAAACAAAAAAGTACAGGATGTCAGCATTCCTTTCCTCCTAATTGACAGCATGAGAGGAGAGCCGATTTGTGTCACTTCCTCACAGGTTATCTGCACAGATAATCAGGCCACTGATTATCTTTGCAGCCCCATCAGTGCCCAGCAGTAATGCCTCATTAGGACTTTTTAGCAACATTTTATAACAAACAAAACCCCACATTTTTCTAAACTTTGTTAATTTTTTTGCAAAAAACAAAACAAAAACCCAGTGGTGGTTAAATACCACCAAAAGACAGTCAGTGTGACGGCACTGAAAGCTGAAAATTGGCCTGGAAAAGAAGGGGGTAAAAGTGCCCAATAGGTAAGTAAAGCAAGTTTGTTTTTTCAAACTTAAAGGTCATTTAGATTAATATTGGGGGGAAGACAAAGTAGCACTTCAGGTGGAGGATCAGCAAGGTTGGGAAAATGATCTACCAGTCGCCAACTCCTGCTCAAATGGCTTTACCACATGTTTTGCTAAAACAGCCGTTGATCCACATTTTTACAGCTCATTTACAAGCAGCTATGGCAGTCAGGGGGGATTGTACACATGCTGTGGCAATTTTTAATTTTAATTTGAGTTTGATGGGCAACACTGCCTGGCAAGTCAATGTGGCCACATTGTGCTTTATCTTTAAATTTTCAAAATAAATCTCAGTTCGGCTGGATTAAAAAAAAAATAATAATCTGAAGGCTCTCAGGCCCCCACCTGGGCATCTTGAAGCCTCTGTACTAACACCTTTGAAAAGAAATCCACCATGGATGGCTTTTCAGAGTGCAGCAGAAACCAACCATGTGAGAGAGACCTAAGCATGTTCAGTACTTTTATAGCAAGCTGTTGTAGTGCCAAGATTTCAGTCTGTCTTACAGGAGTCCAATATAGTAGTTCTTGTTCCAGGTGTATTTAAATTAGGTTTCAATACATGAGTATTTTTTAAATGTGTTTTTAACATGGCTTATTTTTTTTTATTTTTTTTTTAAGCTTTCAATCGAAATGAAACAACCGAAAGAGGTTTTGGCAACAGAAAAGGTATTCATTATTTAATTCTCTAACGGAAAATATTAATGTGTTAATACCTGTGACAAAAGAAAGGGCCTTTGGAGTTACCTGCACAGAGTAGTGTTGAATTGAGTAGTTTATATGCACAGTACAATGGAAACCACACTAGTGTTAAAAGCGCAACTATTAACCACTTCCTGCCTGCCATATAGCAAAATTATGTCGGTGGTTGCGATATCCTGACAGGATATTAAGCCGATGCGTGCCCCCAGGGGCACGCACCGCGGCGATGGTGGTTGCTGCATGTCAGTCTGACACACCGTACCTTTGATCTAGGTAAAGAGTCTGACAGAGACTCTTTGCTATGTGATCAGCTATGTCCAATCACGGTTGATCACCAACCAAGTAAACGGCAAGAGCAGTTGATCGGCTTTTCCTCACTTGCATCTGACACGAGAAGAGAGCCAAACGGCGGCTCTCCTGACGGGGGTGGGGGGATCTGTGCGGATTATCAGCACAGCCCACCCTCGGATGCCCACACTGGACCACCAGTTATCCCACCCTAGACCACCAGGCAGCTGCCAATCAGTGGCAGCCCTAAGTAACCATCAGTGCAGCTTTTCAGTGCCCATTGGTGCCACCTTATCAATGCCCATCAGTGAAGGAGATAAAGTACTTTACAAAATTTGATAACAAAAACAAACTTTTCTCCATTGTTCATTGATGGACACAGCAGCTCTTGACCTAGGAGAGGACTAGGCAGAAAAGTTTTAAAAACAGCAAGACTTGCACAGTACCGCCCAGGGGTCGGTCCTGCTGGCTATAATCCCTCACACTACATCCAGCAGCTCAGTGTTTTTTCTGCCTAGTGTAGTAGAAGGACCTGGCTCCCGGTGGGACTATTGGTCCTGGGAATTTTTTTAATTTTGTCTGCATTTTTGATTCCTGTGATCTACAATCAACAGCCGGGCTGGATAATATAGATCCTTGTAGTTTCCGGGCCACGGTGGGTTGTTTGTGCTATGTGAGACGTGGGGAGGCCGTCATGCGCTCCGTGGCCATTTTCCTGGGGCCGTGGTCTTTTTTATTTTTTAGCCACAGCCAGTGTCTTGCCTTTCAGCCATTTTTTAGTAGTTCAGCCATTTTCTTGGTGCCCTCAGACATTTTTGCTGTGGGGACCAGCCACAGTTCGCCCATTTTCCAGTAGCCTCGTGTAGTTTTGCCTCCAGCACTGGCTTTCTACACAGACACCTCGTGCATGACACGGGGGGGGGGGGGGGGGAAGCGTCAGCACCTGGGTCAGGGTGGTGAGTCCTGCAGGGGGCCCCTTAGTCTGTGGCAGCTAGGAGGGTGGACTTTTTGTGTGACTTGCCCTTAGGTCCCTAAATGTTGACAGGCGAGTGTGGGTCAGCATGGTGTCAGAAGCTGCCGCTTCTTCCCCAGACATCCCTGTTATTGCACCTGGTTCCCCTGCACCTGCGGTGTCTATGGATGCTGGGTCGGCGATCCTGGAGGCCTTTGTTGCCAGGATAGAAGTGGCGTGCGGGCGCAGGGGGTAAAAAAAATGCCTACTCCCCCCACTGTCTTCCGTGGACAGCCCTGATTCAGACCCGGCCCTGCTATGACAGACGGCCCCTGTTCTGATGTATCGGAGGATACGGACCAGAACTGTTCGGACAGTGAGGATGACTCTGTGTCCAGGTCAGCGCAGGAAAAAGGCGATTGTAGGAGCACTTATTACAGCGATGCGGGATGCCCTTAAAATGGAGGATACGGCTGGGGCATCTATAGAGGTGTCAATCCCTTTCGGGTCCCACAAGCTGGCCCACACGGCTAAGGTGTTTCCTTACCCATCTTGTTTTGATAAGTTTATTTACAAGGAGTAGTGAAAAACGCAGCAGGCCTTTTACGTCCCGAAACACATGGCAGTGCGTTATCCCTTTGAGGAGAGTCTCCTGAAGAAATGGACATCTCCTGATTGTTGACCCCCCTAGGTATGCAGATTAAATAAGGTAACCACGATTCCGTGGAAGGGACTTCTGCTTTCGTGGACACTCCCGACAGAAGGGCCGAGACCGTTGCCCGATCCATGTTTACCGTGGTGGGGTCAGCATTGTAGCCAGTGTTAGCCATGACCCTGGTGTCACAGACGCTTACTGAATGGGCTAAATTGTTGCACCGTAAATTGGAGAAGCAACAGGCTTCCTAGGTGTGCTGGGATCTGGTGGATCAGTTGGCGCAAGGCCTCAAGTATGTCTGTGATGCGATCTTGGATATGGCCCCCTTGCTCTCTAGAGCCTCAGTATCAGCAGTAGTGCTACGTTGGCTGAAATGCTTGTCTGTTCACAAGGCATCTACGAAAGCACTGGCGGACTTGCCCTTCCAGGGAGAGAGGCTATTTAGAGCCTCGCTGGATGACATTATTAAGAATGTTTTTTCGTCCGCCCGGGTCAGCAGGTAAGCGTTCCCAGTCTGACAAGGTGCCTGCTGAGGGATAAAAGCGTCCCTGGGTTTGCAAGCTAAACAAGCCTTCAAGCAAATCTGTTAGTGCATGAAGGTTTGCCCTCGCCCGACTCTCGGGTGGCGGGGTTGTCTTCAGGATTTGGCAGCCCAGTTGACCTCCCTACTTTCCAACCAGTGGGTCTGCGCACTGGTTTCCTGAGGGTACAAGATGGTTTCTTGTCCTCCAAAAAGATTTTTTCCCTCCAACCTTCATCATCTTCCGGCTCGTCTGGAGGCCTTGTTTGGGGCAGTACAGGACCTGCTTCTGTGTGGGGTGATAGTACCTGTACCGACGCCAAAAAGGTTTCAGGGATTCTACTCCAATCTGTAGTCCCAAAGAAGGAAGGGGTTTGTCCGGTCCTGGACCTCAAGGCCCTCAACAGCTTTGTGAAAGTTCAAAGGTTCAGGATGCAGTCAGTTCGCTCAGTTGGTTGCTGCACTCAATCAGGGGGATTTTCTGTCATTCCTGAACATAAGACACATACTTGCATGTCCCCCATATGCATCAAGCATCAGAAGTTTCTGCGATTTGCGGTCAGGGATGAGCACTACCAATTTGTTGCTCTCCCTTTTGGCCTGGCATCGGCACAAAGGTGTTAGCCCCAATTTTGGCTTAGCTAAGGCAGCGAAGAATCGCAATCGTGGGTTACCTGAATGACCTTCTAAGAGCACCTTCCGCCTCAGAATTAAGGGAATCGCCATGCGAACTCTTCGGTAGTTTGGTTGGGTACTGAACCTACAGAAGTCGGTGTTGGTGCTGACTCAACTCCTGGAGTACCTGGGCCTGCTTTTGGACTCCTCAGAGGCAAGAATCTTTCTTCCTTCGGACAAGCTGCAGACTCTTTAAAGTGGAAGTAAACCCATCGATTTAAACAGTTCAAAGCATGCCGGGAATGCTAACTGCACATTGGCTGTGCTCTCAGCCAAACTTTCAAACCATCCAATGGCTCGTGTCATAACGAATCACATGTGCAACACCATAGCAGTTGAAGATTAAACGGAGGCAAATATGGCAGCCTCCTTTAAGCTGTGGTGAAGTTGTTGGTGTCCCACAGGTGGTCGTCGTTGAGTTTTTAGCATGCGAGTTGGGACAAATCTCCATTGTCCCTGGATTGTCAAATCTGAGCAAGCCAACTAGTCAGGGACTCCCTGCTCTGGTGGCTGAGTTTGCTGACTCTTCGGTCCGGGCTGTCGTTCGTTCCTCTTCATTGGGAGGTGATCACAACGGACGCCAGCCTGACCGATTGGGGGGGGGGGGGAATTTGGGGTGTCCAGTCAGCCCAGGGTCACTGGACCCAGGAAGAATCCCGCCTTCCAATCAATGTGCTGGAACTTAAGGCAATCGGGCGGGTCCACTTCATATGGTCCCAGAGGTTGCAGGGGCATCTGGTCAGACAACGCCACGGCGGTGGCATATGTCTACCTTCAAGGAGGAACAAGGAGCTTGGCTGCAGCACTGGACGTCGCTCACATCATGCGGTGGGCAGAGCGGCATGTGCCGGCTTTGTCGGCCGTGTACATTCTGGGCATAGAAAAACAGGCAAGCGGCCTACCTAAGTCGTCAGATGCTGGACCAAGGGGAATGGTCGCTACATCCAGATGTTTCGGCTCCTTTGGCTCTAAGGTGGGGCATGCCAGATATGGATCTCCTGGCTTCTCGACTCAATCTGAAGGTACAGAGGTTTGTGGCCAGGTCAAAGGATCCCTGGGTGGACACGGTGGCTCCATGGGGGCATTATCGGCTGATTTATGCTTTTACCCCTACTCAAACTTCTACCACGTCTGCTTCGCTGAGTGGTAGCCGAGTAGATTCTGGTAATTCTGATTGCCCCAGATTGACCCTCATCTGTGGTACGCCGACATAGTACGAATGGTGGCTGATGTTCCTTGGCGACTGCCGATGCGAGGGGACCCTCTGTCGCAAGGTCCAGTACTTCCTCCTGCTTTACCGTCACTGGCTTAACCGCATCAGTCTCAAACTGGTGGCCCTCCAATTGTTGCAAAAAAGGTCCCATCATGCCTCTGCCTGTGGGAGTCATGCTTATAACTGTCAGCTTTGCAGTGCCTCATGGGACTTGTAGTTTTGCAACAGCTGGAGGGCTGCCAGTTTGAGACCCCTGCTTAAATGGCATGGCTGTTTAAAGCCAGGTGCTAAGGGACCGAGGTCTGTCGGATTCAGTAATATCCACAATTTTGAGGGCACGGAAGTCCTCTTCCTGGAAGATTTATCATCGTATGTTGAAGGCCTACATCTTCATGTATGAGGAGATGGGGTGGTGTCCACGTACATATTCATTTTCCAGGATCCTGCTGTTTTTGCAGTGAGGAGTGGATCAGAATCTTGAATTAACCGCTTGCCGCCGAGTGTACACAGATGTGCATACTCTGCTTTCGGGGGTTGTACCAGGATGATGCCTGCAGCTGCAGGAATCATCCAAGTACCGTTTTTTTAGGGCTGGCTTTCGGCTTTCCAGCGATAACAACCGATCCAGCTAGAAGCCACTTTGCTGTTATACCGGAGGAGCAGGAGGCCCCCTCTCCTGCCACCTTCCTGCCGCTCTTACCAGGGCTCCCGTTCTATCGGGAGCCCCGATCAACAATCTGTCACTTCTGGCGGCTAGGCACATCGTGGAATGAAGCCATAAGCATAATTGTAGTCTCCTGATTGTAAACACGGGAACAACGTAATGACTAGGGCTGAAACAACTAATAGATTAATCGATTATGAAATTGATTACCATTTTCATCGATTAATTGGCCAGTAACATAGTGGGGTTAAAAAAAAACTAAAAAGAGTCCTTTATGGTACAAAAAGAGCAATCGCTACTGTAAATATTACTTTTACTGTTCTATTGTAAAAGAGAACCCCTTACAGTAGTGATTATCTGCTTTTTTTTTTCTACTATAAAAAGCAAATTTTAGTTTTTTTTTTTTTTTTTTTTTAACCCCCATTGTTACTAAACATCTTAGACCTGGTTCACATCTATGTGTTTATTGGTGCTTTTTGCAGAAATTTACTACAGTTCATTTACATGGTTTCCTATGGGACATGTTCACATCTAAAAGGGTCAGAGACTTTTAAACGCAAAATAGTGATTTATTGGTTCAATATACTTCAATGGAGAAGATGCAGAAAAGCATGCAATGCATTTTTGCAGCAATTTGTGTGTTTTTTAATCTGCCCAAAAAAATGCAAAAATGCAAATTACAGTAAAATCACGTGCGCAAAAATCAAAACGTACAGCAAAAAGCACAGCAGAAACAGAACAAAAGCAAACTGCATAGGTGTGTACCGAGTCTTATGCTGGCCACATGGATCCATTTTCAGATGAGATTATTCAGACGAAAAATCTTTGTACATTCGCTGAATGAAAGAATTTTGTTTGAAATTTTCACTCGTTTTTTAACATTCTGTTTTTAAAATGAATGTAATTTCTGAATGAAAACCACATAAAGTTCCTGAAAATTCCTTTGACTAAGAAGTTTTCTATTTCCAAATTGTCCTGTCACTGTGGTTGAAAATAAACGTCAATTTGACTCACTTTTTTTAAAAAGGTTATTAACCGATTAATCGAAACAATAATCGGCCAACTAATCGATTATGAAAATAATCGTTAGTTGAAACCCTAGTCATGACGTCACTTCCAGTTTTCTCAGCTGCCAATGGCACTGGTTTAAAAAAATAAAGTATTCAGAATCTCTGAAAATGGCGATCTGAATACTTTGAAGTGCAGAGGGAGATTAAAGATCTTTTAGACCCCTGATCCCGCCATAAAGAGTACCTGTCAACACCTATTACTGTCATAAGGGATGTTTACGTTCCTTGTGACAGCAATAAAAGTGATCAAATTTTTATTAAAAAAAACGTATACGGAAGTTGCGACCGCATATGTAAACGGTGTTCAAATCACACATGTGAGGTATCGCCACGATCGTTGGAGCGAGAGCAATAATTCTTGCATTAGATCTTGTCTAACTTAAACCCGGTAACCGTAAAACATTTTTTAAAGCGTCACCTATGGAGATTTTTTGTACCGTAGTTTGCCACTATTCCACGAGTGCGTGCATTTATATAGTGTGACATGTTTGGTATCTATTTACTCGACGTGGGCATTGGGCTAACTTTACCGTTTAGTTTTTTTTTTAATTCATGAAAGTGTTCCTTTTCCCAAAAAGTTGCATTTAAAACACCGCTGCACAAATACAGTGTGATATCAAATATTACAACAATCACCATTTTTATTCTCTAGATTCTGTGCTAAAAGGGGGAAAAAAAAATTATTTATATATATATATATATATATATATATATATATATATATATATATATATATATATATATATATATATATATATATGTGTATATATATATTGTGTATGTATGTTCGTTCTAAGTAATTTTCTAGCAAAAAAAATACGGATTTTAACTTGTAAACAACACCAAATGTCAAAAATAAACGTAGGCATGAAAGGGTTAAGCACCATCAAGGGGCAGATATCAGCTTTGGCTGTTTTTTTTTTTTTTCAGTGTCCCTTGGCGACTCATTCATTGGTGAGTACAGTTGTTCAGGGGGTTCGCCATGTGGCCCCTCCGGTTCGACCACTGCTGCCTCTGTGGGATTTGAATCTGGTTCTCTCTGCTTCAGGAACTGCCATTTGAAAACATTAGGGAGATTCCCTTATTGACACAGTAGTCTTTTGAGAGGCCATTACATCTGCCAGGAGGGTTTGAGTTGGTGGCCTTGTCTTGCAAGTCTCCCTACTTGATCCTCCACAAGGATAAGGCAGTGCTGCGTCTGCAGCCTTCGTTTCTTCCAAAGGTTGTTTCGGCCTTTCATCTAAATTAGGACATTGTTCTTCCGTCCTTATGTCATCGACCATCTCACCCCAAAGAGGTGGCTTTGTATTCTTTGGATGTGGTTCGGGCTTTGCGGGTGTATCTCTGCTACGGCTCCTTTTCGGTGGTCGGATTCGCTGTTTGTATCGGCTGGTCTGAAGGAGGGACTGGCGGTTTCATCGGCCACCATCTCTCGGTGGATCAGATAGATTTTAGTTCAGGCTTATGTCATAAGGGGACGGGTGCCTCCCTTTCCTGTCATGGCACATTCTACCAGGGCAATTGGTGCCTCTTGGGCTTTCCGACATCAAGCGTCAATTTCCCAAGTGTGTAAGGTGGGGACCTAGTCATCCATTGACACGTTAACTAAATTTTACAATGTTGATGTGAGCGCATGTTCAGATGCTTATTTTGCCGCAAGGTTTTGCAGGCGGCTTTTTAAGGTTGCAACTCCTCCGTTGAGGAGCTCTGGTTGTTATGGGTGAAGTTTTTTTGCTGTTCCCACCGCCTCGTTTCTTTGACACTGCTTGGGGACGTCCCTAAGGTCAAGAAGAGATGCTGTGTCCGTCAATTAACGATAGAGAAAATAGGATTTTTGTACTCGCTTTTAAAATCCTTTTCTCTGAAGTTCATTGATGGACACAGCACCCACCCCTCCTATTTGTTTTTACTGCTTATGACGAACAGAGCTACTTGATGCAGTTTGAAGGGTTATAGCCAGTAGGACTGCCCCCTGTTGCTGTTGTGTTTTTTTTTTATTAAACTTTCTGCCTTGTCCTCTCCTAGGTGGATATAACCCTAAGGTCAAGAAGAGCTGCTATGTCCATCAATGAACTTCAGTAGAAAGATTTAACAGAGTACAAAAATTCTATATTTTTTCTCAACATTTTCGGTCTTAATTTTTTTTTTCGTTTACCAAAAAATAAAAACCGCAGAGGTGATCAAATACCACAGGGGTTGACAAATTTGCTTGGAATCTAGGAGCCAGCTTAAAAAGTTAGGAGCCAGGTCCGTGACGGCGATCCGGACCTGTCCCTGGCCTGACATGGAGACGAGTGAGGGGAAGATTGCATTTTAGTGTAAATATGAGATCCGAGGTCTCTCTGACCCCAGATCTCATATTTAAGAGGACCTGTCATGCTTTTTCTATTACAAGGGATTTTTACATTCCTTGTAATAAGAATAAAAGTGACACAACATTTTTTTTAAAAGAACAGTGGAAAGAAAAAAAAAAAAAGTTAAAATAAGAAGAAAAAATAATAATTTTTAAACGCGCCCTGTCCTGCCCACCTTTAAAATCGGTGTTCGAACCACACATAGGAGGTAGCGCCGTGATCGGTAGAGCGAGAGCAATAATTCTAGCCCCAGATCTCCTCTGTAACTCAAAACGTGCAACCTGTAGAATTTTTTTAAACGTCGCCTATGGAGATTTTAAAGGGTAAAAGTTTGTCGCCATTCCATGAGCGGGTGCAATTTTGAAGCGTGACATGTTGGGTATCAATTTACTCGGCGTAACATTATCTTTCACAATATAAAAAATAATTGGGCTAACTTTACTGTTGTCTTATTTTTTTATTAACTAAATTATTTTTCCCAACAAAAGTGCGCTTGTAAGTCCGCTGCACAAATACGGTGTGACAGACAGTATTGCAACAACCACCATTTTATTCTCTAGGGTGTTAGAATAAAAAATATTCATAATGTTTAGGGGGTTCTAAATAAAGGGAAGAAAAGGCAGGTAATATAAAACACTCAGAGGGAGCTTCATTAGCATTGCTGGTTTGTCATACCAACGGCGACCACAAGAGGGCGTCAGATTCCATAAGGAATCATAGGACCGCAGAAGGCCTCAAAGCCGCGGCCTAAATTTTCGGCCGCCGGCGGAACGGCCCGACGCGATCACACAGAGACAGGATACCCCCAGCTGTGCTGCCCCAGGCGCAAGGTCGCTATTTCTAGTCGCCAATGCGACCTGGCGCCCGGGTTTTGTCGAGCCCTGAAATACCACTAAAAGCAAGCCCTATTTGTGGGAACAAAATAAAAACTTAGTTTGGGTACAATGTAGCATGACCGTGCAATTGTCAATTAAAAAGTGACAGCCCCCCTTGGGGAGGAGGGTTTGAGGATGGGACTTAGACAGGAATATACTTGAGGATTTCACCGACTGAGAAATGTTAGGAATGATGGGTATCATGGGTTTTGTTGGATGCTAATATTTGAAAATGAATATCTCAAACTGATACTGTAACTAAGAAATACTTCATTGTCTGATGCTGACTGTATTGTAATACTGATTTGTTAAAAACACTTCTCTGTTAAGACACTGAAAGTTGAAAATTGGCCTGGGCAGGAAAGTGCAAAAGTGCCTTGTATTGAAGTGGTTAATGTGCAAGAGCTGCCAGCAGGCTGTGAGATATTACTGCAATAGAGTACCAAAATGTGCTGCACTGCAATTCAAAATAAACACATTTGCAGATCAAATTTTAAATAAAACAAATGGTAAGCCAAGTGTCAAAGTGAAGAAATGCCAAGTTGATGAAATGTCCCAAATATTAGAACGTTCAGGTATAATGGTGAAAAGGATAGTCGGTCTTCAAAGGACACTTTTTGCAAACTTCCACCCCACCGACCCATCTGCTTTCCGAAAAGATATTAAAGGCGATCTCCTTAAAGTGGTTTTGTACAGAAAATTGCAAGTTCATCTTATTCAAATGGCTTTGGAACATAGATGCAGTTATGACCATTGAAATAAAATAATATGCAGTATTTACCTTTTATTTTTAATGTTTATGCCGACTTCTGGGCTCTCCTCCCATGGGAGTAGGCGTGTTTATCGGCTTCGCAATGGTCCCTGGGAACTTTTTTAGCTATTTCCCAGGAATCCATGGGGGACCCAGTCAAGCCGAAATTGCCATTTTGAAAGTGGGCAGGCAGCTCTATCAGCCATCACCACTATAGCACAGGAGGCAAAAGGAAGGAAAACAAAGAGGACACTCAATGAGCATGTGCGAGATGAAGCGGTGGATGCTGGGAGCTCAGTGTCATCGCATCCAGGAAGTAAATGCCTGTGGGCTTCAAACGCCCACAGTGAAAATGGAAACCGCCGGACTGCTTTTTTAAAAGTTTTCCTTAGCAATGAAATCGTCACCCCGGGGGTTAAAAAGACGCCGATCGTGGCTGCAAAGACCCGGTAGGCATCGCCCACCAGTGACACAGGTAAAAAAAAAAAAACGGCAGTGGAATCCCGCTTTAAGTCAGGGGTGTCTCAACTTTTTTCAAAGAGGGCCAGATTTGATGACGTGAACATGCATGAGGGCCGACCATTTTGCCTGACCTTCTTTGAACCATTAAAATTTGGTCAAAGTGTGTTTGTTCTAGCTCTATTACACTGCCCAACAAGAATTCTCTTGCCTTTGTGGCTGTGTGGTAAAGAGATGATCTTGGGTGTATTATTTGGATATACCGTATTTATTGACGTATAACACGCACCTTCACTTTAAGAGGGAAGTTTTCAGGAAAAAAATTTTTTGTTTAAATTAAGAACTGTGAAGCAAAATAGTCAGTGCCCATCAATGCAGACTAATCGGTGCCCATCTGCAGCCTCGCCATTGCCACGAATGTGGCCTCGCCATGAACGCCCTGACGAGCACCAAAGATTGCCTACAGGAGAATCTCTTGTTTACACGGTGGCCTCTTTAATACAAAATCCTGCCTCCTCCCCTTAATCGCCCCCTGATCATTAGTACGATGTCAGTGCATATTTTTAGCACTGATCACTGTAATGATACTGGTTGCCAAAAAGTGTCAGGTGTCCACTACAATGTCGCAGTCCCGGTAGAAATCACTGATAACCGCCATGACTAGTGAATAATAAAAATACATAAATCTATCCCCTATTTTGTAGGTGCTATAACTTTTGCAAAAACCAATCCAATATATGCTTATTGGGGTTTTATTTTTTTTTCTTTCCCTCAGAAATATATATAGCAGTTTACATATTGGCCTAAAATTGACTAAATTTCATTTTTTATTGCTTGTTTTTTTAGCCAAAAATATATATTTACAAAATTCACAATCTTTTTGTTAATAGCGCAAAACTAAAAACTGCAGATGGGTCCCTTATTTGTTTGGATGGGCGAATCCTTTCATTAAGCTCAGCCCACTTGCTGATCAAAAGTCAACCATGGCCAGCTTAAGAGGAGAGGAGGCAGCAGTAACCCATCATGATTGGTGTTGGTGGCTGCAACAACACCCCTCCCCCCCCCCAGTATTTGAGTTTCCTAGCTGCAAAAGTAACCACTCCCCTCTTCATTAGACAGTGCCGCGTACGTACACACGCGTACGTACACACGCGTACGTACACGTACACGCGTATACACGTACACACGTACACACGTTATGGAGAAGATATAGAATAAGAAGGCTCAGTGACTAATACGCTTGCATTGGGTTTCAGGTTCAGCTCCTATTTATTTTTATTTTTTTATCTAAACCTAGCCTTGGTGTGTAATAATTTAGATTAGAAGCTTTTCTAAGACGGACATTTGATTTAATTGTGTTATAAAAGTACGATGGATTAAATTGGTGGTATACTAAAGAAAAATATAAATTTTCAATTTTAGCAAGCGAGGACTGCAATAAGAATTTTGACTTTTCGAAGAGAGGGTTTGGAAACCAGAGAGGTACTTGCCAAGTTATTTTTAGTGCACAAATAAGTCAAGTGTTATACAGTTTATAACCTTTTTTCTGATGGTACATAGTGACGGTCAGGTTGGCACTTTTTTTTTTGCGACCGTAGCTTTTATTTCCTAAAACCATCTTTTTTTTGTGAACTATCACCAATGCTAAAGTGCTCCATCAGATAAATGGAGTCTCTAATGTGTTTCTCTGTTACATTGGGACCCCTACTTCTCTCCGACAGTCAAATAACTTGTTATTTTTTTACTTAATTATAACTATAGTGTTTCTGATCTTTTATAATGCATTTCATTAATTTGTACCATAAAGTGCTGTGAAGTAAATTTGCACTTAATGCAAATATATTTATCTAGTGGTGCACTGTAATTTTGGCTGCCGAAACATATTGGCCGAAAGAAAAGTGCAGATAATGTAGCCAAAAAGGGATGGGGCCATCCCGCCGTTTGCCGCACTTGTATCATCCCAGCGCGCCTGTCAGTCTCCCCTCCCTCCTGCTAGTCTCATGAGTGTCATGAGATGCAGCCTCCCCAGTGCTTGGTAGTCTGATCCCACGCTGTCATATCTGAATCGCTGTGCAGCTACTGTAATGATGTCCCGCCTCTTGTGTTAGACGGCACACTGATCCAATGCCAGGAATCATTGTGCCGTGTGGGCGGGACATCGTTACCGCGGCTGCACAGTGATTCAGATCCAGCCCTGACAAAGCATGAGATCGTGCTACCAGGCACAGGCGGGCTGCTGCATTTCATGAGCACTGGTGGGCTGCTGCATTGATCTTTAGAGGTGCACTGAATGGAAATTTTGCTAATACTATTAGTGTGTTTAAGAGATTGCAGACACGATACAAGAGTTTGTTAGAGACTGGGGATGTTTCAAGAGATGGTTAGAGGCTGCAGACTACATTTTTCTTGAGCTTTCTTGCACTAAAGGTGCCAATAATGCCCAACAATAAAATCATATTAATTTAAATTGATATTAATTTGAAAGTTGAATATAATTGTAAATATAAATATTTTTAAAAATCAAATTTTCGGTATCAGTTTTCGGCCTAGTGCTTCCTTTTTTTGTTTTCGGCACCAAAATTTCCATTCGTTGCACCCCTAGTATAAGGCAGCACTAGGGTGCTTGGTCTGAATTCCAATCAAAGCACTAGGTGTGTGGAGTTTACATGTTCTTCCTTGTGGTTGTGTGGGTTTCCGTCCACAATCTAAAGAAAAGCTTGTAGGATAACAAGCCCATATATCAAATTGGCATGTGAGGAAAGAAATTGCAAGTATGCATGTGAGACTGGGGTCTTGTAAGCACTTTGAAGGAAGTGATAGATGTTAATGTACAAAACATATGTGAATTGGTGTAAATACCTGTAATAAAATATGTTCTTCAATTTTAACAGGTAGTGAGCGCAATCAAAATTTTGAATCTTCTGAAAGAGGGTTTGGAAACCGAAGAGGTACTTGCCGGCTATTCTTTTTGTTTTGTTTTTCCTAGTTCACAAGTAGTAGTTAATGTTGTACATTTTTATAGTCTTTTGTTAATGTTTTATATCCAGGTGCTAACAAATGGTCATTGGCCTTTTTCCTTCCATTGAGCGGAACAAAAGTCCTACACTGTCATCTACAGGAAGATTGGATCGTAGCAAACGGATCTTTAACCACTTCAGCCCCTGAAGATTTGGCTGCTGAATGACCAGGCCATTTTTTGTTTCGGCACGGAATCACCTTAACTGACAATTGCATAGTCGTGTGGCGCTGCACCTAAACAAAATTGACCCCCCCCCCCCATACAGTTTTATGAGTGTGATTTGATCATTTCTGCGGTTTGAATTTTTTGCGCTATAAACCAAAAAAAGCGTCCATTTTTGGAAATATTTTTTTTTACTTTTTGCTATAATATCCTCAAAATATATATAAAAAATGTTTCTCTTATATTCACTGACCGACACAGCTCCTCTCTGTAACTAAATGGGTTTGTTAGCCTGCCACTAGGAGAACTAGGCAAAATTGTAACCCAATACACAGAACTTTCAGTACCGCCCAGGGGGCGGACCCTGTGCTAACAACCCTTCCTGCTGCCCCAGCAGACTCAATTTTTATTTTGCCTAGTGAAGGAGAATGACCTAGGAACCCTGCGGGCCCTTTAGTCCATTTTTTTGTTGTAGGATTTATACTTTTGCGCAAGATAAAAGATCCTGGGATCTTCTATCAACTGCCGGCTGGTTGACAGGCTGGTTAAGTTATCCTTGTAGTCTCCCCAGTCTGGCCATCGAGCGTGTGCAGGTCGCAGCTAAGGCTCGACAGGCCATGACATAGCTCAGCTCCAGAATTGGTCGGTGAGCTTAAATGCTCCGGGGTATACATATGACCGGGCTACTGATGTCTGGATCACAGTATACCAGGCCAGCAGCCACCCTTTAACTACGCAGGAGTGGGTCTGTGATGGAATGTCTCCCAGCTCTTCAGGACTCGTAAGTACGGCTCTCCCTCCCTTGGGGGGTTGAGCAGCTGGGCATTCCCTGGGAGGTCGATTTGGGGGCCACCTCGCCTCTTTCTCTTCTCTCCCACGTCCCTATCTCCACCCCACCGAGGGGGGGGGCTGGGTCTCTCACCCGTAGGGGGTCTGTGCGGCTAGCGATGGTCCTGGTCCCGGTGTGGGGGGTCCCAAAAGGTGTCTGGAGGTACTTTTGCTGGTTGAAGGCAGCGCTGTTCTATGATTTTTTCCTGTCACCACATGGCGCTGTCTGGCGGCCATTTTGGCTGAGGGCAGAGCAGGGTTCCCCTTGTGAGCCTCAGCGGCCATTTTCTATGGGATTTTCCTATTAGTTGCATTGGCGGACATTTTTTTGAAGCCCAAGTGCTCTTTTCACTGCAGTTCTCTTGTGATAGCATTCCATGTGCTATCACACGCTGTTTTCTTTGTCCACTGTGTATACAGGTCGCTGGATGGCGATTACCTGAACGCTGGTGCAAGCTCTGCAGATTGTTTCACCGCTCTTTTCTACAGCTGCTGCTTATGACAGTTTCTTCACTCTGCAACTGGGTAACCTCCTGGGGACTACTGGCAGAACGCCCCAGGGTGATGAGTCCGGTGCTAGGAACCCCCCCACTCCCCAGGCGGCGGCAGCAGGAGGGTGGGACATTCACTCTCCCAAGTCCCCTTTTAGGTGGCAGGCAGGGTAGGGTCAGCATGGCTTCAGAAACTGGTGTTTCTTCCCCCCGAAATCCAGGCTATTGCAACCGGGTCACCTGCGGATAGCGCTGTGCCCATGGACACCCTGACGGCGGTCCTTAACTCTTTTGTTGCTGAAATAGAGGTGGTGCGTGGAAGGAAAGGTGCACGTAAAAGGCCCCTGCCCCCTGTCCTCTGGGGAGAGCTCTGATGCAGACTCGGGACCTGCTGCGGCTGGTGACCCTTGCTCTGACCTATCAGATGAGACTGACCAGGACCATTTGGACGGCGAGGATGATTCCCCGTCCGGGTCCAGGCGCGACAAAGCGCTTGTTGGAGCACTTATCACAGCTGTGCGTGATACCCTGAAGATCCATGAGCCAGCGGATCCCTCTGCTGATGTACCGGTCCCTTTTGGGTCCCGCAAGCCAGCACGTTCGCCTAAGGTGTGTCTGTCAATGAACTTCAGAGAAAAGGCTTTTTATGGTGAGTACAAAAATCCTATTTTTACAGCGAAAGGGGCTAATGCTGACATGTGCGCTGATGCAAGTTGCATGATTTCATGCCACTCATATTTATCAATTGTTAATGCTCTTTGCGTTGATTGGCAGTATTGGCCTGTATACAGGTGTCAAAAGAGAGGACCCTTTGGTGCTTGTACAAAGTACTGTGGGATTGGACGGCTTTTTTTTTTTTTTTGTACTAGTAGGTTAACGTAAACAAGAGTGAATTAACCCCTCGTCTCTACCAAGGTATGTTTACCTTCAGCTTGCAGCAGTTTTCTTTTGCAGGCTCTCCGCTATATAGCCACCCAATCACTTTCACAGTGCAGGTGGTGTGGTTCACCCACCCCCACGTATTTCCCTGGGCTATTTTGCTGCTTTCCAGGAGCCTGAGACAGCATTAAAGCAGAGTTCTGCCCAAATTAAGTCAGCAGCTACACATAATGTAGCTGCTGACTTTTAACATTGGGACGCTAACCTGTCCTGGAGTCCAGCAATGTCGGCACCGCAACTGATGTTTCCATCGACTGGTTGGGTGCTGCTGCCGTTGCTGGTAACGGAACGCGGCAGTGTAGCCTTTTGGCTTCACAGCGGTGTCCCTATTGCACATTCGGGCTGCACTCACTGGCCAGGCAGGAGGAGGAAGCAGACAGTTGCTGATGTAATTTGCTGCGGCCCGGTCTCCTGCAGGTGGGGACAGGGTACCTGTAAAAAAAAAAAAAAATTATAGACCTGTGTTCAATTGTGATGAACAGCAGGGGAGAAATAGGGAGGCCTCAATAAAGAGTACTTGTTACCTGCCAATGCTATTACATGCAGGGGTTTAATGGTTAAGTAGGGGCCATCATTCCCTCACTTGACTTCCTGCCCATCAGGGGAATGCATTGGATCGTCTCTGCCACTACCGACTGATTCGCTAAGCGACTGAGACCACCTGGGAGTGGCAGCTGGTGGGGGGGTCACACCTTCTACCACCGATAACCGCTATCTCAAAGTGAATCCACCACAGAGACCACTTTTTACCTTAAAGTGGACCGCCCGCCGTTGGGAAAAAATAGTGGAGTTATGGCAGCTATCTGCCATGACAACTGTATTTAACATTAATGTAGTGACTTGTATACACGGTTGGCAGTCTGGAAATGGTTAAAAATTATAATGAAATATATTCTCCCCAAATAGTATTTAGCTCTATGCTTGTTGGTCAAAGACCTGTCTATAGCAATAAAGCATGCAATGAACTTTTCTCAAAGTGCAAGTTTTCTTTTTATTACCTAAACCAATTTTTTGTGAACTATCTAACAGTAAAGCGTTCTCCGATCAGATTATAAACATGGAGTCTGTAATCTGTTTCCCTATGTTCCTTTGGGACCCCTTTTTTTCCTCCAATCCAATGTGTTAATTTTTTACCTAAATTAAGCTGTAATGTGTTTGTTTCAAATTAAAAGCTTTTCTAATGACCTTGATAAATTTGTATTATAAAGTAAATTGGTGCTGTACTGAAAAATATTTATGTATATGTGCAGCACTAGGGTCCTTGGTCTGAATTCCAATTGGGACACTAGGTGCATGGAGTTTGCATGTTCTCCCTGTGGTTGTGTGGGTTTCCGACTACAGTCCAAAGACATGCTGTTAAGATAAGCGGCATGTGAAAGAAGTATAAATAAGTATGCAAGCGAGACTGGGATCTTGTAAGCGCCTTGATGGAATTGACTGCTGTGAACATATATGTAGGTGTTATATAAATGCCTCTAATAAGTTTTTCATTTTTAACAGGCGGTGACTCCAATCAAAATTTTGAATCTTCAGAAAGGGGGTTTGGAAACCGAAGAGGTACTTCTTTATTTTTTTATATATATATATATCTATCTATCCTTTTACTGATGGTATGGTAGGTCTAGGTGTTGACTAATTGACATAGGCATTTTTTCTCTTTCGTGTTCTGATTGACACAGCTCCATTAATCTTGACCATAGGGTTGTTAGGCCACCTTCAGGAGAGGACTAGGCAGAACATGTGAAAAAACAGAACTTTACAGTTCTGCCCAGGGGTCGGTCCCTCCGGTAACATCCCCTCAGCCTGCTTCCTGCAGCTCAGTTTTTTTCTCTCTGCCTAGTGAAGGAGATAAACCTAAGAACCCTGCGGGACTATTGGTCCTGGGGTTTTTTTTTTGCAGAAGTTTGCCTTTTGCGCAAGATTATTGGATCCTGTGATCTACTATCAACAGCCGGCTGGGTGACAGGCTGGATATCCTTATCCTTGTAGTCTCCTCAGTCTGGCCATCGAGTGTGTGCAGACCATAGCTACGCGCTGAGTCGGCCAAGACATGCCCTTCAGGCTCCAGGGGTGGCCGGTGAGCGCAAGGCTCCGGGGCACACATATGACCGGACTACTGATGTCTTTGTCAGTGTGCCGTGGCCAGCAGCCACCCCATACTGATCAGAGAGTGGGTCTGTGATGGGATGTCCCCAGCTCGTCCGGATGGTAAGTACAGCTCTCCATGTCTTGGCGGGATGGAGCAGCTGGGCATTCCCTGGGAGGTCGATTCGGGGGTCCCTCTCTTCTCTCCCTGTCCCTATCTCCCTCCTGTGGGGGATGCTGCATGATGGGCCGCTGAGCGGTGTTTGTACCTGTAGCCAGGGATCCCCTGGGGCGCTCTCACCTTGGATGGGGGGCTGCGCTGGGTGGCTGTTTCCCTGGGTCTGTGGTCTCCCCGCTGGGTGTCTGGAGGTCTGAATGTGCTGATCGCCATAGCGCTGTTCTGCCGCCATTTTCACTGTCCTTTCACGGTGTACAGTTGTTTGTCGGCCATTTTTGGTGTGCCTCAGTAGAAAGCATGGTTGGGGGCCATTTTGCTGTAGTTCATTTTCTCTGTGATTTTGTTATTTATACTGGGCAGCCATTTTTTTGTATCCCAGTGCTTTTTTTTTATGCTCAGCGCTGGTCCCTGCTGCTCAGAACAGCGTGGTTTCTCACTCAGGACACCTGGGAGCTGACATAGGCACTTGTAGTTGAACGGTGTAGAACTCGGTCAGAGGGGTGAGTGCTGCGGTGGGGGCCCCTCAGTCTGCAGCAGCCAGGAGGGTTGGTGGGACTGTGGACGCTTTGTCGACGTTCCTTTGAACGTTTGTTGCCAGGGTATAAACGGTGTGCGGGCGCAAAGGTGGTAAAAAGCAGCCCCTGTACCCCCCCCCCCTCCTCTAGGGAGAGCTCTGATGCAGACTGGGGCCCCTGCTCTGGCTCTTCAGACTACGCTGACCAGGACCAATCTGACAGGGAGGATGAGTCCCCGACTGGGTCTGCAAGACAAAGCACTAGTTGGAGCACTTATCACAGCTGTGCTTGATACCCTGAAGATTCAGGATACAGCAGGTCCCTCTGCTGAAATAGCTCCCCATTTTGGGTCCCGTAAGCCAGCCTGTACACCTAAGTTGTTTCCGTATCTGACTTATTTCGATAAGTTCATATACAAGGAGTGGGGAAGACCGCAATGGACCTTTTTCGTCCCGAAAAGTATGGCTGTGCGTTACCTCTTTTGAGGAGAGCCTTCTTAAAAAATGGTCGGCTCCTCCGGACGTGAACCCCCCCAGTATCCAGGTTAAACAAAGTAACCACGATCCTGGTAGGGGAAGGAACTCATGCATTTAACCACTTGACCACTGGGCACTTAAACACCCTTAATAACCAGACCAATTTTCAGCTTTCGGTGCTCTCGCATTTTGAATGACAATTACTCAGTCATGCAACACTGGACCTATATGAAATTTTTGTCCTTTTTTTCACACAAATAGAGCTTTCTTTTGGTGGTATTTAATCACCGCTGGGTTTTTTTTTTTTTGTGCTATAAAAGAAAAAATACCGAAAATTCTGTAAAAAAACGAATTTTTCTTTGTTTCTGTTAGAAAATGTAGCAGATTAGAAATTTTTTCTTCATAAATTTTGGCCAAAATTTATACTACTACATATCTTTGGTAAAAATAAGTACAAATTGGTGGATATTATTTGGTCTTTGTGAAAGTTATAGAGTCCACAAGCTATGGTGCCAATATCTGAAAATTGATCACACCTGAAGGACTGACGGCCTATTTCAATTCTTGAGACCCTAACATGCCAGAAAAGTACAAATACCCCCCAAATGACCCCTTTTTGGAAAGAAGACATTCCAAGGTATTTAGTAAGAGGCATGATGAGTTTTTTGAAGTTGTCATTTTTTACCACAATTCTTTGCAAAATCAAGATTCTTTTTACTTTTTTTTTTTTTTTTCACAAAATTGTCATATTATCAGGTTATTTCTCACACACAGCATATGCATACCACAAATTACACCCCAAAACACATTCTGCTATTACTCCCGAGTATGGTGATACCACATGTGTGAGACTTTTACACAGCGTGGCCACATACAGAGGCCCAACATGCAGGGAGCGCCATCAGGTGTTCTGGAGCACCCAGGACAATTCTGACATTTCTCTCCTACATGTAAAAATCATCATTTATTTGCTAGAAAATTACATAGAACTCCAAAACATTATATATGTTTTTTTAGCAAACACCCTGGAGAATACAATGGTGGTCTTTGCAACTTTTTATCTCGCACGGTATTTGCGCAGTAATTTTTCGAATGCTTTTTTTTGGAAAAAAAACTGTTTTGTGCTTAAAAAAAACAAAAACACAGTAAAGTTAGCCCAATTCTTGCATAATGTGAAAGATGAAGTTACGCTGAGTAAATAGATACCTAATATGTCACTCTTCAAAATTGCACACGCTCGTGGAATGGCGGCAAACGTCGCTACTTAAAAATCCCCATAGGCGACGATTTACATTTTTTTTACTGGTTATATGTTTTGAGTTACAGAGGAGGTCTAGGGCTAGAATTATTTCTCTCGCTCTAACGTTCGCAGCGATACCTCACATGTGTGGTTTGAACACCGTTTTCATATGTGGGCGGGACTTGCGCATGCGTTCGCTTCTGCATGCGAGCACATGGGGACAGGGGCGCTTTAAAAAAAACATTTTTTTTTTATTGTTCATTTTACTTTATTTATTTTAGTTTGACATTTTTTTCCCCAAAAATAATTTTTTTGATCACTTTTATTCCTATTACAAGGAATGTAAACATCCCTTGTAATAGGAATATGGCATGACAGGTCCTCTTTACAGTGAGATGTGGGGTCAATAAGACCCACATCTCACCTCTAAGCTGGGAAGCCTGAAATAAAAAAAGATTCTGGCTTTGATCGTATTAGCGATTCGGTAGAAGCACCGGAGGGCGGAGGGCGGCGGGAGATGTCTATGGCTGGGTATTGCAGGGTATCACCGACTATGGCTGGGTATCTCAGAGCATGGTGTTGCAGAGTACTGCGTTGCAGAGCATTGCAGGGTATTGGCGGGTGTTGCAGAGCATTGCAGAGTGTTGCAGGGTATTGGCGGGTGTTGCAGAGCATTGCAGAGTGTTGCAGGGTATCGGCGGGGGTTGCAGAGCATTGCAGAGTGTTGCAGGGTATCGGCGGGGGTTGCAGAGCATTGCAGAGTGTTGCAGGGTATCGGCGGGGGTTGCAGAGCATTGCAGAGTGTTGCAGGGTATTGGCGGGTGTTGCAGAGTGTTGCAGGGTATTGCAGAGCGTTGCGGAGTGTTGCAGGGCATTGCGGAGTGTTGCAGGGCATTGCGGAGTGTTGCAGGGCATTGCGGAGTGTTGCAGGGCATTGCGGAGTGTTGCAGGGCATTGCGGAGTGTTGCAGGGCATTGCGGAGTGTTGCAGGGCATTGCGGAGTGTTGCAGGGCATTGCGGAGTGTTGCAGGGCATTGCGGAGTGTTGCAGGGCATTGCGGAGTGTTGCAGGGCATTGCGGAGTGTTGCAGGGCATTGCGGAGTGTTGCAGGGCATTGCGAGGCCCTAATGGGGGTGGTACGGGACCTGCTAAGCCGCGGGGTGATAGTGCTTGTTCCAGAGTTGCAAAGGTTCCAGGGGTTCTACTCCAATCTGTAGTCCCCAAAAAGGAAGGGGTACATCCAATCTTGGACCTAAAAAGCCCTCAATTGCTTTGTAAAAGTACAGAGGTTCAGAATGGAATCGATTTGCTCAGTAGTCACTGCACTCAATCAAGGGGACTCCCTGGCGTCTTTGGACATCCAGGATGCGCACCTGCACATACCCATATGCCTCCGGCATCAGAATTTTCTGCGATTCGCAGTCGGGGAAGCCCACTACCAGTTTGTGGCTCTCCCCTTTGGCTTGGCATCAGCCCCCCGAGTCTTTACCAAGGTATTGGCTCAGATTTTGGCAACGTTGCGACAACGTGGGATCGCGATGGCAGGTTACCTAGACTCTCCTCCTGAGAGCATCTTCCCCCTCAGAATTAAAGGAGGATGTGGCGATCACCATGAAAAGGATTTTGAGTGGCTGTTGAACCTAAAGTCTGTGCGTTAGGAGTACCTAGGCTTACTGCTGGACTCCATGGAAGCGAGAGTGTTACAAGCGGACTCTCAGAGCCGCGGTTTAACTATTTGTGTACCGCAGGTGGTCGTCGCTGCACTTCTGCATGCGAGTCCTGGGTTTCATGGTAGCTTCCTTCGAGGCGGTACCGTACGCCCAGTTTCATACCAGAGTCTTGCAGAAGAAGATCTTGACAAAATGGGACAAATCTCTCTCGAGTACAGTCGACCCAGGGCCTCGACCATTTACATCCTGGGAGTGGAAAATGGACAGGGCAGACTACCTAAGTCGCCAGATGCTGGACCCAGGAGAATGGGCATTACAGCCGGAGGTATTCAGCCTACTGTGCCTGCGCTGGGGATCTCCTGGCTTCCCGTCTCAATCGTAAGGTGCTGAGATTCGTATCCAGGACAAGAGATTCTTTGGCAGACGAGCTGGTTGCTCCGTGGGGTCAGTATCGACTGATCTATGCCTTAACCCCTGCTAAAGCCACTACCACATCTGCTCTGCAGAGTGAAGACCGAGGGGATCCAGTAAAACTGATTGCCCCAGATTGGCCTCAGCTCCCCTGGTACGCCAACTTAGGGCGCCTGGTTGCAGACGCTTGCTGGCGGCTACAGTTATGAGAGGACCTTCTGTTTCAGGGTCCGATTCTCCATCCTGTTTTACCATTGCTGGTTTTAACAGCATGGCTGTTGAAAGCCAGGTGCTAAGGGACCGGGGCCTGTCGGACTCTGCGATTTCTACTATGTTGAGAGAACGGTTATCTTCTTCTTGGAAGATATACCGTTGTACCTGGAAGGCCTACATCTCCATGTGTGAGGACTAAGGGTGGCGTCCACGCACCTTTTCAGTTTCCAGGATCTTGCTGTTTTTACAGCGAGGAGTAGACACAGAAAATGGCTTTAAGCACCATTAAGGGACAAATATCAGCCTTGGCTGTTTTTTTCCCCAACAACCCCTGGCATCTCATTCTCTAGTGAGCATTTTTTATTCAAGGGGTCCTGCATGTAGTTCCTCTGGTGCATCCACCGCTACCCCCATGGGATCTGAACCTGGTGCTATCGGCGATTCAGAAACTGCAGTTTGAGAACATCAGAAAAATTCCCTTGTTGAGTCTTTCTTAGAAGTTGTTTTCCTAGTGGCCGTTACTAGAAGGGTTTCGAACTGGCGGCCTTGTTTTGAAAGTCGCCCTATTTGGTTATCCATAAAGATAAGGTGGTGTTTCGTCTGCAACCTTCCTTTCTGCCGAAGGTGGTTTCAGCGCTCCACATCAATGAAGAAATTGTGTTGCCATCTGTGTCCTAACCCCAATACATCTTAAGGAGGTGGCCCTTTAATCCCTGGACGAGGGGTGTATTTGTCTGCCACGGCTCCCTGTTGCAAGTCAGACTGACCGGTCTCGTCGGCCACCATTTCTTGGTGGATCAGACAGATTGTGGTACATGCCTATGCCTTGAAGGGGCTAGTGCCCCCTTTTTCCTGTCACGGCCCATTCCACAAGGGCTATTGGAACCTCTTGGGCTTTCCGACATCAAGCGTTAGTCGCTCAAGTATTTAGGGCGGCGACTTGGTCGTCCGTTCACTTTTTTACCAAATTCAACAAAGTGTATGCTTTGGCCGCAAAGTTTTGTAGGCGGCCCTGTAATGTTGAAATTCTGCACTCCTTTTTCTGTTTTTTAAAGAAAACGGTTACCTTTGAGTTAGGGCTGCCACTAACGATTATTTTCATAATCGATTACCGTATATACTCGAGTATAGGCCGACCCGAATATAAGCCGAGGCCCCCAATTTACCCCCAAAAAAACTGGCAAACTTATTGACTCGTGTATAAGCCGAGGGTGAGACATGCCTGTCCATCCCTGTGTGTGTGTCCGTCCATCCCTGTGTGTCCGTCCATCCCTGTGTGTCCGTCCATCCCTGTGTGTCCGTCCATCCATCCCTGTGTGTGTGTGTGTCCATCCATCCATCCATCCCTGTGTGTGTGTGTCTCCATCCATCCATCCATCCATCCCTGTGTGTGTGTGTCTCCATCCATCCATCCATCCATCCCTGTGTGTGTGTGTCTCCATCCATCCATCCATCCATCCATCCCTGTGTGTGTGTGTATCCATCCATCCCTGTGTGTGTGTGTATCCATCCATCCCTGTGTGTGTGTGTGTGTCTCCATCCATCCATCCATCCGTGTGTGTGTGTGTGTGTGTGTGTGTGTGTGTGTGTGTGTGTCCAGCCTACCTGTGTCCCGAGCCTTTGTCCCGAGCCTCCGTCCCGTGTCGTGCCTTGCCTTCGTCCCGTCCCGTCCCGTCCCGTGCCGTGCCTTGCCTTGCCTCCGTCCCGTGCCCTCTTCGTCGGCGGCCATTGTAAAATTCAAAAGCCGCGCCTCCTCCTTCGCCTGTGATAGGCGGAACACTGAATTTCCCAGCAGCCTGTGTTCCGCCTATCACGGACGTCGTATCATCCTCGTCCGTAGTACGAGGATGAGACGACGCCCGTGATAGGCGGAACACAGGCTGCTGGGAAATTCAGTGTTCCGCCTATCACAGGCGAAGGCGGAGCCGGAGGCGCGGCTTTTGAATCATAGAATGGCCGCTGTCTGTCTGCTCGACACGCTGATCGAGCGGGCAGACAGCGATGACTCGAGTATAAGCCGAGGGGGGCACTTTCAGCCTCAAAAAAGAGGCTGAAAATCTCGGCTTATACTCGAGTATATACGGTAGTTGGCCGATTTATTGTTTCTGTTAATCGGTTTAAAAAAAAAGGAAATTTTATTCTTAAATATCTCTATGCAGTGGTAAATATAAATAACCAAAACTTTGGTTAGGGAGCAAAATATCTAATCCACTCGAATGACAGAAGAGGTATACTGTATATGCCAGGGGTTGACAAATTTGCTTTGACTTTAGGAGCCAGTTTTTTTTTGAGTGGTATAGATTGTCAGCTCCCAGGGTAAAGGCCACTCATTTTCACCCCCTATCCCTAACTCACAATGGAGCACCCAGTCAATAACTCCAATGAAACGCTGTTACATCAGGGTTATGTGCTGACCAGAAAGATTAAGGCTGGCAACAGGTCGCACTGGCAGGTGGCACTGGCTGGCACGTGGAACTGCCAGATGGCATTGGCAGGTGACACTGGTTGGCATTGGCAGGTGACACTGGTTGGCATTGGCAGGTGGCGCTACTGGCACGTGGCACTGGTTTGGAAGTGGCAGGTGGCCCTGGTTGGTGATGGCAGGTGGCCCTGGTTGGTGGTGGCACTAGTAGGTGGTGGCAGGTTGCACTGATTGGTAGTGGCACTGATTGGTGTTGGCACTGGCAGGTGGCACTGATTGGCGGTGGCAGGTGGCACTGGTTGCCACTGGCAGGCACGTGGGACTGCCAGATGGCATTGGCAGGTGACACTGGTTGGCACTGGCAGGTGACACTGGTTGGCACTGGCAGGTGACACTGGTTGGCACTGGCAGGTGACACTGGTTGGAAGTGGCAGGTGGCCCTGGTGATGGCACGTGGCCCAGTTGGCAGTGGCACTAGTTGTCACTGGCAGGTGGCACTGGTTGGCAGGTGGCACTGGTTGGTGGCACTGGTTGGCGGCTGGTGGCACTGGTTGGCGGCAGGTGGCACTGGTTGGCGGTTGCACTGACAGGTGACACTGGTTTGGAACTGGCAGTTGACACTGGCATGTGGCACTGATTTGGAAGTGGCAGGTGGCCCTGGTTGGCGGTGGCACTAGTTGTCACTGGCAGATGGCACTGATTGGCGGTGGCACTGGATGGCTGTGGCACTAGTTGGCACTGATTGGCGGTGGCACTGGTTGGTGGTAGGTGGCATTGGTAGGTGGTGGCAGGTGGCACTGACGGTTGCACTGGCAGGTGGCACTGGTTGGCACTGGCTGTCACTGGCAGGTGGCACTGGTAGGCGGTTGAAGTTGGTATTGATTGGCGGTGGCACTGGTTGGCACTAGCAGCTGGTGGTGGCAGGTGGTACTGATTGGTGGTGGCAGGTGGTACTGATTGGCGGTGGCGCTGGAAGGTTTCACACGGAGCACGCTGTTACTGAAATGTAACAGAGGAGCTGTCGGAATTGAGCTTAATGTCGGGGGTGGGCGGGACCCAGCCAGGGTGTGAAACTGACAAGTAACAGAGGCTGATCTGTCAGATTTGAGCTTGATGTCGTGGGCCGGACCCGGCCGGTGGGCGGGACTCAGCAGCTATCAAACACCAGCCAACTATTGGGCTGCTTAAGAAACTGGACGGGGCCACATAAACGTAGCGGCCCGCCCAGATCCCATTGGCTGGTGTTTGATAGCTGCTGGGTCCCGCCCACCCTGGCCAGGTCCCGCCCACTCCGGCTGGGTCCCACCCACCCCGACATCAAGCTGAAATCTGACAGATTCTCCTCTCTCCGTTGCTTGTCAGTTTCACACACTTAGCGCGGCGCCGCTGAGTGTGGAGGAGGGAGGACGGCAGTCAGTGTTAATGCTGCTGCATGTCTGGGGCATCAATAGTGAGTGGGCTGGTGGCAGCTTATGCGCCAGGTTGCGATTTCTGGTCGCACTGGCGACCTGGCGCCTGGGGTTTGTCGAGCCCTGGTATATGCTATTAGAGAAGAGATATACTGTATATACTATTAGAGGAGAGATATAGTGTATATACTGTATATACTATTAGAGGATACATACTGTATATACTATTAAAGGTTGAATCTGGTAAATATGAGATATCAAATTTTTTTGTATTGACCACTTCCCAATCGGCGCACGACGATGTACATCGGCAGAATGGCATGGGCAGGCAAATTGGCGTACAGGTACGTCCATTTGAAATTGCCGCTCTGCCATCGCGTGCATGCTGGTCGGGACCCCCGTGGGTCCGGTCGCGGGTCCCGTGGACTCAATCGCCGTGGGGATACCCGCAATCGTCTCACGGGGAGATGCGGAAGTAAACCGCATCTCCCCGTTCTGCCTAGCAACAAGTGACACTGATCTCTGCTCCCTGTGATTGGAGCAGAGATCAGTGTTCACTAACACAGCCCTGCCCCCCACAGTTAGTAACACGCCCCTAGGACACAATTCACCCCTTCACTGCCAGTGTCATTTACACAGAAATTGGTGCATTTGTATAGCCCTGATTGCTGTATAAATGACTGGTCGTAAAAATGTGTCAAATGTCCGATGTGTCCACCATAATGTTGCAGTCACAATAAAAATCGCTGATCGCCGCCATTATTGGTAAAAAAAAAAAAAAAAAAAAAAAAAAAATGCCATAAAACTATCCCCTATTTTGTAAACTGTACATTTTGTGCAAACCAATCGCTTATTGCGATATTTTTTTATTTTATTTTTTTTAACCAAAAATATGTAGAGGAATACGGATCGGCCTAAACTGAGGGAAATTTTTTTTTTTATATGTAGATTTTTGGGGGTTATTTTTTTATATCAAAAAGTAAAAAAATATTTTTTTTTCCCAAAATTGTTGCTCTTTTTTTGTTTATAGCACAAAAAAAAAAAACGCAGGGGTGATCAAATGCCACCAAAAGAAAGCTCTATTTGTGGGGGAAAAAAGGACGTCAATTTTGTTTGGGAGCCACGTCTCACTTGTCAGTTAAAGCAGCGCAGTTCAGATTCGCAAAAAGTGGTCTGGTCTTAAGCCAGCAGAATTACGTTTTTGCATTTTTTTTCTTGTAGGGTAGATTATAAAACACAAATTTCTGCAAAAAACGCATTATATGCCTTTCTGCAGCTCCTCCATTGAGGTGTATTGAACCAAAAAAAGCACTGTTAAAAAAAATTCGCTGACCCTTTCCAAATACGCAGCGTCTGAAAAAAGCATAGATGTGAATGTGTCCCATAGGAAACCATGTAAATGAACTGTAGTGCGTTTCTGCAAAAAGCACCAAAAAACACAGATGTCTAAGACGTTTAGTAACATAATGGGGTTAAAAAAATGAGCCCTGTTAGCACTTCTGCTTGGGGATGTCCCTATGGTCAAGATTAATGGAGCGGTGTAAGTCAGTGAACTAAAGAGAAAATAGGATATTTGTACTCACCGTAAAATCCTTTTAGCTGAAGTTCACTGACTGACACGGCACCCTCCCCTGCTATTGGTTTGTTATACTGCTTGTTGACGTACTGAGCTGCAGGAAGCAGGCTGAGGGGATGCTACTGGAGGGACCGCCCCCTGGGCGCAACTGTTAAGTTCTGTTTTTACACATGTATAACATGTTCTGCCTAGTCCTCTCCTGAAGATGGCGCAACAACCCTATGGTCAAGATTAATGGAGCTGTGTCAATCAGAAGGATTTTACGGTGAGTACAAAAATCCAATTTTTTTTTAACCCTGGCATTGTCTTTTTTTTCAAATTAAACCTCTGCTAATTTGCAAGCAGGCCCTCGAGTCTTTTCTTGATGACATGTAAAAATCTTAATTGTAAACGATTGACCATAAAATGTTTAAAACTATGTACTAATAAAATATATTTTCCTCTCCAATAGGCAGAGGTCGAGGTGGATTTGGTACATTCGGACGAGGTATATTTCTGAGCCTTTAGCATTTTCAAATGTTTGCTTCCCTGTCTTTATTGGCACATGGGACTCAACTTTTCAAGTTGACCCTCTGGAATTCACCCCTTAAAGTGGTTGTAAACTCTCCACCACAACTTTGTCCCATGTAAATCAGCACAAAAAACCCAAATGAACACTGCTTCTAGATATCTCCTTATTTGATTAGTATTATAATAATTTTTTCTCAAGTCATCTTCCAGGACGGCACACCTGAGAGATGAGAGGCTCCTCCCTACAGGAAACACAATCAGTCGACAGCTGTTTTAAGTCCCCACCCTTCCCCTTGATCCTCAGTTTTTGATTGTGTTTCTTCCTACACAGTGAAACTGTTTTTTTTTTCTCCAAATGACCCGAAGCCTGGGGCTGGTTGTCTCCCCCTGGGAGCCGGACCACAAGCTTGGGAAGCTTCTGGGTCTGGTAGGATTTTCTTGTCCTTCCTGGGGGATTCCCCTATCTTTTCCTTGCGGGGGGGGGGCGGGGGGGGGGCAGCAGAAATTGGGAAGAGCCCCCCTAAGAGCTGAAGGACCCTGGGTACAGTGGTGTACCCAGAACTTCAGGGGCCATTATCCTGTCTCCCCTCCTTACCTGTACAGGTGGTTGTTCAGACGGGGGTGCTGGCCATCGGTTCTTTCCAGGGGGACAGTGTCCCCGACTCCTGGGTCCCCGGTAGCTCGCGTGGGCTGCCGGAGAGGGCGTGGCATCAAGCACCCGTGTCATTTTCAAACTTCGGGAATATGGCGACGGCGTTCTTACCCAGGAGGGAAGGCTGAGAGTCAGTAGGAGCAGGCGCCCACATCCTCCTTTCGCTAGAGCGAGGAGGCACCAGTTCACTACGGTGGATGTCTGCCATAACCACCTCAGATGGGAATGAGGAACGGAAGGCATTGCCCCCCCCCCTCATGTGTATATACTGACTGGTACAGTGCAGGACACAGCCTAACCTTGCACCTCCCTAGGGGGACAGCAGTTGGGGGGGGCGCACTTTGGCGGCTATCCTCCTTGCGTGCGGACCATAAGGATGGAAAAGCAAGCCCGCTGGCTGTGGCAAAAAGGGAAGACTACAACAGTGAGTACTATCCTTTGCCTTGGGAATTTAGCTGCCGAATCCCCAATTCCAGCCGGAGGGTTTCTGGGCATTTGAGACAATCTCCCCTGGGGTCTGGATTCAAATAGCCCTTAAGCTTTTGCTAAAAACACCAGCCGCAGCTCCCTCTTAAATCAGAGACGCTGTATGGTGGACAGGTGGTGCAGAGGAACTAGTGTGCCTAAACCACCTCAGATGGGAAAGAGGTAGGTAGGCCATTGCTCCCCCCCTTCCCAGTGTATATACTGACTGGTGCAGTGCAGAACCGGGGGTTCGGGATACAAATAGCCCAGACGCCACTGCTAAAACCTCCAGCCACAGCTCCCTCTTAAAGCAGAGACACTGTGGTTATCGCATCAGTAGGTTGCCAGCCTCTCCCTACAAGCCCAGTTGTGGTACATTAGTAGGGATGATTATAGCGTATAGAGGGGAACCTGGTAGATACAAAGTTACTTACAGGCCAGGTATACCACTGAACAAGTTATTAATTGTGAAGTGGTTGGTGGATTCAGAAGCTCCCCTGGTCAGCAGGTGCACTAGGTTACCGGCCCTATTAGCCCAGCTGCTAGGAATATGAAGTTGCTTCATGATGCTTAAAAGCTGACATTCAAGGATGGGCAGGGACCAAGCTTCTGTGTGGCACAGTAGGGGTTCCCTTGTGACAGATCCTCCTTTTGGGGGTTTCTTGCTATAGGTAACTTTCATAAGCTCCAACCTCCCACTCCACCTTTACACGGTGGTTATATATTATAGTGTAGGAGGTAAGAAAAAAACTTTTGTGTTTTGGGTTACAATCCACTCAGTGGCAGATCTAAAGGCGATTTACCATAGATTGATTCCTACATCCTTTTAATTGAGGATTTTCTGTGCAAACCTATGCAAGAGCTACATAATTGCTTGTTTTTGAAAATGTATACTTTATTTTGCAAGAAAATATACAAAAAACAAAATACTTTTGAACAGGGTACATTCCACTCTGTACTGCGACGCAGCGCATAAATACACTACATAATTTCCAACCATACAAATAAATTACATTCATCCTGCGGTATGATGCCTGATGTCTTGCGCAGGGTAATAATACCCCGAAACATCACATCATGTATGACGCCGCATTACCCTTAAAGCATTACAGAAGACGTGTCAATCCAAGTCATATAGTCATAGTCAAATGGCATTTCAATGAACAACAGGTGTGATGGGGGGGGGGGGGGGTGGAGAAGGTGGGGGAGGGAGGGGAAAGAGTTCAAAGGCCCGAAGCTTTATTGAACTGCCAAAGGATACATAGTGGTGATTGGGGGGGGGGGGGGGGGAAATCTTCAAACCTCTTCCTCCTTAAAGTCCATCAAGTGATAGTCTCTGAGCAGACTGTGAATCAGTCTGTGACAGTCCTCGATGGACATCCTCTCCCTCTGGTGGATGAGGAGCTTTCTGGCACACCAAACAGCGTCCTTAAAGTAACACAGCACCCGCCAGGCACTATCAATGTCGTCCTGTGATTGAGTTCCACAAAAGAGTCCGTTCAACATACTAAAGTGTGTGATAGCATTGTGTTTAACAAAGTCTTTGAGGTCAGGTTCCAGAGCCCTCAACAGGCCCTGTGCAAAGGGACACTTCCAGAAAACACGCAGAGCAGTTTCCTCCTGGATTATGCAAAAGGGGCAGTGTCTGTATCTGCACAGGTTTCTGGCATGCAGGAATGTCCTGAGCGGCAACACCCCTTGGATTGCCATCCACGCCAGATCTTTGTGCCTGTTGGTGAGTCTCTTTGAAGAAACATTCCTCCAGACCACTTTGCAAGTGGCTGAAGGGAGGCCTGGAACAGTCTCAACAATGTCTGATGTTCTAATCAACTTTTGGATTGTTTTTGGCTTCCACAAGTTGGGCTTCACTCCATGTAGCCCCAGCTCCTTAATAAACGTAAGTGTCCAAGTAGTACCAAGGAGTGTCCCAGTTGTAGGGGGTGGAGCTGTCCCATTTGTCCCATCCAAGGGACCTCCAAAGAGGCAGGAGTAAAAAACAGGACATGGAGTTACCACCAGAGTCTACAGTTCTGTCCACCAAATTTCTGCGGATACAGTTACAGGCAAAGAACACCCTCAGAGTGGCGATGTCGGGCACGCCCTTACCGCCCTTGAAGGGTTCCTTGAACATAACCGCCTGCTTTACTCTGTCCATTTTGGAGCTCCAGATGAAGTGAAACACTGCCCTGGTGATGGCCTTGCAGGTGTTAACCCGGGGGGGGGGGGCAGGCCTGGGCGAGGTACTGCAACATAGGGAGGATCTCGCTGCGGAGTACCAGTGTTTTACCTTCGATGGTGAGTTCTCGGAGGCTCCAAAGTCCAAACTTCTGTCCCATTTTCGTCAGTCTTTCTTCCCAGGACTTCAGGGCTACGCCCTCTGCTCCAAACCAGACCCCAAGAATTTTCATGAAGTCTGCTTTGATGCTGAAGGGCATGGGTGCAGAAGAAGGCAGGAACCACTTTCCGAAGAGCATGACTTCAGACTTCCCGCAGTTGACTTTTGCCCCTGAAGCTTGGCCGAAGTCCTCGCACGTCTGGGCGAGTGTGTCGATGGAGCGCCGGTCGGCACCAAACACCGTCACATCATCGATGTAGCGCGAGCACTTGACCTCCCGTCTGTCCGGTCCTGGTGCGGTGATCCCTCTAATCTCGGGTCCGTCTGATGCTTCGGGCGAAGAGCTCTATACAACAGATAAAAAGCAGAGGTGAGAGGGGGCAGCCTTGTCTGACCCCAGCCAACACTGGAAAGGGGTCAGTTTTCCAACCGTTCACCAACACCACACTACAGATTTCGTTATACATGACATTTACATACGAACAAAACATTTCCCCAAGACCAAACCTGCGCAGAGCGCTGCACATAAACTCATGGGAGACAAGGTCAAAGGCCTTCTGGTCAAGACTGACCATAGCCGTGTGCGCACGGTGGCCATGAATGTACTGGACCGTGTCCCGGACAAGTGCAAGGCTGTCCGCAATCCTGCGACCAGGAATGCCACAAGTCTGATCCGGGTGGATGATCTGTCCGATGACAGATTGCAGGCTGTTGGCCAGAACTTTGGCGAGGATTTTGTAGTCATGTTCAGAAGAGAGATCGGATGCCAATTTTTCAGGTCCGACCTCTCCCCCTTGCGCTTATACAAAATCGTGATCATCCCCTCCCTCGGTGTCGGAGGCATGCTGCCCTCCACCACCATCTCCTTGTACAACTCGAGCAGGTCCGGGCCCACGAGATCCCACAGCGTTACATAAAGTTGAACTGGCAGACCATCGCAGCCCGGGGTCCTGCCCTGCCTAAAGGATTTAGCGGCAGAGTGCAGCTCCTCCAACACCAAGGGGGCGTTGACGGCCAATGAACCTGCAGGATCAATTGGGTTAGAGATACCTGACAGGAACCTGTCGGCTGCCTGTGTGTCTGTTGTTTTCGTGGAGTAGAGGTTGGTGTAGTAGTCGCTGACCACTTGCATCACGGCCTCCTTTCCCTTCTGGAGTGTTCCGGTCTCGTCACGCAGCTCTGACAAGGGTGTGTGTCCTGAGTGGAGTTTCCTGAAAAAGAAAGTTGCACTTCTCAACTTTCTCAAGATTCTCCACCTTGGCACGGAAGCCAATGTGCCTGGATTCTTCCTCAAAGTGCCCTTTCAGGCTCTTCTTGGTGTCCTCCAGGTCCTGCCTAACGTCCCAGCCACAGTGATGAAGGTCCTGCAGGGACTGCAACTGACGTTGCAGTTTCCTGAGTTCTCTCTTCCTGGCACACACTTGCTGGCGTCCCCTTGCCTGAAAGAAGCTGTGCAGCTTGACCTTCACAAACTCCCACCAGTTACTTACCCTTCCAAAGAATCGCTTTTCCTCCGTCCAGGTGGCATAGGCCTCCGGGAGTTCCCCCATCAATTCCTCATTTTCCAGCAGGGTACTATTCAGCTTCCATGGGCCTGGTCCGTGGGCAAAGCCCTCGCCCAGGTCACCCCGAAAGTGAATAACCCTGTGGTCAGAGAAAAAGCAGGGGATCATGGAGAAATCGTGATGCTTGACTGCTTGAAGTGAGCACGAAATCGATCCTGGTATGCACCGATCCATCGGGTCGGCACCATGAGTAGCTCACGGTACCTTTCCCTATGGATCCCATGGCATCCTGCAGGGAAGCCTCCGAGATCATCTCCTTGAGCAGCCTAGATGTAGCATCAAGTTTTGCGTACATGCTGGAGCTGCGCCCATCCTCCTCTATCGGACAGTTAAAATCACTGCCGATTACTACTGCCCTGGTGGTGACGAGTTGGGTCCGCAGCCGCTCATTCTTATCTGGGGGGGCGTACACGTTGATGAGCCTAATTGGCTCTCCCACCCACGAGCCGTCTATGACCAGAAGACGGCCACAGACTAGCTCATGGGTGGAGTCAACCGTGAAGCGCCCACCCCTGGCAAGAATGGCTACCCCTGCAGACTTACAATCGCCACCCCCGGACCAGTAGGAGGGACCAAGGGTCCACTGGGAGGTCAGATGCGTGTACCTCAGAGGAGGAAGTGCGCACTTCTGTAGCATGTAGACATCACTCTGCTGGGTGGAAAGAAATGTCAGTTTCCGCTTGCCTTCTAGATGTATCCTTGATACTCCTCACATTAATGGAAAAGATTGAGATCTCTTCCATAATGAAAAAGGGTATGAGGTCTAGTCAGCAAGGGATCGAACTTACCTCCCCGGAGGGGGGGGTCTTCCGTTGCTTCCTCTGCTTGTCCTGTGTTCTCGGACAGACCGAGCTCCTCCAGGACAGCCTCCATCATCTTCTGGTTGATATTGACGTGGTAGTTGAAGGGGAGGTCAGGCACAGGGTTGGCCACGATCTTCTCATCTCCCCCCACATCCTCATCTTCCTCCTCCTCCCCCGCCGACTCGAGGTCCTCCACTATTGGCTCTGGTCCATCGCTGTCGCCCTGGTCCCCATTGGGCCTTTTAGTGGAGGTGGCAGGTTCCTCTGCTGTTAGACTTGTAGGTTTCCGTTTCCGGCTTCCTGAGGGTCCACTGGTGGCGGTGGAAGGGAGGGCGGGGAAGTCCTCCAGGGAGGACAGGTCAGGGTTGGATGGGGTCTCCTCCAGCACAGAGGTGGTGGGTGGGGGTGTGCTGGAGGCAGGGGTTGGGGGGGTCTTACCAGTGGTCTTCCGTGGTTCTTTTTCTTTTTCCGGCTGCTGCTTCCCGGTGCTGGCAGATGGCTTTCCCTGGATCAGGGCTCCAGCGTAGGACCGGGACCGATGGGGGCAGTGTTTAAACACATGCTCGACCTCTCCGTAGAGGTTGCAGGCTTTGGACCTTGGACAATCCTTGGTCTTGTGGCCTGTGACCCTACAGAACCTGCAAGCAAGCTCTTTGCAATCCTTACCTATATGTCCGGTGTGGCTACACCTGTTACAGGTGTAGGGTATCCCGGGGTAGTAAAGGATGCCTGCGGAGTTGCCCAGGGAGAAGCATGGCTGCAGGTGCTGGATGTCCCCCGAAGGGTCCTTCCTGAACTTGCAGAGCACGGACCACTTGCCTATCCAGAAGCCGTTGGCATCGAGGATTCGGACGGGGTCCTTCACCACGGTGCAGAACTTCTGGAGGTAGGTGGCTATGTCCTTACCTGGGGTATGGGGGTTCCTCATGGCCACCGTCGCCCACTTCTCGTCCCGTGTTATGGGGCAGTTCGCAGCGAACTTACGAAAGGGAGATTCAGGACCACTCGTTTTAACCATATCCCAGTACCTTCTGCAGACCTGGAACGACACAAAAGTTATAAAAAAGGTACCTTTTGTGAAGGCCTGCACAGAAAGCGTTTCCGCTCTGCTGAACACCTGCTACAGTATGATCTTCTTTCCGAAGATCTCTGGGGTCATGTCGGGGACTCTTCTGCCCACCTCCTTCAGCTGCAGCATGACCGTCTGCTTCATCCAAGGCTCTAGGGTAGGGAGCCCGTCTGCAGGGGGGAGGGCTTGGCTGGTTTCTGCTAGCTGGCGCTGGCCGAGGTGGAGGTTGAGGCAGGAACATTCTCGGGGGGCCTCGGTGGAAGTGGCTGGAGCGGGGTTCTTCTTGCTTTTGCTGGTCTTCTTATCACTCTTCCCCATTTTCAAGGAGGAGGAAGTCGCCTCAGCTGTTTCTTAATCGTCTTCCTCGTTTCCTCGAAGTCTTCGCTCTGAGGCCTTTACAAAGGCTATTGCATCTACTGCCCGGAGGTAGTAATGCGGAGAGGGGGGAGGGGGGGGAGGTTGGAAGACCGCAATCTCGTTCCACAGACACGAACGGTACCCATTGGAAGCCATAGTGTATGACTTCTCATGCGTCTTGCAGTCTCAAGTTTCAGGTTAGGTTGCACGGGTGTGGGAGCCCTAAGCTTATCTGTCCATTCTGGTTGATGTTTTGCTACACAGCAGGAAATACTCATCATGGCGTTATTGTCTTATTTTGCAGCAGACCAGAAAGATTGCAGCTGTAAATGCTGTCTGTCTTTTTCCTCAGTGTCTGCTTTTATGTTGTTGTAGAGCATAAATACTCAAGATTGAAGCTTGTTGGTGCTTTTTGTTTCAGAAAAACACAATGCTGCAGGTTGCTTGTGTCCTTTCTCAGTGTTGGTTTTATCTGAACTACAGATGACAAAAAGGATTGTCTTGTGTTCCATGTTTTACCCTGTGGCATAGCAGAAATGCACAACACGGGAGTTGGTGTTCATATTGATCTTATAACTGTATTTGGTGGTTTGTCAGAAATATGCAACATGGAGGTTTGGGTCTTTATATTTATAGCCTTGTTTTGCTGTACATCAGTAAAACACAACAGTAAAGGGGTTCCTGTGCTTTCTGTATTTATATATCAGTTATGACCTAGCTAGCTGCACTTCAGAAATAAGCAGCATTTAGGGTTTGCTCGTGTCTTAATGTTTTTACATCTTGGTAGCACATCAGAAAACCAGACTGTGAGGACTGTTTGTCTACATTGAGGTTTAGATTTGGGTCTCTTACCATATTTGATATATGGGTTTAGCTAGTCACACGCAGGTACACAACATTGTTGTCTATGCTTGTGTCCTTTCTGTCTAAATCTATTGTGACATGCCCACAATCTATGATCATTTTATTTGATATTAAGGCCCCTTTCACACATGCGCACGGAAACATTAGATCAGTTCAGTCACGTTTTTTATCATCAGTTGTCAGTTTTCATCCTTTTCGTTTCAGTTTTTCATCCGGTTATTGTCCGTTTTTCATCCATTTTTATCCAATTTTTTAGAATTGTATTTAATAATTTTTTCATGAATTATGTGGATTTTTCCATGATTCCTTGTTTTCCCCAGCATGCATTGTGCTTCCCATGCTGCTTTGTGATTTCAGCTGGCTTTGTGCTTCCTGATTCCTTGCTGTAGTATATGTGCTAATTTAGCAATGGATTTGGAGAGATTTTTTGAGCATGTGACATTATTTGTCATGCTATCTTAATTGAGGAGACAGAAAAGCATGAGCAGGAAGAAATCTGCAATAAGACGCAGGTACTGGACACATCCCATGCTGCTGAAGAGGCCCACTGAAGGGTTTTTTGCTTTGCACTATGCAGATCTGCGACATTTCCCACAAATTCTTTTTAATTTTACGCGAATGTATTTACCAACGTTTGAATTTTTATTAGAAAAGTTGCAACCCTGTTTGGAAAGGATGAACACTGATATGAGACGTTGTGTGCCTCCAGAGGAGCGACTTCTACTTACCCTGAGGTAAGCCAGCCAGCCTTTCTGCTTATGTCCAGCATAATGTAGGGCTCCTTTCATTATTTGTTCTACTCTTCCCAGGTTTCTGGCATCTGGACTATCCTATACGTCTCTAAACCACTACTTTTTGTTGGGAATCTCTACAATTTCTGGAATTGTGCACGACACCTGTCAAGCAATATGGGAGGAGCTTCGGTGTACTGCAATGCCTGTTCCAGATACATCTATGTGGCAGGAAATTGCAAATGGGTTTTGGAATAAGACCCAATTCCCTAATTGTGTTGGAGCCCTGGATGGGAAACACATCCGAATTCAGATGCCACCTGGATCTGGCTCACAATATTTTAACTATAATAAATACTTCTCCCTTGTGCTTATGGCAATCTGTGACAGTAATTATAAGTTTGTAGCTGTAGATATTGGGGCGTATGGACGTACTGCAGACTCAAGAGTGTTTACAGCATCGGAAATGGGGAGAAGACTACTTGATGGCCACTTACATTTGCCTTCAGACAAACCTCTTCCAGGAACTGTGGGGCCAGATATGCCACATGTGCTTGTAGCTGATGAGGCATTTGCACTTTCTATGAATCTCCTAAGGCCTTATGCCAGGCACAATCTAACTCCCCCCCAAAAAATTTTTAACTATCGGTTGAGTCACGCAAGGCGACTTATTGGATGTACCTTTGGCATTTTGACCAGCAAGTGGCGCATATTCCATACAACAATTCAACTGAGCCTGGAGAATGCCGAACTAGCTATACAAGCATGTTGTGTCCTCCATAGCATTATATGTGAGAAAGAAGGAATTACTGTTGTGGAAGAGGACAAGATCAATTTACCTTCTGTACGGTTTACTGGACTGCGACCCAACAATTCAGTTGTTACCATGCGTGATACGTTTGCAAACTATCATGTCCCCAGAGGGAGAGGTTTCGTGGCAGTATCGACTTATGTAAAAACACTCACCAGGCACTTTATTAGGTACACCTTTGTTAGTACATGTTTGACCCCTTTTGGTACCCTGCATTGTATTTGTTTTCCCACATAAACTTGAAATGCAATAGTTTTAATAAATAATGCATTTTCATGTTAGCAGTATAGCAGTCTTGTGACTTCTATCAGTGTATAAAGCTTGTAGTTTTAATTCTCCTAGTGCCAACATCGATCATTAATGACCCGATGACCATCACATTCTTTTGTATCGGTTGTTTTTGTTTTGTATAGAGTACAATAAAATATTCCATGCAGTCAATTATGTTTATTAATGTCAGTGACCGCAACATATAAACGGAAAAATAATTCTCATGTACAACCAGATTTAAATAAAATAATATAACACAAATAAAAACATCTATTGCTGCAGTGCAAACTTGGTGGCCAACTACAACGGGGCAACATAAAATGTGGGTTTTTTAAATGTCCTGATAAGGACTGTGGGAATTTGGATAGGGATTGGACGACAGGGAGAATTAATGTATGAAGTGGCCTGGGAACTGGAGGACTCATAGGTGGGTGCCACTTGAGGTGGGGGTACAAAATTTTGGGCAGTGGGGGCTGGTGCACGTTGGTGATGGGGGATAATGCCTGGGTGGTTGTATGGATGGGGACAAAGATGCTGCGGAGCTTGTTCAACATATGGACGTTGGTGGATGGGTAATGACTGGTGGCATGGGATCTCCAGTCCTTACGCACACACCTGTAAAATGGAAGATGGACATGTGCACGTCCATTTTCTGAGCAGTGGGAACCTTTGCTATATGGTGATACAGATTTTTTACAAAACTCGCATCCTCATTATTTGGATCGGAAAATGGATCATTGCTATCAGCCCTCCTCATTGCCCTCATTTCTTGCATGAATGTCAGCATGGCTCCATCCATGTCAGGTCTGTGCTGTCCGTGATGTTTGCTTCTTGATGCAGTAGCTCCAACAGAACGAATCTGAGGGTTGGAACATTTATTAGCACATTTTATTCTGTCAACATTTAAAAATGGGACATTTTATATAGGATACTTACAGGCACACGTTGTGGCACACGTCTTTCAAGCATGGCTGTTGATTGGGAAGACGGGTTTTCTTCAGGAGCTTGCTCCCTACCTCCAACTCCCATGTCTTCCTCTGCCGCAGGCTGGGTATCCACTGCACCCCCCTCCTCTTCTGTATCCGATAGGTTGCTGGTGGTACTGTAAATTTGTTAATAGATGGATTACAGGTGAGTACAGTAGAGTTATTACAATACATGGATCCATGTGTGTCATTAAAGTGGACCACTTATACCTAAAGGTAGGTGCAAGAAATATCTCCTAAACCTACACGGTTTAGGAGATATTAGCAGAAAACACGTAGACAACGGTGCCTAAGCGTGCCGTTTCTGAAGACTATCGTGACATGACTGGTGGCTCCTGTGCGCATGACGTCATTGTGGCTACAGCCAGTCACAGCACCGGAGCCACGATACACAGAAGTGACTCCGGGAGTGATGGCGGCAACGGAGGAGGGGAACGGGGACCGCAGCGGGTGTAATGAGCTAGTATGCTTGTAGTTTTTTGGTTTTGTTTTTCATGGTTTACTTCCTCTTTGGAGTATATAATTTTTTTTACTAGTCCAAATTTAATATAGGGGAGAAATAATGTATTTACTTACCTTATTAAGTTCATGACACTTATCAAGAAGTCCAGCATGTAAAAAAATTACATTTTTATCACCTGTATAGGAACAGTAGACAAAATGAACTGATAAAACTCCAACATGACAATTGCGTATAATATTTTAAACCCATTTTGGTTTTAGTTTGTAGACAATCCCCAACATGTGGCCACGTGGTCATGTGGCCAAGTGGCAGGTCACGTGGTCATGTGGCCACATGGCAGTCTGCCGTGATGGGTGAAGATTCCGGTCTCTAGCAGTGTCCAATCACCTGTAGATGGTACATAACCCTGTTTAGTAAAGATTTTTTAAAACTGATCTGTGTTTTGTGATGCTCCAGAGAAATGGATTTTACAGGCAAGTCAAAAATCCAATGTTTCCCGCAAGAGATTATTACAATGGCAAAAGTTTTTTATATATAAAATTATGTAAATTTGGTAATATTTTGCATGCATTTTTGCAAGTGTTACCTGCTTACTAGTCAGTTTTTTCCTACACTGAAATATAAAGTCTGAGTGCTAGTTTAAGGACTCGCTAATTGTACAATCTTTAATGCTTTTACAGATTCGAATGGCAACCAAGAAAGTGGAGAATTTACTAATGACGGTAATTCTGTGTTTGCTTATAGTTTGCTTTTAAAACCGTTTTATCTTTCATGTTTGAATTTTTTAGGAACACAGTGTTGCATGTAAAATTTTAAGCTTTACTTAAAATTGTGATCAACATGCTGATAAGTAATAACCTATTCCGTCACTAGTGGGCCAGTGATATAAAACAATACAGGAATTTTCATGAGTCTAGCAAAAAAAAAAATAATAAAAAAAAAAAAATGCTGCTGGTGGAGGAAAAATTATATTCTGTATGTAGTAATCAGACTTTGTCGTTGGAGGAAATATTTAAGTGATAGGTCTGTTAATGAAATTCTTAAACTAAAAATACTTGTAATGTCCAGTTTATGGTTATGTACATCTTTACAAAAAAAAAACAATGCTGCCTCAGATAGCAATATAGTGTCTCTAACCAGTTCCTGAGCGGCTCACATCTATTTACGAGGGAAGAATGGAACCCCTGCACATCCCTTTAAGAACCACCAGAGGACGTGGGCTGCCAGAGGCACGTGATTGTGTGCACGAGAGCAGCACAGGGATTTGTGTGTGTAAACGCACAAATCCCTGTCCTTTCAGGGAAGAGGAGACATATCGTTGGCTCCTACTAAGTAGAAACTACTATGTCTCCTCCCCAATCAGTCCTATCCTCATAGAGTTAGAACACACTGAGGGAACGCACAATTAACCCCTTGATCTCCCCCCCAGTGTTAACCCCTTCCCTACTAGTGACATTTACACAGTAATCTGTGCATATTTATAGCATGTATAAATGTCAAGAGTCCAATTTGTCCGTCACTGTATCGTTGGCAGATCATCACCATTAAATGTAATAAAAAATGCCATAAGTCTTTCCAATTGTTGGGTTTGTGCAAAAGTTATAGCAATTACTACAATCAATATAAGATTATTGCATTTTTTTCTCTCAAAATATATGTAAAATAATATAGGCCTAAATTGATATGTTTTTTTTTTTATTTTGAGGTGGTTTTATAGCCATATTTTTTTCGAAATTTTTTTTTCAAAATGTTTTTTTGTTTATAGCTTAAAAAAAATAAACCGCAGAGGTGATCAAATACCAAAGGAAGCTCTATTCGGGGGAATAAAAGATGCAATTTTTGTTTGGGTACAGCGTCGCATGACCGTGGAATTGTCAGTTAAAGCGGCGCAGTGCAAAATTGTAAAGTGCTCTGGTCAGGAAGGTGGTAAAATCTTCTGGGGCTGAAGTGGTTAAACCCATATAACACGAGTTGATCCCAACCTGGTTAATGAAAACTGGAAATGAATGCTCCAGAATCATCTGGACATATTGCGATTTAAATTTTATTGAAAACTTGAAAAAATGGGTCAGCCGCACCCCACTCTTGGCTCCTATTGCCGTTTTTGTTTACAAGGCGACTGCATATAACAGTGTCTATGCAGGCACTTTGACAACTAATAAATATAGCAGGAGGTGCTAAGAGGCGTGTAATTTGATGCATTTTTTTTTTGTATTTCTAATGGACATTATTTTTTTTTCCCCAAAAAAATTGCTATAATAACCTAAAGTTTAAAAAATATTTATTTTTTGGGTAAAAAATAAAATTGCAATAAGCGTATATTGGTTTGCGCAAAAGTTAAAGCATCCTCAAACTATGGGAAAAATTTATAGCATTTATATATATTTTTTTAGTTTACTCTTAATGGCGGTGATCTGTGATTTTTAGCGGTACTGCAGCCAACAGATCGCACACTTGGCAAGTTTTTGGGACCATTAACCTTTATACAGCGATCAGTGCTATAAATATGCACTGATTACTTTGTGTCACTGGTAGGGAAGGGGTTAACACTAGGGCTATCAGTGGCAGACAGAAATTGTCCATTTACAGGAGGGATAAGTAGTGAAGCTGTCAATTTTTTTTTTTTTGCCATACATGGATATGGCTGTATGTAGGATATACTTGCCAGTGAATATCCAATACCTCCTATTTACCTGGTGCTATGTAATGCTAAATACTGTTCAGTCATAGCTTTGTCAATTACAGGTTAAGTGAATAATAAGATTAGGCATAAAGTAAACCTGTTTTGCCTACAATGTTCACATGAATGCCAAAACTGGACCACAGAGCAATGGAAGAAGTTGGCCTGGTTTGATTGCATTTTCTTTTACATCACGTGGATGGTCTGGTGTGTGAATATATTACCTGGTCAATAGATGGCACTATGGGGAGAAGGCAGACTGGAAAAGGCCATGTGATGCTTTGGGCAATGTTCTGATAGGAAACCTTGGGTCCTGCCATTCATGTGGATGATGCTGTACACTTGCCACTTACCTAAATATTGTTGTGCTGGCCAGGTACATCTCTTTGTGAAAATTCTGCAATGGCAATGACCTATTTCAGCCAGATAATGAAAGCTGCCACACTGGTTTCAAGGATAGTGTGAGGAACCAACATGTAGTTTGAGGTTTTGACTTGGCCTCGGATTTCAGTTCAAGCATGCATCTGTGAGATGTACTGGAAAAACAAGTCAGTCTGATCCATGGAGGCCCTACCTTTCAACTAACAAGACCTAAAGTGACACTAAAGGTTTCATTTTATTTATTTTTTATTAAAATGAATGAACCTGCTATACTCACCTGCTCTATGCAATGATTTGGCACATAGTCTTCCCGAACCACCTCTTGTAGGTCCCCCACTGGCAAACTTGTCTCCTCTTCATATACCCCCATAGCAATTGGCTTGCTATGGGGGCACACAGCGCATGCTAGATCTCAGGCTGTGTCTATAGAGTCATGCTTCAAAGACACGCATTGAGATATAGCTCCGCTTCATGTCTAAGCTTGTAATCCTAGAATATTATACAGGATTTATATAGTGCCAACAGTTTGCGCATCATGTTACAATGTAGAGTGGGGATAGCACAATTGCAATACAGCTCATTACATGAGGCCACTCGTGGAGCTTAAATTCTTTTTTTTTTTTTTCAAATATAAAGTTTATTGTATACAACTCCGGATGAGGGCATACCCCACAATACAAACAGAAAAAACAATTGGAGCCATAAATACAGAAAGCATTCCGGTACAAGAAAGAGTAACAACCCGAGTAATGCAATGATTGGAAACATGGTAAAACCAATGAGTAGGTAAGGGGTCCTTGCTTCCACACATAACAAGTAGGGAAGAGGGGAAAGAAAAAAAAAAACACAATGTGAATGAGAGCTCATTGAAAGGGTATAGAAGTGGAGTACAATGTCTGTGCCTCCTCCTTCAAAACGAGGGGAGGAAGCCCAGAGTTATCGGAGGGGTATAAGGGGAAGAAATCAGGGAAGAACGGGGCCAGAGAAATAGAGATAAAAAAGAAGGGGGAAAAAGAGAAGGGGAAGTGAGGGGGGAAGAGGTCAGGGATAGACAGAGCAGGGACGGTCAAGAGACAGGGAAGCAGACATGGCGGTGGTTCAGGTCGACAGTTCCATAGGGGGGGAGCCGGGGGGGGAGTCAGGGCTTCAGCAGCGTTTGGCCTTCAGTGGAGAATATGAACAAACACCATATGTCCCAGGTTTTTTTTATATATTTCTTGTTTGTGTTGTGCAGTAAAAATTATGTCTTCCATTTTCCGTACGTCCTCTATTTTCCGCAGCCATTGAGCCACAGTCGGGGGGGAGCTTCGCTTCCAGTGAAGGGGAATGCACGCCTTAGCGGCATTGAGGAGGTGACATATAAGTGATTTCCTATACGTTTTAAGGGGTGCCTCTGAGAGGTGAAGTAAAAAGAAAGCGGCATCATCCGGGATGGGGTAGGCCGCAAACTTCTGAGAGATGCGACGGACTTCTTCCCAGAACGGCCGCAACTTGGAGCAGGACCAGAACACATGTAGGAGTGTGCCTCTTTCCTCCTCACAGCGCCAGCACCGATCTGAGGACAAGGGGTAGCATTTGCTTAATTTGGACGGTGTCAGGTACCAACGAGTTAAAATCTTAAAGTTGGTCTCCTGAATTTTGGTACAAAGAGAGGATTTAAGGGCTAGAGCAACAATGCGTTTCGTTTGTAGGGGTGAGAATGTACGGTCGAGGTCCCGCTCCCACTTCGCTAAACAGGGTAGGTTAGGCCGATCTGCAGGTGAGGACAACAGGGCATAAGTCTGGGAAAGTACGTGAGCCAACGGGTCGGTCGTGGAGCACAAGCTCTCAAATGGTGTCAGGCAAGACGCGAAGTCCTGGGGGCGTGGTAGTGAGTGCAGGAAATGGTGCAATTGTAAGGCTGTCCAGAACGGAAGGCGGTAGGTTCCCGATGACACAGTGAATTCTGTCAAAGAGGGCCATCTCCCCTCCACTAGAAACTTGGCGGCGTGGTCCAGGCCAGAGTTGAGTAGAGGTGCATATGCCGTATGGTGTAGACCCGGCTCAAAGCTCGGGTGACCCAAGATGGGAAGTAGGGGAGAGACTGTGGAGATGAGAGAGGTTCTGGAGGCTGCGCCATAACTCTGCTTCAGTGTGGTACCAATAAGGGGGTGCAGCTTCAAAGGTGATGGGAGCTCTTTATAACACCACAGTGCCCCCTTCAAGGGTATATTAGTTTGTGCCTGCTCAATCTGCACCCAGAGTTTAGAGGTCGCATTACGCCTCCAATCAATAATCCTACCCAAATGAGAGGCCAGAAAGTAATTACGTATGTCGGGAAGTGCTATGCCCCCACAATTTTTGGGGAGGGTTAGCTGTGAGTAGCGCAGTCTAGGCTTCTTATGCGCCCAGACAAATTTGGTGAAAAGGGATTGTACCCGTCGAAAGAAAAGAGGCGGTATATGAATAGGTAGGGCCTGAATGAGGTAGATGAATTTGGGGAGGATAGTCATTTTCAGGAGATTACTTCTCCCGAACCACGAGTGAAGCCCTCCCTGCCATTGTTCTAGAAGCAATCGAGATCTAGTCAGTAAGGGCGGAAAGTTAAGGTCAAATGTCTGTGCAAGAGAAGTCGGGATTTTCGTGCCCAAATACGTCAAAGCCTTGTCGGTCCATTTAAAACTAAAATTGGCCTGCAGGTCAGAGAGGGTTCGGGGCGGGACTGCTATGCCCATAGCTTCGGACTTCGTAAAGTTTATTTTCAGGTGGGAGATCGCACCATAGTGCTGAAACTCCCTGAGGAGGTTCGGAAGGGAAATTCTGGGGTTAGTCAGCGAGAATAAAAGATCATCTGCATAAGCTGAGATTTTGTAATGAGCGGCACCAGCACGGATTCCCGAGATATCAGGGTTACGCCGAATAGTACAAAGAAACGGTTCCAGGGATAGGGCAAAGAGCAAAGGCGACAGAGGGCAGCCCTGTCTCGTCCCGTTCCCGATGGGAAAGGGACTCGAGAGGACTCCATTCGCCTTGACTTGTGCAGTGGGAATAGAGTAGATATTGGCGATCCACCGCAACATTTTGTCTCCCAGACCAATGTGGCGGAGGACAGAGAACATATAAGGCCAGTTAACCCTGTCGAATGCTTTTTCGGCATCTGTATTAACCAACACACAGGGGATTTTTTGGGTTTCTGCAATGTGGAGTAGGTTCAGCACCTTGATGGTGTTGTCCCTCGCTTCTCTAGAGGGTATAAACCCCACCTGATCTAGGTGAACAAGGGACTGGATATGTCGTGCCAATCTGGTGGCTAGGATTTTGGAGAATAGTTTCAGATCTAGGTTTAAAAGGGATATTGGCCTGTAACTACCACATTGGCTAGGGTCTTTGCCTTCTTTAGGGATCAGGGAGATATGTGCCCTCAAAGTGTCCCTCTGGAGGGAGGTGTCTGCACTAAGCGCATTAAAAAGGGTCACCAAACGTGGGCCCAATATTGGAAAAAGGGCTTTATAGTACTGGGCTGTGAAGCCATCCGGTCCTGGCGCCTTGTCTGTCTTCAACGTGGCGACTGCCCCTTGCAGTTCCGCCAGGGTAATGGGCTCCTCTAGAAGAGCCCGTGTCTCCTGCGGAAGTGAGGGGAGTTGAGAGTTTGTAATATACTCATCTATTTGGGCTTGGCTACGGGTAGAGCTGGGCAGGTTATATAGGTCCATATAGAAGTCCCTAAAGGTGTTGGAGATCTGCGCAGGAGTAGATACTCTCTGGCCTTGCGGGTTCACTACCTGTGGGATATATGAAGCCGATTTGATAGCTCTAACCGACTTGGCCAACGTCTTACCGCACTTGTCACCGCTTTCATAACATATACGTCTGGAAAATTGTACCGCCGCCTTTGCTCTATAGCGGAGAGTTTCGGTTATTTGTGCGCAGAGGGACAACAGTTCCGTCTCTAAGGGTTGCGTGGGAGCATGTTTGTGTTGTGTCTCTAGCGTCGTCAATTTGGTGAGCAATTGCGAGAGGTGCTCATTTCGTTTTCTTTTAAGGAGTGTCCCATGTTTAATGAGTATTCCCCGAATAACCGTTTTATGGGCTTCCCAAAGAATCCCAGGGTCGCAACCCTGAGTGTCATTCTCCCTGAAATACAGGTCAAGCTCATTAGTGACATCTGTAAGGATCTCGGGTATTTGCAAAAGGCTCTCATTGAGCCTCCAGAAACGAGATCTAGGGGAAGGGTGGTCACTGAGAGAGTAGGTCATATAGATGGGGGCATGGTCCGACCAAGTAATCTGTCCCAAGGAGGTAGAGGATACTAAATGTAGCTGATCGTGTGGAATCAAAAAAAAGTCTATTCTGGAGTAGCATTTGTGCGGGGCAGAGTAAAAAGTATAGTCTCTCTCAGTGGGGTGCTGTAGCCTCCAAATATCCCATAGCTGGGTGTCATGTAGGGTTTGGGTAAGTCGTTTCCGACAAGTGGGCGACATAGAAGAGTATCCTGATGACGTATCAGAGGGGGGAGATAAGGGGGCATTAAAGTCGCCGCCTAAAATCAATTGGCCCGATTTAACATCCATTAAACGTGTTAAAGTGTGTCTGATAAAACTGTCCTGATGAACATTAGGTGCATAAAGGGAGGCTAGTGTAAATTGCATATCCCCAATCAGGCCTTGCAGAAAGAGAAAGCGTCCCTCCGGATCCGCTGTAACCGCCTGGCATTGCCAAGGCAGCTTGCCAGAGATCAGGATGGACACCCCTCTGGATTTAGAGGAGAGGTTCGTGGAATGGTATACCCGAGGGAAGTGTCTATTCCGGAGAAGGGGAAGCTTATCGTCCCGAAAGTGGGTTTCCTGGATGAAGACAATGTCCGCATGAGCCTTCTTGAGGTCATGTAGCAACATCCGTCTCTTCTCCGGGGTATTCAGGCCCCTTGCATTCAGGGAAACAATCTTGACGGAATCCACCGCCATGTCCGAGAGAGGGAGGGGGTGGGGAGAGGGGGGGGAGAAAGGAAAAGAGGAGGTGTGGAAAGGGGTCAGGAGAAGATAGCAGAAAAAAGGGGCGGGAAGTGCAGGGGCGGACGGCCGGAGCCGCGAATCACCCCAGCACCCCGCTTGGGGGGGTGCGGTAACAAACTAAGTGGAAGACACAGTCTTCGTACGTGTGTAATCCCGGAGTGCGGGGTACACAGCGGCCTACGGGGGGTGAGGGTAGACAGAGGACCGGAGACGAGGTCCCGGCCTCCTCGTCCACCCCGGCAAAAAACAGTACAAATAACAGTATAAGTCGGTAACACAAAACATATGGCAATCTGTAACCCTGCGAATAACATATATGCAAGAGACGGACATCGGTGAACAAACAGCAATATGGCCCATGCGGGCGGAACCTGTAGTAGCATAGCGGTGTAGATAACCAAGGCGCTCCATCACCCACAACATCAAAAATAGCAGTAGCATCACCCAATCCAGGACAGTTCACGTCAACCCCCTTCCTCCCATCACCGTATCAACGGGTTCACAGGCAAGGAGTTCCAGGAGGTGCCATCGTAGGCTGCATATGAAGGTTGATATATACCTGGGTCATCTGCATCCACCTCCAGAAATCCCCCCCTCCAGCAGTGCATCCCGTCCGCCGAGCCTACAGGCAGAGCAGGGTAAGAACCCGCAGGTACGGGAACGAACAGCCGCCGGTGAACTTGTAACGGGTCCAGGGTCAATAATGGGGCCGTGGCCCCCCGTCATACACTTGCAGTACATCCTGTGAGGGGAGTGCAGAGCAGAAAAGAGCGTGGTCCCCAACAGTTCCTCTAGTGCCCCCCTTGCTCCCCCTCCACCGCCCTCCCAGGCATAACCCCCAGAAAGAGCACAAAGTACTTCAATGTCCGGGTAGAAGAGCATCAAAGGGGATCAGCTCAGGGATGGGTAGAGAAGGTAGAAACTGCTTGGGGACACACGGCAGGAACCCCGGTCCCGGTTCCTCCACCACCCTCAGCTCTCCGAGCCCGACACCCCCCGCCGCGGTAATATGAACACGTCCAGCAAACGACCGGTTCGCGTCGGGGGGCGAGAGCAGAATCAATGCGGCAAAGCCCAAATAGTCGTGGGTGGTGACAGACAGGCGGGCGGGCCGGAGCTGATGAGAAGGGTCGCCGGGATGAGGCACCAGGTCCGTGCAGTCAAAGGTAGTCCGCTGGCCTCTAGAGGTGTCCTGGTCACGGAAGAGTCCTCCAGGGGGACGGCACAGAAGGGGACACGAAGCTCTCCCGCGGTGTCGAGGAGTCACGGAGGATGAGCGCCGTACAGAGCTGCCATAAGGGTCGGATCGGATACACCGACGGGATGTAAGAGGCGTTGGCGGCGGTCCTGTCCCAAAGATCCGTTCGAATAGAACGAAGGGGGTAAGTTGCACACCAGTGAGGACTCAGGAACACACGTTGAGGGGGACGGGGCGTCACAGGACCGGGAGAGGGAAGGCAAGTAGAGCTGATGATGTCGCGGTAGGAGCGGGCGAGGGCATCCTACACCTCCCGGTCGCCATCCTGAGAGAGGGCACGGGGACGTCTACTCCCCCTCTGCACTCTCCTCGGTAACGGTGCAGAGGGCCCTGAGGTAGTCACCCGGCCCTGCGTACGGGGCAGGTAGTCCAGCCAGTTCGCGACCACTATGGGATCAGAGTCAAGGAAGGTAAACAGTCCTGGTAAGGCTTCCGGAGATCGCAGCAGGTATGAACGTTGATTCTTCAGAAATGTCACCGAGATGGGGAACCCCCATCGATAGGTAGCTCCACAGCGCCTGGCTAAGTCCAAGAGGGGTTTCAATAGGGCCCGCCGATACAGGGTCGGTCTGGAGACATCGGGCAAGATCTTAATGCGGGCCCCGTCGAAGTCTATGTCGCCTGCCTCCCAGGCTCCCCGTGTGATGATCTCTTTGTGCGTATAATGGTGTAGGCGGCACAGTACGTCTCTGGGTCGGGCCGGATCCTGCGATTTAGGGCCCAAGGCCCTGTGGACCCTGTCCACCTCCACTCTGTCCGGCAGGCGGTCTCCCGCTATTTGCCGGAATATCGCCGTCACCGTGGCTAGGAGATCCCCCGGCCCAGTGGCCTCCGGAAGGCCGCGGAGCCTCACATTATTCCGGCGGCCGCGGTCCTCCATTTCTTCCATGCGTAATTGCATCTCCACCGCTGCGTGGAAATGGTCGTTTTGCTGTGATTCAAGGATCGCCACTCTGCGCTCCAGGGAAGACGCCGATTGCTCTCCCGTCGTAATGCGGGTGTCTAGACAGTGCACCTCCTGTCGGATGGCCGCGATCTCAGTCCTGTGCGCCGCCTCTACTCGCTCAATGATGGCCTCTATGTCCGCCTTGGTTGGAAGAGCTTGTAAAAGGGCCTTCAATTCCGGGTCCGTCTGGTAAACCGGCAAGGTTCTGGGGTCAGGCAGACCTGTGGACGGTGCCGCCGGTGAGCTCGGATACAGCGTCGGGCTCTGCGAGCCGTCCGACACGGAAGGTTCCTCCGTAATCCCCGAGGCCTGAGAGACCAGGCCATGCGGGTCTGCCATCTTGGGTTCGGAGGGTCCCGCACTCGAGAGCTGAAACAGGCGGTGTAGCTCACCGGAGGCTCGCGGAGTGTTGGCTCGACTGAGCTGCTGTTTTGTGCGCTGGGTGGCCCGCTTCTTAGAGGACATTATATACGGTTCACTAGCGGTAAAAAGCCAGGGTGAGTACAAGGAGGCCGGGAGCTCAGTAGAAGCACGTCTTCACCCGGCCATGACCAGACCACGCCCCCCGGAGCTTAAATTCTAAAGGGGGAGGGGTGGTACAAAAGGTAATAGCTGCAGGATGGTCTGGTGAGGGTGGCTCAGGTACAGTTCTTAAATGGGTGTAGGATAGGCTTCCCTGAATAAATGCATTTTCAGGGATCTCCTAAAAATGACCATGGTAGGAGCTGACTGGACATAACGGCGAAAGGATTTTGAGGCTGGGAGGAGCTCTAGAGAAGTCCTGTTGGTGAGCTTGGGAAGAAACAAGGGAACTAGAGAGCAAGAGGTCTTGGGAGGAGTGGAGAGGAGGATTTGGGTGATTTCTTTTAGAATGAGGTTGGTGATGTAGCTGTGTGCAATGTTGTGGTTAGTATTTTTAATTTTATTCGGTGGGGTAGGGGAATCCAGTCAAGGGATTGTCAGAAAGGAGCAGCAGTCTTGGATCGGTTAGTGAGGTTGTGAGTCTAGCAGCAGCATTCATGATGGGCTATCCCCCCTTCAGTCTATGTAAGGGTAGGCCAGTGAGGATTGAGTTGCAGTAGTCAAGGCAGGAAATAGCCGAGGAGTGAATCTTTTGTGGTGTCCTTAGTAAGGAAGGGGCGTATTCTGGAAATGTGGAGATTTAGGTGGCAAGATGTAGCCAGAGCTTGGATGTGGGGCCTGAAGGAGAGGTTGGAGTCTAGGATTGCCCCCTTGAATGTGTGGAGGGACCAATGGTTGTGCCGTTGATCTTAATGGTAAAGTCACGGGGAGGGAATTCAAACAAATTTGAACTTTTTGTCCTTTTTTTTTTTTTTTTTTTTTTTTTTTTTTTTTTTTAGTCACGGTTCTCTTTTATGAGCTATCAGTCTAATGAACCACCAGTAACCGGGGGGTGTGGAGGCAATACCGATGGCTACATAGCCAGAAGTGTGCATTAAAACCCCCTGAAGTCATAGATATATATGTAAGTGGCAGTAAAAGAGTTAAATGATTGTCTTGCATACCTATTTTTTTTTGGGAAAGAACGATTTACACGTGTGGGGTTTGAAGAACGAAGCAATGCTTATTAACATGCTTTGTAGCATATATGCTGTTTTCATGGCATGTAGCTAAAAAGCATGGAGGTGTGGCAAGCTAAGTTGAATTAACCACTTCAGCCCAAGAAGGATTTACCCTCTTGATGACCTAGCCATTTTTTTGCGATACAGCACTGCGCTGCTTTAACTGACAATTGTGCGGTCATGCAATGTTAAACGCAATTGTTTTTTCCCCCCCCACAAGTAGAGCTTTCTTTTGGTGGTATTTGATCACTTCTGCGTGTTTTTTTATTTTTTTGCGCTGTAAACAAACGACCGACAATTTTGAATAAAACAATTTTTCTCTTATATTCACCGTCCGACACAGCTCCTCTCTGTAACTAAATGGGTTTGTTAACCTGCCATTAGGGGAACTAGGCAAAAATTGTAACACAATACACAACTTTAGTCCCGCCCTGGGGGGGGCGGACCTTGTGCTAACAACCCTCCGTGCTCCCAGGCAGAACTCTGTTATATTTTGCCTAGTGAAGGAGAATAACCTAGGAACCCTGCGGGCCCTTTGGTCCATTTATTTTTTTTGATGCAGGTTTGAATTTTTTTTGCGCAAGATGGAAGATCCCAGGATCTTTCATCAACTGCCGGCTGGGTGACAGGCTGGTTAAGTTGTCCTTGTAGTCTCCCTAGTCCGGCCATCGAGCGTGTGCAGGCTGCAGCTAAGGCTTGGCAGGCCACGACATACCTCAGCTCCAGAGGTGGTCGGTGAGCTTCAATGCTCCAGGGTATACATATGACCGGGCTACTGATGTCTGGATCACAGTATACTGGGCCAGCAGCTACCCTGTAACTGTGCAGGAGAAGGTCTGTGATGGAATGTCTCCCAGCTCTTCAGGACTGGTAAGTACGGCTCTCCCGGCTACGGTGTGGTGAGCAGCTGGGCATTCCCTGGGAGGTTGATTTGGGGAACCACCTCCTTCTCTTCTCTGCCACATCCCTATCTCCCCTCCCCCCCCCCCCCCTCCAGGGGGGTGGCTGCAGGTGCTGCGGGCGGTGTGTGGGGTTCGCTGGTTCTCGCCTGTAGGGGGCTCTGTGCGGCTAGCGTTGGTCCTGGTCTCAGTCTAGGGGATCCCAAAAGGTGTCTGTGGAGGTGTTCTTGCTGAATGCAGGCAGCACTGTTCTGTGATTTTTTTTTTTTTTTCCCCTGTCGCCTCATGGCGCTGTCTGGTGGCCATTTTGACTGTGGGAAAAGCAGGTTCCCCTTGTGAGCCTCAGCAGCCATTTTCTATAGGTCTTTCCTATTGCATTGGCGGACATTTTTTTTGAAGCCCCCAGCGCTCTTTTCACTGCAGTTCTCTTGTGACAGCTTTACATGTGCTCTCATATGCTGTTTCCTGTGTCCACTGTGTATACAGGATGCTGGATGGCTCATCCCTGAACGCTGGTGCAAAGCTCTGCAGATTGTTTAACTGCTATTCTATACAGCTGCTGCTGACAGTTTCTTCACTCTGCATCTGGGTAACCTCCTAGGGACTACAGGCATGGCTAGTAACATTCACAGAACGCCCCAGGGTGGTGAGTCTGGCGCGAGGTACCACTCCCCCACGCGGCAGCAGGAGGGCGGTACCTTCACTGTCCTAAGTCCCCTTGCAGGTGGCAGACAGGGTAGGGTCAGCATGGCTTCAGAAACTGGTGTTTTCGACCCCCCCAAAATCCAGGCTATTGCAACCGGGTCACATGCAGATAGCGCTGTGCCCATGGACACCCTGACGGCGGTCCTTAACTCTTTTGTTGCAAACATAGAGGCGGTGCGTGGAAGGAAAGGTGCACGTAAAAGGCCCCTACCCCCATCCTCTGGGGAGAGCTCTGATGCAGACTCGGGCCCTGCTGCAGCAGGTGACCCCTGCTCTGACCTATTAGACGAGGCTGACCAGGACCATTCGGACAGTGAGGATGATTCCCCATCCGGGCATGACAAAGCGCTTGTTGGAGCACTTATCTCAGCTGTGCGTAATACCCTGAAGATACAGGAGCCAGCGGATCCCTCTGCTGATGTATCTCCCTTTTGGGTCCCGCAAGCCAGCACGTTCATCTAAGATGTTCCCGTATTTTACTTATTTTGACAAGTTGATCTACAGGGAATTGGGTAGGCCGCAAAGGACCTTTTTGGTCCCCAAAAACATGGCGGTGCATTACCTCTTTGAGGAAAGCCTTCTCAAGAAATGGTCGGCTCCTCCGGTCGTGGACCCCCCCCGTATCCACGTTAAATAAAGTAACCAAGATCCCGGTAGAGGGGACTCCTGCATTCAAAGATCCCACGGACAGGAAGGCCGAGGCAGTGGCTCGTTCCTTGTTTACAGTTGTGGGGCAGCCGTGCGGCCAGTACTGGCATTCGCACTGAGGTGTCAGACACTGACTGGGCAAAACTTTTGCACCGCTAATTGGGAGAGCAAAACGCCTCCCCTGTCTGCGTGGAACTAGCAGACCAACTAGTGCAAGGCCTTAAGTGCGTTTTGTGACACACCCCTGGATACTCTCCCTCTGTTATCCAGGGCTTCAGTGTCAGCTGTGGTGTTGAGGTGCCTGATTTGGCTTAAAGGCTGGTCTGCTGCCCAGGCATCCAAGAAAGCTCTGACGGATCTTCCCTTCCCTGGCGACCGGCTCTTTGGAGCTTCGTTGGATGACCTTATTAAAAATGCCACAAGTGGTAAGAGTACACGACTCACACAGGCCAGGAAGGCTAAGGAGCCACACCGCAGGCAAGGGCCCTCTTTTTCTGCTCACAAGTGGCTTTTTCATCCGCCCGGTGCTTCGACAAAATGTTCCCAGCCTTGACAGTACATCCACAGACGGTCAAAAGAGCCCCTGGAGACGCAAGCCTAACGAGCCTACGAACAAAAGTGCTACTGCATGAAGGTTTACCCCCACCCGCGTATCGGGAGGGTGGGTTGCCTTCGGGAGTTTGCAGCCCGGTGGACCTCCCGGTTATCCGACCAATGTGTCTGCGACCTGATTTCCACAGGCTACAAGTTAGTTTCTCTCTTGGCCGCCAAACAGATTCTTCCCCTCCAGCATACCCGGTTCACCGGGGGGCCCTGCTAGGGGCAGTAAGGGACTTGCTGAATCGGGGTGATTGTACCAGTTCTGGAATCGGATAGCGTCCGATCTTGGACTTCAAAGCCCTCAATCACTTTGTAAAAGTGCAGAGGTTCAGAATGGTATCGGTTCGCTCAGTAGTCGCACTCCATCAAGGGGACTCCCTGGCATCTTTGGACATCCAGGATGCATACCTGCACATACCCAGATGGCTTTGGCATCAAAAATTTCTGCGTTTGGCAGTCGAGAAAGCCCATTACCAGTTTGTGGCTCTTTCCTTTGGCCTCGCATCAGCCCCCCGAGTATTTACCAAAGTACTGGCTCCAGTATTGGCGTTGCTGCGACAATGCGGGATTGTGATTGTGCGTTACCTAGACTATCTCCTCCTGAGAGCATCTTCCACCTCAGAATTAGAGGATGTGGGGATCTCCATGCAGACTGCGAGAATTTGGGTGGCTGTTGAACCTAAAGAAGTCGGTGGTTGTGCCGACCCAGCGTCTGGAGTACCTGGGTTTGCTATTGGACTCCAGGGAAGTGAGGGTCTTTTTCCCTTCAGACAAATTGCAGACACTCAGATCCGCGGTCAAATTACTGATGAACTGCAAGTGGTCGCCGCTTCGCTTTTGCATGCGAGTACTGGGGCTCATGGTAGCCTCCTTCGAGGCAGTACCTTATGCCCAGTTCCACACCAGAGTCCTGCAGAAGGAGATCTTGACAAAATGGGACACGTTTCCGTTGTCCCTGATTCGACAGGTCTAGGTGAGCCAGCCAGTCGGGGATTCTCTGATCTTGTGGTTGAGGACCCCGGTGGTTCTGTCCAGAAAATCGTTCCTTCCTCTGAAATGGACGGTGATCGCTACGGATGCCAGTCTCTCAGGCTAGGGTGGAGTGATGGTGATTCAGTCGTCTCAGTGCCTCTGGTCGACGAACAACTCCAAGTTGCCGATCACCCTGCTAGAATTGAGGGTGATTAGGCTGTGCCTCCACACGTGGTCGACGTGTCTTCAAGGACGTCCGACCAGGATACAGTCAGACAAAGCCACGGCTGTGGCGTACATAAATCACCAAGGGGGGATCAAGGAGCTCAGCCGCCACTCGGGAGGTCGCTCGCATACTTAAAGCGGGATTCCACCCTAAAGTGGAACCTCCGCTGATCGGATCCCTCCCCCCCTCCAGTGTCACAATTGACACCTTTCAGGGGGGAGGGGGGTGGAGATACCTGTCAAAGACAGGTATTTTCACCCACTTCCGGGCATAGACTCCCGTGGGAGTCTACGCCATTTCCTGCCCTGCCGCGCTGTCTGCTGGGACACACACGGGTCCCAGTGACAGCGCGGAGATTTCCTATTGCGCGGCTCGCGCATGCGCAGTAGGGAACCGGGGAGTGAAGCCGATTCGCCTCACTTCCTGATTCCCTCACCTAGAATGGTGACTGCAGCAGCCGAGAGCCGAGCGATCGGCCTCGGCTGCCGGCATCGCTGGAACCTGGGACAGGTGAGTGTCCATTTATTAAAAGTTAGCAGCTATAGTATTTATAGCTGCTGGCTTTTAATATTTTTATTTTTTTATTTTGGTGGAATCCCTCTTTAAGTGGGCAGAGCGACACGTTTCGGCCCCTTCAGCCATTTACATCCCGGGGGTGGAAAATTGGCAGGCAGACTATCTGAGTCGTCAGATGCTGGACCCAGGAGAATGGGCGTGGCATTCTGAGAAATTCAGGCTGCTGTGCCTGAAATGGGACACACCAGATGTGGATCTATTGGCCTCCCATCTCAATCGGAAGGTGAGGAATATAAGAGAAAATAGGATTTTTCCAAGTCCGTCTTTCAGGACAGCCACCTTAGAGAGACCCTGGCTCCTCCCCTCTTAGGAAACACCGCCTTCAATTTCACAATTTAAGTCTCATCCTCCCTCCGTCCCTCAGTTATGTTTCCTCCGGTGGGGAGACACTGCTAAGGAACCTTAGCTAAATCAGTCGGTGAGACTAAGGCTACGTTATCTGGAGTGGAGGAGACAGGGGTCTCTCTGGCTCCGCTCGGTAGTCCGGTCTGCTGGGGAGCTGGACTTTCGTACTGACCGTCTTCCACGCACTCTAAACTTTGCTTGGGGAAAGCGGGAAGTTTGGGGAGGTCCATCCGTTCGTTCGCCCAGTGGGGCGCTGCAACAGAATGTCCTAGGTCCCCCTGTGTTTGCAGTCGGCTTGGAGCTAGAGGCCGGACCGGATGACGGGCGACGGCGGTTCCGGTGGGGGCGGACATCTTCGTTGGATCCGCGTCTTCCGGTTGCGGACGCGGTTCGTGAAAGGGGACCAAGCGTTCGGCTGGTGCAGCCTCTCTTTCTAAGTTGTACAGGCAGCTGTCGGATGCACGTTCGTACCACTCTAACTCAACAGGAGAATGTCCGAAGCAGAGGCTTCAAGAGCTCCTGGGGATAACGACACCAGCCACTCAAAGGTAAGGGGAACTCTGGGGAGGTGTTCCCTTACTTTATAACCAGTAGATCCACTGGTGTTTTTCCCCCTTGGTGGTCGGGGGGGGGAGGGGGCCAGTGCGTCTGGGATCCTGGTGGTGGTTGATCCTAGGGGGGGCACTCCCTTTAGTCCTCTTAAGTAGCGCTGGTGTTTTTTTTTTTTTTTTTTAAATCTTATGCTGCCCTCTTTTATTTCTGTTTTTCAGAAAGCCACGAGCAAGTCCCCCTCCCATGGTTCTAGGAAGAAGTGTCCTTCGTGTAGAGCCTCTATGGGGGATTCTTGGTCCAAAGCACTTTGTAAGGAGTGTATTGAGGGTTTGGTTAGGGAGCAGGCAGCAGAACAGGGTGCAGATCTGGCGACTTCTGTGAAGGAACTCCCTAGTACTTTCCAGTCCTTCAAAACGCTCTTCTCTAGTTTCCAGTGGCCTCAGCCCCAGAGCACTCCTCCACCAGTGCAGCAGAGTGTACCACCTAGCCCAGTGGATGTTCCTCCCGTGGGTGGGGAGAATCCAAGGGGTTCCAGAGAGGAAGTTGAGGAAGAAGTTTACAGTGCCGTCTCAGACTCCCAAGGGGGGGAATCTGATGGTGAGGGATTGGATGGGGAATCCAAAAGAACCTAACGGTATAAACTTTCCCTGGAAGAACTGGATGAGCTCTTGGGAGCTATTAGGTTAGATGCTGCCTTTTCTCAGGTGTCCAGACATGCTGATCTGGCCTTTGAGGACATGGGGTTACTTTCAGACCCTATGGATCGAAGGATGGATTCATTTCTGAAGAATGCCTGGGATTCATCACAGGGAAATCTTAAGCCTGCCATAGCAGCCACAGTGGTGGCCCGTAATATGGAGTATTGACTTACCCAGATTAATGCGCACATTGAAGCAGGGACGGCAAAGGAGACTATTCTATCCTCCTTTCCCATGCTGCTTAAGGGGATAGCATACATTGCGGATGCTTTGGCTGAATCTGTGCGAATGTCTGCAAGGTCCTCGGCTCTGACCAACTCAGCCAGGAGGGCCTTATGGCCAAAGACATGGCAGGGGGACAATGCATCCAAAGCAAAGCTCTGTGGGATACCTTTTACAGGAGACTTGCTGTTTGGGCCAGGTCTTGAAGCAGTGCTAGATCGCACGGCTGATAAGAAAAAGGCCTTTCCCGTTAAGAGGAAATATGGGGAGCAGTCAAAAAAGACTCGTCCTCAGAAAAAATTCCACCAAACTGTTTCATGGCATTGATAGATTTAAAAGATGCATACCTGCATATTCCCATCGCAGAGAGCCACCAGCGTTTCCTCTGGCTGGCAGTGAGAACCTCAGTAGTGCTACACCTTCAGTTCAAAGCACTTCCCTTTGGGCTTTCCTCTTTCCCCCGTATCTTCACCAAAGTAATGGCAGAAGTTCTGGCATCCCTGCGCCTCAGGGGAATCTCGGTGATCGCGTATCTCGATGATCTTCTCCTGTTTGCCCCTTCTTCGGCGCAGTTGATTCGGGATCTACAGGTAGCAAAAGACCTATTAGTGAGCCTGGGTTGGCTTCTGAACCTAGAGAAATCCAACTTAATTCCTTCCCAAAGGGTCACTTTCCTGGGGTATGTGTTGGACTCAACAGAACAAAAGGTCGTCCTTCCCTTAGAGAAAGTCCAGAAGGTAGACAAAGCACTGTTGTTTCTCCAGGGCAGCCATCAGATCTCAGTGAGGAAGGTCATGTCGGCCTTGCTAGCATCCACGCTCCCAGCAGTTCAGTGGGCGGGGTTACATTACCATCCTCTGCAACTATTCATCTTGAAGGTTTGAGACCACAGCCAGGGGTCTCTGGACTCTCTGGTTTCGGTTCCATCTCGGGTAAAGAGGTCCCTTTGGTGGAGAAAGGGAGCAAATTTGTCACAAGGTCTAGAGTGTTAAGGTAGTTTCAGGCAGTGAACACTACCCTTATTCTAATCGTGCCACTCTGGCCCAGGAGGCCGTGGTTCTCCGTTCTGAAGGGCCTGTCTGTGGAACCCCCCTGGATTCTCCCAGTCCAGGAGGATCTCCTTTCTCAGGGTCCAATCTGCTGTCCTCAGGTGGAGCAGTGGAAGCTTGCAGCTTGGCTACTGAGGAGGAATTGCTGAAGAGCAAAGGGTGCTCAGATCGTTTAGTAGCCACTCTAAGTTGCAGGAAAAAGGAAACTCAGACCATTTACTTGAAGGTATGGAGGCGGTTTAATAGCTGGTGCTCAGAGAACTCATTCAATTTGCGCAGCTCGGTAGCCGTTCTAGAGTTCCTGCAGGCAGGGGCAGATAAAGGTTTAGTCCTTGGAACATTGAAGGGTCAGGTATCCGCTTTAAGCGTATTTCTGGAAAGGCATCTAGCATCAGACCCTTGGATAGTGAGGTTCTTTGGAGCCTTAAGTAGGCAGAGACCCGTTACAAATTCCCCCTTCCCAGTTCGGGATCTTTCATTAGTTTTACAGGTTCTCACAGGAGAACTTTTTGAGCCATTGGAATCTTGCCCGTTAAGATTGATCACTCTCAAAACTGTGTTTTTGGTGGCTATCACTACGGCAAGGAGAGTGAGTGAACTCGAAGCCATTTCTGTTAGGGCACCTTTTTTTCCAGGTTTTTCCGGACCGTTTGGTTTTTAAGACGGATCCGGCCTTTTTACTTGGGGTAGCCTCTAGTTTTCATAGAGCCCAGGAGATTGTGCTGCCTACTCTGTTCAAATCCGGTGAGAGAACAGGAACACATTTTTCATAGATTGGATGTTAGAAGATGTGTCCTTCATTATTTAGATTTCACATGTCAGTTCAGGAAGTCTGATGCACTTTTTGTGTTATTTTCTGGGGCTAGGAAGGGTTCCAGAGATAGCCAGATGGTTAAGGTCAGCCCTTTGGGCAGGCTTACGTGGCAGGGGGGCTAGAACCCCCAGTGGGGATTAGAGCACACTCAACCAGGGCAGTGGCAACTTCTAAGGCAGAGTGGGCTGGTGCTTCTCCTGAACAGAGCTATAGAGCTGCAACGTGGTCCAGTTTTTCTACGTTCGTGAAGCACTATAGACTGGATCTTCTGTCAGCCAAAGACCAAGCCTTTGGTCGTAAAGTGCTGCAAGCAGTGGTCCCACCCTAAGGTAAGGTGCTTGCTTATCCTCTCTAAGGTGGCTGTCCTGAAAGACTGACTTGGGAAAAAGTTACTTACTGGTAACATCCTTTTCCGGGAGTCTTTCAGGACAGCACCGGTTCCCACCCAGGTTTTTGGAGATCTTTGGGAACTCCTCACATGAGACCGTCGGGTAAGATTAAAAGTTCGACGTGTTCTTGTGTCCCCAGTTGGCCGGAAGGTACTCGGGAAGAATTGAGGGATGGAGGGAGGATGAAACTTAAATTGTGAAATTGAAGGCGGTGTTTCCTAAGAGGGGAGGAGCCAGGGTCTCTAAGGTGGCTGTCCTGAAAGTCTCCCGGAAAAGGATGTTACCGGTAACTAACTCAGTTCTTTTGTACTCACCGTAAAGTCCTTTTCTCTGTAATTCACCGACTGACACAGCACCCACCCCTCCTTTTCTCTGTTATACTGCTTGTTGACGTACTGAGTTCTGCCTGGCAGCAGGGAGGGTTGTTAGCACAGTGTATTGTGTTACATTTTTTGCCTAGTTCTCCTAATGGCAGGCTAACAAACTCATTTAGTTACAGAGAGGAGCTGTGTCGGTCGGTGAATTACAGAGAAAAGGATTTTACGGTGAGTACAAAAATCCTATTTTCTCTTGCGTTCACTGACTGACGCAGCTCCTTTCTTAGACCATTGGTTTGTTACACCACCTTCAGGAGAGGACTAGGCAGAACATGCTAACATGTACAACAAAACCAGAACTTTCGAGTTCTACCCAAGGGTCGGTCCCATAGGTAACAACCCCCCTGCCTGCTCCTGCAGCATCAGTGTTTTTTTCTGCCTAGTGAAGAAGGACCTATGAACCCTGCAGGCCCATCAGTCTGTTGATTTTTTCTGCAGAAGTTTGCCTTTTACGCAAGATTAAGATCCTGAGATCTGCTATTAACAGCTGGCTGGGTGACGGGCTGGATACCCTTTTCCTTGTAGTCTCCCCAGCCTGGCCAGGGAGTGTGTTCAGACCAGAGCTCCGCGCTGGGTCGGCCACGACATGCCCCCCAGCTCCAGGGGCGGCCGGTGGGCGTAATGCCCCCAGGCACACTTGACCGGGCTACCGATGTCTGCACCACAGTGTGCTGGGCCAGCAGCCCCCCCCCCTCTTCTGATTGGAGAGTGGGTCTGTGATGGACTGTTCCCCAGTTCGTCAGGACTGGTAAGTACAGCTCTCCCTGCCTCAGTGGGGCTGAGCAGCTGGGCATTTCCTGGTAGGTCGATTTGGGGGTCCCTCACCTTCCTCTTTTCTCTCCCTTTCCCTATCTTTCCTCCCCATGTGGGGGATGCTGCATGGGCTGCTGAGCGGTGTGTGCCCTATAGACGGGGGCTTTCTGGGGGGGCTCTCACCTGGGGTGGGGACTGCGCTGGGTAGCTGTGCCCTGGATGTCTGTAGGTCTCTCTCCTGGGTGTCTGGAGGCTGTGTCTCTGCCTGTTTCCACTGTCCCTCGTTGCAAAAAGGTGCTTGGCGGCCGTTTTTGGTGTGACCAGGGAGCAGCATGGTCTGTCGTAGTCCGGTGGCCATTTTCCCAGTGATTTATGTCATTTTATACTGGAGGCTCGGCAGGCATTTTGTTGAAGCCTGAACACGCTTTTCATGTTCAGCGCCGTACTCTGGGGCTCGGAACAGCACGGTTTCTATCACAGACACCTGGGAGCTGACACAGGACACGGGCACACCTAGCTGGACGGCGCAGAACTCGGTCAGGGTGGCGAGTCCTGTGGTGGGGGCCCCTCAGCCTGCAGAAGTTAGGAGTGTGGGACCATCACTGTCCTAAGTCCCGAACAGGTGGCAGACAGGGTAGGGTAAGAATGGCTTCAGAAACTGGTGTTTATTCTCCCTAATTCCAGGCAATTGCAACTGGTTGGTATGCAGACAGTGCAGTCCCTCTGGATGCTTTGGACACTTTGTTGGCGGTCCTTAACATGTTCGTTGCCAAGATGGAGGTGGTGTATTGTCATAGACTCGGGCCCCGCTGAGGCTGGTGACCCCTGCTCTGTTGTTTCAGATGATGCTGACCAGGGCCGATCGGACTATGAGGATGAGTCCGGGTCCGTGCGCGATAAAGTGCTTGTTGAAGCACTTATCACTGCTTTGTGTGATACCCTGAAAATTCAGGAGACGGCAGATCCATCTGCTGATGTAGTGGTCCCTTTTGGGTCCCGTAAGCCAGCCCGTACACCTATGGTGTTTCTGTATCTGACTCATATACAAGGAATGGGGTCGATCGCAACGGACCTTTTCCGTCCCCAAATACATGGCATTGTTACCCCTTTGAGGAGAGCCTTCTCAAAAAATGTTTGGCTCCTCAGGTCGTGGACCTCCCAGTATCCAGGTTAAACAAAGTAACCACGATCCCAGTAGAGGGGACTCCTGCCTTTTAGGACTCCACAGACAGGAAGGCCGAGGCAGTGGCTTGTTCCTGGTTTATGGTTGTGGGGTCAGCAATGCGACCAGTTCTGGCCGCAGTACTTGTGTCACAAACACTTACTGAGTATGCAAAACTTTTTTGAACCGCAAATTAGGGGAACCGGCTTCCCCTGTCTGCGTGGAACTAGCAGACCAGTTAGTGCAAGGCCTTAAGTACGTTTTGTGATGCGGCCCTGGATACCCTCCCTCTGTTGTCCAGGGCTTCAGTGTCAGCAGTGGTGCTGAGGCGCTTGATTTGGCTTAAATACTGGTTGACTGACCGGACATCTAAAACAAAAAAAACTCTGACGCATCTACCCTTCCTTGGCGAGCGGCTCTTTGGAGCCTCATTAGATGACATTATTAAAAATGCCACAGGTGGTAAGAGTACCCTACTTCCATAGGCCAGGAAGGCTAAGGAACCATGCCGTAGGTAAGGGTCCTCATTTATCGCTCACAAACTGCTTTTTCGTCCGCCCGGGGCTTCGGCCAAATGTCGCCAGCCTGACAGGGTGACCTCTGAAGGACAAAACCGGCCCTGGAAACGCAAGCCTGTGAGCAAAAGTGCTACCGCATGAAGGTTTGCCCCCGCCCGCAAAACTTGTGGGGGGTTCGCCTTCGGGAGTTTGCAGCCCGGTGGACCTCTCGGCTGTTCGACCAATGGGTCTGCGATCTGAGTTCCTCTCTTGGCCACCAAACAGATCTTCCCCTCCAGCATACCCATACTCCCGGCTCGCCGGGAGCCCCTAATGGGGGTAGTAAGGGACCTGCTGAGTCGCGGGGTGGTAGTACCAGTTCCAGAACTGGAAAGGTTCCTGGGGTTCTCCAATCTGTAGTCCCCAAAATGGAAGGGGTATGTCTAATCTCTGACCTAAAAGCCCTCAATTGCTTTGTAAAAGTACAGAGGTTCAGAATGGAATTTGTTCACTCAGTAGTCATTGCACTCCATCAAGGGGACACCCTGGCGTCTTTGAACATCCAGGATGCATACCTGCACATACCCATATGCCTTTGGCATCAGAAATTTCTACGATTTGCAGTTGGGGAAGCCCACTACCAGTTTTTGGCTCTGCCTTTTGGCTTGGCATCAGCAACCCCCCCCCACCGTCTTTACCAAGGTACCGGCTTCTGTTTTGCCGTTGCTGCGGCAACGCGGGATCGCGATCATAGGTTACCTGAACGATCTCCTGAGAGCATCTTCCGCCTCGGAGTAAGGGGAGGATGTGGCGATTACCATGCAGACCCTGCAGGAATTTTGGGTGGGCGTTGAACCTAAAAAAGTCGGTGCTCAATCCGACTCAGCGCTTGGAATACCTAGGCTTACTGCTGGACTCCATGGAAGCGAGAGTTTTTCTCCCTTCAGACAAGCTGCAGACTCTGAGCCGTGGTAAAACTGTTGATGAACCGCAGGTGGTCGTCGCTAAGCTTCTGCATGCTAGTCCTGGGACTCATGGTGGCCGCCTTCGAGGCAGTACTGTACGGCCAGTTTTACAGCAGAGTCTTGCAGAATGAGATCTTGACAAAATGAGACAAATCTCCGTTATCCCTGGATCGACAGATTCGGATGAGCCAGTCAGTCACGGACTCCCTGCTCTGGTGGCTGAGATCTTTGGCACTTCGGTCCAGTAGTCGTTCCTATCTCTGACTTGGACAGATATCACAACGTCTGGGGTGGAGTACTGGGAGTACAGTCAACCCAGGGCCTCTGGTCAGAGGAGGAATCAAAGTTGCCGATGAATGTGCTTGAGCTGTGAGCAATCAGGCTATGCCTTTCCACATGGTCGATGAGAGCCAGCCAGACAACGCCATGGCGGGGGCATATGTCAATCATCAAGGAGGAACAAGAAGCTTGGCGCTCCATGGGAGGTCACTCACATCCTTCAGTGGGCAGAGCGACAGGTACCGGCCCTATCTGGCAATTTACATCCCGGGAGTGGAGACTACCTAAGTCGCCAGATGCTGCACCCTGGAGAATGGGCATTGCATCCGTAGGTGTTCAGGCTACTGTGCCTGCGATGGGGCACTCCAGATGTGGATCTTCTGACCTCTCGTCTCAATCGGAAGGTGCCAAGATTCGTGTCCAGGACAAGAGATCCTTGGGCAGACGTGCTGGTGGCTCCGTGGGATCATTACCAGCTGATCTATGCCTTTTCTCCACTAAAACTGTTACTACGCCTGCTCCGCAGTGTGGGGGCCGAGGGGATTCCAGTAATACTGATTGCCCCAGATTGGCCCCAGCGTCCCTGGTATGCAGACCTAGTGCATCTGGTGGTGGACGCCCCCTGGCGACTGACATTATGAGAGGACCTTCTTAAGGTCTGATTCTCCATCCTGCTTTACCATCGCTGGTTTTAAGGGCATGGCTATTGAGAGCCAGGTGTTAAGGAACTGGGGCCTTTCAGACTCTGTGATTCCAACTATGTTGAGAGCACGAAAATCTTCTCGGAAGATATATCATCGTACCTGGAAGGCTTCCATCTCCATATGTGAGGAGAAAGGAGGGCGTCCGCGCTCCTTTTCTATATGCAGGTTCCTGCTGTTTTTACTGCGAGTAGACGACCAGAAACTGGCTTTAAGCACCTTTTTAACCACTTGCAGACCGGACCATTTTGCTGGTCAAAGACCAGACCACTTTTTGCGATTCGGCACTGCGTTGCTTTAACTGACAATTGTGCGGTCCTGCGACGTGGCTCCCAAACAAAATTGATGTCCTTTTTTTCCCCCACAAATAGAGCTTTCTTTTGGTGGTATTTGATCACCCTTACTGTTTTTATTTTTTGTGCTATAAACGGGCAGAATGGAGAAATGCTTTTTAAAACGGCGCTTCTCCATTCAGCCATCCCATGAGACGATCGCGGGTGAGTCCGCGGGACCCGCCACCGGACTCACGGGGGTCCCGACCGGCACGTGAGCGCGCCGCCACCGGCGCGCTCGCAATGGCAGGGCGGCATTGAAGATTGGACGTACCTGTACGCCAGTATGCCTGCCCGTGCCATTCTGCCGACGTACATCGGCGTGCGCTGGTCGGGAACCGGTTAAAGGACAAATATCAGCCTTGGCTGTCTCTTTTCAGAGGCCCCTGGCGTCTCACTCTTTAGTGAGCACTTTTGTTCAAGGGGTCCGACATGTAGTTCCTCTATTGCGTTCACCTTTACACCCGTGGGATCTGAACCTGGTGTTATTGGCGCTTCAGTAACCGCCATTTGAGAAGATCGGGGAGATCCCTCTAAATCTTTCCCAGAAAGTGGTTTTCCTAGTGGCCATTACGTCGGCCAGGAGGGTTTCAGAACTGGCGGCCTTGTCTTGTAAGTCGCCCTATCTGGTTATCCACAAGGATAAGGTGGTGGTGCGTTCGCAACCTTCCTTTCTGCCGAAGGTGGTTTCCACGTTAACAAAGACATTGTGTTACCATCTTTGTGTACTAAACCGACATCCTAAAGAGGTGATCCGGGCTTTGAGGGTGTATATGTCTGCTACGGCTCTTTCAGAAGTCAGACTCCTTGTTTATTTCGGTGGCTGGTCCGAAAAAAGGCATGGCGGTCTTGTTGGCCACCATTCCCAGGTGGATCAGATAAGATTGTAGTACAGGCCTACCCCTAGAAGGGGCAGGTGCCCCCCCTTTCCGGTCATGGTTCACTCCACTAGGGCAGTTGGAACGTCTTGGGCCTTCCGACATCAAGCGTCAGTCGCTCAAGTGTGTAAAGCGGCAACTTGGTTGTCTCTTCACAACTTTACAAAATTCTACAAGGTACATGTCAATGCGTCGGCTGATGCCTGTTTTGGCCGCAAAGTTCTTCAGGCGGCCATGTATTTTGCAATTGCACTTTAACTTTTTTGCCAAAAAAAAAACAGTAAAAATTTTTTTTTTTTTATTAAATGCATTTATTACTGCAAGTTTTGGAGGCAGTTTGTAAGGTAGTGACTCTCAGATTGAGGAACATTGTTTTTTGTGGGGGAAGTTTTTATACTGTTTCCCACATGCCATTGTGGATGAAGTTTTTATGCCGTTTCCCACCCCTCGTTTTGGGCACTGCTTGGGGATGTCCCCATGGTCTAAAGACGGAGCAGTGTCAGTCAGTGAACGTAAGAGAAAATAGGATTTTTTTTTTCTCACTGTAAAATCCTTTTTAGTTCACTGCCTGACACTGCACCCTCCCCTCCTATTTTTTACGTTTTACTGCTTGCTGCAGGAGCAGGCTAGGGGGTTGTTGCTTAAGGGACCGCTCCTTGGGCGGAAGTAGAAAGTTCTGTTTTTTTTTCTTAAAAATCTGACCCCCAAGTGACACTTATTGGGGAACAGTGACATTAGTAATTGGAAATTAAAAAAAATAATAATGCAATGATCATTGTATAAATGACACTGGCAGAGAAGGGGGTTTACACTAGGGTGCGCTTAAGGGTTAATTGTGTTCCCTGGGTGTGTTCTAACTGTGTGGGGGATGGGCTCACTGAGACAACACAGAAATTGCTGTTCCTGATCACTAGAAACAGCATATCTATGTTGTCCCCTTTAAGAAGAGGGATCCGCTTTGTTTACATTAGCAGATACCCATTCTGACTCTGTATCGTGGGTGGCAGCATACACGGAGTCGGCTTGACATCTGGCATGCCCCCACATTATCTTTTGTTCGAACTACGTACAAGTACGTCGTTTTGCCCAATAGAGCCGACCTTCCGCTGTATATGTGCTGTGGCTGGTCTGCAAGTGGTTAGTGTTTTTGATCTGTGGTCCTCGGTTAGTTTTGTGCTTCTGTTCTACTTCCGTTATTAAAATCCCTGTTAATTTTTTTTTTTTTCCCTTTTTTGTTTTTAGAAAATGGGACAAGTGACGATAATCGTAGGCGTGGTGGTTTTCAGCGAAGAGGTGGTAAGCAGAATTTGTATTTCAAAATGTTTCAGATTTCTTTACTCCTTATTTGAATGAGATTAACCCCGTGATCACCCTCCGTCGCCAGTGTCACTAAGCGATTGTTTTTCTGATTGCTGTATTAGTGTCACAGGTTATGCTAGTTAGGCACGCAAGTGTTTAGGTTCCCTGTCAGGTACCCCCATATACTACCTAATAAAGGTTTTATCCTCCTAAATGGCCCCTAATTAACCCTTTCACCAGTGATAACCGTATAACTGTTACGGTTGACTCTGGTTAGTTTGTTTTTTATAGTGCCAGAGCACCCGCTGTTTATTACCTAATAAAAGTTTAACCCTCCGATCACCCGGCGGGTGATATAAGTTGATATAAGTTAGGTTTTACGGTCTGCGTCGCCCCCGGCAGCGTCAGGTTAGTGCCAGTATGTGTATCTAAAGACTTCTGCGCTCTATGGAAAAATTAGAGGAGAGCGAGAATAGCAGGTGAACAAAGCAGCAATCACTAAATGAGTTGTCTCTCTCACTGGTAAGAATAAAATGAAGGTGTGATGCGCTAATTTCAAAAAGTTAAATAGCCACAGTAAAACTAATAATGTGCAAATTTGAAATTATATTAAGTGCAACCATGCATAAATAAATCAAAAAGTGACTCTGTGCATAATATATAACGATGAGCTTAAAAATCCAAAATTGAGCTGCAATAGATCATAAAGTGACTATATGTGCAAAAACACAAATTCACCATAAGTATCAAACCTCATATACAAGAGTGTGTGAACATAATTAAAGTTGAACAAAAATATTAATATGGACAAGAAAAAACAATAAAAACTAATAAAAAACAAATTTTTTGATCAAAGTGACAACCGTGATTCGTAATGAAGTGTCCCATACACAATCAGATCAAATTGTGCAATTCGGTAAACACACTAAATTAAACGTGCAACGTGCTGGGCGGCCAATCCATCCGTGATGATCCGTGCAAATGGTGCTAATGCTATGCAATTGCCTCACTGCTGTGGGTACACAGCACCAATAGTAATGGACACCAAAGTAACCAGGGATGATTGCAGGGATGGCTGTATATCAGACTCTTTTGCAGACTTCTCTAACTTCCTCACTTGTGATGAATGGTGGATAGACTCAGGGGAATAGACCAGAGAGAACCGCCATAGTGTAGTATTTAAAATATGTGAATTTTATTGCAAAAATTAAAACTACTCACAAGCAAAGCAGGGATATACACATTGACAGACAGCAGATAGACCGGATATGGACGTCACTTCCGGGTTCCTACGCGTTACGTCGTCAAGACTTCAACTCAATTTTGGATTTTTAAGCTCATCGTTGTATATTATGCACAGAGTCACTTTTTGATTTAGGTTAGTGCCAGTACTGCTAACACCCACACAAACAACGCAGCATACACCTCCCCTTAGTGGTATAGTATCTGAACGGATCGATATCTGATCAGATCTATACTATTGTCCCCAGCAGTTTTGGTCTCCCAAAAATGCAGCGTTAGCGGGATCATCCCAGATACTTGCTAGCACCTGTGTTTTGTCCCATCCCAGATACTTGCTAGCACCTGTGTTTTGTCCCTTCGCCCAGCCCACCCAAGTGCAGTATCGATCGATCACTGTCACTTACAAAATGCACATAACTGCAGCATTCGCAGAGTCAGGCCTAATCCCTGCAATTGTTAACAGTTTGTCTCTTATATTCACCGAAAAAATAGAACGATAGAAACAAGAGGGCTGCCACTCACAACCCAAAGTTGGAACAATATGCTAATGAAATATAAATTTTGTTAGTAAGGGCGCTCGGCTCTAATAATATCTTATAATTACCAAATAAAAATGGGTGTGTTTTAAAAAAAAATCTGTGTAAAGTGCAAATATAGTAAATTCCAGTAAAGTGCAGCAAAAAAACAAACAAAAAAATACACACAATATATGAAATTGATCAAATTCAAAATGATTATATTTAAATTATACCATGTGCTAAAATGTATACCTCGTGGTGCACAATAAATAAGTTATAAAAAATCAATACTACTAAAAAATATTTATGAAAAGAAAATTATCACAATTAAGTTGAAAATATGCAAATTCAGTGATGCAAATGCTGGTCTTCTAATCAGTGTCCATAATCAGCATTGCTAGAACATATAAACAATCCAAAAGTGCAAGGTGCCTGGTGCAAATAATCCTTTGGGGGGTAGAACATCCGGTGCGATTTTTGTGCAATAGACGGAATTCACACTCACCGACTCCCCTGCAGGGTTAGAAGCGCATCCATAGTATTAGCCACTGTGTAGCTATTTGTTGATCCTAGTATCTTGCTTTCTGCCGGTCCCAGTAGTCTACTTGTCGCCTCAGGGATGTGTTATTCTCATTAAATATAAGGGAAAAAAACGCCCATAGCGTAATAATTTAACAGACATCCAGTATTTATTAAAATTAAGATCACTAATCACAAAGATACAATATACAACCGCAGTGTATGCAAGTACTGCCGCTTGAAGGAAGAGTGTGTATGTCCTAGGCCATGCCCTACGCTTTTCGTCATACGATGTCCTCTTGTAGTCTCCCCAGTTCGGCCATCGAGCGTGTGCAGGCCGCAGCTGAGGCTCGGCAGACCACGACATGCCTCAGCTCCAGAGGTGGTTGGTGAGCTTCAATGCTCCGAGGTATACATATGACCGGGCTACTGCTGTCTGGATCACAGTAAACCAGACCAGCAGCTACCCTGTAACTGCGCAGAAGTAGGTCTGTTTTGGAATGTTTCCCAGCTCTTCAGGACTGGTAAGTATGGCTCTCCCTCCTTCGGTGGGGTGAGCAGCTGGGCATTCCCTGGGGGGTCGATTCTCTCGATTCGATTTTCTCTCCCAAGTCCCTATCTCCCTCCCCCCCCCCCCTCTGAGGGGGTTGGCTGCATGGGCTGTGGGTGTGTGTGGGTTCGCTAGATTCTCACCTGTGGGGGCTTTGTGCGGCTGGCGTTGGACCTGGTCTGGGGGGTCCCAAAAAGGGTCTGTGGAGGTTGTTCTGGCTGTACGCAGGCAGCACTGTTCTAGGTTTGTTCTTTAACCATATGGCGCTGTCCGGCGGCCATCTTGGATGTGGGAAGGCTGTATTCCCCTTGTGTGCTTCAGCAGCCATATTCTTTAGGATCTCCTATTAGTTAAATTGGCTGCCATTTTCTTGAAGCCTGAGCGCTCTTTTCGCCGCAGTTCTCTTGTGACAGCATTACATGTGCTCTCACTTGCTTTTTCCAGTATTCACTGTGTATACTCTTGGCTCTTTTCTGAACGCTGAAGCTTGCTCTGCAGAGCGTTTCACCACTGTTATAAGCAGCTGCTGCTGACGGTTTTTCCTTTGTGCAACTGGGAACCTCCTAGGGACTAGAGGCACTGCTAGTGGCATTCCCAGAGGCCTCAGGGTGGTGAGTCTAGCGCTTAATACTCCCCACGCGACGGCAGCAAGACCTTCACTGTCCTAAGTCCCCTTGCCGGTGGCAGACAGGCTAGGGTTAGCATGGCTTCAGAAACTGGTGTTTCTTCCACTGAAATCCAGGCTATTGCAACCGGGTCACCTGTGGACAGAGCGGTGCACGTGGGCACCCTGATGGTGGTCCTAGACGCTTTTGTTGCAATGATAGGGGCGGTGCGTGGTAGGAAGGGTGCGCGTAAGAGGCCCCTACCCCTGTCCTCTGGGGAGAGCTCTGATGCAGACTCGGGCCCTGCTGCGGCTGGTGAACCCTGCTCTGACCTATCAGACGTGGCTGACCAGGACCGTTCGGACAGTGAGGATGAGTCCCCGTCCTGGGTTCATGCGCGATAAAGCGGTAGTTGGAGCACTTATCACAGCTGTGTGTGATACCCTGAAGATACAGGAGCCAGTGGATCCCTCTGCTGATGTACCGGTCCCTTTTAGGTCCCGCAAGCCAGCACGTTCACCTAAGGTGTTCCCGTATTTGAGTTATTTTGACAAATTCATCTACAGGGAATGGGGTCGCCCGCAACGGACCTTTTTCGGACCCCAAAAATTTGCTGATGCTTTACCCCTTTGAGGAAAGCCTTCTCAAAAACTGGTAGGCTCCTACGGTCGTGGACCCCCCTGTATCTAGGTTAAAGTAAGCACGATCCCGGTTGAGTGGACCCCTGAATTCAAGGACCCCGTGGACAGGAAGGCTGAGGCGGTGGCTCGCTTGTTTACAGTTGTGAGGTCAGCCGTGCAACCTGTACTGCCACCCGTACTGGTGTCGCAGACACTGAGGGGGCAAAACTTTTGCACCGCGAATTGGGAGAACAGAACGTCTCCCCTGTCTGCGTGGAGCTAGCAGACAAATTAGTGCAAGGCCTTAGGTACCTTTGTGACGCGGCCCTGGATACTCTCCCTCTGTTATCCAAGGCTTCAGTGTCAGCTGTGGTGCTGAGGCGCCTAATTTGGCTAAAATGCTAGTCTGCTTACCAGGCATTCAAGAAAGCCCTGACGGATCTTCCCTTCCTTGGCGAGCGGCTCTTTGGAGCCTCGTTGGATGACATTATTAAAAATGCCACTGGTGGTAAGCGTACCCTACTCCCACAGGCGAGGAAGGCTAAGGAGCCTCGCCGCACAAGGGCCCTCTTTTTCCGCTCACACGTGGCTTTTTCGTCCGCCCGGTTCTTTGGCAAAATGCCCCCAGCCCGACAGGATGCCCACGGACGGTCAGAAGCCTCCCTGGAACCGCAATCCTGCGACCAAAAGTGCTACCACATGAAGGTTTGCCCCCACCCACTTATCGGGTGGGCGAGGAGGGGTTCGCCTTCGGGAGTTTGCAGCCCGGTGGACCTCCCGGTTATCCGACCAATGGGTCTGCGATCTGATTTCCACAGGCTACAAGATAGTTTCTCTCTTGGCCGCCAAACAGATTCTTCCCCTCCAGCATACCCGTGTCCCTGGTTCGCCGGGAGGCCCTGTTAGGGGCGGTAAGGGACTTGCTAAGTCGGGGTGATTGTACCGGCTCCGGTATCGGAACGCTTCCAGGGTTTCTACTCAAATCTGTCTGTGGTTCCCAAGAAGGAGGAGTACGTCCGAACTTGGACTTAAAAGCCCTCAATCGCTTTGTAAAAGTGCAGAGGTTCAAAATGGAATCAGTTCGCTCAGTAGATGCTGCACTGCATCAAGGGGACTACCTGGCGTCCTTGGACATCCAGGATGCGTACCTGCACATACAAAAATTTCTGCGTTTGGCAGTCGGGGAAGCCCACCACCAGTTTCTGGCTCTTCCTTTTGGCCTGGCATCACACCCCTGAGTCTTTACCAAAGTTCTGGCTCCAGTATTGGTGTTGCTGAGGCAACGTGGGATCGCAATCGTGGGTTACCTAGACGATCTCCTGAGAGCGTTTTCTGCCTCAGAATTAGAGGAGGATGTGGCGATCAACATGCAGACACTGCGAGAATTTGGGTGGCTGTTGAACCTAAAGAAGTCGGTGATTGTGCCGACTCAGCGTCTGGAGTACCTAGGCTTGCTCTTGGACTCCAGGGTAGTGAGGGTCTTTCTTCCCTCGGACAAGTTGCAGACTCTCAGATCTGCCTTCAAGCTGCTGATGAACCGCAAGTGGTCGTCGCTTCGCTTTTGCATGGAGTACTGTGGCTCATGGTAGCATCTTTGATCGGCAGACCCAGGTGAGCCTGCCAGTCAGGGACTCTCTGATCTGGTGGTTAAGGTCCCCGTTGATTCAGTCCGGAGAATCATTCCTTCCCCTAAAATGGACAGTGATCACTACGGCCGCCAGTCTCTAGACTGGGGTGGAGTGATGGGGATTCAGTCGGCTCAGGGCCTCTGGTCGGCGGATGAATCCAAGTTGCCGATCAACCTGCTAGAATTGAGGGCAATCAGGCTATGCCTCCACACATGGTCGACGGGTCTTCAAGGCCGTCCGACCTGGATACAGTCAGACAACGACACGGCTGTGGCATACATAAATCACCAAGAGGGAACAAGACGCTCAGCCGCTGCTCGGCAGGTCGCTCAAATAGTTCGGTGGGCAGAGCGACACGTTCTGGCTCTGTCAGCCATTTACATCCCGGGGGTGGAAAATTGGCAGGCGGACTATGAGTCAGCAGATGTTGGACCCAGGATAGTGGGCGTTGCATCCAGAGATATTCAGGCTGCTGTGCCTGAAATGGGGCACACCAGATGTGGATCTATTGGCCTCCTGTCTCAATCGGAAGGTGACGAGATTTGTGTCCACGACAAGAGATCCGTGGGTGGAAGTGTCAGACGGGCTGGTGGCTCCGTGGGATTTGTACCAGCTGATCTACGCTAAAGCTGTTGCCACGTCTGCTTCGCAGAGTGGAAGCAGAGGGGATTCCAGTAATCCTGGTTGCCCCAGATGGGCCTCAGCGGTTCTGGTACGCGGACCTGGTGCATCTGGTGGCAGGCGCTCCCTGGCCACTGCCGCTGCGAGAGAACCTCCTATCTCAAGGTCCAATCTTTCACCCTGTTTTACCATCGCTGGCTTTAATGGCATGGCTATTGAGAGCCAGGTGCTGAGGAACCGTGATCTGTTGGACTCGGTGATTCCAACTATGCTGAGGGCGCGGAAATCTTCACGGAAGATATACCATCGTACCTGGAAAGCCTACATCTCCATGTGTGAGGAGAGGGTGGCATCCACACTCCTTTTCTATATCCAGGATCCTACTGTTTGTTCAGCAGGGAGTAGACCAGAAATTGGAGTTGAGCACCATTAAGGGGGAAATTTCAGCCCTGGCTGTCTTTTTTTTCAGCGACCCCTGGCGTCTCATTGGTGAGTACCTTTGTTCAGGGGGTACGGCATGAAGTCCCGGTGTGTCCGTTACCTCCATGGGATTTGAACCTGGTGTTGGCGCTTCAGAAGCCGCCATTTGAGAATATCAGGGAGATTCCCGTTGACCCTTTCACAAAGTTTTTTCTAGTGGCCATCACATCGACCAGGAGGGTTTCGGATTTGGCTGCCTTGTCTTGCAAGTCGCCTTTTCTGGTCAGCCACAGGGATAAGGTGGTTCGGCTTTTCATATCAATGAGGACATTGTATTGTCATCAATGTGTCCTAAGCCGAAGCACCCCAAGGAGGTGGCCCTTCACGCCCTTGATGTGGTTAGGGCTCTGAAGGTGTACTTGTCTGCCACAGCTCCCCTTCGGAAGTCAGACTCACGGTTTCAGTGGCTGGTCCTAAGAAAGGCATGGCGGTCTCATCGGCCACCATTTCCAGGTGGATCAGACAGATTGTAGTCAAAGCCTACACCTTGAAGGGGCAGGTGCCCCCCTTTACAGTCACGGCCCACTCTACAAGAGCAATCGGAATCTCTTGGGCCTTCCGACACCAAGCGTCTGTCGCTCAGGTGTGTAAGGCGGTGACCTGGTCGTCTGTCCATAAATTTACCAAGTTCTACAAGGTAGACGTCAGTGCATCGGCTGATGCCTGTTTTGGCCGCAAAGTTTTGCAGGCGGCCGTGTAGTTGCAATTTGGGTTTTTTCCTGGTTTTTAGATAAAAACGCAGTACTGTTTTGTTAATGCTCTGTTGCATTACCTCCGCTCTGTTGCGGTCTTGGGGTTCGCTTCTGTTGAGTATACCCGGTTATATGGTGGAGTTTTTCCACATACTGATGCTTGTGTGGGTTTAGTTTCACTAGTTCCCACTTGCCATGGTGGTGGAAGTTTTTATGCTGGTTTTTTTTTCCCACCCCTTGTTTGGCACTGCTTGGGGATGTCCCATGTAGTTACGTAGAGGAGCTGTCGGTCGGTGAATATAAGAGAAAATAGGATTTTTTGTAATCACCGTAAAATCCCTTTCTCTGTAATTCACCGACCGGCACAGCACCCACCCCTCCTTTTTTTCTATGTATACTGCTTGTTGAAGTACTGAAGCTGTTGGGAACAGTGGGAAGGGTTGATAGCACAGGGTCTGCCTCCCAGGGGCGGGATTAAAGTTCTGTGTATTGTGGAACAATTTTTCCTAGTTTCTCCTAATGGCAGGCTATACAACCCATTTAGTTAGAGAGGAGCTGTGTCGGTTGGTGAATTACAGAGAAAAGAATTTCACGGTGAGTACAAAAAATCCTATTTTTTTTCAGCACCAGTATCGGCAGGAATTCTCTTTCTGCTTTTTGTCGAACGGGCCATTTTCGGCCAATATGTTTCGGTGGCCGAAATTTCGGTGCATCCCTATTTAGCGGCGATCCTTTGAGAGCAGTGATACACTAGCAGTACAGGCCTGGGAGTTAGACGCCACCCCCCTTTATTCAGTGCGGACAACGTTTCCATCCCAGCCTGACAGATTGGACGTCTGTAGAGTGGGGAGCTTTTCTCTTTGCTTTTCCTGCAATTTATTGTAACCTAATTGCTCGCCAAAAATACTATTCATACATCTACCACTTTACTACCCGCTGACTGCAGTAGATGCAGAGGACTCAGTTTCTCAAAGGGAGTAGGAACCTGCACTAGCTGCAATTACTACAGCGCTCTATATACATTAGGAGGATACCATATTGCCTCAGCATAGGGACTTTGCTTTGAGGATTTTACCAAATAAGTCTATTTCTATCTATTTGTTTAGGATGAGTTTAAGATTGAATGTGGTAGCTACCTGTATCTTGGCAATGTTGCCAAATTCTAAACGAATGCGGTTGAGGTGCAATTTTATCTAATTGATGAATTTGTATTTTTTTTTTTTAATAGTGTTTTTCTATCACTGTCTGTTTCTCTTTAAAGATTTACCTTGGATTCTTATCCATGTTCTATAAATGCCACTGCAGTGGCCTATATAAACCACCAAGGCGGTAACAGTCATTCAGCTCTGAAGGAGGCTAGCCTTGGCAGATGGACATGTGCCGATTTTCTATCGGCAGTCCATATCCCGGGAGTAGAGAACTGGAAGGCAGATTATCTCGGCTGCCAGCAAATCTGCCTGATGGAATGGTCCCTACACTCAGGAGTGTTCCAGGAAGTTTGCCAACGTTGGGGATGGCCAGAGGTTGACCTACTGGCATCCAGGTTCAACAACAAGCTACAGTAGTTTTGTGTCCTGAACAAGAGATTCTCTGGCAACCAGTACCTCCCTGGTTTATGCTCTCTCTCTGATCCCTCTCCTTCCCCATCTGTTGCGCAGGATTTGTTAAGAAGCTAACAATGGACGGCCCGTGGATGCTTCATGGCTCCCCGATCTACTGTCTCAAGGTCCTATATGCCACCCCAATTTACGGTGTCTAAATTTGACGGCATGGTTATTGAAGCCAGGCTGTTAAAGGACCGTGGCATCTTGGGACCAATGGTGTCTACCCTAGTGAATGATAGAAAAACTGTCACTAGGAAGATTTACTATAAGGTCTGAAAGATTTTGTATTGCTTGGCGTGAAACCAAAATAATGGCATCAATGGAAAGATGTGATTGGGAGAATTCTTGCTATATTATATTAGCCTAACTCCTGTGTCCCATGATGTTTGAAAAAGAAAATTTCTTTTGTCATGCCTGTAAAATCCTTTTCTTTGCGTACATCATGGGACACAGGTCCCTCCCCTCTTTTTTGAGTATTCAGTGCTTGCTACAAACTAAAGCGCTTCCTGTATGGGAGGGGTTATATAGGGGATCACTTTCTGTCTAAAGACCTTGTCCATTCACTGAGATGAAGTATAACCCAGCAGGTAACGAATATTAGCCTAACTGTGTCCCATGATCTACTCAAAGAAAATTTTTTTCCCAGTAAGTGTGACGAAAAAATCCTATTTTTATATATATTTGTATTCGAAGTTTTAATATCAATATTAATAAATACTAATTTATAGTTGGCTATTGGCACCGTTAGCGCAAGATAAGCTTTAGAAAAATGTTTTAGTTTTAAATTCTATGTTTGTCCTCGCACTGGTTTGTTGCGTTTCCATTCTGGTGTTAACAATCCTGCTCGGTGCATTTTTGGTCAGTTAAAAAAATGCACCTCCCATTCCAAATGCATTGAAAAAGCAGTTTGCTGTTTTTGAGTCACGTGACTTATTAAAAGAACACCATAAGTACAGTAGATAATGGTATAATTGGGTCAAACATTGCAAAATTGCGTGCGTTTTCGGTTCCATTATCAGCACCCTTTTTCTCACTGGCCAAATGCCGATAACACCATTTTCAGCCCAAATGTTTTAGCGGCTGAAATTTCAGTGTATCTCTAGTTTTGTAGGCCACTTGAATCCTTTGAAGCAAGAATTATTTTCTTATAAAGTCAGCAGCTACAAACACTGTAGCTGCTGACTTTTAATAAGCACGCTTGCCTGCGATGTCGGCCGCCTGAGCCCGATCTGTCCATCAGATTGGGTGCAGGCGCCGCCATTTGAACTAAGGCAAACAGGCAGTGGAACCTTGCAGCTTCACTACCCATTTGCTACTGCTTATGCACGAGTCGCGTAGTGCTTTATGAATGGCCACCTGTATTCTGGGACACACACACACAGTTACCAGAAGACAGCGCGCCCCATTCCGTAAGACAACGTGGGGAGAAAAAGAATGAAGATCACCGCGGAGTAGAAAGTGCCAGATTAGTATGATCTGCCTAGCAACAGCCATTTCTGCTAAGTAAAAAAAATATATATTTTCTTCAGATTTTTTTTAGGTGCATTTTTATGTAATTTTTATTTATTTTTTTTCCTTTTAGGGTGGACCTACGCTTTAAACTTGTCTTTTCTTTATAAAATCATATTTTAAAAGTATATAGAGCTTTTGGATTAAAGAAATCAAAACTGCTTAAGTTTTTGATAAATGTATTTTTTTAAGACTAGTTTGTATTATCAAACGGGTAGGTGGTAATGAAAAGAAGCCAGCATGTTTAGCAGTAAAAAAAAAAAAATCATTTTCTCATTCGTTCATTGACAGACACAGCGTTCATTACGATGGGGTTATATCGCCTCTATTGGGAGTAGGACTAGGCAGAACAAAAAGCAAACGAGAACCTGGCTACACCCATGGGCCGTCCTTCAGTCAGTATATATCCCCACCCTGCTCTAGGTATTCAGTTTTTCTTTCTGCCTAGTCATGGCTCCCTGTTGGGACCTGTGGTTCTTTGGATTTTTTTTTTTTTTTTTTTTCCTGTGATATGCAATCAACTGCTGGGCTGGGTGACAGGCTGGATAATATAGATCCTGGTAGTTTACCCAGCCTGGCCATCAAGTGCGGCAGACCTTAGCTCTGCGCTGGGTCAGCCGTGACAAGCCCATTGTGGACCAGGGCGGCTGGCAAAATTAAGTCTCGCATAGACAAATGAGTGGGCTACTGCTGTCTGGATCAGTCTCCCCATGACCGACAGCCACTCTGTCTAGGCCGGGGGTCTGTCTGAGAGCATTACCGCCTCTGTCTGACCGTGCCCCCTAATCTCCTTCCTTGGAGAGGTCGGGCGCGGGTGCACTCTGGGGTGGTTGGTCCCTCCGGGGTTCTCCTCCATACCCCCCTACCCGGGTGAGGTCCAGGCTTATGGCCTAGGATCTTTTGGGTCAACGGCCCTTTTTTCCACCTTCAGGATATCTGGGGTGAGACCTGTAAGGAGGTTGTTTTGGAGGTCCTGGGGCTAATTTAGGCCTACCACCCCCCCCCCCCCCCCCAGCTGTTTTTTTCGCACTTAATGTATCTGTGCGGGATTCTTTTCCAAGATGGTGGCTGCAGCGGAGGGCCAGTATCCTTTGGGTAAACTGTTTTGCTCGGAACGCATTCCCTTCCTCTTATTCGAACAAATTTGTCCATGACAATGGGGAGCGTCCAAAGTGTCTTTGTTGTTTCCAAGAGCTCTTGCTGTAAGGTACCCCTTTGGGGAGTCCCTCCTACAATAGTGGGATGTTCCACCAGTAGTGGACCCTCTATCTCTAGGCTGCTCAAGGCAACTGTGGTTCCAGTAGAGGAATCTCTGGTTTGCAAATTCCAGCAGACAAGTCTGGAGAGGGAGCAGGGTCCCCCTGGCTTTGCTGCAGTGGGGGACCTATTGGTCCAGGTGCTACAGTTAACCGCTAGGTCGCTTGGCCGCAGTTTTCCTGATTGCTGAGCTCTGTTTCCTTAGTGGTGCTGAGACATGTATTTTGGGATGGTAGCATGTCGTGTTTTGATCTTGTCCGGTTACAATTGGTTTACTGGCTGTGTTCCTCCAAGGAAGTTTTCTGCTTCCAAGGGCGTTAGTTGCCAGACTGCTGGCTGTTCTCTGCAGGGGCACTGTGCAAGCCCTGTTGCGGTCATGGGGACTTTAAAAATTCTATCGACATCACAAATGCTACTTACTCATTCTGTTGTGTACCCATCTCCTGCTCTCTTTGGTTTTTGCTGTGGATGCATTATGAGCAGGGGTTGTTGCCTCTTCGGGTCTGGCCACAGCTCCTCAGGTGTTCACAAGGTGTTGGCCCTGGACCTGTCATGGTTGCGTTGATGGTGGGGGGGTTTGCTATACTGGGTTGCCTGAAAGATCTTATCAAACTCCTCTACTCCAAGGAGTATCGTAATTCTTATACAGACCTTGACTGCTTTCAGTTGGAGTCTATACTATTGGATGCATGTTCGGCCCTGCCAGATCATTGGATTATCTGAGCCTGACCCAGGCTTTAGCTGTGGACTCACAATGTTGCTTCTCCCGGACAATACTCCGGAAGTTGCATGTTGCATTTTGTTTTTCATTTACTGTCTGGCAGGTGGGCTCCTCTGCGGATCTGCATGCTGGTGTTAGGTCTGATGTTATCTATTTTTTTTTTCTCCCATTGTATTGAATAGGGTGACCACCGATGCCGGTCTGCCCGGGTGGGGAGAGGTCCTAGGACTGAGCTCTACTCAGGGTTGTTGTAGGTGAAATTTGGACTACCGAGTGATATCTTGGAACTTCATGCGAACAGACTAATTCTGGATCTTGAAAGGATAGACTTTGGGGGCTCCCGGTACAGATCCAGGCAGGCAACGGCGGTGGCTTATGTCTTTTGCCAGGGCAGGCCAAAACAGGCTGTTCCCAGTATCCTCTGCTTGGCAGAGCATCTTGTTCCTGCCTTTTCTGGCATAAGCTTTCCAGGAAGTGAATACTGTAAATCTGATACCTCAGTTGGTTAGGGTTGGACCACAGGGTGGGCCCTTCACTGGGATGCATTTCATCGTATAGTCTCCGAGGGGGCACGCCTTAGGTGGTTCTGTTTTTGCGTCTTGGTTGAACAGGATGGTACCAAGTTTTCAGGCGGCTCTAGTGACCCATGTTTACTCTATGCTTTTCATTATTTCCAGCCTTTGCTGTGGTCTTTTTGACAGGCTGCAGGGATTTTGGTCATCCTGTTGGATCCAGATGATTCCCGGGGGTCTGGGAACGTTGACAGGGTGCGCCCAGTCGCCAAGATTTTTCTAGGTGACTGCTTTTCAGGAAGGGTCTACGGTCTCATGGACCATTCTTCCATCCTGTTTTTAAAGGCACTGGTATTCAACAGCCTGGCTGTGATGAGCCAGGTGCTACGGTCTCCATCACGCCTCTTGGGGGGGGGGGGGGTGTAGAGGGAACAGCCCTGAGTACCATCAAGGCCCAAGTGTCAGCCTGGGTGATCTTTCAGCGTCTCTCGGTCTCGCACTTCCTGGTACGTACCCTTTTCCAGGGGTTAGAGGTCTGTTAACACCAGTGCGGTAGTTCTACTGTTCTGGGACCTGAACTTGGTAATTTTGGTTCTCCAGAAGTCTCTCGATCCTTTTTCAAGATATTCTGGAGATTCCATTACTTTCTCTGGCTCGGAGGATGGTCTCCTGGGTCTTTCGCCTCCGCTCAGAGTGTAAAGAAGGGGGTGTTATCTTGTTCTTCACCTTACCCAGGTTAAGTTGGTTTGCCTTTTTGTTTACAGAGTTCTGTCCTTAGATTTCCATTTGAATAAGGACATTGTATTGTCTTTGTGTCCCTAGTCAGCACTTTCTGAGGAATTTGCCTTATCTGCCCTGAAGGGGGTATTTGTGGACGGGCCAAGAAAGGGTTGTCACTGGTTTTGTCTACAACCTGTCTCTGAGTGGGGGGATGGCTGTTCTGTCAGGGATCGGGTGCCTCCTTTCCTGTTATGGTGCTTTTTCTCTGGGGCGCTTAGTGCTTCTTGGGCCTTCTGTCATCAAGCATCCATTGACCAATTTGGCAAGGTGCCCACCGGTTGTTGGTGTACTGGTTCACAAGTCTACAAAGTAAATAAATTGGCATCTGCTGATGCCTCCTTTTGGCCGCAAGGTATTTTTGCAGGCCGCTGGTTAGAGGGTCTATTCCGTCTTGAAGAGGTATTGTTCAGGTTGGGTTCCAGCTTGTACTGGGTAAAGTTCCTGGTACCTGGTTGCCTCTTGTATTAGCTTTGGGATTTCCCCCCCCCCCCCCCCCTAATGTTGGCACTGCTATGCTTTGGGGTGTCCCTATCATTATGTAGGCGGTCTCTGTGAATGAATGAGAAAATAGGATTTTCTACTTAAGGTAAAATCCATTTCTCTGAAGTTCATTGACACCACACCCGCCCTTCTGTGGAGTTCTTTTGATATGTCTATTACTGCTTACTACTAAACTGAATACCTAGAGCAGGACGGAGTTATATACTGACCGAAGGATGGCCCATGGGCGTAGCCACGTGCTTGTTTGCTTTTTGTTCTGTCTTGTCCTACTCCTAATAGAGGTGATATAACTGTATCGTTATGAAGGCTGTGTCTGTCAATGAACTTCAGAGAAATGGATATTATGATAAGTAAAAAATCCTATTTTTTCCAGCTGGTAATAGTAAGTGTATAGATGTTTCTATATCTTGTGTGTGTGTGTGTGTATACAGCACTATAAAAAAAAAAGCTCTACTTATTTTATCTCTGTGGTCCGATGATGAAATCTTTTTAAAGTAGAATTGAAGTGAAAAATTGGAAGCAGGCATGTTTTTAATTGCAGAAGAGACCAACAATATCTCTCCTGCAATAAAATAAACATGCCTGCTCCCATTCTTCTGTAGAGTACACTGAGCTGCGCATCTCTGCCTCGTTTTTAATATATATTTTTTTTAATAGGTTTTAATGATGAAACCTCTGGAAGAGGACGAAGGGGTGGAAGAGGAGGGACTTCATTTTCTGGTGCGTTTTAATTGACCTGAGAGAATCTTTAAGAGCTATTTTTGGGTTTTAAAATAAACTGCTGTTATAGTTTGTATTCAACAAGCTAACACACCAGTAGGATGAACAAACTAGCACTGTCACTTTTTAACTGTTTCAGTTGTCACCACTATTGTACATTGTTGAATTAAATCATGGGGTACATCATGGTGTAGGCAGGGATTCCCGTATCTATTGATCATTTTTATTTTTTTCTGTATTTCTCACAATCTGCACGTTCCCTTACAAGGGATTACATTCGGTTGAAATGATGTTTAGTATTAACACTACGTTTTAAAATGTTTACATATGTATAGTGTATAAATGTAATAAGGCCCCTTTCACATGTGCAATCCAATTGGGCCCACCTGCTGGTTTTTCATGGGGATCTGATCAGACCCTCTAGTCTCTTCTATACAGCTCTGTCAGCTGAGAATCGCCGCCATCTGATCCTGTCGACCAAAAAGACGGGTGGTGATCCTGTTCCCCCATCCGTCCATCGAATGGCGCCAAAAAGGCGTTCCATTTCTATCCAATTGCACCATAGAGGAGAGCAGTACTGTGTCCCCTCTGCATAGTAGAGTGTACTAGGGGTACCCATATTCACTAGTCTCGTGAGTCGACTACGGTTATCCGTTCCATGCTTTGATTCCGCGATGCATTGCGTTACGTGCGCATGGTTAAAAAAAATCTTACATCAGGCGACACAGAGACATAGTAATTTACTATGTGGGTTATATTGGACCGACAGGTGCTGGACACTGGCACGCCTCTAAAGGCATGTACTCCCCTATATAACCCTTACCATTATTGGGAGTCCTCCATTTTTTTTCGCCAGTGTCTAAGGTGTTGGTCACGAGTAAAGATATGCTGTGCTAAGCTCCACTGGTAGTAATCCTTGTAGGGGCTAGCCATGCTGACCGGATCCGTTCTGATGTCTTTTTCATGAGTTAAATGAATTGTACCTGGGCCTCGTGCCCGAAGAAACAAGGTTTTACTGGAGGTTTCCTAAAAGGTCCCAGAGTCCACCGTGAAGGGTGAAGATTGGGTTTTTAGCTCTGAGGCATTTCTCCTTCCATGTATTATGTTGTCATGCCTATCTGTCACCACTGGGGGCTGTAATGAGCACTCACCGTCCTAATGCTGGAAACAGCAAGGAAGCCTTCACTCTCCTCTCCTCTAGCCACAACAGATCCTCTGGTAAGGAGGGTCTGGTCTCCTCCTGTGCCCCAAATATTTGTTTTTTTTTCACGATGCAAAGCAATTTCCTTTAGATAAAAAAAAAAAAAAGTACAGACTGCGGCCGCATCAGCGGAGGATTTACCCCTCTGCCATGCCTACAGGTCCACAGGATGCTGCTTAGACAGGAAAGCACCTTCCTTTGAAAAGGGGCGGGGAGGGGTGTGTGGCTAAGGCATCGGACGCCGGCCACACATGGAGGAAGCTAGTTTTAGCACTGTATATGTGACAACAGAGCAGCTGGATGGCTTGGTCAGGTTAGTGAACACGGGCTTATTCCTGTGTCACATTATACTTTACTGAAGCTAGGGTTAATAGCAGCTAATGGCGCTGAACTATAGCCTAGCAATGTACATTCTTTTGCATAGTCCTGCTGCTTTATGCTTCAGGCTATCAATGGTAATGGGACCAGGAACTTCTCTAAAAGGTTATTTGTTTTGCACTGTAAACTAAATCCATTCCCAAAAGAATGTCATCCTCGTCTGAGAGGGATACGGTTAGTCAGATTGAGCAGTCGGATGTAGAACACTTCAGTCCCTGCATATATCATACAAACACGTGTTTTTTTTTCTACCATTTGAAAATCCATGTCCATAGTGAGACTAAACACAGGAAATTCCCATCTAGTCCTCAGGGCCCTTTTGTTGAGGTGCAGGAGGCTGGGGTTCAGGTAGATATTCCCAAATATTGGAAGATTTTTTTTATCCTCTTTGGAGGATCCTAATATGGAAGCTGTAGCATCGCATGTCAGGTTGCTTGTGTACTTCCTTACTCAACCATTTTGTTACCTGCAGCACAGGCTTTTGAGTTATCTACCGCTTATTGGGTTCATTAGAACCTCCCCCACCTGGGAATGTGTTTTCCTATTCATGCATAGCTAAAAAAAAAAAAAAAAAACTTATGTATTCTGAATGGTAACATCCGGATAAACCATTTTATCCTCCCAAGAAATCTTCCAAACTTTATGAAAGAGGATTTCTATGAAGAAAATGGGGGTTCCAGCAATTGATGCTGCAATCACCTCAGTGAGCAGAGTGTCGCATGTCCAATGGATAATGCACTGATGTTAAAGGATCCAACAAATTAAAGTTGGAACTTCCTTTTAAAGACTATGTCTTTTGCAGTTCAGTAGCGCAGCCGATTCTTTCTGCAATTGGTGCATCTCGGTCCATTAACCCTTTGACGTTCTGCGCCACCATTTTGGTGGAGCACATTTTGAATCACGCCAACTCATTGAAAAATGTTGACTTCAAAGGGTTAAGGAACAGTTTTTGGAGATGCCTGAAATTCTGCTTGATCTGCAGGCCCGGCAATGGGCTGGTGTATCTGACGCACTGTCTCACAGTAGATGCTATGAAAGACACTATCGTTTAAGCCTTGAGGCTTATGCTTGGACTAGTGCATTGTCACAGAGTTCCATGGCTGAAATATTGATCAGCCGAAGCACCATGTCAAAGCTCTTAGCCAGTTTGTTTCCCTTCATGGGGTATGGTTTTTTTGAGACGATCTGGATAAGTACATCTAAAAAGACCTCCAAAAGGGGTAAAGCTCTCTTTACCAGTAAAAAGAGGTTGAAACATTTCTCCTTTTATCGTGCTGCCTCTCCTATGCCAGGGGCATCTGCCTCTAGGCAGTCTCAATGGCCTCAACCATCAGGTTCAAGGGAAAGTCCCCAAGGGCAGCACCAGGATCTTGGGGCAGAAAGCCCACAAAGCAGAATGCTAAAGCCTTATCATGAAGGGGCACCCCCACTCGTTCGGGTGAGGGGAGAGGTCCTGCGATTCTCAAGATCTGGCAGGGACAATGTCATGACAGATGGATTTCTGCAATTTTTTTCTGTAGGTTACGACTAGATTTCAGTTTCCGTCTCCTAAGGATCCAGGGGGGGGGTGAAAAGTCTCTTTCTGACCTCTGGATCAGCTGTTAACCAAGTCGGTGATATCAGAGGTTCCCTTCGTGGAACAGGGGGTTTTGGCTCAAACCTTTTAAGGTTCCAGAACCAAACAGAGGTAAGACCCATTCTAGATCTCGAAGATCTGAACCCGCACTTAAACAATCTGATCCTTTCACAGTTCGATCGGCTGTGTCTATCCTGCAAGGAGGGGATTTGTGTATCTCCATGTGCCAAAGTTTGCTGCTTACCAGAAATTTCTACGGTTTGAAATTTAAAATAATTTTTTCAGTTGTGGCCCTGCCATTCGGCTTAGCCACAGCACCACAAGTCTTCTGAAAGATTCTGGGACCTCATTTAGCCAGGTTAAGGGCTCAAGGCATAGCGGTCCTAGCCTATTCGAAGATCTACTTTTAATAGATCATTCAGTCTTAAGTCTAAAACCAGAGTCTGATCTCAGCCGACAATATCTGGAATCTCTAGGTTTGATTCTTCTTAAAACCATCAAGGAGATTACAGTACTTGGGGGGCTGGTTATAGATGCCATACAAAAATAAGGTATTCTTACTCCAGACAAGAATCGGTTCCATTGTATGACTAATTCAACTTGTCAAAACAAAGGCAAATTCCTTCGTTCGGCCATGCAGAAGATTTTTAGGGGAAATGGTGGCCTCCAAGACCATCCCTTACGTGCAATTTTTTTTCAAACTGCTTCAAGACACCACACTGTCGGTCTGGAATAAAAAAAGATTCAGGCCTTGTTTGTTTCCAATGCGCTTGGCTCCCGACATAAGTCAGAGCCTTAATTGGTGGTTATCCAGCAACAGGGAAAATCTTTATCCTGGAAGGTGTTAACAACAAATGTGAGCCTTCTAGGCTGGGTAGCAGCCCTGGAATAAGATTCTGTCCAGGGGAGATGGTCCAGGTTAGAGGACCTTGCCTTTAAACTTTTTTTTTTGGAAGTTTTGGGCAGTACGTCTGGCCCTAGAATCTTGGACGGTCAGATTACGGTACTGTCCTGTCAGGATTCAGTCTGACAAGGCCACAGCGGTGGCATACATCAATCACCAGTGGGGCATGGGAGGTTGTGCAGCCCAAAAAGAGGTGAGTGTTCTAGCTTGGGCAGAACACAACATTCTTTGCCTATCGTCAATTTTCTTTTTTCAGGCATACTACTTGAGTCGCCAACAATTCATTCCGGGAGAGTGATCTCTTCACACCGACATCTTCCTAGCGATATGTCAGAGTTTGGTTATTCCGGACATGGACCTATTCGCGTCCAGATTCATCAACAAGGTCGATTACTTTGTCGAACAAAGGGTCCCCTAGCAGGCGGAAAAGATGCATTAGGCTTCCCATGGGATCAGTTTTCACTGATCTAGGCATTTCCTCCAGTTCCACTTCCACGCCTTCTCCGCAGCATTAAGCAGGAACAAAAGGTGATTCTGGCAGCCCCAGCGGATTCCAGAAGATCTTGATTTATCAAGATCATAAAGATGTCAGTAGGAGTAGCCAGACCTTCTTGCACAAGGTTCATCCTACCTTAGACAAAAAATGTAACAGGTTTGACGGTTGAATCCCACTCTATAAAAGAAAATGGGTGATCTCCTTCGGTAGTGTCTACTTTGATTAATGCCAGGAAGCCGCCTTCCAGAATCACTTAATTTAGAGTCTGGAAGGCATAGGTTTCTTGGTGTGGATCCAGGGGTTGGCACCCCAGGAAGTATGTCATAGGCAGGATTTCTGATTTCCTGCATATGGGATCTGAAATGAAGCTGGGCTCGACTTCTATCAAGAGGAAGATCCCGGCCTTGTCAGTGTTTTTATTATGGCCTCTTGCTTCCTACTCTTGGTACGTAGCTTTTTCAGGGGGTTACATGGTTTATTCCACCTATTAAGGCACCTCTAAATCCTTTTGGATTTAAAATTGGTCTTATTGGCTTTGCTGAATCAGCCGTTTGAACCTTACGAGAAATTTCCTTTGTTATTTTGAGAAGAAAGATAATCTTTTCTGGTTGCCATTTCTTCTGCTAGAAGAATATCTGAACTAGCGGCTCTGTCTTGTAAGAGCCATATTTCATCATGCATAAGGATGAGGTGGTTTTATGTCCTCATCCTGAATTCCTACCAAAAGTTGTAACAGGTTTTCATTTAAACCAAGATATTATTCTTCCTCCTTTCTCTGCAGAGCCTTAATCTAGGGAAGAGAAGGCACTACACTCTTGATGTAGTAATAGCCATCGTTCTATTTAAAGGTGACCTCTCAGGTTCGCAAAACACAGGTTTTGTTTGTACTGCCAGAGGGTCCAAGATGTGGACAGGCAGCATCAAGATCTACTATTTTACAAATGGATTTGTCAAGTAATTGTTCAAGCTTTAGCTTAAAGAAGAAAATTCTTCCTTATGTTAGAGCACACTCATCCAGGGCGATTAGTGCCTCTTGTGTGGTGCATCATCAGGCCTCTATGGCTCAGATCTGTAAGGCCATGACTTGGTCTTCGGTTCATACGTTTTTCAGATTTTATCAAATCGATATCAACCACTTGACAACTGGGCACTTAAATCCCCCTCGTGACCAGACCAATTTTCAGCTTTCAGTGCACACACACTGAACGACAATTACTGAGTCATGTAACACTGTACCCAAATTAATTCCCCCCCCCCCCCCCCCCCCACAAATAGAGCTTTCTTTTGGCAGTATTTGATAACCTGGGTTTTTTATTTTTTGCGCTATAAATGAAAACGTATTTTTCTTTGTTTCTGTGATAGTTTTGCAAATTAATAATTTGTCTTCATAAATGTTGGCCACAATTTATACTGCTACATATCTTTGGTAAAAATTACCCAAATTAGTCGATATTATTTAGCCCATTTCTTGAGACCCGAACAAGCCAGGAAAGTACAAATACCCCCCAAATAACCCCCTTTTTGAAAGTAGACGTTCCAAAGTATTTAGTAAAAGACCCGGTGAGCTTTTTGATGTCATTTTTTTCCCACAATTCTTTGCAAAATGACTTTTTCCACAAAATTGTCATTTTAATAGGTTATTTCTCTCACATTGCATGTGTATACCACAAATGACACCCCAAAATAAATTCTGCTACTCCTGGTGAGTATTACGACAACACGTGTGGGACTTTTCCACAGCCTAGCCACTCAGAGAGGCCCAATATGCAGGGAGCACCATCAGGTGTTCTAGGAGCATAAATTACACATCTAACTTGTTGACTCTATCTATTACACTTTTGAAGGCCCTGGAGCACCGGGACAATGACATGTGGCACTGATACGCCACACTGATGTGCCACTGATGACAGGTGGCACTGATAGGTGGCCAGTTTATCTTCTGTGTTCTTTTTTTTTTTTCTACTCACGGCTGCTGCAGCTGTTCAAGTCTCCCTCGAAACATGCTGTCTGTGAGGAGGGAGAGCCGACAATGAGAGATGATCTCATATGTTTACATATGAGATCATCTCTCATTGGACACGATTGCGCTGTAAACGGCCACTGTGATTGGCCATATACAGCGATCTGTGACTGGCTGTGTCCAAGGGAAACGGCCAGCACAGAACTTCCCCGATGCGCGCTCGCGGCAGCGTGCATTGCAGAAATAAACAGGACGACGGCCTCCCGACAATTGGCGTCCGCGCTGTAGCCGTGTTTCGGCTATAGCGCGGAGGCCTGGTGGTTAAAGGTCATGAAGATATTGCCTTTGGGCGCGGTATGAGTCCTCTTGCCTCCTGTTTTTTTTGTTCCCCCCTTTCAGTTGTCATTGCTATGGGACATCCCACACAGTAATTACTTTGATGTACATCAGGGGATACAGAGATCCCTCCCTTCTTGGTATACACTTGCATTGCTTGGCTACAAAACGGAGGACTCAGTAATGGGATGGGTAATATAGGGGAGTGCACGCCTTAGGGGCATGCAAATGTCCAGCACCTGTCGGTCCGCTATAACCCACATAGTAATTACTATGGCCCTGTGTCCCCTGATGTACATTAAAGAAAAGGATTTTTACAGGTAAGCTGTTTTAAAATCCTATTTTATCAAAAATTTCAAGTAGTCGGGAGGCCGAGCCAGTGAAGATATCGTATACCAGTGTCAGCAGAGGATGTGCTGCCTCCAAGAAGCGGTGGTGTCTGACCATTTGATAAAGCTCTACTTTCTTTTGGCTCAAGTGAGTGGATACAATCCAGTGACTTTGCTCTTTAATAATACAGCATTGCGCAATACTTTTTCCATTTTTTTTCTTTTATTTGAATATTCACTTCATTCACACATCAGCGCTCAAGTCATTACTCTAGAAACATATCTTGTTGGATGTTTAGTCTGCTCGTCAGTGGCCACTGATTGCACACTCGGGTGTTATTTAAAACCATTGCGAATGCTTTTCTGACAGTTTTGACCATGGAAGGTCTACAGAGGTATCAATTAGAGAATTGATGATATTCTTGACCAGTCTTAATTTCAATTTTGAACAACGTATTGTATGTCAGTGTGTATGTGTGTATATATATGTATATATATGTGTGTGTGTGTATGTATATGTGTGTGTATATATCTATATATCTATCCCTTCTTCACATAGCTATACGTTTACCAATCCATGGTATGCTTAACCACTTAAGGACCGCCACATGGCAATGTACGTCAGCACAATGGCACCGACAGGCACATACATGTACGTGCTTGCCTTCCAGCGGGTGGGGGGGTCCGTTTCGCTTCAGGAGCGATCCGGGATGAGGGGATGGCCGTTGGTTTCTGGCCTTCCCCTCTCGATCGCTCCTGGCGAATGAGAAGCTTCCCCTGCCTGTGTAGTGTAAACACAGGCAGGGAGGAAGTGATGTCATGCTCCTCAGGGCAGGCTTGCTTGGAGAACACAATAGTAAGTGCACCAACACTACACTGACACGTAGGTACACAAATTACCCCCCCCGATCGCCCAACCCCCCCCCTCCAAGTCAGTGTCACTGTTTGCAGTGATCAATTATTTACTGATCACTGCATTTAGTATCAGTTGTGACAGTAAAAACTGTCAGGGCAGTTAGTGTTGGGTCCAGGGTAGCCCCCTATCCCCCCTCCCCCATAAAGGTTTAACCCCCTTATTGCCCCCTAGAGTTAACCCCCCCCCTTTGGCCAGTGTCACTAAGCGCAATCGTTTTTCTGATCGCTGCATTAGTGTCACTGGTGCCACTAGATAGCTAGTTTATTTTTTTAGGTTCACCGCCAGGTTTTTATAGCGCTAGGTACCCCCATATATTGCCTAATAAAGGTTTTAACTCCCTGATTGCCCCTAGAGTTAACCCTTTCACCAGCGATCACCGTTTAAGTGTCACTGGTGACGCTGGATAGCCAGTTATTTAGTTGTTTAGGTTCCCCGCCAGGTTTTTATATAGCGTCCGGGACCCCCATATATTACCTAATAAAAGTTTTAACCCCCTGATTGCCCCCAGGTAACCCTTTCACCCCCTTTTGCCAGTATCACTAAGCAATCGTTTTTTTTTTTTTTTTGATCGCTGCATTAGTGTCACTGGTGCCGCTAGGTAGCTAGTTATTTTTTATGTTCACTGCCAGGTTTTTATAGCGTTAGGTACCCCCATATACTACCTAATAAAGAATTTAATCCCCTGATTGCCCATAGTTAACCCTTTCACCAGCGATCAGTCACACTCTGATATATGCTATTGTTGTTTTGTATATAATTTCTTGTAGGTATCGTACACAGTTTTCTGATTAGTTTGTGGGATTTTCTTTACTCCCTTAACACCAATATTACTTATGCGTTTATTTTGATTTTCTGTCATTTTTTGCACAATTGAACTATTGAGCTGTTCACGGTCGCAGGAATATTGTTTTGATGATTATATGGTAGAGAACACCCGCACGGACCTTGTTCTACCACTTCTGTGACACTAGCACTTTATGCGACTTCTGGCAGCTACAACTCACCATTTCTTGCACATACGTTTTATCGAGTTGGTGATTGTTTTATACATATTATCCTATTTACCTTATTGTGTAACAGAATATTCCACACACTTTCTCACCTTTTAGCACTGGCACTTTATGCGATTTTGTCAGCGTGAACAAATCGCACTGCGATTCACTATTCTTTGTGACTGCTTTATATATATTGTTTTATTTAATCTAGGGTGTAGGTAATACTTTCATGATTCTATTTATTGTCTAGCACTGGCACTTTATGCGATTCTGTCAGTTAAAAAATCGCATTAGGGATTACTTATTCCAAGTATTGCATATTTTTTCTTTTTTTTTTTTTCTTACTCATTACATTTGTCTCCTATCTTGAATATCATCATGCTATAGTGGTGAGAGTTGTCCACCACCCCCTTATAAAAATACGCACAACTTTTTATATACCTTTCTCTTACTGTATACGGGAATATATATATATCACGCACAATCTTAGTGCCTATAGAATTTATTAAGCCTCCTAGGCCAACTCCCTATTATAGTACCGCGCATCACTACTTTTTTACCTTTTTACTCTGCTATTGGGACCCAAGCATCCCCATTTCAGTGTATGCAGCAGTACGATTATCGGATTCTTCCCTGATTAGGCGCAGGAATAACCCTTTTCTCAGCTTCTAGAATGATTTATCATAGAGTCTAGAATGCTCATGTCTCCTGGTGTGAATCCAGGGGTTTGCATCCCAGAAAATGTCATAGGTAGAATCCTTGACTTTTTGCAAATGGGGTTAAAAATGAGGCTGGCCTTGAGTACAATCAAGGGCCAGGTCTCAGCCTTATCAATATTATTTCAACATCCGCTTGCTTCACATTCTTTGGTCTGAAGCTTTATACAGGGGGTAACGCACCTTAATCTTCTGGTTAAGGCACCCTTAAACCCCTGGGACTTGAATTTGGTTGTCAGTTTCACCGATAAGTCAAATTCCCTTGGTCTTGTTGACAAGCAAGTAACATTTTCTGGTAGCAATCTCTGCTAGTGAAATAGATACGAACTACAATTCAGGGTAGTTCCACAATTCGGTTCAAGGTTATCTGCTGCTGTTTCTAATTAAAAAGTATAAATGTGCATGCACATTAGAAGTATACACTCTCTGAGACACGTTCAGCTCTATTTCTGGACGGTGTCAATATTTTATACAGAAAGATACGTCATTGCTATGTCAGTCTAATTGGTACATCTTATTGGTTAAAATACAAGAGAAATGAAGAAACTTGATGATGCTTGAATTATGGTTGAAGCTGGTTCTGTTCTCATATGCATTCTTCTAACACATGGGATGCAGGGTTCAGACGCCATCTTATAGCTCCAAACAGAGAGCTAATCTGTATACTACATAATAAGTAAGGAGTTGCATAGAAACAAGAAATTTTCAAATTCCAAAAACTCTATTAACCACTTGACCACTGGGCACTTAAACACCCTTAATAACCGGACCAATTTTCAGCTTTCGGTGCTCTCACATTTTGAATGACAATTACTCAGTCATGCAACACTGGACCTATATGAAATTTTTGTCCTTTTTTTCACACAAATGGAGCTTTCTTTTGGTGGTATTTAATCACCGCTGGGTTTTTTATTTTTTGTGCTATAAAAGAAAAAATACAGAAAATTCTGTAAAAAAATGAATTTTTCTTCATTTCTGTTATAAAATTTAGCAGATTAGTAATTTTTTCTTCATAAATTTTGGCCAAAATTTATACCACTACATATCTTTGGTAAAAATAAGTACAAATTGGTGGATATTATTTGGTCTTTGTGAAAGTTATAGAGTCCACAAGCTATGGTGCCAATATCTGAAAATTGATCACACCTGAAGTACTGACGGCCTATTTCAATTCTTGAGAACCTAACATGCCAGAAAAGTACAAATACCCCCCAAATGACCCCTTTTTGGAAAGAAGACATTCCAAGGTATTTAGTAAGAGGCATGATGAGTTTTTTTGAAGTTGTCATTTTTTCCCACAATTCTTTGCAAAATCAAGATTTTTTTTACTTTTTTTTTTTTTTTTCACAAAATTGTCATATTATCAGTTTATTTATCACACAGCATATGCATACCACAAATTACACCCCAAAACACATTCTGCTATTACTCCCGTGTACGGCGATACCACATGTGTGAGACTTTTACACAGTGTGGCCACATACAGAGGCCCAACATGCATGGAGCGCCATCAGGCGTTCTGGAGCACCCAGGACAATTCTGACATTTCTCTCCTACATGTAAAAATCATCATTTATTTGCTAGAAAATTACATCGAATCCCAAAACATTATATTTGTTTTTTTAGCAAACACCCTGGAGAATACAATGGTGGTCGTTGCAACTTTTTATCTCGCACGGTATTTGCGCAGCAATTTTTCGAATGCTTTTTTTTGGAAAAAAAACTGTTTTGTGCTTAAAAAAAAAAAAAAACACAGTAAAGTTAGCCCAATTTTTGCATAATGTGAAAGATGAAGTTACACCGAGTAAATCGATACCTAACATGCAGGGCCGCTGATAAGCCAGTACAACTGGCCCTGCTGTACCGGGCCCAGCCAGCAGGGGGGCCCGGCAATCAGAGAATAAAAGAATGCAGAGTAAAAAAAAAAAAAAAAAAAAAGTCTCAGCCAGCATCCGACTTATCTGAGCTTTTTTCATCTTTCTGGGTGCCTCCGTATTCATGTTTTGTTCTTGTGGATGTGAGGTACTATTTTTTCTATTTCGGGAGCATGTCACTTCCGCAGCCACTCCACAACTGGCTCAAGTCCCGCCCTGCACATTCCCTTCCCATGCGGAGTGATTCATCTCCTTCTGCTTAAGGCAGGAGCAGACATATAGGGGTCACCATTGAGCTTGGGCTGCATGCTGCAGGGGGCACGTGTGCCCCCCCCCCCCCCCCCCCCCCATGCCTGAATTGTTAGAGAAGTGGCTGCCTGATCCTCAGCTGATGTGTAAATCGGTGATGCAGGAACTCGATCTCACTCTTTACAGTTACACTGAAAGTGAAAGCAAAGGGAGAGCTGGCTTGCAGTGTGTACTGTGCTCTCTGCCTCCCCCTAGAGGTCAGTACCCGGCATGGAGATTGAAGGTATAGTGCTGCTGACAATTAAAACAAAAGCAACCTGTATATGTTTGTAATTATGCATGTGTGTGTGCTCAAAATCAGAGGGCAGGGAAGAGGGATTTAACCGACTATAGTAGATGGTAAATTCTCACAGTATCCCCTCAGGAAAGGAGACAATAGACCCTTCAAATGCACAGATTTTGGATATACAGTAGAAGTGAGGGGCCAATTCTGTTGAGAAAGCATGGCCAGAAATCTGTCATTTTTGTCCCCCTGTCCCAAAAAAAAGTTGCCGGCTGCTATGCAAATCTAGCCTCATGACCTCTGCCATGTGTAACAACAGGTCCTCCTTAGCAGACAGCTACCGTTTAAGAGATGTGTCTGTGTGTGCTTTTATGTGTGTGTATATTTACGTGTGTGTGTATGTATATGTGTTTGGATTTATATGTATGTATATGTGTGTGCATTTATATCTGTGTGTATGTATTTATATGCATATTTGTATATGTGCGCGTGTATACACTACTTTTAAACTTGACACCCTTTTTCTGTACGATCAGAGCTGATTTTCTTAGAGCGGTTCATAATACCAACAAGAAAACACCATTCCTCTGAAAAGCAATCCAGGCTCAGATAGCTTTTCAGAGACAGTTGACAGGCAGTAAAGAGGCAATATATTGTAACATGACTGGTAAAATGTTGATAAACACTGATCTAGAGGAACCGATCTCTCCAATTTCCTCCTGCAGCCGCTGAAAGCCTGGAAGAGGATAAGGGTGGGGCTAAAGGGGGCCCCCAGACAGGTATGCTGTATGGGGCCCCATGATTTCTATCAGCTGCCCTGCTAACATGTCACTCTTCAAAATTGCACAGGCTCGTGGAATGGCGCCAAACGTCGCTACTTAAAAATCCCCATAGGCGACGATTTAATTTTTTTTTTACTGGTTATATGTTTTGAGTTACAGAGGAGGTCTAGGGCTAGCATTATTGCTCTCGCTCCAACGTACGCAGCGATACCTCACATGTGTGGTTTGAACACCGTTTTCATATGTGGGCGGGACTTACGTATGCGTTCGCTTCTGCATGCGAGCACATGGGGACAGGGGCGCTTTAAAAAAAAATAAAAAATTATTGTTCATTTTACTTTATTTATTTTAGTTTGACATTTTTTTCCCCAAAAATAAATTTTTTGATCACTTTTATTCCTATTACAAGGAATGTAAACATCCCTTGTAATAGGAATATGGCATGACAGGTCCTCTTTACAGTGAGATGTGGGGTCAATAAGACCCCGCATCTCACCTCTAAGCTGGGAAGCCTGAAAAAAAAAAAAAAAAAAAAAAAAAATTCTGGATTTGATAGTATTGGCGAGTCGGTAGAAGCACCGGAAGGGCGGCGGGAGGGGGGGGGGGGGTGTCTATGGCTGGGTATTGCAGGGTATCACCGACTATGGCTGGGTATATCAGAGTATGGCTGGGTATCGCAGAGTATGGCGTTGCAGAGTATGGCGTTGCAGAGTATGGCGTTGCAGAGTATGGCGTTGCAGGGTATGGCGTTGCAGGGTATGGCGTTGCAGGGTATGGCGTTGCAGGGTATGGCGTTGCAGGGTATGGCGTTGCAGGGTATGGCGTTGCAGGGTATGGCGTTGCAGGGTATGGCGTTGCAGGGTATGGCGTTGCAGGGTATGGCGTTGCAGGGTATTGGCGTTGCAGGGTATTGGCGGGTGTTGCAGGGTATTGGCGGGTGTTGCAGAGCGTTGCAGACTATGGCAGACTATGGCAGACTATGGCAGACTATGGCAGACTATGGCAGACTATGGCAGACTATGGCAGACTATGGCAGACTATGGCAGACTATGGCAGAGTTTTTGCAGGGAATTGAGGGGTTAATTTTCGGTGAGCAGCGATGTGGGCACTGCAGATGCAGCCCACATCGCTGCTGACACCGATCTCCTCCCCCTCCGCTGTTCCGATCGGTACAGAGAGGGGGAGGGAGGAACCGGCGTCATAACATGACGCCGGTTTGTTTACAAGTGATCACTCCGTCATTTGACGGAGCAGCGATCACGTGGTAAACGGCCGCGACGAGCGGCCGTTTACCGTGATCCGTGATGTGGACCCGGCGGTCACGGATGCTCTCGAGTGCGCGCCCCAGGGGGCGCGCGAGAGCGGAATTCTGGGAGGACGTCATATGACGGCCTCCCACAGTTAAGAAACCGCCCTAAAGCCGTCATTCGGCTATAGGGCGGTTATTAAGTGGTTAATCACCGCTGGGTTTTTTATTTTTTGTGCTATAAAAGAAAAAATACCGAAAATTCTGTAAAAAAATATGAATTTTTCTTTGTTTTTGTTATAAAATTTAGCAGATTAGTAATTTTTTCTTCATAAATTTTGGCCAAAATTTATACTACTACATATCTTTGGTAAAAATGAGTACAAATTGGTGGATATTATTTGGTCTTTGTGAAAGTTAGAGTCCACAAGCTATGGTGCCAATATCTGAAAATTGATCACACATGAAGTACTGACGGCCTATTTCAATTCTTGAGACCCTAACATACCAGAAAAGTACAAATACCCCCCAAATGACCCCTTTTTGGAAAGACATTCCAAGGTATTTAGTAAGAGGCATGGTGAGTTTTTTGAAGTTGTCATTTTTTCCCACAATTCTTTGCAAAATCAAGATTTTTTTTCCCCCACAAAATTGGCATATTATCAGTTTATTTCTCACACAGCTTATGCATACCACAAATTACACCCCAAAACACATTCTGCTATTACTACCGAGTACGGCGATACCACATGTGTGAGACTTTTACACAGCGTGGCCACATACAGAGGCCCAACATGCAGGGAGCGCCATCAGGCGTTCTGGAGCACCCAGGACAATTCTGACATTTCTCTCCTACATGTAAAAATCATCATTTATTTGCTAGAAAATTGCATTGAATCCCAAAACATTATATATGTTTTTTTAGCAAACACTTTGGAAAACAAACAGTTTTGTGCTTAAAAAAAAAAAAAAAAAAACGGTAAAGTTAGCCCAATTTTTGCATAATGTGAAAGATGAAGTTACGCTGAGTAAATAGATACCTAACATGTCACTCTTCAAAATTGCACACGCTCGTGGAATGGCGCCATACGTCGCTACTTAAAAATCCCCATAGGTGACGATTTAATTTTTTTTACTGGTTATATGTTTTGAGTTACAGAGGAGGTCTAGGGCTAGAATTATTGCTCTCGCTCTAACGTTCGCAGCAATACCTCACGTGTGGTTTGAACATTTTCATATGTGGGCGGGACTTGCGTATGCGTTTCGCTTCTGCATGCGAGCACATGGGGACAGGGGCGCTTTAAAAAAAAAAGTTTTTTGTTCATTTTACTTTATTTTAGTTTGACATTTTTTTCCCCCCAAAAATAAATGTTTTGATCACTTTTATTCCTATTACAAGGAATGTAAACATCCCTTGTAATAGGAATATGGCATGACAGGTCCTCTTTACAGTGAGATATGGGGTCAATAAGACCCCACATCTCACCTCTAGGCTGGAAAGCCTGAAATAAAAAAAATAAAGATTGTGGCTTTGATCGTATTGGGGAGTCGGTAGAAGCACCGGAGGGCGGCGGGAGGGGGGGGGGGATGTCTATGGCTGGGTATCTCCGAGTATGGCAATTTATGGCAGGGTATTGCGGGTGTTGTTGCAGAGTATTGGTGGGTGTTGCAGAGTATTGCAGGGTTAAATTTCGGTGAGCAGCGATGTGGGCACTGCAGATGCAGCCCACAGCGCTGCTGACACCGATCTCTTCCCCCTCCGCTGTACCATTCGGTACAGAGAGGGGGAGGGAGGAATCGGCATCATAACATGACGCTGGTTTGTTTACAAGTGATCATTTGACGGAGCGATCACGTGGTAAACGGCCGCGACGAGCTGGGTCCTGTGGACCCGGCGGTGGAATTCTGGGAGGACGTCATATGACGGCCTCCCAGAGTTGAACAACCGCCCTGTAGCAGTCATTCGGCTATGGGCCGGTTAAGTGGTTAAGGCTTACCTGTAGGTCCAAGAAATATCTCCTAAACCTACACAGTTTAGGAGATATTTGCCGAAAAACAGGCACCGCTGTCTACGGCGCATGTGCCGTAGACAGTGGCGCGCAGGCGCACTGAGCACGCTGTTGTCAACGGCGATATGCCGCGAGTGGCGGCCCCCGTGCACATGCCCGGGAATGACGTCAAAGCGGCTTCGCCGAATGATAGCAGCGGAGCAGCGAGATCTACCAAGAAGATGAATGTGCCGGACTACAGGGGACAGCGGTGACTTCGCTGGCTCCTGTGTCAGGTAAGTGACACGTAATAGACTACTATGCGATGCATAGTAATCCATTATGCTTTACCTTTGCAGGTAATGAAAGAGGAAGTAAACGCATCAGGGTTTACTTCCTCTTTAAAGATTCTATCCACCAGGTGTGTCCTGCCTTAAGCTTATGCATATGTGTAGAATCATATGGTTAAAAAATTGGTCATCTGAAGAACCATGTATAAACTTCCTAACCGGGTTCCCTTTTCATGGGGAGCGGCTATTTGGAGAAGACTTGGACAAATATATCCAAACAATTTCTGGTGGGAAAAGTACTCTTTTTGCCAGTCAAAAGAAGGTATAAACACCTTTCATTTATCATTCATACATTAATCTTTCATCACCTTCATTCATCTTTTCCTTGCGCCAAGGGCTTCCGCCTCTAGGCAGTGGCAACGGCCTCCGACGTCAGACTCTAGAGGAAAATCTCGGGGTCAGACCCTGGCTCAAAAGAAGTCCTGGGGTCGGAAACCTGCAAAGCAGAATCCTAAAGCCTCAATATGAATAGGCAACCCCCCTCACCAAGGTCGGGGGAAGACTTCTGCAGTTTTCAGAAGTCTTCTTCTGAAAAGTATGTGCCCACCCAAGTTGTCATCACATTCAGGAAGATATCACACCATTCCTCCTGCCTATATTTCTTCTCCATGCAGCCCAGTCCCCTGCAGTGGCAATGACATCATCAAATTCAACTTATATGCCTGGACTCCCCCGTGTCCTTGGATCACCGCTTCCCCCTCTGTACTTGCATACTGCTCTGCCGGTACTGGCAGCTGTTCTTCAGGCCCCGGCTGCTGGTAACGCTGTAAACATTGAGTGAGAAGGGTGATCTGCCTGCTCACCATCCCCCTATCTCCATTCCAGCCGCCGATGTTGGAGAGTCTGACAGAACGCATGGAATTCTCTGGCTCGCCCACGGACTGTAGCCATCAGATATTCAGAAGAGAAGTGAGTGGGGCTGACATCAGAGAAAAGGCATGGGAGGAAAGAGGTGGGCGGGGCTGACGTGTGGAGAGAGGCGTGTGGGTCTAACTTCAGGAGATGTTAGAGGGAGAGGCTGGCTGGGCAATCACATGAACGGTATAGAAGACACAAACTGAGCAATGAGGTAACGCAAGATGCTCTCTCCTGGGGAGGGCGGGACGGGCAATTTATTTTCCTGGTCGCATGCATCGATGCTGCATTGGGGACAACTTAATCGCGATTCTGCGATGAATTTCAGCACCGCTAATAGGAAGTGAACTTCCTGGATTGGGTATACCAGTGTCCACCACCTGAAGGTGGCCTATGACCCATTAAGTAATTATGGCTCTTGGTCAAATGATGTACTTCAAGAAAAGGATTTTACAGGTAGGCTGTTATAAAAATCCTAATTTTTTATTTATTTTTTTGCTAGAAAATTACATAGAACCCCCAAACATTATATATATACACACACACACACACACATTTTATTTATTTTTTAGCAGAGACCCTAGAGAATACAATTGCGGTCATTACAACTTTATATCTCGCACAGTATTTGCACAGCAATTTTTTTAAACACCGTTTTTCTCACTTTCACCGACTGACACAGCTCCTTTCTTAGACCATCGGGTTGTGACGCCACCTTCAGGAGCGGAATAGGCAGAACATTTTATAACAAAACCATTACTTTCTAGTTCCGCCCAAGGGGCGGTCCCTTAGGTAACAAGCCCCCGCCTCCCCCCCCCACGCCTACTTCCTGCAACGTCAGTTTTTTTCTCCCTAGGGAAGAAGGACCTAGGAACCCTGTGGGCCTATTGGTCCATGTATTTTTTCTGCATAAGTTTGCATTTTGCGGAAGATTAAGATCCTGTGATATGCTTTCAGCAGCCGGCTGGGTGACAGGCTGGATACCCTCATCCTTTTGGTCTCCCTAGCCTGGCCAGTGAGTGTGTGCAGACCAGAGCTCCGTGCTGGGTCAGCCACTACATACCCCCCAGCTCCAGCCATTACGGCCAGTGGGCGTAATGCCCCGGGGCACACATATGACCGGGCTACTGATGTCTGCATCACAGTGTGTGGGGCCAGCAGCCACCCCGTACTGATTGAAGAGTGGGTCTGTGATGGAATGTTCCCCAGCTCGTCAGGACAGGCAAGTACAGCTCTCCCTGCCTCGGTGGGGCTGAGCAGCTGGGAGGTCCCTCACCTCCCTCTTCTCTACCTGTCCCCATCTTCGCTCCCCCTACCTGTGGGGGATGTTGCATATGAAATGGATACGAACTACAATCTAGTTCAAGGTTATTTGCTGCTGTTTCTAATTAAAAAGTATAAATGTGCATGCACATTTGAAGTAAACACTCTCTGAGACACGTTCAGCTCGGTTACTTCTAACTTCTGATTTATTTCTGGGCCGTGTTAATATTTTATACAGAAAGCTACGTCATTGCTATGTCAGTCTAATTGGTACATCTTATTGGTTAAAATACAAGAGAAATGGAGAAACTTGATGCTTGAAGTTTGGTTGAAGCTGGTTCTCTTATCTCATGCATTCTTCTAATGTGTGGGATGTAGGGGGTAGATGCCACCTTTAATTCCAAACAGAGAGTCAATCTGTATACCACATAAGTAAGGAGTTGCATAGAAACATGTATACACATAAGGAAATAGACCTTTTCTGATTATCATGTACATTAGATTCTTTCACACAGGCTGCTGAGCGGTGTGTATGTCATTGACAGGGGCTCCCTGGGGGGGGGGCTTTTACCTGGGGTGGGGACTGCACTGGGAAGCTGTGCCCTAGAGGTCTCTCCCCTGGGTTTCTGGAGGCTGTGTCTGCTGATCACTGTAGCGCTGTTTGCCGCCATTTCCTCTGCCTTTTTTCACTGTCCTTCATTGCATACAGTGTTTGGCCAATTTTGGTGTGACCAGGGAGCAGCATGGTCTGACTCCATTTTACTGTAGTCCGGTGACCATTTTCCCTGTGTTTATGTCCTTTATACTGGGCGCTTGGCGGCCATTTTGTTGAAGCCTGAACACGTTCATGTTCAGCGCTGTACAGTGGGGCTCAGCACAGCACTGTTTTCTCTCACAAACATCTGGGAGCTGACACAGGCACACCTAGCTGGACAGCGCAGAACTCGGTCAGGGTGGTGAGTCCTGCAGTGGGGGCCCCTCAGCCTGCAGCAGTTAGGAGGGTGGGACCATCACTGTCCTAAGTCTCCAACAGGTGGCAGACAGGGTAGGATTAGCATGGCTTCAGAAACTGGTGATTCTTCCCCTGAAAGCCAGGCAATCGCAACCGGTTCGTCTGCAGACAGTGCAATTCCTCTGGACACATTGTTGGCGGGCCTTAATACAGTCATTGCCAAGATGGAGGCGGCGCGTTGGTGCAAAGGTGGTAAAAACGACGGGGAGAGCTGACGCAGACTCGGGCCCCGCTTAGGCTGGTGACATGCTTTGTCATTTCAGATGATGCTGACCAGGACCGATCAGACAGTAAGGATGAGTCCCCGCCCGGGTCCGTGCGCGATAAAGAGCTTGTTGGAGCACTTATCACGGCTGTACGTGATACCCTGAAAATTCAGGAGACAGCAGATCCCTCTGCTGATGTAGTGGGTCCCTTTTGGGTCCCATAAGCTAGCCCGTACACCCTAAGGTGTTTCCGTATCTGACTTATTTCAATAAGTTCATATAAAAGGAATGGGAAAGACTGCAACTGACCTTTTCGGTCCCCAAATACATGGCAGTGTGTTAACCCTTTGAGGAGAGCCTTCTCAAAAAAATGGTTGACTCCTCCAGTCGTGGACCCCCCAGTATCCAGGTTAAACCAAGTAACCACGATCCTGGTAGAGAGGACTCCTGCCTTTATGGACCCCACGGACAGGAAGGCCGAGGCAGTGGCCCGTTCCTTGTTTACGGTTGTGGGGTCAGCAATGTGACCAGTACTGGCATTAGCACTTGTGTCACAGACACTTGCTGAGTGGACAAAACTTTTGCACCGTGAATTGGGGGAGCAACAGGCTACTGTCTGTGTGGAGCTAGCAGACCAGTTGGTGCAAAGGCCTTTAAGTACGTTTGTGATACGCCCCTGGATACCCTCCCTCTGTTATCCAGGGCTTCAGTGTCAGCAGTGGTGTTGAGGCGCCTGATTTGGCTAAAATGCTGGTCAGCTGACCAGGCATCCAAAAGAGCCCTGATGGATTTACCCTTCCTTGGCGAGTGGCTATTTGGAGCCTCGTTGGTTGACATTATTAAAAATGCCACAGGTTTTAAGAGTACCCTACTCCCACAGGCCAGGAAGGCTAAGGAGCTACTTTGTGGGCAAGGGCCCTCATTTTCCACTCATGGCTTTTTCGTCCGCCCGGGGCTTCGGCGAAACGTCCCCAGCCCGACAGGATGACTTCTGAAGCACAAAAACGTCCCTGGAACCGCAAGCCTGCGAGCAAAAGTGCTACCGCATGAAGGTTTGCCCCTACCCGCAACACGGGTGGGGGGTTGCCTTTGGGAGTTTGCAGCCCGGTGGGCCTCTCGGCTATCCGACCAATGGGTCTGCGATCTGATTTCCTCTCTTGGCCACAAAACAGATTCTTCCCCCTCCAGCATACCCATACTCCCGGCTCGCCGGGAGGCCCTAATGGGGGCGCTAAGGGACCTGCTGAAGTCATAGGGTGATAGTACCTGTTCCAGCGCCAGATAGATTCCAGGGGTTCTTGAATCTGTAGTCCCCAAAAGGAAATGGTATGTCCAATCTTGGACCTAAAAGCCCTCAATTACTTTGTAAAAGTATAGAGGTTCAAAATGGAATCAGTTGGCTCAGTAGTCGCTGCACTCCATCAATGGGTCTCCCTGGCATCTTTGGACATCCAGAATGCGTACCTGCACATACCCATATGCCTTCGGCATCAGAAGTTTCTGCAATTTGCAGTTGGGGAAGCCCACTACCAGTTTGTGGTTCTCCCTTTTGGCTTGGCATCAGCCCCCCCGAGTCTTTACCAAGGTATTGGCTCCTGTTTTGGCATTGCTGCGACAACGCGGGATCACGATCGTAGGTTACATAGACTATCTCCTCCTGAGAGAATCTTCTACCTCAGAATTAGAGGAGGATGTGGCGATCACAATGCAGACTCTACATTCGGGTGGCTGTTGAACCTAAACGAGTCGGTGATCGTACCGACTCAGCATTTGGAGTACCAAGGCTTACTGCTGGACTCCATGGAAGTGAGTGTTTCTCCCTTCAGACAAGCTGCAGACTCAGCCACGGTAAAACTGTTGATGAACTGCAGATGGTCATCGCTACGCTTCTGCATGCGCATCCTGGGACTCATGGTGGCCTCATTCGAGGCAGTACCGTATACCCAGTTTCACACCAGAGCCTTGCTGAAAAAGATCCTGAAGAAATGGGACAAATCTCAGTTATCCCTGGATCGACAGACACGGGTGAGCCAGTTAGTCTGGGATTCACTGCTCTGGTGGCCTAGTTCCCCGGCACTTTGGTCCGGGAAGTAATTCCTACCTCTGAATTGGACAGTGATCACAACGGACGCCAGCCTAACGGGCTCAGATGGAGTAATGGGAGTTCAGTCTACCCTGGGCCTCTGGTTGGAGAAGGAATCCAAGTTGCCGATCAATGTGCTTGAGCTGCGAGCGATCAGGCTATGTCTCTCCACATGGTCGATAAGACTTTGAGGGTGTCTCATCAGGATCCAGTCAGACAATGCCATGGCGGGGGCATATGTTAATCATCGAGGAGGAACAAGAAGCTCAGCCAGAGAACGGGAGGTCGCTCACATCCTTCAGTGGGCAGAGCGACATGTATCGGCCATTTACATCCCGGGAGTGGAGAACTGGCAGGCGGAAATACCTAAATTGCCAGATGCTGGACCCAGGAGAATGGGTGTTAAATCTGGAGGTGTTAAGGCTACTGTGCCTGCAATCGGGGACACCAGACGTTGATCATCTGGCCTCCAGTCTCAATCGGAAGGTGCCGAGATTCGTGTCCAGGACAAGAGATCCTTTGGCAGACGTGCTGGTGGTTCCGTGGGGTCAGTACCAGCTGATCTATGCCTTTCCTCCGCTAAAACCATTACCACGTCTGCTTCGCGGAGTGGAGGCTGAGGGGATTCCAGTAATTCTGATTGCCCAGATTGGCCCCAGCATCCCTGGTACGCTGACCTAGTGCGCCTGGTGGCTGACGCCCCCTGATGACTGCCATTAGGAGAGGACCTGCTGTCCCAAGGTCCGATTCTCCATCTTGTTTTACTGTCGCTGGTTTTAACGGCATGGCTATTGAGAGCCAGGTATTGAGGAACCGGGCCCTTTCGAACTTGGCGATTCCAGCTATGTCGAGAGCACGGTAATAATCTTATAAGATATATCATCATACCTGGATACATCTCCATGTGTGAGGAGAAAGGTTGGCGTCTGCGCTCCTATTCTATATCCAGGATCCTGCTGTTTTTACAGCAAGGGGTAGACCAGAAATTGGCTTTAAGCACCATTAAAGGACAAATATCGGCTTTGGCTGTCTTTTTTTTTTTTTTTTTCCAGCAACCCCTGGCGTCTAACTCTCTAGTGAGCACTTTTGTTCCAGGGTTCCGACATGTAGTTCCTCCGGTGCGCCCACCGTTACCCCCGTCGGATCTGAATCTGGTGTTATTGGCGCTTCAGAAAATTTCAGAGATACCTCTGTTGACCCTTTCCCAGAAAGTGTTCTTTCTAGTGGCTATTACATCCGCCAGGAGGGTTTGCAAGTTGCCCTATCTGGTTATCCACAAGGATAAGGTGGGGTTGCCTACGCAACCTTTTCTGCGGAAGGTGGTTTCGGCGTTCCACATCAATGAAGACACTGTGTTACCATCTGTGTCCTAAACAGACACATCCTAAAGAGGTAGCCCTCCATTCCCTGGACGTCTTCCGGCTCTGAAGGTGTATTTGTCGGCTACGGCTTCCTTTCGCAAGTCAGACTCCTTGTTTTTGGTCTGAAAAAAGGCATGGCTGTCTGGCCGGCCACCATTTCAAGATGGATCAGACAGATTGTAGTACAGGCCTACACCTTGAAGGGGCAGGTGCCCCCCTTACAGGTCACGGCCCACTCCACAAGGGCGATTGGTACTTCTTGGGCCTTCCAACAGGTGTGTAAAGCGGGAACTTGGTCATCTGTTTACACCTTTCCAAATTCTATAAGATAGATGTCAGTGCATCGGCTGATGTCTGTTTTGGCCCAAAAGTTTTGCAGACGGCTGTGTAATTTGCAATTGCATTTTTCCTGTTTTTTTGTTAAAAAAAAGTTACTTTTAAGTAAATGCTCTGTTGCATTTGTTACTGCAAGTTTTCGAGGTGCTTTGTAAGGTAGTGACTCCGTTTGAGGAGTACTCTTACCCAAAAAAATAAAAAAAAGTTCTATGCTGTTCCCACGCTCTGTGTTGTGGGTGAAGTTTTATACGGTTTCCTACATGCCATTGTGGGTGAATTTTTTCTGCTTTTACCCATCCCTCGTTTTGCACTGATTGGGGATGTCCTGATGGTCTAAGAAGGGAGCTGTCATTCTGTTAACGTAAGAGAAAATAGGATTTTTTGTACTCATCATAAAATCCTTTTCTCTGTAGTTCAGTGACTGACACGGCATCCTCCCCTCCTATATTTTACATTATACTGCTTGTTGGCGTACTGAAGCTGCAGGAAGCAGGCTGGGGGGTTGTTACCTAAGGGACCGCCCTTGGGCGGAACTAGAACGTTCTGGTTTTGTTATAACATGTTAACATGTTCTGCCTAGTCCTCTTATGAAGAAGGATTTTTACGGAGAGTACAAAAAATCCTATTTTTGAGGTGGGGGAGGGGGTTGGGGGACAGTAACGTTAGCCAATTTATTTGCATAACGTGAAAGATTAAGTTACGCTGAGTAAATAGATACCTAACATAGTTTCATAGTTGGTGAGGTTGAATAAAGACACCAGTCCATCCAGTTCAACCTGAGTGAGTGTATACAATTGTCCCTATCCCTGTACATTGCACACTCACATTGGTCCCTACCCTCAAGGAACCCACAATCCAAGGTCCTCATTTATATATTAGGGCCAATTTTGGACAGAAGCCAATTAACCTACCTGCATGTCTTTTGGAGTGTTGGAGGAAACTGGAGTACCCGGAGGTAACCCACGCAGGCACAGGGAGAACATGCAAACTCCAGGCAGGCAGCGTCATGGTTGGGATTCAAACCAGTGACGCTTCTTACTGCTAGGTGAGAGTGCTAACCACTACACCACTGTGCCATCCCAATGTCACACTTCAAAATTGCACACGCTTGTGGAATGGAGCCCAACATCGGTATTTAAAAATCCCCATATGCAAAGCAAAACATTTTTTACTGGTTACATATTTTCGAGTTAGAGAAGGTCTAGGGCTAGAATTATTTCTCTCGCTCTAACGTTCGTGGCGACACCTCATGTGGTGTTGAATACAGTTTTCATATGCAGGAGGGACTTGCGTATGCGTTCGCTTCTACGTGTGGAGCACACAGGGAGCACTTCAAGTAAACCTTTTTTTTTTTTGCCAATTTTACTTAGTTTGACAGTTTGGTCAAGAAGACCCCCCCCCCCCCCCCCCCCCCCCCGCCCCATTTCACCTCCTAGGCTGGGAAGCCCAAAATCAAAAAAAAGAAAATAGAGATAATAGAGACTCCGGCAACTAACTGGTTGCCGGAAAGCTCTATGGTAAACATCCAGGGTCGGTGGAACCATTCCCCAAGTCACCAATTTCAGAGGGGAGTCTGTAAAGCCATCGGCAGGGATTTAATCCCCTCTTGCCACCTGTAAGAACGATCAATCAGCTGACCAGCCGCTATGAGCATTCTTATTGGTGTAGGGAGTCACCTGCAGCTACATGCATCATTCAGCCAGTATTCAGATATACCCCACACAGCCCAGACGTCATGATGGCTAGCCGTCCGCAAATGGTTAAGAGTTTGACATTTGCCATTGGAACTTTGCTGAATTTTAACTTATCTGTAAATTCTGTATCTTGGGAGTGTAGCACAGGCCGTCCTACCTTCTATTCCTGGTTTTCTGCAGTGATTGTTTTTGCAGCCACCCAGCTCCCACTTCCTCCCCTGGCGTCGGAAGGAAGATCATCTCTCCCTCTCCCCCTTCCCTGCAATCTTCTGGAACACTTCCCACTTCCCAGAAGAAGATTGCCTGGCGAGGGGGACATGAGCAATGCTTCCTGCACTCACATCTCTGGGACAGGTGAGTGTCTGATTATAAGTCAGCAGCTACACTTTTTGTAGTTGGTGACTTTTAACCACTTCCATACAGGGCATTTTCACCCCCTTCCTGCCCAGGCCAATTTTCAGTTTTCAGCGCTGTCGCGTTTTGCGTGAAAATTGTGCGGCCATGCAATACATTTTTATAATTTTTCTCCCCCAAATAGAGCTTTCTTCTGGTGGTATTTGATCACCTCTGTGTTTTTGTTTTTTCTTGCGCTATAAACCAAAGAAGAGTGACAAGTTGGAGAGACTATTTTTTGCTATGATAAATATCCCAATTTTTTAAAATTTAAATAAATTTTTTCCTTAGTTTAGGCCGATATGTATTCTACATATTTTTGGTAAAAAACACAATAAGCGTAAATTGGTTTGCGTAAAAGTTAGTGTCTACAAAATAGGGAATAGATTTATGCCATTTTTTTTTATTCTTTACTTGTAATGGCAGTGATCTACGATTTTTATCGTGACTGACATTGTGGCATACACACTTGACACTATTTTAAGATCGTTCACATTTATACAGCGATCAGTGCTATAAAATGCTCTGATTACTGTATAACTGTCACTGGCAGGGAAGGGGTTAACTGTTACCTAGGGAGTGATTCTAACTGTAGGGGGAGGGCACTCACAAGGGGAGGAGACCGATCAGTGTTCCTCTACTGGGATTACATGATCGGTCTCCTCTCCCCTGGCAGGACATTGATCTGTCGTGGATCCACGTCCCGGCTCTGTTACCGGCAATCGTGGGTGCCTGGCGGACATCGCGCCCGCCGGGCACATGCCCCATAGACGCCTGGAAGCCCAGGACGTGATATGACGCCTGCCCAAGATGGGAGGTCCCTCCTGTGGATGTCATTTGACAATAGGCAGGATGTGAAGTGGTTAACCACTTAATGACCAGCGCACGACGATGTACGTCCTATTTTTGAAGAGGGATATCTCAGTAACGGCAGCAACTACTGCCACAACCGAGATATCCATCTCTTCAGGCACCGGTCGTCTGTACGATAACGGTGGTCTCTGCGGCGGATTCGCAGCGAGATCACCGCTATCGGCGGCCGGAGAGGTGCCACCCCCTCCCGCACCTTTTGTTGCATTTTAGTCCAAGTATGAGGACTTTTCGGCCCCAAATCTCATATTTAAGAGGACCTGTCATGCTTTTTTTCCCATTACAATGGATGTTTACATTCCTTGTAATAGGAATAAAAGTGATCAGTTTTTTTTAAAAAAAACGTTTTTAAAAACACCCCGTCACGACGAGCTTACGCAGAGAAGCGAGTGCATACGTGAGTAGCGCCCGCATATGAAAACGGTGGTCAAACCACACATGTGAGGTATCGCCGCGATCGGTAGAGCGAGAGCAATAATTCTAGCCCTAGACCTCCTCTAACGCGCAAAATGCAACCTGTACAATTTTTTTAAATGTCGCTTATGGAGATTTTTGAGGCTAAAAGTTTGACGCCATTCCACGAGTGGGCGCATTTTGAAGCGTGACATGTTGGGTATCAATTTACTCGGCGTACCATTATCTTTCACAATATAAAAACAATTGGGCTAATTTTTACTGTTGTCTTATTTATTTTTTATTCAAAAAAGTGAATTTTCTCCAAAAAAAAAGTGCGCTTGTAAGACGGTTGGCGAAAATACGGTGTGAAAAAAAGTATTTCAATGACCGCCATTTTATTCTCTAGGGTGTTAGAAAAAAACCAATATAAAATGTTTGGGGGTTCTAAGTAATTTTCTAGCAAAAAAAACTGTTTTAAACATGTAAACACCAAATCTGAAAAGAGGCCTGGTCCTTAAGTGGTTAAATGTGGAACTCCTATTTAAGGTTGAAATACAGTTTATAGTGCAGCACCTCCCCAGGGCTCCCCTTTTACTCACCTGAGCCCACTCTTTACAGCGCTGAGAATGAGTACACCAGCTCCAGCCGGTGTCTTGGGTCCTGATTGGATAGATGCAGGGGTAGGCAACTTTTTTGCACAAAAAATATTTTCAAAAGAAATTGAGCGATAAAGTTTTATACCAAAAAAAATTAAACTTCACGCACTATATCACAAAAAGGATTTTTTTATAACCACTTTGAGTTAGAAATTAACGTCCTGGACTCATGCCTCAGATCAGCCCCAATTCCTGCAACTCCATACCTCAGATGAGTGCCCCCCCCCCCACACATCTGCCCCACCGCTGTACCCCCTGCACATCTGCTCCACCGCTGTACCATCTTCTCGCACATCTGCCCCACCGATGTACCCCCCTGCACATCTGCCCCACCGCTGTACCATCTTCTCTCACATCTGCTGTACCATCTTCTCACACATCTGCCCCACCGCTGTACCATCTTCTCTCACATCTGCTGTACCATCTTCTCACACATCTGCCCCACCGCTGTACCATCTTCTCACACATCTGCCCCACCGCTGTACCATCTTCTCACACATCTGCCCCACCGCTGTACCATCTTCTCACACATCTGCCCCACCGCTGTACCATCTTCTCACACATCTGCCCCACCGCTGTACCATCTTCTCACACATCTGTACCCCCCTACTTTTTTGTCTCACCTCTGTACTCCCCTGCTCATCTTGCCCAAAGCAGAAGCCCCCCCACGGCTCATCTGGCCCAATGCAGAAACCCTCCCTCTTAACACCCTCGCCCCCCACACTCATCTGGCCCAACGCTGAACCCCCAGGTCACCTGGCCCAACTACTGTGGGGAACCTTTGCTTCCCTCCCTTTCTGCAAGGGGGACCATTTTGTGCGCTCCTAGAATTGCAATGTTGCCAGGCCTCACATTTCTTGGGATCCACACATTGGCCCTCGTTTTCTGTACTGACTTCGCCAACCGGTCGCTACCATTTTGACTTCTGGAGTGCCTTACAGCTCCTACACTTTTTGAAATTCCTTCCGCCCCCGGACAATTTCCAATGACCGTTTTACTCCTTTTGAACAAATTTGTGAGGCGATGGGTCCCCTTCCTCATTCAATCTCGCAAATGTACGCACTACTGAAAGCTCCACCTGATGACTCTGCTCCCCTCTTCACACGGAAGTGGTAACTGACGTTAAATAAGACTTTTTTTCACAATACAGGCAGATTATATGCTTTGCTTTTAAAAGCCTCCATCTATACACATGCCAAAGAAACCAATTTTAAACCAATTTCTGACGGGATGGTACTGTTCGCCCTCAATACTTCATAAATATTTCCCTTCAAACCCTGACAGTTGCTGGAGATGCCAGGAAGAAAACTGCTTTTTACTTCATGTTTGGTCCTGTTCCGGAATTGGAGCGCTTCTGAAGGGAGGTACATCGCATTTCTCAGAAATTCACCATTACATCCTTCCACCCTGCTCTTTATCCTACATGTGTCGCCTATTCCTCAGCAAACATACAACAAATCACTTCTTCGACATCTTTTTAATGCTGCCAGATCGTGCATTGCGATTCACTGGGGAGAATCCTGACCTCCCTCTCTCGCTTTGGCTCTTGAAAATTGAAGAGGTTAAAAAGATGGTAGACCTGTTTCTTTCTGCCCAAAGTAGGCATGAGACTTAGTTCAAAGCCTGGGTCCATTGGAACACATATTCACATTCTCGGGGGAAGGAAAGTCCTGCTTTGCATCTGAGGATACTAAGACACGGTCCCCTAATGTTCTTGGGGGGTCTTCCAACTCTGTCGGCAACTGCATCTTTCTCACTATTTCCCCAACCCCCACCCTTTCCCTATTGTTTCTCCTCTCCCCCTTTCCCTACTGTTGTCTCTCCCACCCGTACAGTTCTCTAGTTCATATCTTTCCTTTTCACTTGATTTAATGTACAACTGCTTTATCTCTGCATTCATGGTGGCAGTGGAGGCAACCTCTTATACTATTTTAAGCTCTGTAGATTTTGTTATTGCTGGGTGTTCCGTCGCATGGTCACCCATGCATATAATGCTAATTATAACTGATGTTCTTCTGGTTAGTACTGGTTCTCTTTAGGGTCACCTTATGCATGCATCTGTCTAATGTGATTTACTGCTCTGTGTTTGCGGAATATTTTAAATAAAACATTTCAAAAAAGTAGTGATAAAAATTCCTTCATATACCATATAGTTAAAAAAATATATATATGGAAAGTGAAAAAATTTGACTTTGGTTTGTCAATTTATATAGGATTTGGTAACGAAGATGGAAATGAACAGAGAGGTTTTAGTAGTAATGATGGTAAGTGCATCTTCCTTTTTTTTTTTTTTTTTTTTTTTTTTTTTTTTTTTAAAGCTGCATTAATTCTACTGACCTCTCTTGGAAATGCTACGTTTGTGGCTTGCTTGGCTACATGCCATTGCTGCTCAATAACCCCATTACTGTGCAATTTGATCCTTGCAGGGCCTTTTATTGGCGTAGGACTTGCCAAAACCTTTGTCTTCGATGTACTTCCAGTGGTCTCCCTTAACCACCCCTAGGATGACTTTGTTATACTGTAAATGGAATGCACATCCACCATCCTTGACTGGGGAGAATTGTTTGATAGTCCCCACAATGACCTCTGCTAGGAAACGATTCCTCCAAAAATCTTCCTGAGGTCAAGTTACTCCCAGCATATTTTCTTTACCTTATTTTAGGAGCCTGCTGGTGACCAGACCCTATACCTCTCCTCTCCTTCCTCTGTCCTCCATTTCCTTCCATAATTCCCAGCCTGCTCCCCCCCCCCCTTTTTTAATTTTTTCTTGTCTTTGTTACCTTCAGCTTTTTCCCATATTAATATTTCATGCCTGGTATGAAATCTGTCAATATAGTATCTCGTGAGCTGTTGATCACTGGCGAATTATCCTGTTAAACATTTTCCAATATTGATTGGCTTGAATGGAAATATCTACTTTAACTGTAAAAGCTTTGCTATATCGTACCGTATCTGCTATTGTGTATGTGTCTTGTGGTGTTTTTTTAATGCTGTTCAAATTGAATCACACTAGAGATAGTCTGTGTATATATATTTATGTTCTGCAGCTTGACCAGATACTTCTGTATGGCGTTCTTTAAAACTAAGTGCACTGAGCTGCACTATTTTTCTGTACAGCTTTGTTCACCAAAGGTGAAGTTGTGTTAATCGAAATGTGTGCAAAGCAATGAACTGCCTCATCTGATTGAGGCAGAACCTTTAGTTAAAGCACGGTATGTATGTATACCACAAACCGCTAGACCATAAAATGCAAAAAACCAAAGATTGGCGTTTAGATGACATGGTTTATACCCAAAACTGGCAAGCCGCATGCATTTGCTAGCTACCAACTGGCATACGCATGCAGTCAGTAGCCAAAAAAAGGAGTGCGTTTAGAGTAATTATGGTGAAATTTATTAACTAGTTTAGCAGAGAAGGAGGTATGTTGGCAATGTTTTTAATTACTGATAACAATTGAGATCTTTAAATTGTTTGTCGCATACCATGAGACTTAGATTTTCTGCTGTAAGCTTGCGCTTTTAAATACATTTTTATTGGTAGGTTTTAACAATGAAAATTCTGGCTTTGGAAGTGGAAGGAGAGGCAGTAGAGGTGGCAGCAGAGGTGGTTCATTTTCTGGTAAGTGTGTAAGTTTCCAAGCTATAGGAACTAGACAAATTGCAAAGCTTTTTTTTTGCATTAACCACTTTGACTAGCCCTATAATGTAACTTTTTGATTACAATTTTAAATTATTTTTTGCCAATTTACTTAGATCCCAACACACACAAATTGTTTTTGCACCCTAGAGCAGTGATGGTGAATCTTGGAACCCCGGATGTTTTGGAACTACATTTTCCATGATGCTTATGCACTCTGCAGTGTAGCTGAGCATCATGGAAATGTAGTTCCAAAACATCTAGGGTGCCAAGGTTTGCCATCACTGCCCTAGAGAAAATAAAATGGCCATCGTTTAAATATTTTACACCATATTTGTGCAGTGGAGTTAAAACACAAATTGTAGGGGGGGGGGGGGGGGGGAATACTTTTTATGAATTAAAAAAACAGTTATTGTACAATATGAAAGCTGATATGCGTGTAAATAGAAACCATATATAACCTGTCATGATTTATATTTGTGCAAGCTTGTGGAATGGTGACAAAGCTACTTAAAATCTCCGTAGGCGATGCCTAAGGTTTCCATGTGGTAAACATGTGGTTTGAACACAGTTTACATATGTGGGCGCAACTTGCATTTGCTTCTGCGTGCGAGCACAGAGGGACAGGGCACTTTTATTTTTCCTCTGTCCTTAACCACTTGCCGACCAGCGCACGACGATGTACGTCGACAGAATGGCACGGGCAGGCAAATGGGCGTACATGTGCGCTCCTTTAAATTTGCCGCCCTGCCATCGGGAGCGCGCCGGCGGCGGCGCGCTCCTGCGCTGGTCGGGACCCCCGTGAGTCCCGGTCGCGGGACCCATGGACTCGATCGCCACGGGCATCCCCGTGATCGTCTCACGGAGCGGCCAAATGAAGAAATGCCGTTTGTAAACAGCATTTCTCCATTCTGCCTAGCAACTAGTGACGCTGATCTCCGCTCCATGTGATTGGAGCAGATATCAGTGTTCACTAAATGAAAGCCCAACCCCCCCACAGTTAGTAACACACCCCTAGGAACACTTAACCCCTACGCTGCCACCCACTGGTTAACCCCTTCACTGCCAGTGTCATTTACACAGGAATCACTGCATTTATATAGCAGTGATTACTGTATAAATGACAATGGTCCCAAAAATGTCCGATGGGTCCCCCACAATGTCGCAGTCACAATAAAAATCGCTGATCGCCGCCATTACTAGTAAAAAAAAAAATTAATAAAAATGCTATAAAACTATCCCTATTTTGTAAACGCTATAACTTTTGCGCAAACCAATAATCGCTTATTGCGATTTTTTTTACCAAAAATATGTATAATACGTATCGGCCTAAACTGAGGGAAAATGTTTTTTTAAATATATTTTTGGGGGATATTTATTATAACAAAATTCTCTATTTTGTTTATAGCGCAAAAAATAAAAACCGCAGGGGTGATCAAATACCACCAAAAGTAAGCTCTATTTGTGGGAAAAAAGGACGAAATATTTTGTTTGGGAGCCACGTCGCACGGCCGCGCAATTGTCAGTTAAAGCGACGCAGTGCCGAATCGCAAAAAGCGGTCATGTCTTTGACCAGCAAATTGGTCCGGTCTGAAAGTGGTTAAAAAATAAATAAATAAATTGATCGCTTTTTATTCACTTTTATTCCTATTACAAGGAATGTAAAACATCCCTTATAATAAAAAGCATGACAAAGCCTCTTTAATACGATATCTGGGGTCAAAGACCTTGGATCTCACTTTTAACTTTTTAAAAGCGCATAACAGTATTCAACATCAAATTAATGATGTAAATGTACTGTGTGCAGACTTGAAGTAGTGGGTAAGGATCACAAGAACTTGATCACCTACAGGCTTCCTGTCACCTTCAAGAGGATTGACAAGCTGACTAAAAAAAAAAAAAAGTTTGCCAGCCAAACAATAACCCATACTATTATAATCATGCCTTAGTTTTTTTTTAATCATTTCTTCAGAAATACTGTCTAAACTATTTATTTTCTCTTTAGTTCATTCAAGGACACAGCTCCTTTAATCTTGACTGTAGGGTTATCCCCGCCCACCGTGAGGAGAGGGACTAGGCAGAACATGTAAAAACAGCAGAACTGTATAGCTCCGCTCAAGGGCAGTCCCTCTGGCTATAACTCCTCAGCCTGCTTCCTGCAGCTCAGATTTTTCTGCCTAGTGAAGAAGGACCTAGGCTCCCTGAAGGGACCACTGGTCCTGGGGAATTTTGGATTTTTCCGCAAAACTTTGATCCTGTGATCTTCTATGACCCAGCCTGTTGATTTGACAGGCTGGCTAACCTAGATCCTTGTCTCCCCAGCCTGGCCATCGAGCGTGAGCAAGCCCTAGCTACGTGCTGGGTAGGCTAAGACATTCCCCTTCTACTCCAGGGGCGGCCGATGAGCTATATGCTCCAGGTCACACACATGACCGGGCTACTGCTGTCTGTCACAGCATGCCGTGGCAAGCCGCCACCCCGTACTGCTTAGGCGATGGGTCTGTGGTGGAATGCCTCCAGCTATTCCGACTGGACGGGTAGTAAATAACAGTTAAGCCTCTCCCTGCTTCGGCAGAATAGAGCAGCTGGGCATTCCCTGGGAGGTCATTTAAGGGGTCTGTCGCTCTCACCTTCCACTCTCCCTATCCCTGTTTCCCCTCCTCGCCCTGTGGGGGGACGCTGCATGACTGGGCATGAGGGGATGGTATGTGTACCTGAGCAGCTCTGTACCTTGACAGGCTGCGCTGGCTGTTTGGTTCCGTGTTGTGTTTTCTCCCCTCCTTTTTTTTCTCTGTATTGCCTGTGTAAACTTTTCCTCAGCATGTGTTGGCGCTATTTTCCGGGCGGCCGCCGTCATTTTCCCCTTAGTTTCTTTGCAGAGCATGGCTGTCAGCCATTTCTAGAGGTCTGGCGACCTTTTCTTGTCTCAGAGCAGTATTACCTCCAGTGCTGGGTCATTTCACCTCAGAACAGCACGTTTTTTTCTCTCTGGTCACCTGTGACTGGACACAGAACACAGCGGTCAGCGGCAGCACAGCATGGGGGTGGTGGGGCCCTCCGTCTGTGAGCCGATTGGAGGGTGGAATTTTGTACCTTGTCCTAAGTCGGGGATGCCCGACCAGTGGCTCAGGGGCCACATGTGGTCCGCAGAGCCCTCTGGTGTGGCCCGCGACCTCCTGCTCTGGGATGGCGGGTTGACAAGCCCAGATTGCAGGTTGCCTACCCACCATGCCAGAGCATCAGTGTTGTGAATGAATGAAATACTTGTATAGCGCACAATGCGAACCTCTAAATGAATGAAAGCCAGCGGTAGAGAAAGCAAGCAGCTCCGTAACAGAGCTGCATATGTCAATGCTTCCTGTATAGCACTGACTCTGTCATAGGCGGAGTGATACCAAAATGCACTCTGCCTGGGACAACAAGTTTATATAAATCCTGAATAATACTAAAATCACAGTGTATATAGGGGCATATCTGTTCTGCAGTGGTTACTGGGCTGCTTTCAAACTGATCTGCAGGTGTAGTGCAGAGCACCTGTGGCTTACCTGCACTGAGCTTTTATGGTTTTACCTGTGGGATTGGTGCACTTAAAGTACACCACACCTGCAGGATATAATAGAATTCTAAGGCAAAGTACAGCTAACCTGCAGGAAAGCCACAGGTGCTCTGCGCTGCACCCATGGTGTGGGTAGACCGCAGACCATCAGTGTTTGACTCAATCGGACCCTCCATTCACCTCTGGAGCGGCAAATGTAAACAGACTTGTGTCCATTTATACCTGCCTTACCTCAGATCTGCTAAAAAAACAAAGTGGATCCGTCACCTTCCATTTGTTCAGATCAGAGGGCCCATAGAGAAGAGTGGGCGGTTTGTGTCCACTTTGCATAGGCCGAGTGTATGTGAAGCTGTCATCTGCCCACTCTGCTCATTGTGGCCCGCAACTGGTTATGAAGTCGCTTAAGTAGCCCTCACTCTTCAAAAGGTTGGGCACCACTGTCTTAAGTCCCCAAATTTGGCAGACTAGGTGGGTCTGCATGGCGTCAGAAGCTAGCACTTCTTCCCCAGATATCCCTGTAATTGCGACTGGCTCACCTGCAAATAAGAAATAGTAATAAGATGGCGCAAAGATCAAACACCGTCCAAAAACCTCTATACTAACGGGGGGGGGGGGGGAGAAAGGGGGAAAAAAAGAGGGGGGGGGGAAGAAAATGGGATCAAGGGAAATAAAAAATTGTGTATATATTATATATATATATATATATATACACACACACACACACACACACACACACACACACACACACACACACACACACACACACACACACACACACACACACACACACACACACACACACACATGCATATATGTACACATGCAAAAATAAAAACACAGATAATGTCCACAAAGTTCCTTAAGTATGGTCCATAAAAGTTCAAACTCTTAACACCAGTGGCAGCAACTGTCTTGAGAGGAGAAGCACAACTCTCTAGGAAATATAATGTAGAAAAGACAAGAAGTGCGCCAAACTAAGTGTAGTATATAAGGTAGATTACATTTAATCTGATAAAATCACACAGCCAATTGGCTACTCACAAAAGGACATTGTAGTCAGGCATAAAATGTTAAGGAGGGAGGGTAATCACAGCCACTTCTATCCGGAGGAGCAGAGATGATAAACAGCTTGGAACGGCCATTCAAGATGTTCAGCAGCAGAGGCTGCGGTGTAGCAGTGTAGAAAACGCTGCCTCGTGGATGTCCAGATGATGGCAATAGGCAGTATCAGTGCCTTCTAACGTCCGGAGAGTCAGAGAACCCGGAACCGGAAGTGCGTTCCAGCGTGGAACGCAAGCTCCGTATACCGGAAGTGGCGTGTCGGCCAATCAGAAGACACGTTTCACAATATCCATTGTTTCCTCAGTTCTCTGAGGACTGAGGAAACAATGGATATTGTGAAACGCGTCTTCTGATTGGCCGACACGCCACTTCCGGTATACGGAGCTTGCGTTCCACGCTGGAACGCACTTCCGGTTCTGGGTTCTCGGACTCTCCGGACGTTAGAAGGCACTGATACTGCCTATTGCCATCATCTGGACATCCACGAGGCAGCGTTTTCTACAAAACCTAGGCTGCTACACCGCAGCCTCTGCTGCTGAACATCTTGAATGGCCGTTCCAGCTGTTTATCATCTCTGCTCCTCCGGATAGAAGTGGCTTTGATTACCCTCCCTCCTTAACATTTTATGCCTGACTACAATGTCCTTTTGTGAGTAGCCAATTGGCTGTGTGATTTTATCAGATTAAATGTAATCTACCTTATATACTACACTTAGTTTGGCGCACTTCTTGTCTTTTCTACATTATATCACCTGCAAATAATGCACTGCCTATGGATGCTTTGTCGGCGGTCCTGGAAACGAACGTTTCCAGGGTTGAGGCGGTTTGCGTGCGCAAGGAGGGCAAGAAACATTCCCTGTTGCCCCTCTGGGGAAAGCTCTGATTCAGACTCTGCCCCCGTGGTGACTGGTGGTCCCTGTTCTGACGTGTCAGAGTATGCAGACCAGGACAGTGAGGATGATTCTGTGTCCTGGTCAGCGCAGGAAAAGACGCTAGTTGGAGCACTTATAACCGCTGTGCGGGATACCCTGAGAATACAGGATGCAGCAGGATCTTCTGCTGAGGTGTCGGTCCATTTTGGGTCCCGTAAATCGACCCGCACACCTAAGGTGTTTCTGTATTTGACTTCTTTTGATAAGTAAATTTACAAGGAGTGGGGAAGCCCGCAACAGGCCTTTTCAGTCCCAAGAAGAATGGCACTGCGTCAACCCTTTGAGGAGAGCCTCCTTAAAAATAAATGGACAGCTCCTCCGGTCATTGACCCCCCCCCCCCCGGTATCCAGGTTGAATAAAGCAGCCACGATTCCGGTAGAAGGGACTCCTGCATTGAAGGACCCTACTGACAGTAGAGCTGAGGCAGTGGTCCGGTCCATGTTTACAGTGGGGGTCAGCCTTATGATCTGTACTGGCCACAGCCGCTTACTGAGTGGGCAAAGTTATTGCACCTTGAATTGGAGAAGCAACAGTCCCCCGGTCTGCGTAGAATTGAAAGATCAGTTAGTGCGCTGCCTTAAGTATGTTTGGGATGCGGCCCTGAACACAGATCCCCTGCTCTCTAGAGCATCAGTATCAGCAGTGGTTCTACAGCGCCTGATTTGACTAAAATGCTGGTCTCTGGACCAAGTATCTAAAAAAGCTCTGGTGGATTTGCCCTTCCTTGGTGAGAGGCTATTTTGAACTTTGCTGGACGACATTATTAAGAATGTTACAGATGGGAAGAGCATGTTACACCCACAGTCCAGGAAAGTTAAGGAGCCATGCTGTAGGCAAGGGCCTTCCTTTTCCGCTCAGAAACAACTTCGCCCGTACGGGACGACGGGGCGTTTGCTGAAGGATAAACGCGCCCCTGGTTTCGCATGCCTGCGAGCAAAAATGCTACCGCCTTCAGGAGTTAGCAGCTCGGTGGACCTCACTGCTGTCCAATCAATGGGTCTGCGAACTGGTTTCATTGGGCTACAAGATAGTTAGTTTGTTACTTGTCCACCGAACAGATTTTTTCACTCCAGCATACCTTTACTCCTGGCTCTCCAGGAAGCCCTGTTAGGGGCTGTAAAGAACCTGCTCATACTCTGGGTAAAACTACCTGTTCCTGGAACGGTTTCTGGGATTCTACTCCAATCTGTCTGTAGTCCCCAAAAAGGAAGGGGTACGTCCAATCCTGGACCTGAAAGCCCTCAACTGCTTTGTGAAAGTACAAAGGTTTAAAATTGAATCGGTTCGCTCCGTGGTCACTGCGCTCCATCAGAGGGACTTCCTGGCGTCTAGATATCCAGGACGCGTACTTGCATATAGCAATATGCCTCAGGCATCACAGGTTTCTGCGATTTGCTGTTGGGGAAGAGCACTACCAATTTGTAGCTTTCCCTTTTGGCCTAGCATCAGCACCCTGAGTCTTTACCAAAGTGTTCGCTCCAATTCTGGCGCAGTTAAGGCAACGTGGGATCGCAATAGTCGGTTACCTTCACAATCTCCTTATGAGAGCAGCTTTAACCTCAGAATTAAGGGAGGATTTCACTATCACCATGCAGACTCTACAGGAGTTTGGTTGGGTTCTGAACCTAAAGTCGGTGCTCTTGCCGACTCAGCACCTGGAGTACCTGGGCTTATTGCTGGACTCCGTGGAAGCTAATTTTTCTCTCTTCAGACAAGCTGCAGACTCACTGAGCTGCAGTGAAGCTGTTGATGAACCGCAGGTGGTCGTCATTGCGCTTCTGCATTAGAGTTCTGGGCCTCATGGTAGCCTCTTTCGAGGCGGTACTGTACTCCCAATTTTACACTCAGGTCTTGCAGAAGGCTATCCTGTTAAAATGGGACGAATCTGTTATCCCTGGATCGACAGATTCGGGTGAGCCAGTTAGTCAGGGATTCCCTCCTCTGGTGGGTGAGGTCTCCGGCCCTTCGGTCCAGGAGATCGTTCCTTCCTATACTTTGGACGGTGATCACAACAGATGCCAGCCTGACCGACTGGGCTTGAGTGCTGGGGGTTCAGTCAACCCAGGGCCTCTGGTCGTGGGAAGAATCCCAGTTGCCGATCAATGTGCTTGAACTTCGGGCGATCTGGCTATTCCTCTCCACAACGAGACTACAGTGTCGTCCAAACAGGATCCGGTCAGATAAAGCCACGGTGGTGGCTTAAGTCCACCATCAAGGAGGAACAAAGAGCTCAGCCACAGCACGAGAGGTCGCTCACATCCTCCTGTGGGCAGAACAACCCGTGCCGGCCCTGTCGGCCATGTACATCCCGGGCGTAGAAAACCTTCAGGCGGACTGCCTTAGTTGCTGGACCCAGGAGAATGGCCATTGCATCCCAAGGTTTTCAGGCTTCTTTGTCTGTAGTGGAGAACACCAGATGTGGATGTCTTGGCCTCTCAGCTCAATCGAAAGGTGCAGAGGTTTGTGTCTGGGACAAGAGACCCCTGGGCGGACCCGTTAGTGGCTCCATGGGAGCAGTACCGGCTGATTTATGCCTTGCCTCCACTCAAACTGTTACCATGTCTGCTATGCAGAGTTGAGGCTGAGGGGATTAGTCATACTGATTGCTCCAGACTGACCTCGGCGTGCTTGTTACGCCGACCAAGTACGGCTAGTGGCGGATGCTCCTTGGCGGTTGCCGATGCGAGAAGACTTCCTATCGCAATGTCCGATATTCCCATCCTGCTTTACTGTTGCTGGTTTTAACGGCATGGCTGTTGAAAGACAGTTGCTAAAGGACCGAGATCTGTTGGACTCTGTCATTTCCACTATGGACTACCTGGAAGGCCTACATCTGCATGTGTGAGGAAATGGGTTGGTGTCCCCGCACTTATTCAGTTTCCAGGATCCTACTGTTTTACAGGGAAGGTGCAGACCAGAAATTTGCCTTAATCATCAAGGGACAGATGTCAGCCTTGACTGTCTTTTTTCCAACACCCCTTGTCGTCTCACTCATTGGTAAGCACCTTTGTGCAAGGGGTTTGGCATGTAGTCCCTCTGGTTCGACCACCTCTACCTCCGTGGGATCTGAATCTGGTGCTATAGTCTCTTCAGAAACTGCCGTTTGAGAACATCAGGGAAATACCCTTGTTGACTCTTTCCCAGAAGGTTGTCTTTTTATTGGCTATTGCATCTGCTTGGAGGGTTTCTGAATTGTTGGCCTTGTCTTACAAGTCGCCCTATCTGGTTATCCACAAGGATAAGTCGGTGCTACGTCTGCCACCCTCTTTTCTTCCAAAGGTGGTTTTGGCTTTTCATCTTAACGAGGACATTGATTTGTCATAAGCTGACATCCTAAAGAGGTTGCCCTACATTCACTGGACGTGGTCCGGGCTCTGAGGGTATATCTGCTACGGCTCCCTTCCGAAAGTCAGACTTTGTTTCGGGGACCGGTCCAAAAAAAGGTTTGGGGGTCTCGTCTATCACCATTTCTCATTGGATCAGACAGATCGTGGTCCAGGCTTACGTCTTGAAGGGGCCCCCTTTTTCCTGCCACAGCCCATTCCACCAGGGCAATTGGGACCTTCTGGTCTTTCTGACATCAAGCGTCTGTTTCCCAGTTTTGTAAGGTGGCGACTTGGTTGTCCGTTCACACTGTTACAAAATTCCCAGGTTTTGCAAGCGTCTGTGTAAATGTTGAAATTTACATCTTTTTTTTCTTTAAAACTAATTTGTAACTATTAAACGCATTTTTGATGCATACGTTTTTCCGCAAGTTCTGGTGCGGCCATTTCAGGTGGCAACTCGTTGAAGCGTTCCTCTGGTTGTGGGTGAAGTTATGCTTTGCTGTTTCCACCTCTCGTTTTGACACTGCTTGGGGATGTCCTTAAGGTCAAGATTTAAAAGAGCTGTGTCAGTCAGTGAACGAAAGAGAAAAAAGTTTTTTTGTACTCGCCGTAAAATCCTTTTCTCTGCCGTTCATTGACGGACACAGCACCCAACCCTCCTATTTTACATTGTACTGCTTCTTGACGTACTGAGATGCAGGAAGCAGGCTGAGGGGTTAGAGCCAGAGAGACCACCCCTTGGAGGAGCAATGCAGTTCTGCTGTTATTACATGTTCTGTCTAGTCCTCTCCTGAATGTGCCGTAAAAACCCTACGGTCAAGATTTAAAGGAGCCGTGTCCGTCAATGAACTTAAGAGAAAAGGATTTTATGGCGAGTGCAAAAATCCTATTTACTCTTTACTGATTAATCTTGACCATAGGGTTGTTACGCCACCTTTAGGAGAGGACTAGGCAGAACATGCTATAGGGGGCGTCCCTCCAGTAACATCCCCTCAGCCTGCTTCCTGCAGCTCAGTTTTTTTCTGCCTAGTGAAGGAGATGGACCTAGGAACCCTGCGGGACCATCGGTCCTGACATTTTTTATTTATTTTTTGCAAGTTTGCCTTTTGTGCAAGATTTTTGGATCCTGTGATCTACTATCAACAGCCGGCTGGGTGACAGGCTGGATACCCTTATCCTTGTAGTCTCCCCAGCCTGGCCATCGAGCGTGTGCAAACCATAGCTACGCGATGGGTCGGCCACGACATGCCCCTCAGGCTCCAGGGGCGGCCGGTGAGCGCAAAGCTTCGAGACACACATGACAGGGCTATTGATGTCTGTCTCTGTGTCGTGGCCACTAGCCACACCGTACTGATCGGAGAGTGGGTCTGTGATGGGATGTCCCTAACTCGTCCGGATGAGAAGTACAGCTCTCCCTGCCTTTGTGGGGTTGAGCAGCTGGCCATTCCCTGGGAGGTCGATTCGGGGGTCCCTCTCTTCTCTCCCTGTCCCCATCTCCCCCCCCCCCCCCCCGTGGGGGATGCTGCATGATGGGCTGCTTAGCGGTGTGTGTGCCTGTAGCCAGGAGTCCCCTGGGGTGCTCCCACCTTGGATGAGGGGCTGCGCTGGGTGGCTGTGGTCTCCCCTTTGTTCTGCCACCATTTTTCACTTGCCTTTCTCTGTGTACAATTGCTTGTCAGCCATTTTTTGTGTGCCTCAGTGGAAAGCATGGTCAGGGGCAATTTTACTGTAGTTCGGCAGCCATTTTACCTGTTATGTCCCTTATACTGGGCGACCAGCGTCCATTTTGTTGTAGCCCAGCGCGGGTTTTTATGCTCAGCGCTGGTCCCTGCTGCTCAGAACAAAGCGGTTTCTCACTCAGGACACCTGGGAGCTGACGCAGGCACTTATAGCTGAACAGTGCAGAACTCGGTCAGGGTGGTTAGCCCTGCGGTGGGGGCCGCTCAGTCTGCAGCAGCTAAGAGGGTGAGTCTGTTCACCTGTCCTAAGTCCCCAAGGGTGGCAGACAGGTTGGGTCAGCATGGCTTCAGAAACTGATGTTTTTCCCCCCCAAACTCCCTGCAATTGCAACGACTAATCTGCAAACAGTGCAGTGCCTTTGGACGCTTTGTCGGCAGTCCTTAAAACATTTGTTGCCAAGGTGGAGGTGTTGTGCAAGCACAAAGGTGGTAAATAGCACTCCACTGTATCCTCCTGGGGAGAGCTCTGACGCAGACTTGGGCCCCGCTGAGACTGGCGGCTCCTGCTGTTGCTTCAGATGACGCTGACCAGGACCGATCGGACAGTGAGGATGAGTCCCCGTCTGGGTCCGTGCAAGAAAAGCGCTAGTTGGAGCACTTATCACAGCTATGCGTGATACTCTGAAAATTCAGGATACATGAGATCCCTCTGCTGAAGTAAACGCCCCTTTTGGGTCTCGTAAGCCAGCCCGTGCACCAAAGGTGTTTATGTATCTGACTTATTTTGTTAAGTTCATATACAAGTAATGGGGAAGACCGCAACAGACCTTTTCGGTCCCAAAAAGCATGGCTGTGCGTTACCCCTTTGAGGAGAGCCTTCTTAAATAATGGTCAGCTCCTCCGGTCGTGGACCCCCCAGTATCCAGGTTAAATATAGTAACCACGATCCTGGTAGAGTGGACTCTTGTGTTTAAGGACCCCACAGGCAGGAAGGCTGAGGCAGTGGCCTGTTCCTTGTTTACTGTTGGGTTTGCAATACGACCAGTACTGGGCACAGCACTTGTGTCTGAGACACTTAATGAATGGGCAAAACTTTTGCACTGCAAATTGGAGAAGCAGGCTACTACCGTCTGCGTGGAACTAGCAGACCAGTTAGTGCACGGCCTTAAGTACGTTTGTGACGCGGCTCTGGATACGCTTCCTCTGCTGTCCAGGGCTTCAGTGTCAGCAGTGGTGCTGAGGCGCCTGATTTGGCTAAATGCTGGTCTGCGGATCAGGCATCTAAAAAATAAAAATAAAAAGCCTTGACGGATCTACCCTTCCTTGGTGAGTGGCTCTTTGGATGACATTTTTAAGTGTCACAGGTGGGAAGAGTACCTTGCCCCCACAGGCCAGGAAGACTAAGGAGCCACACCGCAGGCAAGGGCCCTCATTTTCCTCTTAAGAGTTTTTTTTTTCGGCCGTCCGGGACTTCGGCTTAAGGCTCCCAGTCCAACAGGATGACCTTTAAGGGACAAAAGCATCCCTGAAATCGCATGGAGGTTCGCCTTTGGGATTTTGCAGCCCTGTGGGCCTCTTGGCTATGCTTTCAAACTGATTTCCTCTGGCTACAAGATAGGGTTCCTCTCTTGGCCACCAAGCAGATTCTTCCCTTCCAGCATACCACTACTTCTGGCTCGCTGCGAGGCCCTATTGGCGGTGTTATGGCACCTGCTATGCTGCAGGGTGACTGTTCCTGTTCCGAACTCGGAATGGTTCCAGGGCTTATTTTCCAATCTGTATTTACCAAAAAGGAAGGGGTACGTCCAATCTTGGACCTAAAAGCCTCAATTGCGTTGTTAAAGTACAGAGGTTCAGAATGGAATCGGTTTGCTCAGTAGTCGCTGCACTCCATCAAGGGGACTCCCTGGCGTCCTTGGACATCCAGGATGCATACTTGCACATAGCCATATGCCTCCGGCATCAAAAGTTTCTGCAGCTTGCAGTGGGGGAAGCTCACTACCAGTTTGTGGCTCTCCCTTTTGGCTTGGCTTCAGCACCCCAAGTCTTTACCAAGGTATTGGCTCCAATTTTGACAACCCTTCGACAACGCGGGATCGCAATCGTAGGTTCCCTGGACGATCTCCTGAGAGCAGCTTCCGCCTCAGAATTAAAGGAGGATGTGGCGATCACCATGCAAACCCTGCAGGAATTTGGCTGACTGTTGAACCTAAAAAAAAGTCGGTGCTCATACTGACTCAGCGCTTGGAGTACCTAGGCTTACTGCTGGACTCCATGGAAGCCAGAGTTTTTCTTCCTTCAGACAAGCTGCAGACTCTCAGAGCCACGGTAAATCTATTGATGAACCACAGGTGGTCATCGCTGCTCTTCTGCATGCGGGTTCTGGGCCTCATGGTGGCCTCCTTCGAGGCGGTACCATACACCCAGTTTCACACCAGAGTCTTTCAGAAGGAGATATTGACAAAATGGGACATCTCTGTTAACCCTTGATCGGCAGATTCGGGTGAGCCAGTTAGTCAGGTGACTCCCTGCTTTGGTGGTTGAGGTCCCCGGCACTTCGGTCCAGGACGTCGTTTCTACCTCTACATTGGACTGTGATCACAATAGACGCCAGCCTGACCGGCTGGGGTGGAATACTGGGAGTGCAGTCGACCCAGAGGGAGGAATCCAAGTTACCGATCTATGTGCTTGAACTCCGAGCGATCAGGCTATGCCTCTCCACATGGTTGAGGAGACTGCGAGGGTGTCCGATCAGGATCCAGTCAGAAAACGCCACAGCGGTGGCATATGTCAACCATCAAGGAGGAACAAGAAACTCCGCTGCAGCACGGGAGGTCACTCACATCCTTCAGTAGACAGAGCAACATGTACCGCCCTTGTCGGCCATTTACATCCCGGGAGTAGAAAAATGGCAGACGGACTACCTAAGTTGCCAGATGCTGGACCCAGGAGAATGGGCGTTGCACCCAGAGGTGTTCAGGCTACTGTGCCTCCGGTGGGGCACAACAAGTGTGGATCTTCTGGCCTCCCGCCTCAATCGGAAGATGCCGAGTTTGGTATCCAGGACAAGAGATCCTTGGGCATTCGCGTCAGTCGTGCTGGTGGCTCCATGAGATCAGTACTAACTGATCCTATGCCTTTCCTTCCCCAAAGCTACTACCACATTTGCTCCGCAGAGTGGAAGCCGAGGGGAATCCAGTAATACAGATTGGCCTCGGCATCCCTCGAGCACCGACCTAGTACGCCGGTTTGCAAATGCTCCCCGGCGACTATCGTTGCTATACCTTCTGTGTAGAGGCCCTATTCTCCATCCTGCTTTAACGTCGCTGGTTTTAACGGCAGGGCTTTTGAGAGCCAGGTGCTAAGGGACTGGGGTCTGTCGGACTCGATTTCAACTATTTTGAGAGCACGGTAATCTTCTAGGAAGATATACCATCGTACCTGCAAGGCCTACATCTCCATGTGTGAGGAGATGGGGTGGCGTCCACGCACCTATTCCATTTCCAGGATCCTGCTGTTCTTACAGCGAGGAGTGGACCAGAAATTGGTCTTAAGCATCATTGGGGGACAAATCGGCCTCTGCTCTTTTTTCCAATGACCCCAGGCCTCTCTCTAGTGAGCACTTTTATTCAAGGGGTCCGGCATGTAGTTCCTCCGGTGTGTCCACCTTATCCTCCCTGGGATCTGAACTTGATGCTATCGGCCGTTTAAAAACATCAGGGAAATCCCCTTGTTGACTTTCTCAGAAAGTGGTCTTCCTAGTGGCCATTACTTCGGCCAGGAGGGTTTCGTAACTGGCGGCCTTGTCCTGCAAGTCGCCCTATCTGGTTATTCACAAGGAGAAGATGGTGTTGCGTCCGCAACCGTCTTTTCTGATGAAAGTGGTCTCGGCGTTTCACATCGAGGACATTGTATTACCATTGTTGTGTCCTAAGCCGAAGCACCCCAAAGAGTTGACCCTTCACCCTCTTGACGTGGTTCGGGCTCTGAAGGTGTATTTGTCTGCCACAGCTCCCTTTCGGAAGTCAGACTTGCGGTTTGTTTTGGTGGCTGGTCAAAAGAAAGGCATGGCGGTTTCGTTGGCCACCATTGCCAGGTGGATCAGACAGATTGTAGTACAAGCATACGCCTTGAAGGGGCAGGTGCCCCCCTTTCTGGTCACGGCCCACAAGGGCAATTGCAACATCATGGGGATCGGCTGATGCCTGCTTTGGCCAAAAAGTTTTGCAGGCGATCGTATAGTTGCAATCAGGTATGCAGTTGCAATCGGATATGAAAGGGTCCCTGACCCTTTCAGATGTGAACGTGTCCCATAGGAAACCATGAAAATGAACTGTAGTGCACTTCTGAAAAAAGCACCAATAAACACATAGATAATGAACCAGGTCTAAGTCGTTTAGTAACATAATGGGGTTAAAAAAAAACCCCTAAAATTAGCCCTTTATAGTAGAAAAAAAGCAAATCACTACTGTAAGGGGTTCATTTTTTTTTTTTTTACTGTAGGACGGTGAATATATTTACAATAGCGATTATTTGCTTTTTGTACTATAAAGGTCTATTTTTTATTTTTTTAACCCCATTATGTTACTGACCGATTAATCGATTATTAAAATAGTAATCAATTTCATAATCGATTAGTGGTCGATTAATCGATTAGTTGTTTCAGCCCTACTCGCCGTAAAATCTTTTTCTCTGTAACTCTCTGCCGCGGCTCACTTCCAGAAGTCCGATTTTCTGTTCATTTCGGTAGCTTGTACAAAAAAAGGGCTGGCGGCCTCGTCGACCACCATTTCCAGGTGGATCAGACAGATCGTGGTCCAGGCTTATGCCTTGAAGGGGCAGGTGCCCCCCTTTACTATTACGACCCATTCCACCAGGGCAATTGGGACCTCTTGGTCTTTTCGTCATCAAGCGTCTCCCAGGTGTGTAAGGTGGCGACTTGGACATCCGTTCACACTTTCACAAAGTTGATGTAAGCGCATTTTCTGATGCCTTCTTTGGCCGCAAAGTTTTGCAGGCGGTCGTGTAGTTGTCGCAATTTACACTTTCTTGTTAGAGGAAGTTAAATTTTCATTGTCAATGCATTCTGGTGCATATGTTGGCCGCAACTTCTGATGCAGTTGGTTCAGGTGGTGACTCCTCCGTTGGGGAGCACCTCTGGTTGTGGGTGAAGTTATGTTTGCTGTTCCCACCCCTTGTTATGACACTGCTTGGGGACGTCCCTGCAGTCAAGATTAATGGAGCTGTGTTCGTCAATGAACGAAAGAGAAAATAGGGTTTTTATACTTGCCGTAAACCCCTTTTCTCTGAAGTTCATTGACGGACACAGCATCCACCCCTCCTATTACTTTACGGTCTACTGCTTGTTGACGTATTGTGCTGCAGGAAGCAGGCTGAGGAGTTATTGCCAGAGGGACTGTCCTCTAGCAGAACTGTACAGTTCTGTTTTTTACATGCATTACATGTTCTGCCTAGTCCTCTCCTGAAGTTGGCGTAATAAGCCTACGGTCAAGATTAATGGAGCTGTGTCAGTCAATGAACTTCAGAGAGGAATTTTACGTTGAGTACAAAAATCCTATTTTTCTCAAATCGCCTTTCAGGACAACCCCGGAGAGAGTGTAGCGCCACCTTTTTTTCAGGAAACGCATGCCCACTTTAAAAACCTCCTCTTCCCCCCATGGCTTCAGTTATTGTTTCCTCCATGGGGGAAGCATGTGCCTGGAACCAGGGAAAGCTACACTCCCTCCGGGGGAGAGCAGGCTTACCAGCAGTGTGGCTGTTCTTTATGGCCTCCCAGCAGCTTCTCCAGGGGTGAGGGGTGTCCTGGGGCTCCTAGTCTCGCCATTTCAGGGGAGCGAGGACCCTCAGAAAACCGGCCTTGTGAGCCTGGAGGTAGCTGGATAGCGCAGGGAGGGCTCTGTTGCTGGCCGGGGTCGCTGCAGGTCAGCGGCACATCCCCATTTTCGGGTCCAGGTCCTGGCCGGTGATGTCGTTTCCGGCGTTCTGAGGGGCCGTGGCGCCATGGTTCAAGTGTCTGGAACGCAGGGACCAAGGGGTGGGTCAGGTGACCGGTGCTTCCGGCCAGCACTGATGGTGAGGTGGCTGGGAAATTTCAAATTAATGGAGGAATTGGAAGGAAAAGGAGCTGTCCTACTCAGCGGAATGGATGAAGGCAAGACAGCGATTGCAGAGGCACGCGCCCCCAGCACCGGTCCAGCCCAGGTAGGTGAGGTGCAGCGGCGCCTTCTTGCTACCCTAATGGGCTGTCCTTGGGTTTTTTGTATGTCCCCCCCCCTGTCTCTCTGTCGCTGTAGGGTCAGAGGTGACATCTCTCGGACCCTGAAGCATGGTTCAGGGGTCTCACTGGAGGTCTGTTGGTGGTTGGTCTCTGCACTGGCTTGGTGGTAGTGTGGTTACAGTTAATCACTTAGTTAAAACTGTATGTCATTTCAGGAAAAGTCACTAGTAAAGTCTAAACCAAGCCAGAGGAAATGTCCTTCTTGCAAGAACCCCCTTAGAGACTCGTGGCGGAAGGCGATGTGCAGAGTTTGTACCAAGGAGTTGGTGGAAGAGAAAACATCCCAGCAGTATAAGGAGTTATTTTCCTCGGTCAAAGAGCTGACAAACTCATTGAGTTCGGTCAGGTCCATCCTGATACAAAACTCATCCGGGCAGGCCGAGCCTCAGAAGCTACCGCCTACTCCCAAGGCATCTTCTTCTAGACCAGTAGAGACCGAGGACTCTGGCGACGAAGGGGGAAGTACTCTTGTCTCCCTCAGGGACTCTGAAGAGGAGGAAGGGGAAGAAGATAGCAGGGCCTCTCGGTACAAGTTATCACTAGAGGAGGTAGATGATATTTTAAGGGCAATCTACACGACTCTGGAAATTCAGGAGGAGAAAGTACAGCTGTCGGTTCACGACAAGATGTACCAGGGGATGGACAAAACAAAACGTAGAGTTTTTCCAGTCCACAGGGTCCTCTCGGATGCAGTTAAAAAAGAAAGAAAGGACCTAGAAAGAGTCAATTTTTTCTCCAAAGCTCTCAAAAGGAGGTTTCCTTTTGAGAATAAGGACTCGGAGGTATGGAACAAGAGGCCTCGAGTTGATGTAGCCTTTATACAAGTCTCTAAACGAACGTACCTGGCTTTCGAGTATGTGGGAATCCTAGAAGACCCGATGGACAAAAAAGCTGACTCCATCCTCAAAAAAGCCTGGGATGCAGCGTCAGTCTGAAACTAGTCATGGTCGCTACAGTGGTGGCCAGGAACCTGGAATGCTGGGTGGAAAAATTAAAAAGCCATGTAGAAGCGGGTACGTCCGGCAAAGATCTTTTCCGCTAATCTTGAATGTGGTCAAGTATATGGCGAACGCATCAGCAGTCTGTTAAGCTAGCTGCCAGGAGGGCAGGAGGCCAGGAGGGCAATCTTGCTGAAAACGTGGTCGGGGGACACAGCCTCTAAGGTCAGGCTTTGTAGCTTGCCCTTTTCAGGAGATCTTCTCTTCGGTCCCAACCTAGAGTCAGTGCTGGACAGGACGGCTGACAAGAAAAAGGCCTTCCCGGCTAAGAAAAAGCAAGCCGTCAAGAAAAATTTTCATGCTCTTCAACAGTCCCATAAGAAAGAGCAGGACCATAAGAGACAGTGGGGTTCACAGAGAGGTAGGGGCGGAGTTCTCTTTAGATCTTCCCAAGATCAGGCCTCTAAAAGTAAGTGACAATCTCTCCCCGGGGGGGGGGGGCTGTCAGCTTTTCACGAACAATGGGACGCAGTGTCTGAGTCTGTTCGTGAAAAGCGTTACCGTTCAGGGGTACAGGCTGGATTTCTCAGAACCACACCTGAGCAGGTTCTATGTGACGGCCTTACCGAGGGAACAGGAGAAGGCCTCTACAATGATGTTCCTATTGCAAGAACTGATAGAGCAAAGGGTCTTGATCCAAGTTCCAGTAACTCGGCAAGGCAGGGGTTTCTACTCCCATATTTTTCTAGTGAGGAAACCTTCAGAGAAGTACCGTCTGATCTTGAACCTAAAAGTTCTGATTAAGTCAATACGGTACAAACATTTCAGGATGGATACGATTTTTTCCATCACAAAGTTGTTGACCCCGGATTGTTTCATGGCATCCCTAGATTTAAGGGATGCCTATCTCCACGTACCCATTCACCAGGCATCCCAGCATTTTTTGCACCTGGCAGTGGATCTAGGGACTTCGGTATGGCATTTCCAATTCAGGGCTCTGCCATTCGGACTCTTGTCCTCCTCCAGAGTCTTTACCAAGATTATGGCAGAGGCTTTGGAGCCCCTGGAGATAAAGGGGATTTCAGTCATCCCTTATTTGGACGACCTTTTATTTTTCGCAGACTCCAGGGAGCAGGTCCTAGTCAATCTTCAGACATCCCAGTCTCACCTCAAAAGTCTGGGGTGGTTTCTGAACCTGGAGAAGTCAATTCTGGTTCCCTCACAGGAGATGAGGTTTCTGGGTTATTCTATAGATTCGGTTCTCCAGAAAGTGTTCTTTCCGCTAGAAAAGCAGGAAAAGATACAGTTAGCAGTAAAGCAGGTTGGCCATGGCAGTTCTTGGTCTGCTTACGGTAGCAATCCCGGCTGTTCAGTGGGCCAGGTTACATTCCAGACCCCTTCAGAGGAACATTTTGTTCAACTGGTCCCATCAGGATCCTCTAGAGAAACGAATAAGGATCTCTACAAAGACGAAAAGGGCTCTCTGGTGGTGGAGAGACCAATCAAACCTCTCAAGGGGTCTGGTGTGGGCTTTTCCCATGGACAAGCGGCTGTCGACAGACGCAAGGGGCTAGGGGGCTCACCTGGACGGTCAAACGTCTCAGGGGGTCTGGTCCAAGGGGGAAGCTCGAAGATCTTCCAACTGCAGAGAGCCGAAGGCGATCTTTCTGGGTTTGTTGGCCTTTCTGCAGGTGTTGAGGGGTCATCACGTCCAGGTGTTGTCAGACAACACAACCGCAGTAACCTATATAATGAAGCAGGGGGGAACCGGGAGCAGAGGCTTGATCCAGTTGGCCAATCTTTTATTGGCCTGGGCAGAGCAGAATACGGCTTCACTGTCGGCAGTGCATCTGAAAGGGTCTCAGAACTTGTTGGCAGATCTCCTAAGCAGGCGGAAATTGATAGAGGCGATTCTTTTCTCGTCACCGAGGGGACTAAGCAGTAGGGCTGGATGTGTTTGCCCACCCTTGGCACTACCAGCTGTGCTACGCTTTTCCCCCCTTCTCTCTAATTCCACTGGTTCTGAGGAAATTCAGAGAGGAAAAGACGGATCTAATTCTGGTCACTCCATTTTGGCCAAAAAGACCTTGGTTCACAGTGCTATGGAAACTAGCCGCGAAACCCCCATGGAAGTTACCAGTCAGAAAATACCTGTTATCCCAAGGGTCAGTAAACCATCCAGAGGTGGAGCTTCTGCAGCTAACTGCCTGCTTTCTGAGGAGGACCTCTTGAAAGCAAAGGAACTCTGACAAGGTGGTTAAAACTCTGTTATCCAGCAGGAAAGCAGTCACACAGGCGATTTACATGAAGGTCTGGAAGAAATGTAACTCCTGGTGTAGGTCCAGAGACCTCAAAGTCAAGAGCACGGTGTCTGTTCTGGAGTTTCTCCATGAAGGAATGGAGAAGGGGTTAGCAGCCAGTACCCTGAAGACCCAGGTGGCGACCTTATCCATTTTCTTTGAAAAGAGTTTGTCAAAAACTTTAATTTATAGATTTTTTTTAGGGTTCTCGCTCGAAGTAGACCGGTATCCCTTAAAGACTTTCCCAGTTGGGATTTGTCTATGGTTTTGCAGGGTCTCTCGGGAGCTCCGTTTGAACCCTTACAAGAAGCTTCATTACAGATGGTGGTTCTTAAAACGATCTTTCTAGTGGCCATCACCTCCGCTAGGAGGATCAGTGAGCTGCAAGCCTTGGCGGTTACGGAACCTTTCCTAAAGGTGTTTCCGGATAGAGTGCTTCCTCAGACAGACCCAGCATTTCTACCTAAATTATCCTCAGCCTTTCATCGAACTCAGGAAATAGCGTTGCCTACCTTTTCTGCAACTCCAGCTAATGCTGGGGAAGAGGCTTTTCACACGTTTGACGTGAGACGATGCTTGCTGCAATTTCTAAAAGTGACCAAGGAGTTTAGAAGATCAAACGCCCTTTCCATGGTCTTCTCGGCATCATGCAAGGGAGAAAAAGCTTAAAAAATTACGCTGGGTAGGTGGCTTAAGCTGGCGATAGCAGAAGCCTATAAAGCGAATGGAGAAATACCTCCCTAACGTATTGCTGCCCACTCTACTAGATCCATGGAAGTTTCCTGGGCTGAAAGGGCCGGTGCGACACCTGAACAGATTTGCAAGGCTGCTACTTGGTCCAGTTATTCGACATTTCTCCCGCACTATCGACTAGATCTACTTCTGCGGCAGATCAAGCCTTCGGTAGGAAAGTACTGCAGGCAGTAGTCCCACCCTAGGGTAAGTTTCTCGGTTATCCTCTCCAGGGTTGTCCTGAAAGGCGATTTGAGAAAAACTTAGACTTACCGGTGACAGTATTTCTAAGAGCCTTTCAGGACAACCGCTGCTTCCCTCCCTAGGTTAATCTTAGTAGTAGTATTAAGTGTCTATCATGGTGGTGTGGTTTTCTGTGCTTTGTTTTCCAGTGTCGGAAGGCCACAATAACTGAAGCCATGGGGGAAGAGGAGGTGTTTTTAAAGTGGGCATGTGTTTCCTGAGAAAGAAGGTGGTGCTACATTCTCTCCGGGGTTGTTCTGAAAGGCTCTTAAAAATACTGTCACCGGTAAGTCTAAGTTTTTTCGCCAGTGTCTAAGCTTTTGGCCACGAGTAAAGATGTGCTGTGCTGAGCTCCATTGGAGCATTCCTTGCTGGGGCTAGCCATGCTGACCGTATCCATTCAAAGTGTCCTATTTTGGGCCAAATTGAATGGTACCTAGGCCTTGTATCGGAAGAAATTTGGTTTTGCCTGTGAATGCTTCTTTCTAGAGAGCTGAACCCTGGGATCCAGTACTTTTTGGTAGTGAGGCCATAATGTTTTTACTGGCAGGGTGCTGTTGCAGGTCCGGGATTGTGGGTTTCCTCTAGGGTTCCCTGCTCCTGAAGGTTTAATGGAACCCACTGTGAAGGGTGACGATTGGGTCTGTTGGTTTACCACAGAAAACCCTGCAGCGGGAAAGTTAAGTGGAGTTTTCGAAGAAATCTTTTGAATTTTCTTATGAATGTCTCCTTTAAAAAATATTGTCATGCCTGTGCGTCACCACTGGCGGCTGTCTGTATTGAGCACTCACCGCCTCATGCTGGAAATAGCGCTGTGTCAGGAGCCAAACACTTCCTCCTCCCGCCAATAAGAATAAACGCAGCGGCCGCTCGCCGGCTTTGTAACCAAAAACTACAATCTCCTCGGTAAATAAAAATCTCACTTGTCCTATAGACAATGCACAAATGTTGAAGGATCCAACAGATAAAAAGTTGGAATTTCTTTTTAAGAAGAACATTTCCCTGGCAAATTCAGTGGTGCAGTCGGCTCTTGCTGCAATTGGAGTATCTCAGTCAATAAAGGACCAGTTTGTAGAGATACTTGAGATTATTCCTGCTCAGCAGGCCCAGCAATGGGCTGGCGTATCAGAAGCACTATGCTTTATGGTATATAATATAAAAGATTCTATTATTCACGCCTCACGGCTTATGCTAGTACTGGTACATACATGCAGAATCTTATGGTTGAAAAATTGGTCAGCCGAATCTCTGTGTAAAAAGCTCTTGGCCATTTTCCCAATTCATGGTGAACGATTAGGCCCTATGCACACGAGACGCCGATGCAAACTCTGCTGAACACATGTTTTAAAAAGCAGAAACCTTTTGCTGCGTTTTCATACCACATTAAGCCTCATTTTACCGGGTTTGCATCTATAAGCGTTAGTAAAGATTACATCATATATACCCTCCCCAAGCTCAGAAAGCATGTATTAATAACTATTTCTCTTATATTCACCGACTGACAGCTCCTCTCTGTAAATAAATGGGTTGTATAGCCTGCCATTAGGAGAAACTTGGCAAAATTGTTACACAATACACAGAACTGTAATCCTGCCCCAGGGGGGCGGACCCCTTGCTATCAACCCTCCTGCTGCTAGCAGCTTCAGTTTTTATTTTGCCTAGCAATGAGAATGACCTAGGAAACTCTGCGGGCTTCCCGGTCCATGATTTTACTACCACCTCACTTCCTTATCTTCTCTCCCAAGTCCCTATAACCCCTCCTCCCCCCCCCCCCCCCCCTCTGAGGGGGGTGTCTGCATGAGCTGCGGGCGGTGTGTGTGGGTCGCGGTTTCTCACCTGTGGGGCTCTGCGGTTGCTGTTCAGTCCTGGTCCAGGTCTGGGAGTCCAAAAAAGGCAGGTTTTTGAGGAGGATGTCTGTGTGTCAGCAGGCAGTTCGTTTTTATTCTTTTGCTTCTTTTCACCTCATGGCCAGTGGCCATCTTGGATTTGGGAAAGCTATAGATTCCCCTGGGGAGCTTCAGCAGACATTTTCCCTGGGATTCCTATGTATTGCATTGGCAGACATTTTGTGAAAGCCAAAATGCTTTCTTCACCGCTGGCTCTTGTGACAGCTTGCAATGTGCTTTCTCTTGTCACTTCCTGTATTCCCTGTGTGTGAGGGACACTGGATGGCTCTGCATGGAACTCTGAAGCTGTTCTGCAGACTGTTGCACTGCTGTTAGAGCTGCTGCTGACAGTTTTTTCTCCTCTCTGCATCTGGGAATCTCCTGGGGACTACAGGCACTATTGGCATTCACAAAATGCCCCAGGGTGGTGAGTCTAGCGCTAAGCACCCCGCCACCCCCCACACACACGTGGCAGGTGCAGACAGGATAGGGTCAGCATGGCTTCAGAAACTGGTGTTTCTTCCCCCGATATCCAGGCTATAGCAACCGGGTCACCTGCGGTTAGTGCGGAGCGCATGGACACCCTGACGGTGTTCCTGGACTCCTATGTTGCTAAGATAGAGGCGGCACGTGGCAGAAATGGTGCATGTAAGAGGCCCCTGCCCCCTTGGGGAAAGCTCTGATGCAGACTCGGGCCCTGCTGCGGCTGGAGACCCCTGTTCGGACAGTGACGATGATTCCGGGTCCGTGTTGTTGTTGGAGCACTTATCACAGCTGTGCATGATACCCTGAAGATTCAGGAGCCAGCGAATTCCTCTGCTGATGTGCCGGTCCCCTTTGGGTCCCACAAGCCAGCACTTTCACTTAAGGTGTTCCCGTATTTGACTTTTTTTGACCAATTCATCTACAGGGAATGGGGTCACCCGCAACGGACCTTTTCGGTCCCCAAAAACTTGGAGGTGCGCTACCCTTTTGAGGAAAGCCTTCTCAAAAAGTGGTCGGCTCCTTTCGGTCGTGGACCCCCCAGTATCCAGGTTAAATAAAGTAAGCACGATCCCGGTTGAGGGGACTCCTCCTGCATTCAAGCATCCCACGGACAGGAAGGCCGAAGCAGTGGCTTGTTCCTCGTTTACAGTTGTGGGGTCAGCCATGCGACCTGTACTGGCATCTGCACTGCTGTCACAGACACTGACTGAGTGGGGAAAAATTTGCGCCACAAATTGGGAGAGCAGAATGCCTCCCCTGTCTGCGTGGAGTTAGCAGTCCAACTAGTGCATGGCCTTAAGTACATTTGTGACGCGGCCCTGGATACTCTCCCTCTGTTATCCAGGGCTTCAGTGTCAGCCGTGGTGCTGAGGCACCTTATTTGGCTGAAATGCTGGTCCACTGATCCAAGAAAGCCCTGACGGATCTTCCCTTCCTTGAGGACCGGCTCTTTGCAGCCTCGTTTGAAGGACATTATTAAAAACGCCACGGGTGGTTAGAGTATACTACTCCCACAGGCCAGGAAGGCTAAGGAGCCACGCCACAGGCAAGGGCCCTCCTTTTCCGCTCACAATCGGCTTTTTCGTCCGCCCGGTGCTTCGGCAAAACGACCCTAGCCCGGCAGGATGCCCACGGACGGTCAGAGGCGTCCCTGGAACCGCAAGCCTGCGAACATAGGTGCTACCGCATGAAGGTTTGCCCTCACCCACATCTCGGGTGGGGGGGGGGGGCGCCTTCGGGAGTTTGCAGCCAGTTTGACCTCCCGGTTATCTGACCAATGGGTCTGCGTCCTGATATCCACCGGCTACAAGATAGTTTCTCTCTTGGCCGCCAAACAGATGCTTCCCCTCCAGCATACCGGGTTCCATCATACTTGGAAGGCCTACATCTCCATGTGTGAGGGGAAAGGGTGGCATCCGTGCTCCTTCTCTCTATCCAGGATCCTGCTGTTTCTTCAGCAAGGTGTAGACCAGAGGCTGGCGTTGAGCACCATCAAGGGGCAGATTTCAGCTCTGGCTGTCTTTTTTTTTCAAAGACCCCTGGCGTCTCACTCATTAGTGAGCCCCTTTGTGCAGGGGGTGCGACATGTCCCTCTGGTGCTTCAGAAGCCACCGTTTGACAATATCAGGGAGATTCCTCTACTGACCCTTTCACAGAAGGTGGTCTTTCTGGTGGCCATCACATCAGCTGGGAGGGTTTCGGAACTAGCAGCCATGTCCTGCAAGTCGCCTTATCTGGTCATCCACAGGGATAAGGTGGTGTTGAATCCGCAACCGTCCTTTCTACCTAAGGTGGTCTCGGCCTTTCATATCAATGAGGACATTGTATTTCCGTCATTGTGTCCTAAGCCGAAGCACCCCAAGGAGGTGGCCATTCACGCTCTGGATGTGGTTAGGGCTCTGAAGGTGTACTTGTTTGCCACAGCTTCCTTTTAGAAGTCAGACTCGCTGTTTGTTTCGGTGGCTGGTCCTAAGAAGGGCATGGCGGTCTCGTCAGCCACCATTTCCAAGTGGATCAGATAGATTGTAGTCCAAGCCTACACCTTGAAGGGGCAGGTGCCTCCCTTTCCAGTCACGGCCCACTCTACGAGAGGAATCAGAACGTCTTGGGCCTTCCGACACCAAGCGTCTGTAGCTCAGGTGTGTAAGGCGGTGACCTGGTCGTCTGCACATAAGTTTACCAAGTTCTACAAGGTAGACGTCAGTGCATCGGCTGATGCCTGTTTTTGGCCGCAAAGTTTTGCAGGCGGCCGCGTAGTTGCAATTTAATTTTTTTCCTGCATTTTTCGATAACAAAAGCAGTATTGTTTTGGTTAATGCACTGTTGCATTACTTCTGCAATGTTGCGGTCTTGGGGATCACTCCTGTTGAGGGCACCCGGTTATGTAGTGTTTTTCCACACACTGCTTTTTTTTTTTTGTGGGTTTAGTTTCACTAGTTCCCACTTGCCATGGTGGATGAAGTTCTAATGCTGTTTTTTTCCCACCCCTCGTTTGGCACTGCTTGGGGATGTCCCATTTAGAGAGTCGCTGTGTCGGTCGGTGAATATAAGAGAAAAAAGGATTTTTGTACTCACCGTAAAATCCTTTTCTCTGTAATTCACCGACACAGCACCCACCCCTCCTTTTTTCGACGTTGTACTGCTGGTTGACGTACTGAAGCTGCTGGCAGCAGGAGGAGGGTTGATTGCACGGGGTCCGCCCCCCTGGGGCAGGATTAAAGTTCTGTGTATTGTGCCCATTTAGTTACAGAGAGGAGCTGTGTCGGTCGTTGAATTACAGAGAGAGTGATTTTACGGTGAGTACAAAAATCCTATTTTCTGCCATTTTGATCTGAGTGAGCAGCAGAGAGAGCAGTTTTTACACTTGCATTTGCCCCTTTCTGTGTTTTTTTTTTTTTTTTTGGGAAATGGATCCCATATTGAATGTATGTCAGGAAATGCTCCTGATGTTGCTCTTGATGAGGCAGCAGCGTCGTCGCAAATTGCGTGATATATCCAGAGTCAGAGCTTGTCAATATTGGACCCATCCGTTGATGGCACAGCGAATGTCAATTGGATTTTTCACAAACATAGTAGGGGGGTTGGGGATGACTAGACATGGGTATGCTGGTTTTTCTTTGTGAAAAACAATTTTTAAGAATTTCTCCTTTAAACGTGCATCTTCTCCAGTGCCAGGAGCATCTGCCTCTCTAGACAGTCTCGACGGCCTCCACAGTCGGGTTCAAGAGGCAGGACTTGGGGCAGAGAGCCTGCGAAGCAAACTACAAAAACCTCCTTATGAAGGGTTGGAGGGATTCTGGACTGAAGTTGTCTTGTGTGTTACAGAATTAATATCAGTCCCTGTGCCAGTAACCATAAAGGTATGTCTCCTGGGCCTGGTGGACGAGGTAGTTCCTACAAGGGCCATGCGAACACTGCTGAATATATTGTTCTTTTATGGTAGGAAGGCTATTTTACTGGCCTGGAAAAAAAAACAGAGGCTCCGAGCCTCTCAGCCTGGAAGGGCTTGGTGAATGCAATGCTGCCTTATTACAAAGCTACATATGAAAGTAGGGGCTGTATGCGGAAATTTGATAAAATATGGCACTCATGGTTTAACTCCAGCACTACTGTTGGATAGGGTAATGACCTGAGGTCCATCGGACCAGGAACAGATTAGGCATGCTGTCGGTGGTCTAGAACTCAATGGTGTAGTCCGGGAAGAAACACCTCTTAGGTTGATGGGATAGATCTGCGTGGTACTTTCACTAATGCACGACCTTAAGGAAAATGTGAATCCGTAGAATGGTCGAGATGTGACCGGGGGGGGGGGGGGGGAGTTGTTAGATAGAAGATCTCTGTTAGATAGCTATGGGCCACCGGGCCTGGTTATGGATGAGGCCGTGAGGGCACATCCACTGTTGTATGTTTTCTATAAAATCAATAAAAAGATTTAAATAAAAAAAAAAATGAAGGGGAGAAGGCCTCTACAATTTTCAAAGATCTGGCAAGAACAATGTCAAGATAGATGGGTGGCTTCCTCAATTTCTCTAGGTTACAAGCTAGAGTTCTGAGAATTCCAGTCTCCTCCTTTTCTAAGATCAAATGTCGTCAGAAATCAAGGGAAATGGAAGTCTTACTTTCTATCTCTGGATTATCTCTTGTCCCAGAAGGTTAGATTAAAGGTTCCCACAGAAGAGCAGGGTTCAGGGTTTTATTCAAACCTTCACGGTTCCAAAACTGAACGGGGAGGTAAGACCCATTCTAGAGCTCAAGGATCTGAATCGGCACTATCCTGTCCTTTCGCATGGAGTAAATCCCGATCGGTTGTCTCCATACTTCAAGGAGGGCAATTTTTGGCCTCAATTGATATCAGATGCCTATCTCCACATGCCAATATTTCCCGCTCATCAGAAATTTCTATGCTTCGAGGTAGAAAATTGTCATTTTCAGTTTGTGGCCCTGCCATTTGGTCTAGCCACCGCACCGAGTGTGTTCACAAAGATCCTGGCGCCTCCTTTAGCCAGGTTAAGGGCCTTGGTCTTTCTATGGGACGCCTTGGTCTTTCTATGGGACGCCTTGGTCTTTCTATGGGACGCCTTGGTCTTTCTATGAGACGCCTTGGTCTTTCTATGGGACGCCTTGGTCTTTCTATGGGACGCGTTCTCACTGATCTATGCGTTTTCTCTGGGTTAAGGTGGTATTGCGGCCTCATCCTGAATTCCTTCCAAAGAGAGTGACGGGTTTTAATTTAACCACTTAAGGACCAGGCCTCTTTCAGATTTGGTGTTTACATGTTTGAAATTGTTTTTTTTTTTTTGCTAGAAAATTACTTCGAACCCCTAAACATTTTATATTGTTTTTTTTTTTTTTCTAACACCCTAGAGAATAAAATGGCGGTCATTGAAATACTTTTTTTCACACCGTATTTGCGCAGCGGTCTTACAAGCGCACTTTTTTGGGAAAAAATTCACTTTTTTTGAATAAAAAAATGACATCAGTAAAATTAGCCTAATTTTTTTTTATATTGTGAAAGATAATGGTACGCTGAGTAAATTGATACCCAACATGTCACGCTTCAAAATTGCGCACGCTTGTGGAATGGCGTCAAACTTTTAGCCTCAAAAATCTCCATAAGGGACATTTAAAAAATTGTACAGGTTGCATTTTTTGCGTTACAGAGGAGGTCTAGGGCTAGAATTATTGCTCTCGCTCTACCGATGGCGGCGATACCCTCACATGTGTGGTTTGACCACCGTTTTCATATGCGGCTGCTACTCAAGTATGCGCTCGCTTCTGTGCGCAAGCTCGTCGTGACGGGGTGTTTTTAAAAACCTTTTTTTTTTATTATTTATTTTAATTGATTTTATTTATTTTTACACTGTTTTTAAAAAAAAAAATGGATCACTTTTATTCCTATTACAAGGAATGTAAACATCCCTTGTAATAGAAAAAAAGCATGACAGGTCCTCTTAAATATGAGATCTGGGGTCAAAAAGTCCTCAGATCTCATATTTGGACTAAAATGCAACAAAAAAGAAAAAAATGACATTTAAAAAAAATACCTTTAAGAGGTATGGGCAGAAGTGACGTTTTGACGTCGCTTCCGCCCTCCTAAGGTATAGAGCCGAGTGGGGGCCATCTTAGCCTCACTTGTCCTCCATACCCAGCTAGCAAAAGGACCCGATCGCCTCCGCCGCTACCGACGGCTCCGGTAAGCGGGCGGAAGGTGCGGGGCACCTCTCCCGCCGCCGATAGCGGTGATCTCACGGCGAATCCGCCACGGAGACCACCGTTATCGTACAGACGACCGGCACCCGAAGAGATGGATATCTCGGTAGTGGCAGCAGCTGCTGCCATTACCGAGATATCCCTCTTCAAAAATAGGACGTACATCGTCCTACGCTGGTCGTTAAGTGGTTAAACCAGGATATACTTTTTTTTTTTTTCCCCAGAGCTTCGATCTAGGGAAGAGAAGTCACTACATTCTCTTGATGTAGGGAGAACGGTCAAGGTCTATTTAACCACTTCAGCCCCGGACCAATTATCACCCTAAGGACCAGAGGTCTTTTTACAATTTCGCACTGCTTTAACTGGTAATTGCGCGGTCATGCTATGTTGTATCCAAACGAAATTTGCGTCCTTTTCTTCCCACAAATAGAGCTTTCTTTTGATGGTATTTGATTGCCTCTGCGATTTTTACTTTTTGCGATATAAATGGAAAAAGACCGAAAATTTCGAGAAAACTTTTTGTTATAAGAAAAATCTAATAAACTCCATTTTAGTCATACATTTAGGGCAAAATTTATTCAGCCACATGTCTTTAGTAAAAAAAAAATTCAATAAGCGTATATTTATTGGTTTGCGCAAAAGTTATAGCGTCTACAAACTAGAGTATATTTTCTGGAATTTACACAGCTTTTAATTTATGACTGCCTATCTCATTTCTTGAGGTGCTAAAATAGCAGGGCAGTACAAACCCGCCCCCAAATGACCCCATTTTGGAAAGTAGACACCCCAAGGAAATTGCTGAGGGGCATGTTGAGCCTATTGAATATTTTTTTTTGTCCCAAGTGATTGAATAAAGACACAAAAAAAAGTTTACAAAAAGTTGTCACTAAATGATATATTGCTCACACATGCCATAGTTATACGTGGAATTGCACCCCAAAATATATTCTGCTGCTTCTCCTGAGTACGAGGATACCACATATGTGGGACTTTTTAGGAGTCTAGCCGCGTACGGCACCCCAAAAACCAATCACTGCCTTCAGGATTTCTAAGGGTGCAAATTTTTGATTTCACTCCTCACTACCTATCACAGTTTCGAAGGCCATAAAATGCCAAAATGGCACAACCCCCCCCATGACCCCATTTTGGAAAGTAGACACTCCAAGCTATTTACTGAGAGGCATGTTGAGTCCGTGAAACATTTTATATTTTGCCACAAGTTGCAGGAATATTACAATTATTATTATTTTTTTTTTTTTTGCACAAAGTGGTCACTAAATGATATATTGCTCACACATGCTATGGGCATAAGTGAAATTACACCCCAAAATTTATTCTGCTGCTTCTCCCGAGTACGGGGATACATGTGGGCCACTTTTTGGGAGCCTAGCCACGTACGAGACCCCGAAAACCAAGCACTGCCTTCCGGATTTAAATATAAAACGCTACCAAAAGTAACGGTTAGCGATCGCAGGGATCAGGCCTGACTGCAAACGCTGCAGTTATGTGTTTAGTGTTTTGTAAGTGACAGTGATCGATCGATGCTGCACTTGGGTGGGCTGGGCGGAGGGGCAAAATGCAGGTGCCAGCAGGTATCTGGGCTGATCCCGCTAACAATGCGTTTTTTTTGGAACCCTAAACTGCTGGAGACGCTAGTATAGATCTGATCAGATATTGATGTGTTCAGATTCTATACCACTACGGGAGGTGTATGCTTTGGGCATGGGTGTTAGCGGTACTGGCATTAACCTAGCGCTGCCTGGGGCGACACAGACCCTGACCCTAAAACCTAATTGATATCACCCGCCAGGTGATCAAGGGGTTAAACCTTTATTGGGTAATAAATGGTGAGTGCCCTGATGCTATAAAAAGCAAACTAACCAGAGTCACCTGTAAAACTTATACGGTGATCACTGGTGAAAGGGTTAACTAGGGGCAATCAGGGGGTTAAAATCTTTATTGGGTAGTATATGGGGCTACCTAGCGCTATAAAAACCTGGCGGTGAACCTAAATAACAAACTGGCTAACCAGCGTCACCAGTGGTACTTATACGGTGATCGCTGGTGAAAGGGTTAACTAGGGGCAATCAGGGAGTTAAAACCATTATTGGGTAGTATATGGGGGTACCTAGCGCTATAAAAACCTGGAGGTGAACCTAAAAAAATAACTAGCTACCTAGCGGCATTAGTGACACTAATGCAGCGATCAGAAAAACGATCGCTTAGTGACACTGGCAAAAGGGGGTGAAAGGGTTAACTAGGGGCAATCAGGGGGTTAAAACTGTTATTAGGTAGTATATCGGGGTACCTAGCGCTATAAAAACTTGGCGGTGAACCTAAAAAAATAACTAGCTGTTTAGCGGCACCAGTGACACTAATGCAGCGATCAGAACAATCGCTTAGTGACACTGGCAAAAGGGGGTGAAAGGGTTAACTCTAGGGGCTATCAGGGGGTTAAATCTTTATAGGGGGGGGGGGGGGGGCTACCCTAGACCTAACACTAACTGCCCTGACAGTTTTTACTGTCACAACTGGCACTAAATGCAGTGATCGGAAAATAAATGATCACTGCAATCAGTGACACTGTGATGGGGGGGGTTTGTGTGCCTACATGTCAGTGTAGTGTTGGTGCACACTCACTTTCTGTCTTCTCCTCGTGGTCCAGTCAAAAAGACCGCCCCGAGGAGAATGACATCACTTCCTCCCTGCCTGTGTTTACTATAAACAGCGGGGGAAGCGATCGAGAGGGTATGGCCAGAAACAAACGGCCATCCCCTCATCCCAGGTCGCTCCTGCAGCGAAACGGACCGCCGCATCCAGCGGGAGGGGGTCCGATCGGGCCCCCCACCCGCTGGAAGGCGAGAACGTACATGTACGTGCTTGTGCCTGTCGGTGCCATTGCACCGACGTACATTGCCATGCGGCCGTCCTTAAGTGGTTAAAGGAAACCACTCCGATTCACAAAACACATGTTTTGTTTGTACTGCCAGGATGTCCTAAACATGGACAGGCAGCATCAAAATCTTCTATTTCCAAATGGATTCATCCATACTTTTACCACATTCTATCAAATTGATGTAAAAGGTTCGTGAGGATTTTGCCTTTGGGTGTACTGTACTGCAGGCTGCAGTGTAAATCCTCTAGTCTCTTAATGCCCTACCCTTTTTGTTGTGTCTCCCTCCCTTCAGTTGTCATTGCTATGGGACATCCCACATAGTAGACTACTATGGCTCTGTGTCCCCTGATGTATGAAAATAAAACCGGATTTTTAGAAACCGCTTACCTGTAAAATCCTTTTCTTTGAAGTACATCAGGGGACACGGAGGTCCCTCCCATCTTTGGTATACATGTATATTGCTTGGCTACAAACCTGAGGTACTCCCAGTAGTGGGAGGGGCTATATAGGGAGTGCACATCTTGTCTTCGGGTGTGCCAGTGTCTATCGCCTGAATGTGGCCTATAACCCACGTAGTAACTACTATGGCTCTTTGTCCCCTGATATATGAAAAGAAAAGGATTTTACAGGTTAGCCGTTTAAAAAAACAAAACAAAAAAACAGGATATTTACCTTCCTCAAATTTAAGATGCGCGTTATGCGCCTCTAAATACAGTATTTAAAAATTGGCCTTGTGGAGGTGAGCTTTCCCTCCCAGAAGCTCAGGGAAGCAGTGCAGCAGATTGGGAGGTACATGCATTCTAAACTTGAGCTATTCTGAACTTTAATTGTTGATGAAGAACCTAATGACAAACCACGATGTTTGGGGACCATGATACATAAAAATTGACCTCCTATATTTGCCGACAGCCATACAAACTATCTCGGGTTCTGGTGCTTGTAGCTAAATTACATTGAGCACTTGAACACCACCCGCTCTCCTTTTTTCTTTTGTGATCGCTGGCCACGAACCAGTAGAAAGGCCGCCACTGTTTGGACCTCATGGGACATCCCTCTCCCCCACCTCCCTCTTCTATTTGCACTTGTTTTCTTTCAGATGCGCCTCTTGTTAACCAACGAAGTACATTGTGAGCTCCTCTTCCCTGTTTTGGGGTGGTGTCTATTAGCTGGCTGTCAGGTCTTCTCATGGGTCTGCAAGCTTTAACTATAGTATTAAACCATGCATTGTGCGCCTCCCTATGGGAATCCCTGTCAACGTTGTAATTATGCTTTTCTGCTTCCAATCTCTGCTCCCTCTGATGTACATTTTTTTTTTTCTGTAGTTGCCTTGCTTGTTTTAGAACTCTTTATTCCTTTGTACAATAAAGTCCTTCATAAATCTGGCAATACCTGATCCTCTATGCTCTGTCAGTGAACACGTGAATTATAAACTAAAAGTTAGATTTTCATAGTCTTGTAGCAGCCAACACTACATAAGAAGCCCAAGCCTGACATCTTCACTGCACTTTTAACTGTAAAACACTGTAATCTTAATGTTTTTAAGGTGTTATTACACTTGTAAAAAATTTAAAACTTGCTGATATTTGCCTAGCTTTGAAGCAGATGCGCATGAGTAAATTTACAAACTGCAAATCTTTTTTTCAGGTGATGATTCTGGAGAGTTTGGAGGAAGGGGTAAGTCTAGTTCTATTCTCTTAGGCCTGATTCACACCTATGCATTTTACAGATTTGCACTACAGTCCATTTAACATGGTTTCCTATGGAACACGTTCTGTAGTGCAAACCTGCAAAAAGCACTAAAAATGTATAGGTGTGAATCAGGCCTTACACTGCTCAAGTACATGATTTAATTTGTTTCAGTTTTTGAAGCTGAGATAAGTTTCAATTTCATTTTAGGTGATCGAGAGTCAGACAGGGGAAGAGGTTTTGGAAGAGGTGAGTGCATTGCAAAATATGCTTTGTATTTTGAAATGGCGGCATAAGTATATTAAGTAATATGTTGAGTGAGGGAGCTGCATTAATTTGCTAGAATTTTGTCTAGGTATGTAGCCTTTTGAGTTGCTCCCCCTTAAGAGGAAATACAACTGATTTATTTTGGAAAATGGGTTTCTACGTCGATAGCCAGAGGGTGTAAAAAAGAAAAAAAGAAATCCACTGCTGACCCCTACAAAGTGCATACTCTTGTCTGTTCATGAGAATTTATTTTTTCCCACGTTTGTCAGGCTGTTATCACCACAGCCAGCCTCCTTTTTTGCAGTCATAGTGATTTGGGCTGTAGTGGTTGCACAAGCTTTAGCACTTCCAGAAAGTGTATATTTGTCTTTTGTTCACTGACACAGCTCCATTAATCTTGACCATAGGGTTGTTACGCCACCTTCAGGAAAGGACTAGGCTGAACATGTTATACATGTGAAAAAAACATAACTTTACCGTTCCGCCCAGGGGGGCGGTCCCTCCAGTAACAACCCCTCAGCCTGCAGCTCAGTTTTTCTGTGGAAGTTTGCCTTTTGCGCAAGATTTTTGGATCCTGTGATCTATCAACAGCCGAGTGAGTGACAGGCTGGATATCCTTATCCTTGTAGGTTCTCCAGCCTGGCCATTGAGTGTTTGCAGACCATAGCTACGCACTGGGTCAGCCACGACATGCCCCTCAGGCTCCAGGGGTAGCCGCTGAGCGCAACGCTCCGGGGCACACATAGGACCGGACTGCTGATGTCTTTGTCAAAGTGTGCCATGGCCAGCAGCCACTCCATACTGATCAGAGAGTGGGTCTGTGATGGGATGTCCCCGGCTCTCCCTGCCTCCACGGGGTGGAGCAGCTTTGCATTCCCTGGGAGGTCGATTCGGGGGTCCCTCTTCTCTCCCTGTCCATATCCCCCCACCTCCACTGGGGGGGACGCTGCATGATGGGCTGCTGAGCGGTGTGTGTACCTGTAGCCAGCGGTCCCCTGGGGGGCTCTCACCTTGGATGGGGGGCTGTGCTGAGTGGCTGTGTCCCTGGGGGGCTGTGTCCCTGGCATGCTGCGACCGGTTTCGTGAGTTTACGGGCTGAGATAGTGAGTCAGCCGCACTCCATCAGAGCTCTCAGCCTGTACACTCACGAAACTGGTCGCAGCATGCCAGTGACGTCATCATCCTCCGCCTGTGTTCCTCCACCTGCTCTATCCACAGCAGTTTCTTGGATTTGACAGCTTCCAGTGTCTCCGGCAGGATGTGCCGACTGATCTGATGACTCCCACTCCCTGGATTGTTTTATCCATCGCACTTTCTTAACCTTTGAAATGTGAGTTTTTTAACTTTGTGATTAAAACTGTGTTTTTAAATCTACACCCAGAGGCGCCTCTCCTTTTGTGTATCTTTTCTAAGGTAAGAGCACCCTGGGGAGGGTTACTCTATCTAGGATTGCCCCTCCATGTATGGTTCCTATCAGTGGGGGGACAGACCCTCTGGGTGGCCAGGGGGGAGCCTCAGATTCCTGCATTTTAAAAAGGGTCTAGTGCACTCCCAGGTAGAGGTCAACCGATATGGGTTTTTCTCTGGCCGATGCCGATATTTAGAAATCGCGATGGCCGATATGTTAAGCCAAATTTTTATTTTTTCTTCCCCTTCATCTCATAAGATCTAACACACCTTTCACACTGGGGCGTTTTTCAGGCACTTTTGGGCTAAAAATAGTGCCTGTAAAGTGCCTGCAAAACGGCTCCCCTGCAGTCACGAGTGCTTTCACACTGAGGCAATGCGCTGGCATGACGTTAAAAAAATAAATAAAAAATCTTTGGAGCGGTGTATACCGCTCTCCCACCACTCCTGCCCATTGAAATGAATGGGCACTTCTGTCGAATGCGATTTGGCAGCGACACTTCACAGGCGCATTTAACTTCTTTCTCGGTCGCTGGCTGGGTTATAGGTGCTCCGCTAGCAGCCGAATAGCGCCGCTAAAACTAGCAGCGTTTTACTGTGTACTCCTGCCCGCTCCAGTGTAAAAGCAGCCTTAAGTAATGAGTGATACAGAAAATTATTATTAAATACACAAAAACGGGTACTCCACTTTAAAACAAAAAAAAAATGGGCTAACTTTACTGTTTTTTTTTTTTTTTTTAAATCATTACTGTATTTTATACAAAAAAATTGCATTTGAAAGACCGCTGCGCAAATACCGCTTGACGTAAAATATTGAAACAACTGCCATTTTATTCGCTAGGGTCTCTGCTAAAAAATATATATATCATAAAAGAATATGGGATAAGAAACCCCCTGACCCTTCATGACCAAATGTACTTGGGTTTGGGGGAACAAAAGAGAAGAGTTTTCCCAGTACATGAAGTATTGATGGAAACTGTTAAAAAGGAGCGACAGGATCCTGAAAGAAAGCCCCCCCCCCCTTTCTTTTTTTTCTAGATCCATAAAGAGAAGATTCCCATTTTCAGATGACTCGGCATACATTTGGAATAAAAGCCCCAAGTTGTATGCTAAGTTCTCCCAGGTCTCCAGACACACGTATCTGGCGTTTGAAGACATGGGGGCCTTGGCAGATGTCATGGACAAAAGGATTGACTCTGCTTAAAAAAACTTGGGACTCCGCTATTGGCAATTTAAAGCCAGAAATGGCAGTTACAGTAGTGGCTCGCAAATTTAGAGCACTGGTTCTCAGATCCAACAACATATTGAGGCAGGCACAGATAAGGAAACCATTCTGTCTTTCTTCCCTACAATGCTGCGAGGACAGACACCTCGGCAGAGTCTGTCCGCATGTCGGGTAGAACAGCGGCTCTAGCCAATTCAGCCAGGAAGGCCCTCTGGCTAAAGACCTGGCCAGTGGATAGGGAAACCTCTGTACAAACGAAGAAGGGTTTTTGTCCACAAAGGCGCAGGGAAGCCCCAAAAACAGAGGGGGAAAAAGAAAACCTGGCCCCAAAAAGGCAGGGGCAGAGGGGCTATTTTTCGCCCTCCTGACAAGCCCCGTAAAACCCAGTGACTTTCCAAGTACAGTGGGGGGGGGAAGACTGGGGGCCTTCCTCCTACAGTGGGAGGCAATATCCCCCGATCAATTTATTCTAGGGGCGATAACAAGGGGGTACCTCCTGGAATTCATAAGACCTCCCCCACAGAGTTTCCTTGTCGCGCATCTACCCAGGTGCATGGCAAAGGCCGAGGCCCTGCTGGAAGCGCTGAGGGAATTAGAAAACCAGGATGCTATTCTCAGAGTCCCAAAAGTGGAAGAAGGGGGTTGTTTTCTCATGTGTTTGTAGTAAAAAGGAGCCTCAGGAAAATTCAGATTAATTCTGAATTCAAAGCCCCTGAACAGGTCAGTAGCATACAAAAGATTCCGTATGGAATCTTTACAGTAAGGGCTCTACTACCCTGCAACTGTTTCAAGGGTATCTTTGGACCTAAGGGACGCGTATTTACATGTCCCTATAGCGGAGGTCTCGCAGAAGTTTCTAGGTCTTGCTATAGACCTAGGAGGAGAAACAGTGCACCTTCAGTTTCAGGCCCTGCCATTCGGGCTCTCGTCACCCCGCATTTTTACCAAGGTCCTGGCAGAAGCCATGGCCTTTCTTCGGCTCCAGGGGATATCAATAAAAGCCTACCTGGACGACCTGCTCTTATTTTCAGCGTCCCCAATACAGTTGGCTAAGGATCTCGACCTAACAAAAAGGGTCCTTACAGACCTGGGGTGGCTACTGAACTTGGAGAAATCCGGCCTGATCCCTTCACAACAGATCATGTATCTAGTATTCCTGTTGGATTCAACAATGTTGAGAGTTTTTCTACCAATAGAGAAGGTGCAAAAACTGGACAGAGCGGTGGCTTCTCTTCAGAGCAACCAGCTGTTTTCCATAAGGTTTCTGATGGCAGTATTGGGTCTACTTACTTCTACCCTCCCAGCAGTGCAGTGGGCGGGATTACACTTTCGTCCTCTACAGACCTTCGTTCTAGGGGTGTGGGACCACAGTCAAGAGGATCTAGGCACCCTAGTACATGTTTCACACCAAGTAAAGAAATACCTCTGGTGGAGGAAAGTGACAAACCTGTCGCAAGGATGTCTGTGGCTCATCCCATTTTCTCGGGTGGTTACCACAGATGCAAGTGGCAAGAGCTGGGGGCCACATCTGGGTTCCCTTCTAGCTCAGGGCACATGGGAAGATGACGAGCTATCTCAGTTGTCCAATTGGAAAGAACTAAGGGCAGTTGGACTAGCCCTCAAATCTTTCAAAAAAGAACTCCTCCTGGGCCACCACATTCAGGTGCGGTCGAACAACTCGTCAGCAGTGGTCTACTTATACTAGCAGCGTGGCACGAGAAGCGGAGCCCTGTTTACTCTAGCTACAGACATCCTGAGCTGAGCCGAGACAACACTCTTTCACACAGCAGTTTTCCTGAGAGGAGAAAAGAACGTGATAGACTTTCTCAGCCGAAAGAAGCTGAGGGAGGGCGATTGCGTCCTCAACCAAACACAGTACCGTTAAGTTAATGCGCTGTTGTATTACATTCCTTAGTTTTTGGTGCTGTTGTGGTTGGTTACTCCTGTTGCCGTTTGGTGGATTTCTCCATGCACTGTTTTTTGTTTTTGTGGGTAAAGTTTCACTTGTTCCCACTTACTATGGTGGATGTAATTTCTTTGCTGTTTTCCCACCCCCCGTTTGGCACTGCTTGGGGAAGGCCCAATGACTAAGAGAGGAACTGTCGGTCGGTGAATATAATAGTAAATAGGATTTTATTTTTTCGCCGTAAAATCCTTTTCTCTGTAATTCACCGACCGACACAGCACCCGCCCCTTCTTTTCTCTGTCATTCATGCAGTCATACTGCTTGTTGACTTACTGATGACTGCATGAATGACAGAGAAAAGGATTTTACGGCGAGTACAAAAAATCCTATTTTTTCAACAAGCTGGTGAATGGGATTTGTGTGGGGCCCTATGTCATGATGTCTCTTCCTCACTTTTAAAAGTCTTTGGATGCTTGAATGTATTTCCCGTGAAAACCCCTGACCAAGGAGAATACAGCTCATCTCTGAAACGTCATTGGGTTTGGGATATTGCACTGTATCTACTCACTATCGTTTGTATATCAAGCATCCTTGATTATTTGTTTTGTTTTCATGTCTTTTTTTCTATGTATAATAAAGTTAATATTTTTCTATCAATTTTTGATCTGGTATTACCTATAAAGTCTCATCCATAGGAGGTTTCTCTATTTTCATGTGGGAGCAATGGTCGCCGTGGGAACCGCGGCTATTTTCTTGTAGCCACAGGGAGCGGTCTGTTACACTCTAGCGTTGGGCGGCTGTTTAAGCCTGGAACAGCGTGAAAATGGACACCTCATTGTGGAGAGCGGACGGCGGCAGAAGAGCACAGCACCTGGGTCAGGGTGGTGTGTCCTGAGGGGCGTTTTTTCTCTTGCCTTAGGTCCCGACATGCGGGAGTGGGTCAGGCATGGCGTTATAGGCTGTCACTTCTTCCCCAGACACCGCTGTGATTGCACCCGAGTCTCCTGCACCTGCGTTGCCCATGGACACTGTCGGCGGTCCTGGAAACATTTGTTTCTCTTAGATTCACCGACCAACACTGCTCCTCTCTGTAACTAAATGGTTTGTTAGCCTGCCATTAGGAGAACTAGACAAAAAATTGTAACACAATACACAGAACTTTAGTCCCGCCCCGGGGGCGGACCCTGTGCTAACAACCCTGCCTGCTCCCAGGCAGAACTCTGTTTTATTTTGCCTAGTGAAGGAGAATGACCTAGAAACCCTGCGGGCCCTTTGGTCCATTTTTGCTGCAGGTTTGATGTTTTTTGTGCAAGATGAAAGATCCTGGGATATTCTATCAACTGTCGTCTGGGTGACAGGCTGGTTAAGTTATCCTTGTAGTCTCCCCATTCCAGCCATCGAGCGTGTGCAGGCCGCAGCTAAGGCTCTGCAGGCCACGACATACCTCAGCTCCAGAGGTGGTTGGTGAGCTTCGATGCTCCGGGGTATACATATGACCAGGCTACTTATGTCTGGATCACAATATAATGTCTCCCAGCTCTTCAGGACTGGTAAGTACAGCTCCCCCTGCTTGAGCAGCTGGGCTTTCCCTGGGAGGTCGATTCGGGGGCCACCTCACCTCCTTTTCTTCTCTCCCACGTCCCTTTCTTCCCTCCGGGGGGGAGGCTGCATGTGCTGCGGGGGGGTGTGTGTGGGGTGGGGGTTCGCTGGGGCTCTGTGCAGCTAGCGTTGGTCCTGGTCCCGGTCTGGGTGGTCCCAAAAAGGTGTCTGGAGGTGTTCTTGCTGAATGCAGGCAGCACTGTTCTGTGTTTTTTTTATTTTTTATTTTTTTTCCCCCGTCACCGCATGGCGCTGTCCGGTGGCTATTTTGACTGTGGGAAAAGCAGGTTCACCTTGTGAGCCTCAGCAGCCATTTTCTATAGTATTTTCCTATTAGTTGCATTGGTGGCCATTTTTTTGAAGCCCCAGCGCTCTTTTCACCGCAGTTCTCTTGTGACAGCTTTACATGTGCTCTCACATGCTGTTTCGTGTGTCCACTGTGTATACAGGACGCTGGATGGCTCTTCCCTGAACACCGGTGCTAGTTCTGCAGATCGTTTCACCGCTATTCTATACAGCTTCTGCCGACACAGTTTCTTCACTCTGCAACTGGGTAACCTCCTAGGGGACTACAGGCACGGCTAGTGACATTCACAGAACTTCCCAGAGTGGCGAGTCTGGCACTAGATACCCCCCCCCCCCCCACGCGGCGTCAGCAGGAGGGTGGGACCTTCACTGTCCTAAGTCCCCTTGCAGGCGGGAGACAGGGTAGGGTCAGCATGGCTTTAGAAAAGTGTTTCTTCCCCCCGAAATCCAGGCTATTGCAACCGGGTCACCTGCGGATAGCGCTGTGCCCATGGACACCCTGACGGCGGTCCTTAACTAAAATAGAGGCGGTTCGTGAAAGGAAAGGTGCGAGTAAAAGGCCCCTACCCCCCCCGCCCTTCATCTGGGGAGAGCTCTAATGCAGACTCGGGCCCTGCTGCGGCTGGTAACCCCTGCTCTGACCTATTAGACAAGGCTGACCAGGACCATTCGGACAGTGAGGATGATTCCCCGTCCGGGTCCGAGCGCGACAAATCATTTGTTGGAGCCCTTATCACAGCTGTGCGTGATACCCTGAAGATACAGGAGCCAGCGGATCCCTCTGCTGATGTGTCGGTCCCTTTTGGGTCCCGCAAGCCAGCACATTCACCTAAGATGTTTTCTCATATTTGGCTTATTTTGACAAGTTCATCTACAGGGAATGGGGTCGGCCGCAGAGGACCTTTTCGGTCCCCAAAGCATGGTGGTGCGTTACCCCTTTGAGGAAAGCCTTCTCAAATGGTCGGCTCCTCCGGTCATGGACCCCCCAGTATCCAGGTTAAATAAAGTAACCACGATCCCGGTAGAGGTGACTCCTGCATTCAAGGATCCCATGGACAGGAAGGCCGAGGCAGGGCTCGTTCCTTGTTTATGGTGGTGGGGTCACCGTGCGACCAGTGGGCAAACCGTTTGCACCGCGAATTGGGAGAGCAAAACACCTCCCCTGTCTGCGTGGAACTAGCAGACCAACTAGTGCAAGGCCTTAAGTACATTTGTGACGTGGCCCTGGATACTCTACCTCTATTCTTCTATTATCCAGGGCTTCAGTGTCAGCTGTGGTGCTGAGGCGCCTGATTTGGTTAAAATGCTGGTCTGCTGACCAGGCATCCAAAAAAGCCCTGACGGATCTTCCCTTCCTTGGCAACCGGCTCTTTGGAGCTTCGTTGGATGACATTATTAAAAATGCCACGGGTGGTAAGAGTACACTACTCCCACAGGCCACGAAGGCTAAGGAGCCACGCATGCAGGCAAGGGCCCTCTTTTTCCGCTCACAATTGGCTTTTTTGTCCACCTGGTTGTTGTGCTTTTTAAGGACAATTTCCCGCACAATATTTACTAAGTAATTTTTAACAAAGATATTTTTAAGATACAGAATCAGTCTATATGACACAGTCTATATATGTGAAACTTATTCACGGAGACGAGTGATCATACAAAATAGCTACATTTATTGGTTGACAGAAAACAAATATTTACATGAAATATTAAAATACAGATTGCATTACTTGATCATTTTAAAAATTACTGGGAACACCCTCAAACTAGGCGTAGTAGTACCTTGGACACAATTATCACCATTATCACTTCTCGTAGAATAAATAACCTTTTGATAATTGACAATTAAACAGAATGTCTGTATTTCAAACGTCCAACCGTTACTATACTGCAGGTAAGTAAGTGGTTAACAATGTGAAATAAATTAGACATTTGTTTGTCAATAAAATTGGCATCTATGCAAAAATAAATTTATAATGAAAAATAAATTTAGAGAAAAATCTAAAAGGCGGTTATTGATTCGGGAGAAATATTTTCAATAATAGAACATTCAAAAAATCAATATTTAAGAGAACATAGAATAGATGATAAACATATGTTTACCCATTTCCAATGTGGCTATTAGTGTAGAATGTTGGTTACTAGGAATTTTAAGATGGCTGCCATGGCTTTCAACATGGATTCTCTTACAGAGGAATTACTTTGTGTGACCTCCGAGTTCCAAGGAGCAGGGATCTTCATGAATGTAAAAATATGTATTCATGCATGTCTTCCAGTGTCCCTTCTCAGGGCGGGGGGTCCCTAAGCTTCCCCCTGACACTCTCCCCCCAGCTCTCCTCTGAGCTTTCTTTTCCTTTCCTCCCCATCTTTTTAGTTTCTTAAATATCCTCTTAAACAAAAGGTCATAAAATTATACTAAGTTCTGCCCAGAGGGTATGTGTTCCCTCCTCATTGGCCGGCAACATGTAATGGTTAGCTTTCCCGGGAGTCTCGTGATTCTAAGGTAATAGCACCTTCAACCACCAGGTGTCTCACATGTGTTTGTTTTTTTATTTCTTTAACCACTTGCTTACTGGGCACTTAAACCCCCCTCAGTCCCAGACCAATTTTCAGCTTTCAGCGCTGATGCACTTTGACAATTGCGCGGGCATACAACACTGTACCCAAATGAAATTTTTATAATTTTTTTCCCACAAATAGAGCTTTCTTTTGGTGGTATTTAGTTACAGCTCGGAGTTTTATTTTTTGCTAAACAAACAAAAAAAGATGCAAAAAAAAAATCATGTTTAATAGTTTGTTATAAAATTTTGCAAACGGGTCATTTTTCTCCTTCATTGAAGTGCGCTGATTAGGCGGCACTGATGGGCTGCACTGGTGGGCCCTGATGGGCTGCACTGGTGGGCCCTGATGGGCTGCACTGGTGGGCCCTGATGGGCTGCACTGGTGGGCACTGATGGGCAAAGATAGGGTGGCCCCGGATGGGCAAAGATAGGGTGGCCCCGGATGGGCAAAGATAGGGTGGCCCCGGATGGGCAAAGATAGGGTGGCCCCGGATGGGCAAAGATAGGGTGGCCCCGGATGGGCAAAGATAGGGTGGCCCCGGATGGGCAAAGATAGGGTGGCCCCGGATGGGCAAAGATAGGGTGGCCCCGGATGGGCAAAGATAGGGTGGCCCCGGATGGGCAAAGATAGGGTGGCCCGGATGGGCAAAGATAGGGTGGCCCGGATGGGCAAAGATAGGGTGGCCCGGATGGGCAAAGATAGGGTGGCCCGGATGGGCAAAGATAGGGTGGCCCGGATGGGCAAAGATAGGGTGGCCCGGATGGGCAAAGATAGGGTGGCCCGGATGGGCAAAGATAGGGTGGCCCGGATGGGCAAAGATAGGGTGGCCCGGATGGGCAAAGATAGGGTGGCCCGGATGGGCAAAGATAGGGTGGCCCGGATGGGCAAAGATAGGGTGGCACGGATGGGCAAAGATAGGGTGGCACGGATGGGCAAAGATAGGGTGGCACGGATGGGCAAAGATAGGGTGGCACGGATGGGCACTGATAGGGTGGCACGGATGGGCACTGATAGTTGGCACGGATGGGCACTGATAGTTGGCACTGATTGGCACTGATAGATGGGACTGATTGGCACTGATAGATGGGACTGATAGGTGACACTGATGGGCGGCACTGCTGGGCACTGGTAGATGACACTGATGGGCACGGATGTGGCACTGGGGTGCAGCACCTTTGAGGCAGATTGTGGGCACTGCTGGGTGGCACTGTGGGCACTGCTGGGTGGCACTGTGGGCACTGCTGGGTGGCACTGTGGGCACTGCTGGGTGGCACTGTGGGCACTGCTGGGTGGCACTGTGGGCACTGCTGGGTGGCACTGTGGGCACTGCTGGGTGGCACTGTGGGCACTGCTGGGTGGCACTGTGGGCACTGTTGGGTGGCACTGTGGGCACTGCTGGGTGGCACTGACGGGGGGCACTTTGAATACATTTGGCACTGCATGGGGCAGGTGGGCACTGGCAGGGGGCAGGTGGGCACTAGCAGGGCTGGCCGTGATCGGGACTGATGTCCCGATCACGGCCGCCGGTGATCGGCTTTTTTTTTCTCTCCTCGCGCTGTCAGAGCGAGGAGGAATAATAGCCGATTACCGGCTCCGTTATATCACATGATCAGCTGTCATTGGCTGACAGCTGATCACGTGATAAGGGGTCGAAATCGACCCCTTGCACGGATCGGTGATCAGGCGAGTCTCATGGACTCGCTGATCACAGAGCGCACCGCGCACGCCCCTCAGGGGGCGCGCAGGCCGCTCGTGCACAGGACTACGTCAATAGACGTAGTCCCGGAAAAGGAGATCCGCGCTGTAGCCGTCATTTGGCTATAGTGCGGATCTCAAGTGGTTAAGTTAATTTTCTATTTCTGTAATATGCGTTCGTTGTTTATATATGTTCTAACGAATAGATCTCGAGTGTTCAAGAATTATGGCATAATATAAAATACGCTTTAACATAACTTTCAATAATCACTTGCATAAAATGGTGATATATATGTATATCAATGTATATCTGTTAATCTTTAGTCCATTTAGAAAGGACCCAGGTTAGATATATATCAAACAATATCACATACAATTATCTATATGGATACATGTATGATTTGGGTATCCAATCAATATTTGTTTATCTAAACATAGGTTAAATTCTTATACAGTTATAATCATGATTATGTCTTTTATAATACTAATTTGTTGCTAAAACACTTCTACTTATAATCACACTTCATATATAATTTCTTTATGACAAAGTTCTTTAGATCATTTGATACGAAACCACAATATCTCCTTGTTGACCCATGTATAATTTGAATGGCTTAGAAAAATATGGATGATACTGGTATATGAATCTTACAGCATGTTTTGAGATGAACTCTGAGCTTCCAATAAATGATTAAATGGGTTAGTTGTGTCCTTCAATAGATTTTTTTTTTTGGATAAGGTGTCGCTATTTGCATGGTTGTATATTGTCCAAATAGTCTTTTTACTTACACACAATGGGGTTTCTAGTTGAGGGTTATTTCCATGTGATAAATACTTATGCAAGTTGGTCTTCTCACTCTAACCAACAAAATAAGTAAACAGCTTTTTGTTTGGTGACAGAAAATACCATTGTTTCAGCGAGTTTCTGTCCCAATGCATGCTTGTAAAAGTTTTCAGTAGTTGATGTAGTAAACATGAGATCATGTATTTTGTGTTCTCCAAGAGGTTAATAGTTCAATGATGGCAAAATTGTGGTTCATCTGTTCTTGAGGCCTAAACAAATCTCACCTCTCTGACAGTAAATATTAAATGTATTATTATTATTATTTTTTTCTTCATGAATTCACAACATGGTGCTTCGACAAAATGTTCCCAGCCCAACAGGACATCCACGGACGGTCAAAAGCGTCCTTGGAACCGCAAACCTGCGAACAAAAGTGCTACTGCATGAAGGATTGCCCCCACCCGCGTATTGGGTGGGGGGTCGCCTTTGGGAGTTTGCAGCCCGGTGGACCTCCCGGTTATCCGACCAATGGGTCTGCGACCTGATTTCCACAGGCTACAAGATAGTTTCTCTCTTGGCTGGCAAACAGATTCTTCCCCTCCAGCATACCCGCGTCCCTGGTTTGCGGGAGGCCCTGTTAAAGGCAGTAAGGGACTTGCTGAATCAGGGGATGATTGTACCAGTTCCGGAACACTTCCAGGGGTTCTACTCAAATCTGTTTGTGGTTCCTAAGAAGGAAGGGGTACGTCCAATCTTGGACTTAAAAGCCCTCAATAACTTTGTAAAAGTGCAGAGGTTCAGAATGGAATCAATTTGCTCAGTAGTCGCTGCACTCCATCAAGGGGGACTTCCTGGCATCTTTGGGCATCCAGGATGCGTACCTGCACATACCCATATGTCTTCAGCATCAACAATTTCTGCGTTTGGCAATCGGGGAAGCCCATTACCATTTTGTGGCTCTTCCCTTTGGCCTGGCATCAGTCCCCCGAGTCTTTAACAAGGTACTGGCTCCAGTATTGGCGTTGCTGCGACAACGTGGGATTGCAGTTGTGGGTTACCTAGACGATCTTCTCCTGAGAGCATCTTCCCGGCTCAGAATTAGAGGAGGATGTGGCGATCACCATGCAGACTCTGCGAGAATTTGTGTGGCTGTTGAACTTAAAGAAGTCGGTGGTTGTGCCAATCCAGCGTCTGGAGTACCTGGGTTTAATATTGGACTCCAGGGAAGCGAGGCTCTTTCTCCCCTCAGACAAATTGCAGACTCTCAAATCTGCGGTCAAACTACTGATGAACCGCAAGTGGTCGTCGCTCTGCTTTTGCATGCGAGTACTGGGGCTCATGGTAGCCTCCTTCCAGACGGTACCTTATGCCCAGTTCCACACCAGAGTCCTGCAGAAGGAGATTTTGACGAAATGGGACAAATCTCCGTTGTCCCTGGATCGACAGGTCCAGGTGAGCCAGCCAGTCAGGGACTCTTTGACCTGGTGGTTAAGTTCCCCGGTGATTCAGTCCGGAAAATCGTTCCTTCCTCTGAAATGGACGGTGATCACTACGGATGCCAGTCTCTCAGACTGGGGTGGAGTGATGGGGATTTAGTCGGCTCAGGGCCTCTGGTCGACGGACGAATACAGATTTGCTGATCAATCTGCTCGAATTGAGAGCGATCAGGCTGTGCCTCCACACGTGGTCGACGTGTCTTCAAGGATGTCTGACCAGGATACAGTCAGACAACGCCACGGCTGTGGCGTACATAAATCGCCAAGGGGGAACAAGAAGCTCAGCCGCTGCTCGGGAGGTCGCTTACATACTTTGGTGGGCAGAGCGACACTTTCCAGCTCTGTCAGCCCCGGGTTACATCCCGGGGGTGGAAAATTGGCAGGCTGACTATCTGAGCCGTCAGATGCTGGACCCAGGAGCATGGGTGTTGCATCCGGAGATATTCAGGCTGCTGTGCCTGAAATGGGGCACACCAGATGTGTATCTATTGGTCTCCCGTCTCAATTGGAAGGTGCCGAGATTTGTGTCAAGGACAAGGGATCTGTGGGCAGATGCGCTGGTGGCTCCGTGTGATCAGTACCAGCTGATCTATGCTTTTCCTCCACTTAAACTGTTACCACGTCTGCTTCGCAGAGTGGAAGCCAGGGGGATCCCAGTAATCCTGGTTGCCCCAGATTGGCCTCAGCAGCCCTGGTACACAGACCTGGTGCGTCTGGTGGTAGATGCTCCCTGGCGACTGCCCCTGCGAGAGGACTTCCTATATCAAGGTCCAATCTTTCACCCTGCTTTACCATCGCTGGCTTTAACGGCATGGCTATTGAAATTGATAATAATATAAAATATTTCAAAGTCTTAAGTATATATGTTGAGATCGATCAATCTTGTGAGACGAATTTCCTTAATTAGTTCTGAGTCAGCGTAATTCAAAAATGTGTATTTATTTGTACACATTTAAATACAAAAGGATGCTTACAAAAATAGTACAATAATAATCATTTGTATCTTTAAAAATTGTCTTATGAAAATGTAAAGTTATTGCATGTGTGGCCTAAAATGGCGGAATAACCCTTTGTCTGCTGTGTATAAGAGATGTATTTGCTTGCCTGCTTGGTCTTTCAAGAGCACATTTGCCTCGTTGTGTGAGTAGGATACAACAGGAAGCCCCCCTCCCAGCACTTCCCATTATATTAACCAGGCTCTAATCTCCCGCCCGAAAGATAACTCCTCCTTTACAAAGGTGTGGGCTGAGTGATTGATTACTATAGCAAAGTAACATCTGTTACCACTTTAAAGTGGGATTCCGCTCTTTTTTTTTTTTTTTTCTTACCTGTCTCACAGGTGGGCGAGTGCTACCTTCGATTGGCATCCACGTCCGGCGTTTATTTGACCCCCGGCGCGACAAATCTTTTCCTCAGGATGACTTATAAAAACCTGCTCTGGCGTTTTCCATTTTAACTGTGGGCGTCTGAAGCCCACAGGCATTTACTTCCTGGTATATGATGTCTGGCTCCCAGCATGCTCCGCTCCATCTTGCACATGCTCCGCTCCATCTTGCACATGCTCAGTGAGAGCAGTGTAATGGCAGATACAGCTGCCTGCCCACTTTAAAAATGGCAAATTCGTACACGTCCTCGTCACGTGACCGGCGTCCTAACGAAATCTCGCGAGATTTCGCAATTTCTTTGTCCCCCATGGATTCTTGGGAAATAGCTTACAAATTTCCCAGGGACCATTGCGAGGACGATAGCCACGCCTACTCCCACGGGAGGACAACCCGGAAGTCAGCTGAAACATCAGAAATAAAAGGTAAGTAAATTTTTTTTTTTTTTTTCAGGGTTCGTTTAGGTAAGTATGCTATCTGTTGATTTTAATAACATGTACTTTCATTTTTAGGTACCAAACCACTTTAAGGTTTGAATGACCTATAACCTTAAACAACATCTCAGTTACATAGAGATAGATTTTTAAAAGCATATATATATATATATATATATATATATATATATATATATATATATATATAATGAGGTGGGGAAGTAAAAACTAAACAATGTATCACTTACATAGCCCTTAAAAGTATATATAAGATATACAATATTCATCAAAATCCTGACAGATTTTAAATATTCACTTCTTCAATTATCGCAAGTCATAACATAGAATTTATTGTCTCAAAGTTCTTTCACACAATATGGAAAACTTATATTCTGAATAAAGTATAATAAAGCCAATTAAAATTTAGATATTAAGAATATAACAGCTATTGAGAGCACCATTAAGGGGCAAATTTCAGCCCTGGCTGTCTTTTTTCAGCGACCCCTGGCGTCTCACTTATTAGTGAGTACCTTTTGTTTAGGGTGTTCGACATGTACTCCCTCTGGTGCGTCCACAGTTACCCCCATGGGATTTGAACTTGGTGTTGGCGCTTCAGAAGCCGCCATTTGATGATATCAGGGAGATTCCCCTGTTGACCCTTTCACCGAAGGTGGTCTTGCTAGTGGCCATCACATCGGCCAGGAGGGTTTCGGAATTGGCGGCCTTGTCAGGCAAGTCGCCTTATCTGGTCATTCACAGGGATAAGGTGTTGCGTCCGCAACCATCCTTTCTACCGAAGGTCGTTTCGGCTTTTCATGTCAATGAGGACATTATTTTACCATTGTTGTGTCTTAAGCCGAAGCACCCCAAAGAGGTGGCCCTTCACGCTCTCGATGTGGTTAGGGCTCTGAAGGTGTACTTGTCTGCCACGGCTCCCTCTCGGAAGTCAGACTCACTGTTTGTTTTGGTGGCTGGTCCAAAGAAGGGTATGGCGGTCTCGTCGGCCACAATTTCTAGGTGGATCAGACAGATTGTAGTCCAAGCTTACGCCTTGCATCTGTCGCTCAGGTGTGTAAGGTGGCAACCTGGTCTGTCCATACATTTAGCAAGTTCTACGAGGTAGACGTCGGTGCATCGGCTGATGCCTGTTTTGGTTGCGAAGTTTTGCAGGCAGCCGTGTAGTTGCAATGTGTTTTTTTGGGGGTCTTTTTCTTGTTTTTTTTTTTGTTTGTTTTTTTTATAAAACGCAGTACTGTTTAATGCACTGTTGCATTACTTCTGCAAAAAAGGTTGAGGTGTTGGGGATTTCTCCTGTTGAGAATACCCGGTTATGGCAGTGTGTTTTTCCGTACACTGCTGTTTTTTTTGTGGGAACTAGTGAAACTAAACCCACTTACCATGGTGGATGAAGTTTTAATGCTGTTTTTTCCCACCCCTCGTTTGGCACTGCTTGGGGACGTCCCATTTAGTTACAGAGAGGAGCTGTGTCTGTCGGTGCATATAAGAGAAAATAGGATTTTTGTACTCACCGTAAAATCCTTTTCTCTGTAGTTCACCGACCAACACAGCACCCACCCCTCCTTTTCTCTACGTTATATTGCTTGTTGACATACTGCGTTCTGCCTGGGAGCAGGGAGGGTTGTTAGCACAGGGTCCGCATCCCGGGGCTGGGCTAAAGTTATGTGTATTGTTACAATTTTTGACTAGTTCTCTTAATGGCAGGCTAACAAACCCATTTAATTACAGAGAGGAGCTGTGCCGGTCGGTGAATTACAGAGAAAAGGATTTTGCGGGGAGTACAAAAATCCTATTTTCCAGGGTGGAAGCGCAAGGTGGGTAAAAAAACTCCCCCTCTAGCGCCCCCCCCCCCCCCCATCACAGCGGTGCGGGATACCCTAAAGATAGAGGATACAGCTGGGGGCATCTGCAGAGGTTAGTCCTTTTTGGGTCCAACACGACGGTCCGCACCGCTAAGGCATTTCCCTAGGTAACTTATTTTAATAAGTTTCTTTACAAGGAGTGGGAAAGCCCGCAGCGGGTCATTTCAGTCCCGAGACGAATGGTGGTACGTTACTCCTTTTGAGGAGAGTTTCCTGAAAAAAGCGACATCTCTGGTTGTTGACACCCCCCAGAATCTGGGTTAAGTAACAATTCCGGTGGAAGGGTACCCCTCTTTAAAGGACCCTGCCAACAGAAGGGCCGAGTCAGTTGGCCGGTCCATGTTTACGGTGTTGGGGTCAGCGGTTCGGCCGGTGTTAGCCACGGCTCTGGTGTCACAAGCACTTACTGAATGGGCTAAGTTGTTGCACTGTGATTTGGGGAAGGAACAGGTTTCCCCAGTCTGTATGGAACTGGCAGTTGGTGCATGGCCTTAAGTATGTCTGTGATGGGGCCCTGGATATGGCACCTTTGCTTTCTAGAGCCTCAATATCAGCAGTAGTGCTGCGTCGCCTGATTTGGCTAAAGTGTTGGTCTGCGGACCAGGCATCTAAGAAAACGCTGGCAGATTTGTCTTTCTGAGGGGAAAGAGTACTTTTCTCCCAATGTCCAGAAAGGGTAAGGAGCCCGCTGTAGGCAGGGACCTTCTTTTTCGTTTGAAAACATTAGGGAGATCTCTTTATTGACTTTCTCTCAGAAAGTAGTCTTTCTAGTGGCTATTACATCTGCAAGGCAGGTTTCTGAGTTAGCAGGCTTGTCATGCAAGTCTCCCTACTTGATCCTCCAGAAGAATAAGGTGGTGCTGCGTCCACAGCCCTCTTTCCTTCCGAAGGTAGTTTCGGCCTTTCATCTAAATCAGGGCACTGTGCTTCCGTCCTTATGTCCTCGGCCATTGCATCCCAAGGAGGTCGCTTTACGTTCTTTGGATGAGGTCCGGGCTCTGCAGGTGTATCTGTCTGCTGCCATTCCTTTCCGAAGGTCAGACTGTTTGTTTCGGTGGCTGGTCCGAAGAAGCGCCTGGCGGTCTCGTCGGCCACCATTTCTCAGGGGATCAGACAGATTGTGGTTCAGGCTTATGCCATTAGGGGGCAGGCGCCTACCTTTCCCGTCACAGTGCATTCTACCAGGACAATTTGTGCTTCCTGGGCTTTTCCGGCATCAAGTGTCTGTTTCACAGGTGTGTAAGGCAGCTACCTGACCACCCGTACACATTCACCAAATTTTACAAGGTCGATGTGGGCGCATCTTCGGATGCATGCTTTGGCCGCAAGGTTTTGCAGTTGGTAGTGCTGCGATACCATAGGGAAAACGCTGATCCAGCGGTGATTTGCGGGTGGATTTACCCCCTTTTCGGCCTCTAGCATGGGAGTTAAGACCGCCCTCATTAGCGGTTGAGTAGCACCACTAAAACGACGGTAATGCTGCGACAAAAATGGCGCCGCTTTACTGCCGACGCCCCTCGCAGCTCAGTGTGAAAAAGCATCAGTGTGCAGCAGCTCCCATCTCTATCCAGCGCTGTGCACGAATGCCTCGACAGTCTGGGACTCCCCCTCCTGATTAACTGAAACAAAACTGCGCCATTGACTTCAGTTGCTGTCAATTAAAGTCGGCCAATCAGGAGAGGGGCTGGGCCGAACCACGGCCCCGTGTCTGAATGCACACACAGCTGCTGCTTGGTGACCCCATTGATTGATTGATGTGGGGACATTGAACAGGAGTGAGGGGCACAGAGCATGTAAGCATGGCATGGTTGTTTTTAAAGAAAAAAAGACTTGTCACATTAACATTTTATACATATTAAAAATTGAGTGGTACATCTTTACTGTGGGTTTTATTTCTGTCCTGGATTTAGGATGTAAACTGATGGTAGGAACTTCCTTCTGAGCCTTTCATACTGCTGATTTGAGCATTTGAAAAGGTTAAACCCTCTTTTATTTCACAGGTGGATTTAGAGGGAAAAATGAAGATGTAGGGGTGGAATTTGGTAAAGGTAATAAAACTTTTATATTTGAATATTTGAAACTATCTTTTTTTGTTTGGAAATAACCTTTTTATTTTCTTAAGGTCAAGAGGGATTGGACCGCTCTGAACAAGGTAAGCGATTGGTTGGCCTTTTCTTACAAGTTTAGCTCGCCTATACCACAAACTGCCTAATGCAACTAATGCCGCGTACACACGTAGCCGTCTATCCGACGGACTTCCCGCCATACTGTGTCCGTCCGACTTTCCGAACGGGCTACTTGCCCACACACGGCACTTTTTCAGCGGACTAATACGGCGTACTAAGTCCGCCGTACTATCCGCCCTACTTTTGAAATGAACGGACTCGCCCACACACACGGAGGAAAGTCCGCTCATTTTGAGTGCGTCTCCAGGTAGGCGGGGCCTGCGAAGGATGCGTCGCTGGCCCCGCCGCCTGGTATGGACTTAAAGGGGAACCCCAATGCCGAAAAAAAATCGGCGTGGGGGTCCCCCAAGGTCCACATCAGACCCTTGTCCCAGCACGCTACCCGGCCGGCCAGGAAAGGGGGGGACGAGCGAGCGTCCCTCCTGAGCCGTACCAGGCCGCGTGCCCTCAACATGGGTGTGCCTTGGGGAAGGGGGGCCACGCGGCCCCCCCACCCCAAAGCACCTTGTCCCCATGTTGATGAGGACAAGGGCCTCTTCCCGACAACCCTAGCCGTTGGTTGTCGGGGTCTGCGGGCGGGGGGCTTATCGGAATCCGGGAGCCCCCTTTAATAAGGGGGCCCCCGGATACCAGCCCCCCACCCTATGTGAATGAGTATGGGGTACAATGTACCCCTACCCATTCACCTGTAAAATAAAGTGCAAAAAAAACACAACACACAAGATAAAATAGTTTATTGCACAGCTTCGGGGGGTCTTCTCGCCGGACTCCTCCGCTATCTTCTTGTAGCTCTTTTACTAGCGGAGGAGCCCGGCTTTCTTCCTCGCCGCCGGCCTTTTCTTCCGACTTCGGGGGTCTTGTCCCCCTCTTCGGTTCTTCTGCCGTGCCACCGCGCCTTCTTCTAGCTCTTTTACAGGCGGTGGCCCGGTCTTCTGTCGCCGCCTTCCGTTCTTCTTCCCCAAGGCACCTCCATGTTGAGGGTACGCATCCTGGTACGGCTCTGGGGGGGGGGGGGTGCTCGCTCGTCCCCCCCCTTTCCTGGCCGGCCGGGTAGCGTGCTCGGGCAAGGGTCTGATGTGGACCTGGGGGGGCCCCCACGCCGATTTTTTTCGGCGTTGGGGTTCCCCTTTAACTCCATGCCAGGTGGAGGGTCCAGCGACGTATCCTTCGTGGGCCCCGCCTACCTGGAGACCCTCTCGAACTTAGCAGACTTTTCTCCGGGCAGGAAAAGTCCATTCATTTCAAAAGTGCGACGGACTGGCGTACACACGGCCGGATTGTCCGCCAAAATGCGAGTCCGGCAGGAAGATTGGAGTGGAAAACTACTTTCTAAGTCCGCCGTACTTTCGGGTGAAAAAAGTATGCCGGAGGCTACACACGGGGGGATTGTCCGGCGGACTTCAGTTTGCCGGACTTTTCCACCCGATTGTTTGATCGTGTGTACGCGGCATAAGGAACACCTGTAGATAAAAACAAACTACAGCTTTGACCAATGTTAAACAATGTTCTTTGCTATGGGTGTAAGCTTTTTGTGTAGCTCTTGAATCCTGAGAACCTCCCAGTGGTGACATCCCTCGCATGCACGCTCTCTTCTGTTGCAGTAGCTCTGAGCTCGATGCTGTGTTGGGCAGAATAGTGCACCCCAAATATACTGCTGGTTTTGAGCTAGCTGGTGGGGAATGTCTATTCAACACTCAAGAACAAGACATGGCAGTATGATGCAATTTCAGAGAGTTTTTAAGCCAGGCTTCAGGAGTTATGTAAATGGCCTACACAAATCCATCTTAAGCCAAAGATTCACTGTTTGCATTTATCTACAACCACTGCTATCTGCATGGGCAGTTACTTTTGGTCAAGTAGAACTAACCCTCTACTGTAACAAAAAAGCATTGTTAAAATGGTAAAATTATTGTGTGTGTATGTATGTGTATATATATATATATAACTAATTATATATATTTTTTTTTTCTAACAGGTCCAAGGGTGACCTATATTCCACCCCCTCCACCTGAAGCTGAAGCTGATATTTTTAAACATTACCAGACTGGCATTAACTTTGACAAATATGATGACATTGTGGTTGAGGTCTCTGGAAGTGATGTTCCACCAGCAATACTGGTTTGTCTTTATTTGTGGTTTATTAAATTGTCATTGCTGTTAAAATAATTAATATAATTTTTAAAGCTCCTGTCTCCTCCTGCAAAAGAGCACATGCGTGCATGGGAGTTGTTGCTGCGAATATTGAGAGTTTTACAGCTAGGTCTGTTAAGAGAAGAATCACTGCCTAGATCACCTGGTGGAAATAATTTTACCGATCAGGCGTCTAAACGGACCCCTGATATCTGCCCTTTTGAGACCGGGACTAAGGACACAGATTGCCCTGTCCCTTTCTCTGCAGCCTCAGCTGTACTGAAGATGAATGGACAGACAGGCTCCTTTCAGCTCTTAAACTGAAGCATCGTAAACCGTTTACGATGCTCAGTTATGAATAGACGAAGTCGATAATCACTGTGCATTCGGAAAAGGAGTTGGAAAATGACATGTATATCGGTTCCTTTCTCTGCTCTCCATCCTGACAGATCTGGGGGGGAAGAGGACCCAGGGAGTACGATGAGGGGGAGGGAGGTGGACACCAGATAAAGGCCATACAGTTAAATCGGTGCCTGTAAATGCCCACACCGAAAGGCTGCCCGGCCCCCCTGCTACATTGAAGATGCCTGGCCCGATACATCAGGTATCGGATTAAGCATCGGAGCATTTGCACGAGTACTGATACTCATGCGAATGCTTGGTTTCAGCACGGATACTGGTATCGGTGCAACCTTGGGTCTGACTGACTATAAGAGAAGGCGGGAGAAGAGGATGTGCCCAGTCTGCAAAAAAGACCAGTTCAAGATGTAAATTGAACTTACTTTAAAATGTACTTGAATGTTTTTATTGATCTGAATGGGAATATTGTCAGAATGAAGAATAATATAGGTGTGAATAAGCCCTAGCCGATTATGACCTTTTCTTCCCCTGCATATTTAACATCTTCATTGCAGACATTTGAAGAAGCAAATCTTTGTGACACGCTAGCAAAAAATGTGTCCAAAGCTGGATATGTGAAATTGACTCCTATACAGAAACACAGTATACCTATTGTCGTGGCTGGTCGTGATTTAATGGCTTGTGCACAGACGGGATCTGGAAAAACGGTATTTGATTTTTAACATGATGCATGTTTGTTGCTTTCTTATCATTGAATAACATGATTTTTTTAAGTTAACCCTTGTGATGAATAGGTATGTATTTTTTTTCCTTATTTTAATTTTTGTCTTGTGTAATATTTTTTCAGGCTGCATTTCTTTTGCCTATTTTGTCTCACTTGATGGTTAAAGGCGTTGAATCTAGTGCATTTCAAGCATTAAAAGAGCCAGAAGCAATTATTGTTGCTCCTACAAGAGAACTGATTAATCAGATCTATCTAGATGCTCGTAAATTTGCATATGGGTACGTATCGTTGACTTCTGAGACATGGTTTATTGCTTTCTTGTGTAGATTTTAAACGTGGGGATTAGCCAATTCAGTCAGAAAAATAGTGCACTCAAAAATTTATATCAGCTAAATTAGTTTTAAAACCAAAATGACACAGAAATGAATTGATGGATTGAACTGCCGTTTACTGGTTTTTACACTGGCGCAAACAAAGTTTTGGTGCAAACCACTATAATCTTTACTACTACCAGCATGCCTCAGCCTTTTGCTAGTGGCCAGGATGCATTCCTTTTCTTTACTCTTTCGTACCCTATCTTGCATTTTTTTTTTTTTTTTTTTTAAGCTTTTTTTAATAAGTCTCTACCTAGCAGCTATTTGGATGAGCATATCCTCATGCCAGCCTTGGAGGATATATCTGGAACCTGTTGAACTGCATGATTGTAGGGCTTTGCCTAGAATGTTTGTTTCTTTAGGGCACTGCTTTTGGTGTTTTCCAGGCATTTAGGGGACGCTTTGAATACCAATCAAAGCACCTCACTAAAAAAAAATTACCTTTACACTCCTGTTTAACCACTTGCTTACTAGGCACCTAAACCCCCCTCCTGCCCAGACCAATTTTCAGCTTTTAGCGCTATCACTTTTTGAATGAAAATTGTGCGGTCATACAATACTGTACCCATATGAAATTTTAATATTTTTTTTCCCCACAAATCGCTTTCTTTTGGTGGGATTTGATCACCTCTGGGGTTTTTATTTTTTGTTATTTTTTTTAAAAAAAAGACCGATTTTGTATAAAAAAAACACTTGTTGAATTTTGGAAACCGGGAATTTTTATAAGCAAAAAGGGGGGGGGAATTTTGGGACTTTAAATGAAGCAAAACATAATGCTTCCATCCCGATAATCGATAAAAATTGAAGGGGGGTTGGGACTTTGAATGAAGCAATTGTATAGAAAAAATGAACAATAAATAAGTAATATTTAAATATTTAATTGATGACATTCATCTACAATCATAAAGAGTGTAAATTTATTTCATATATATATATATACATAATGCACACAAAGCATAGACATAAGTAGAACAATACAGTCAAAATGGCGCATGATCAATGTCAAATAAATATATAAAAAGGAGAGACTGATTTGATAAGAAAAAATGAATTAAATAAAAATAATAATAATGGGAAAAAAATGAAAAAATGGGAAAAAGGATATAAATGCTATGGCACTAAAATGCCACAGCGACAGACCTAAGACTGGCACGTGTACCCACAAGATATATATAAGTCTATTGGCTAATATAAAAACAATATCATAGAGTGTTGATAATAATTAGGTAGGGATCAATCCATATGGAATACAACTGTGTCATTTAGTATAGCTCGACGCGTTTCGTGGATTATTCCACTCATCAGGAGCAGACGTACCAGAGATTCCTGTAAAGGTATATAAAATATATCAATATTTAAAATAAAATTATATATAATGTTGTATGCCAATAGAGGGCTCACTGAGCAAACTTACCAACCAAGATAGCGCATGCCGCGCATGGTGACCGGCGCAGGGTGAGCCACGGAAATAGACCCCACCACGGGAGCTGGGGCGGCATAATATGAAGGTGCAGCATCTAACGAACAGAGGATGTGTAAAAAGAGAACGTCCAATTTCAGTGTAACCTGACGTGATAATGGTGTAATGAGTGAAGGAGGTATGTCTAGGGAAAGAAAAAAAAATATATATATACATATATATATATATAAAAAATTATTTAAGTTGAGTATGTGTGTTGGCATAAAGAAGTGTGTGATATTTAAATTATATTGTGTTGTGAGCATAATATGATTATGAAAGGGTGATTATCATGATGTAGGAATTGAAAAAGAAAAAATATAAATGATGTGTGTGATTATGTGAATGAATAATAAGTGAGGAATTATATGAATGGGACAAATGAGTAGTGAGAGTGTATGATTATGACAGCATAAAAAAAGCCCACCAGTGAAGAAAGGAACAAGCAGACAAGATCAAAATGTGAACCATAAAAAAAAAAAAAAAAAAAAAAGACAAGACTCCAACCTAAAGAATAAAGGAAAAAACATAATTTTTATCCTTCATTGATGTACGCTGATGAGGGTACACTGATGGGCACTGAAAGGCTGCACTGATAAGGCAACACTGATGAGCACTGATGGGTGACGGTGATGGGCGCTTATCGTCACTGATTGGCACCACTGGTGGGCACTGATTGGCACCACTGGTGGGCATTGATAGGTGGCACTTCTGGGCATTGATGGGTGGCACTGATGTACTGTTGGGCACATGAGGCGGCTTTGCCTCTCCCTGCTCGGGAATGATGTCTCTTCAACAGAAGCTGGTGGTTTTTTAATTTTTTTTCCCTCTGCTCGCGCTGTCAGCGTGAGAAGAAAAAAAAATCCTTACCGATCCTTTGTTTACATCACGTGATCAGCTATCATTGGCTGGCAGCCGATCACGTGGTAAGGAGTCGAGATCGACCCCTTACTCTTATCTGTTATCACCCGAGTCTCACTGACTTGGCTGATCACAGCGCGTGGCCAGCTTTGAAAGGGGAGGACGTCAATAGATGTACACCCGGCAAAGCAGATCCACGCTGTAGCAGTCTTTTGACTATAGTGTAAATCTGAAGTGGTGTAAAACATTTGCTTTGCATCAAAAATTATATCCAATGTCACTTTTTTGGTGCTTCAAAGACTCCCATAGAAGTTTCTCGCTAACGGCACCTGCGGCATATTTGTTTAGATATAGCTTTACTTTGTATTTGAGGTAAAAGATATCCCTGGATGCACAGAGAAACCAAGAAGTGAACCAGAAACACATAATCTGCTTTTATTACGGTTCATGTGTATATATTCTGGGAGTTTCTGCTGCAGATGTCACATCTGGTGTTCAGCATGGAGCAGCAGACAACTAAGTAGGGTCCAGAGCGGAGCATTTAGCAAATGGCACACAGGGTGTGCAATGTGGGGACGCTCTAGAGGAAGGTTGATCAGGGACAGGAGAGAGACAATTGAGTGCAGGAGAATCGGCAGATTTAAGGGTCCAGGGTGGGAGAAACTAGCAGATGTCATACGTGTGGCAAACCAGATGTCATAAATTGGCAAACCAGAGGAGAGCTGGTGGAGGAGGGGGGTAGCAGGTCTGGAGTTTACTACTGAGCTGAGGGTCTGCTCAGCGGGGGTTACTAATCTGAGAATCTGCAGTATTTGTTTCCTCCGGCCAGACAGGAACTCCAAACAGATTTTTATTTTTCCGGCCTTCATGCTAGGTGGCAGGGGCCTCCCGACGTCCGTACCCAGGGCAAACAGGGGTAGTACTCCTGGGATACGAGTCCGTTTGGGCCAACAATTGACCTGATAGAGCGGTCTGGGGTGAAGGTAAGGGTTCCCCTCTCCCGATTGAGTTGTAGCCTCAGTGAGGTACCGGTGAGGAGGGGAGGTGGTGTTCCAATGGGTCCATCCGAAATAACACAGCAGGGTGTTGTCCTAGTGGAGGTGCAGTGCGCCGCTTGGTCCGGGTACCTCTTTTTCTGCTGTTTAGTTAGATCTTCATGTGTAGTGCTTCTCTCTCCCCAGCATGCAGTTCATGCTGGTGGCGCAGAGCGATGAGCTAACTTCCAGGGCTGGGTGACAAAAAGTGGCATGGCAGGAAGTCCAGTGGCGGCCATCTTGGTACTCCCAGTGAAGCCTAGCTGGGGATAACAGGGCTGTGCCGAAGGGCGGCGTCAGATCCAAATTGCCGCTCTGGATTCTCCACACCTCCTTATATAAGGGCCCGAATAGCAAGATGGCACGAAGGTTTCTAGGAGCATGGAGATGCCAGGATCTATGGAAGCAGGTCTGGAGGCGCATCCATCGATTCGGGCCCTAAGGTAAGAAAATATGGGGCAGATGGCTCCTTCCCTTTTCTTATCCTCCTGTGGGGGGGGTCACAGGGGGCCTTGTTTTTTCATCCAGAGCATTTTTTTTTTTGTTATGCTTAGTGTGGACAGGTGTCGCACATACTAGCATAGGCTCTGGTGGTGGGTACTTTTAAAAGGTTCTTGGATTAGAATTTTTGTTATCCACAGGGTGTTTTTGTTACTGGTATTGTCTTCAGTGGAAGCAATGTGCTGGCGTTTGTCATTTGATTAATTTCAGAACAAAGCCCATGAGCCCAGAGATAGCAAAACAAAGACACCCAGAAAAAGCCTTATGGGTGGAAGAAAAGTGCATGTCAGGACTGTATAGACAAGCATCAAAGGTTCAAAGATCCCTTTTTCTCACAGAGGAATTATTAAAGGTTATATACGACACCCTGGAGCTGGAGAAGCCAGAGGGCCAGGAGTTGTCTGTGCATGACCTTTTTTATATGCAGGCCTTCAGCCTAAGCAGAGCAGAACCTTTCTGGTACATAAGTCCCTAGAAGGAGACAGTACTTCTGGTATGAAAGAAACCGGAAAAGGGAAGTAGTCTTCCCTAAAAATTTTAAAAGAAGGTTTCTCTTCAAAGAGCAAGATACATTGTAGGAAAAGTGCCCCAGACTGGACGCTTCCCTATCTAAAGTTGAAAAGGCTTCAGTGCTTTCCTTTGAGAGGACTCGGGCACCCTAAAGCTTGATTTATGGCTTAAATAGCTCTGCGCTCTTCTGGAGTCAGATACTCCCAGGGAAGAGATTTTGGATGCTTTACCAGCGCTAAATAAGGCAGTAGCCTGTATAGCAGATGTATCCACGGAGTCTATAATATACTGGGCCAGGTCTACAGCATTCATTAATGAAGCCAGGAGGGCTATCTGGTTGAAGTCCTGGGGATGAGACAGTGTCAAAGCCCAAACTCTGTCCCCTCCCCTTTAATGGAGATTTGCTTTTTGTTAAAGAGCTAGAATCAGTTCTAGAGAGGTTGACTGATAAAAAGGGTTTTCTTTCGCCAAATACATTTTTTTTCCCTTCCATTGAGCTATGTCTTCCCTCCTATAGAGTATGCTGGAGGAGAAGGTGATAAGCTTCATCCCCCGAACCCTAAGAAAAGGGTGGTTTTATTCTCACGACAAGTGAGGGGAACCCCTATTAAAAGGGCCCCAGTCTTTGAAGGTTTAACTACACTTCCCGCCGTCATGGGGGTGAGGTTTGGATCTGTCTGTTTGCTCAGCAGTATCCTGCAGCGAGGATAGGGTAAGGGGAGAAGCCTAGGAACTGTAAAAGGTCCACCTATGCTTTTTCTCCCATCACACACGTATAATATTATAATATAATCTGTATGCCTTTAAAATGTCTCCTCTAGAGGGAGTATATTACACTTACCTAGTAGGATGCCTGCTCTGTGTCTGGCTATAGCAGCAGGTGTGGTCCCAGCAGCCAGAGGGGTTTCTTAATTGAACAGATGGTTTTCATCTAAAAAGGTTACAGCAGTAGTTTATGAACATACAAAAGCAGCTATTTGCATTTTTTTTGTATTAATTCTTCCTTTAAAACTGGGAGCCTAACAAACACTGCTGACATAAATTCCTCTCCCCCTTCACTCCTGGAGAGGTGTGGAAACAGCTTACACCATGTGTAATCAGGTTCCCACCTGAGGCTTAATACAGACTCTCTCAGTTCATATGCTGCAGACAGAAGTCTGTCACACTATAAAAGCAGGAGCGCTGGGCATGTAAAGGTGTGTATTTGTAAATAGGCATTTCCAGCACAGGAAATATTATGGTACTCGGCATCGAAGGCTGATCCTTAAGGTGACAGTGTTTTCTTTTGCCAAAACTATTCAGCAAATACCATAACTTGTTTCTTAATGCGCCTCTGCTTTGTGCTCAGCACATTTGACTTCCAGTGTACCACAAGGGTACCATGGTTTACACCCCTAGGCTCTGGGAACTCCAGTCGTCAGTCATACCTCCACACTGTCATCCTCTCCGGAGATACCTGACATGGCAAGCCAGGGTGAGTCATTATAAGCAATTGGTGCAACTGTTTCTCACATTTCAGCCCCTGTATATGTGACTGAAGATGCATTTTCCTCTGCCCTGCAGGGCTTAGAAGAAAGGTTAGGGGCTTTTATCGCATCCTCCATTAAAGGGGATAAGACGTGTGCTAGATCCCTCTCTTACTCCAAACCCCTTACCAGGGGAACAGTGGGGACAGGATGAGGTATTACCCTCAAACAATCGGGAAACCGCAGACCGATTATTCCTCTGCAGAGGAAACAGCAGATGTTCCAGCTTTAGAATCTAAGGTCAACCCCTTAAAAAAAGCGAAACACAACCTGAGCAGAACGATGAGGCGCCTTCAGCAGCTGGAGTGGCTGGTAAATCGGAAGAAGTCGCAGTTGGTACCTACTCAATGTATAGTATTCCTAGCATTCCCTACATACCTAATGGACTCAACTACATCCAAAAATTTTCTGATAAAAGAAAGTGGCAAAGATAATTACAGAGCTGAGCAGCCTCTGCGTATGTACAGAGACCTCAATTCAGGGTATAATGAGGGTTCTTGGTTTGACAGCAGCCATCCCAGGAGTCCAGTGGGCACAATTCCGTACTCGAGCACTTCAGGCGTTCATGCTTTCTGTTTGGGATGAAAGGAAGGATTCTCTTCAGAGGCAGAGATCCCGCATTAAGTAAAACTCTCAATAGAGTGGTGGTTGTTCCCTGCAAATTTCTCTGCACGTCGACTTTGGTCCCAACACAACCCTTTGGCAGTCACCTTGGATGCCAGCGGTCAAGGGTGGGGAGACCATTCAGGAGCACAGATAGCCCTAGGTGTCTGGAACTGGCTGGAAGCCAGCCTCTCCTGCTATGCAAGGGAGCTGAGTGCAGTTCTAAGGGCTCTAGTAGTCTTTGGCCCGACTCTGAGGGGAAGACACGTGTAGGTCCTTTTGGACAATATTGATACAGTAAGTTACATCAATAAGCTGGGAGATTCTGTCTCAGACAGAATGGTGCTTGAATCGAACAGTGTTCGAACAGAGTGCAGAAGTGGGGAATCCCACAAATAGACCTTTTTGCTACAAGGCAGGTGGAACAATTTTTCTCCCTACAGAGAGATGATCTCAGTCTGGGTCTAGATGTCCTATCCCAATCATGGGAGGCAAATCTGGTGTATGCATTCCCACCTTCTGCCCTCATTCCAAAGATTATCTGGAAGATGAGAGTGTTGAGCATGAAGCTTATCCTGATCGCACCATTCTGGCCAAAGAGGTCTTGGTTCTCAGGATTACCAAGACTCAGCATCTTGGAGACTGGTCAAGAGATTTCTTGCATCAATCAGCCATAAGCGGATCCCCAAGTCAAGGAGGTTCCCTCCCTGGGACTTATCGACTCTGTTGCAAGGTCTTTGTAAAACTCAGTTTGAGCCGATAGATTAACTGCCCATAAAGCTCTTGACCTTGAACAGTAATTTTGGTGGCCCTAGTCTCCTTTAGAAGTGTTGGTGAGATACATGGCGCTTTGAGTGATTGAGCCCTAATGCATCTTCTTGCAGGACAAGATTATCCTCTCGCGGGATCCGGCATTTCTCCCCAAAGTATCGTCTAACTTCCATAGTTTGGTAGAGATTGTGATGCCATTGTTTTGCGGAAATCCTGAAAACCACAAGTAGGCAGGATTTAATATGATGTCAGGAGATGCTTGATCGCTTACATAGAGCACACCAAGGAATGGCAACGTTCCACCAGCCTGTGTTGTTTGCAGGTTCAAACAGGAGTCAAAGGCTATCTAAAAATACCATCGCAAGGTGGATGAAGTAGGCCATCGTGGAGGCATACAAAGCAGCATCCCGGACACCTGTGTTAGGGATAAATGCTCATTCCACAAGAGAAGTTTCTACTTCTTGGGCCGAAAAGGGCAGGAGCAAGATTTGCAAGGCTGCAACCTGGTCCAGGTTTCAGATGTTCGTAAAGCATTACAGACTGTATCTGCTTGCTAGCCAAGACCAATCTTTCGGCAGGAAAGTGCTGCAGGCTGTGGTCTCGCCCTGATCAAGTAGTCCTTTTTTGTCCTCTCTGTAAGCTGTCCCGGAAGATGACTTGGAAAAACAGTGTTATTACCTGTTAACTACTTTTTCCAGGAATCTTCCAGGATGGCGTCAGTTCCCGTCCTTCTTGGTGATTAGCAATGTAAAACAGAGTAAAGTTAAAGCTACGCTAATGAGGGTTAATGATTTCTTATTCTGAAGCCATCGGTTATTAATACTGAGGGGCTAAGGAATGTGTTCTGCTTTTATGATGTGGATAATGTGTTTCCTGTGCTAGGTGGGAGGAGCCTATGTCTCTGTAAGCCGTCCTGTAAGATTCCTGGAAAAGTAGTTAACAGGTAATAACACTGTTTTCTCTTATTTTCACCCACTGACACAGCTCCTCTAGCAAATCAGTTGTTAGCCATATCGCTAGAACTCTTAGCCATATCACATAGCATTTAGAACTCTTAGTTCTGCCCAGGGGGGCGGTCCCTTGGGCTACACCCCTCCCGTTTGCCAGACAGGCCTCAGTTTTATTTTGCCTAGTGAAGGAACCCTGCGGGCTCATCAGTCCGTGCTTTTTTTTTATGCAGAAACTGGGCTTTTTACACAAGATCAATGATCCTGTGATCAGCTATCAACAGTCGGCTGGGTGACAGGCTGGACACCCTTATCCTTTGTAGTCTCCCCAGTCCGGCCATCGAGCGTGTGCAGGTTGCAGCTACGGCTCGGCAGGCCACGACGAAAGGTGGTCGTTAGCTTTTATGCTCCGGGCATATGACCGGGCTACTGATGTCTGCGTCACAAAATGCCAAGGCCAGCAGCTACCCTGTACTGATCAGTGTGTAGTTACAGCTCTCCCTTCCTCGGCGGGGCTGAGCAGCTGGGCATTCCCTGGGAGGTTAATTCGGGGGTCCCTCACTTCCCTCTCTTCTCACTCCTCCCAATCCCCCCCTGGGTATGCTGCATGTGGCTGCTGAGCGGTGTATGTGGGCTCTCACCTGAGATGGAGGGGCTGGCTAGCGGTGTCCTGGGTTCTCTGTGTTAAGCTCCTGGAAGGTTCCTGTGAGGGTCTGCTGTGGTTGGGTGCGGTGATGTCTGTCACATTGCTTTCTTAACTCATGGAGCTGCTGGCGGCCATTTTAGGTGTGGGCAAGGCAGCATGCCCTCTTGGGCTTCAGCTGCCATTTTCCAAGTGATCTCCTATTGAGGACACTGGCGGCCATTTTCTGGAAGCCTGAAAACTGTTTTCAGTGTTCTCTAGCAGCAACGTGGCTTGGGTGCTCTCACAGCCATTTTCCCTGTGTTTGGTGTCTGTTTACTGCACGCTGGGCGGCCATGTTAGAGAAGCCTGAGCACGTTTTTTTTTTTTTTAGAACATTTAGCGCTCATTCCGGTGGCTGCCAAAGACACAGCGTTCGTTTCCTCTGCACTTGGGAGCACTCAGGGTCTACAGGCACTACTTGTGAACAGCGCAGAACTCCTCAGTATTGAGTCCGGGGGGAAAGAGACCCTCAGTCAGTGGCAGCAAGGAGGGTGGGACTGTCGCTTTCCTAAGTCCCCTGCGGGTGGCAGACAGCATGGCTTAAAAAACTGGTGTTTCTTCCCCCGAAATCCAGGCAATTGCAACCGGGTCACCTGCGGACTGCGCAGTGCCCATGGACACCCTGACGGTGGTCCTCAGTTCGTTCATTGCCAAGATGGGGGTGATGCGTGGGACGAAAGGTGCTAAAAAGCCCCCCCCCCCCCCCAACCAGTACCTTTTGGACAGTGAGGATGAGTCCCCGTCCAGGCCCGTGTGCCACAAAGCGCTTGTTGGAGCACTTATCACAGCTGTGCGTGATACCATGAAGATTCAGGAGCCAGCCGACTCCTCTGCTGATGTACTGGTCCCTTTTGGGTCCCACAAGCCAGCACGTTCACTTAAGGTGTTCCCGTATTTTTATTATTTTGGCAAGTTCATTTGCAAGGAATGGGGTCGCCTGCAACATACCTTTTTCGCCCCCTAAATACATGGCGGTGCGTTACCCTTTCGAGGAGAGCATTCTCAAAAAGTGGTCAGCTCCTCCGGTCGTGGACCCCCCAGTAACCAGATTAAATAAAGTAACTACGATCCCGGTTGAGGTGACTCCTGCATTCAAGGATCCCACGGACAGGAAGGCCGAGGCAGTGGCTCGTTCCTTGTTTATGGTTGTGAGGTTAGCCGTGCGACCAGTACTGGCATTAGCACTTGTGTCGCAGACACTGACTGAGTGGGTAAAACTTTTGCACCGCGAATTGGGAGAGCAACAGGCTTCCCCTGTTTGCGTGGAACTAGCAGACCAACGCTAGTGTAAGGCCTTAAGTATATGTGTGACGCGGCCCTGTATACTCTCCCTCTGCTATCCAGGGCCTCCGTGTCAGCTGTGGTGCTGAGGTGCCTAATTTGGCTAAAATGCTGGTCTGCTGACTAGGCATCCAAAAAAGCCCTGACTGATCTTCCTTTCCTTGGCGACCGGATCTTTGGAGCCTCATTAGATGACATTATTAAAAATGCCACCGCACCGGTGGTAAGAGTACTCTACTCCCACAGGCAAGGAAGGCTAAGGAGCCACGCCGTAGGCAAGGGCCCTCTTTTTCCACTCACAAACTGCTTTTTCGTCCTCCCGGAGCTTCGGCTAAGTGTCCCCAGCCCGACAGGACGACCTCTGAAGGACAAAATCGTCCCTGGAACCGCAAGCCTCTGAAAAAAAGTTCTACCGCATGAAGGTTTGCCCTGCCCGCAACACGGTTGGGGGGTCGCCTTCAGGAGTTTACAGCCCGGTGGGCCTCTTGGCTGTTCGACCAATCGGTCTGTAATATGATTTCCTACGGCTACAAGATAAAGTTCCTCTCTTGGCTGCAAAACAAATTCTTCCCCTCCAGCATACTCGTACTCCCGTCTCTCTGGGGGGGGGGGGGGGGGGGGCGCGCGCTATTGGGGGCGGTAAGGGACCTGCTGAGTCGCGGGGTGATAGTGCCTGTTCCGGAATCTGAATTTTTCCAGGGGTTCTACTCAAACCCGTTTGTAGTCCCCAAAAAAAGGAAGGGGTATGTCCAATCTTGGACCTAAAAGCCCTCAATTACTCTGTAAAAGTAGAGGTTCAGAATGGAATCGGTTCACTCAGTCGCATTCCATCAAGGGGACTCCCTGGCGTCTTTAGACATCCAGGATGCGTACCTGCACATACCCATATGCCTTTGGCATCAGAGGCTTCTGCGATTTGCAGTTGGAGAAGCCCACTACCAGTTTGTGACTTTCCCCTTTGGTTTGGCATCAACAAGGTCTTCCTAGTGACCATTACATCGGCCAGGAGGGTTTCGCAACTGGTGGCCTTGTCTTGCAAGTCGCCCTATCTGGTTATCCACAAGGATAAGGTGCTGTTGCGTCAGCAACCTTCTTTTCTGCCGAAGGTGGTTTAGTCGTTCCAAATCAATGAAGACATTGTTTTATCTCTGTGTCCTAAGCTGACACATTCTAAGGAGGTGGCCCTTCATTCCCTGGACGTGGTTTGGGCTCTGAGGGTGTATTTGTCTGCTACGGCTCCCTTTCAGAACTCTGACTCTTTGTTCGTTTCAGTGGCTGGTCCGAAAAAAAGCATGGCGGTCTAGTCGGCCACCATTTCCAGGTGGATCAGACAGATTTGTAGTACAGGCCTACGCCTTGAAGGAGCAAGTGCCCCCCCTTTCCTGTCACGGCCCACTCCACAAGGGCAATAGGAACGTCTTGGGCCTTCCGACATCAAACGTCTGTCGCTCAAGTGTGTAAAACGGTAACTTGGTTGTCTGTTCGCACCTTTACAAAATTCTACAAGGTCTACAACAATTCTACAACAGACTGATGCCTGTTTTGGTCGCAAAGTTTTGCAGGTGGCCGTATAATTGCAATTGCACTTATATTTTTTTCCTGTTTTTTTTTATTTATTTATTTATTTTTTTTGGTAAGAACACAGTACCTTAAGTAAATGCACTGTTGCATTTGTTACCGCAGTTCTGATGCGGTTTGGAGGTAGTGACTCCCAGTTGAGGAGTACCGTTTTTTCGTGAGTAAAAAAGTTTGTTAACCACACAGTTTTTTGTGGGTAAAGTTTTTATACTAGTTCCCACATGCCATGGTGGGTGAAGCTTTTATGCTGTTTTCCCACCCCTCATTTTGGCACTACTTGGGGACGTCCCAATGGTCTGAGAGGAGCTATGTCAGTTGGTGAAGAGAAAATAGGATTTTTTGTACTCACCGTAAAATCCTTTTCTCTGTAGTTCAGACTGGCACAGCACCCGCCCCTCCAATTTTTCCTCTACGTTATACTGCTTCTTGACATACTGAAGCTGCAATGCAGGCTCTGGGGTAGTTACCTAAAGGACCATCCCTTGGGTGGAACTAGAAAGTTATAGTTTTATTATTGCATGTTAACATGTTATGCCTAGTCCTTTCCTGAAGGTGGGCTTAACAACCCAATGGTCTAAGAGAGAAGCAGTGTCAGTCGGTGAACTACAGAGAAAGGGATTTTACGGCATGTACAAAAAAAATCCTATTTTGTTTTCCTGGATTTTTTTCCGGTGAGATGTGCAATCAGCTGTCAGACTGGGCAACGGACTGGACACTTGATCCATTGGTCTCCCGAGTCTGGCCAGCGAGCGCAGACCACGTCTACGCGATAGGTCGACCGTGACGTAGCCCCCACAGGATGGAGGCTTGCGCCCTTCAAGTTAAACGTCTCGCGAGGTTGCATACGAGCGGAGTCTTGGCTCAAGTCGCAGTGTCCCCCATGGCCAACATCCCCCCACTACGGTGGTGAGGATGTTCTGTCTGGGGAACGTTGCCCGTCTGGTCCTGGTAGAGTGAGTATATGTCCCCCGTCTCCCCTTGGTGGGTTTGCGGTGGATGTGGTCCCTGGGTCGGTTGGTCCTGCGGGTTTCCCTCCGCCCCTTGCAACCTCTCTTTCTGTTGTGGATTATCCCTGGAGGTCCCCTGGTAGCCCCTCTTTCCCCCCTTCCTCCTGGTGCCATAATGGATCCTGGGGGATTGGTTTTGAGTACGGGGGGGGGGGGGGTGCGCCAATCCTCTTTCAGGGTCTGTCGGCCTCATTTTGCCGTAGCCGGTGTCTTTTGCCCCTAGGGCCCGCTGACTTTTTATGGCTGGCTTCCATGATTTGGTGGTTTTTGTGCTCGGGCAACAGTGGCCATCACTGTGTAGCCCAGATGGCATTTTTATCAGGTGGACGCTCCTCCTTTTAACCCGGTGTGGACTCATGTTATCCCCTTCCTTGGATGCCACTTGTGTGCCGGTCTACACGAGGCAGAAAGCGCTACGCCAGTGGGTTGGTGAGTCTGCTGAGGTCCCTTTGCTGCAGGCTGTGGGTTATCCTGATGTTCCGGTACCACTACCGGCGTGGGTGTCCCTTTTGCAGTAGTCGCTCTTGGTGTGGGGGTCTTTTCTTCCCCTATGGAGTCTCAGGAGCATGCTTTCCCACCTTACCCTCTATCAGAGGCTGCAGGTCCCCATGGGTCCCAGCCATACGCTGATGCACTGACAGCGGCCCTGGTGGAAGTGGCTCTTAGGCAGCAGACTAGCAAGAAGCGCCGCCTTACATGCTTCATCTGTCCTGTCGGATCCTGTAACTGATTCAGCTGCCATAGATGGGGGGGCCACCCTGCAAGGTCTGTGGCTGCGCTCCTAGATTTTTCAGACAGTGAGGATGATTCCTCTGCCCCGGTGGCTGCGCACGAGAAGGCTCTGGTGGACGCACTGATTGCATATGTGCGGGAAATGTTAAAAATGCAGGATGCGGCTGAGGTGGAGGTGCCATCCCTTTTGGCACTCGCAAGCCATCTTGCCTGGCAAAAGTGTTCCCTTATCACTTTTTTTTTTTTGGCAAGTTTGTCTATAAGGAATGCGAGTGTCCAAACCGTCACTTTGCGGTCCCAGAGTGTTTCACTGTGCGTTATCCTTTTGAGGAGGGTCTTAAGAAGTGGACGACTCCACCTGTGGTGGATCCTCCAGTCTCTCGATTGAACAAAGCCACCATGATTCCGGTTGAAGACTCCAGCTTTTTAAGATCTGACTTACAGGAAGGCAGAGTCTGAGCCGCATTATGTTCACTATTGCAAGTTGCTGACAGAGTGGGCAAAGCTGTTGCGCCGTGACCTGGAGGGATATCAGTTTCCTCCTGCCAGCTGGTCCACGGGCTGCAGTTTGCGATGCCTCTTTGGACACAGCTCCCTTGCTTTCTAAGCTGTCTGTTTCAGCGGTAGTGCTTTGGTGGGTATTGTGGTTAAAGTGTTGGACTGCGGACCAGGCTTCTAAAATAAAGCTCTAGCTAATATGCCTTTTGAAGGCTATCATTTGTTAGGGGCCACTGTGGATGATATTAAGAGTGTCATAGGGGGGAAAAGTACTTTTTCTTCCACAGTCAAAAAAGGGGAAGGAGCCACGTCTCTAGCGTGGTCCTTCCTTCTCGGCACACAGAAGGGGCGGCGATGCAAAGCCTGTTGCTTCAAGGGGGTGATTGTCCCGGTGTCGGAGCGTTTCTAGGGTTTTAGTGCAAACCTGTTGACGATCCCCAAAAGAGTACGGTATGTCCGATTCTAGACCTCAAGGTTCTGAACCGCTTTGTGCGGAAGTTCAGAATGGAGTTGATTCACTCCGTGGTGGCATCTCTTCATCATCGTCAAGGATGCTTACCTGCACATTCACATATGTGCACAACACCAGCGGTTCCTCCGCTCTATTGTGGGAGAGGAGCATTATCAGTTTGCAGCGTTATTCTTTGGTCTCACCTCCGCTCCTCGAGTCTTCACCAAGGTGTTGGCCCCGCTGATGCACGTTGCTTTTCTGGGCTACCTGGACTACCTTCTGCTGTGAGTAGAGTCCCCAGCGACCCTGAGGGGCGATGTGGAGATGGCTATTCAGACTGGAAGATTTTGGGTGGCTGATTAAATTGCCAAAAGTCAGCGCTGATTCCAGTTTTGAGGCTGTCCCGTTTGCTCCGTTCCATACGAGACCCCAGCAAAAAGATCTTGTTAAAATGAGACAAATGTCCAGGGTCTCTGGACAGCCAGATTGTTCTGAGGCCAAAGGGTCCCTAATCTGGTGGCTTCATTCCCCAGCTCTTCAGCAGGGGAAATCCTTCCTCCCTCTACTGGACGGAGGTCACCACTGATGCCAGTTTGTCCGGGTGGGTGGAGTCCTGGGCATGAGCTCTGCTCCGGGGTCACTGGAGGAATCCAGGCTTCCTATCAACATCTTGGAACTCCAGGCGATCAGACTCTAAATCATTGGACGGGTCGACTTCAGGTGCTCCCGATAAGGGTCAAGTTGGACAATGCCACGAAGTTGGCTTATGTCAACAACCAGGGAGGAACAAGGAGTGTTAGTGGGCCTGTAAGTAGCTGTCATTCTTCAGTCGGCAGAGCCTTTTGTCCCGGCCGTCCACATTCGGGGGGTGGACAACTGGCAGGCGGATTAACTTTGTCGACAAGTGTTGGACCAAGGGGAGTGGTCCCTTCATCAAGAGGTATTTCATCTGATATGTCTGCATTGGGGCTCTCCAGAGTTAGATCTGATGGCATCCCGGGTTAGCTGGAAGGTGCAGAAGTTTGTGGGAAGGTCTCCGGCGGACGCTCCAGACGATCTGGCTCCGTGAGGCCAGTATCGTCCGATCTACGCCATTCCTCCTCTCAAGCATCTGCCTTGGCTGTTACGCAGGATCAAGGCCGAAGGAATTTCCGGTCATTCTAGTGGCCCCAGACTGGCCTCGTCGGCCCTGGTGCATCTGGTCGCAGACGCCCCCTAGCGGCTTCCACTTAAGGAGGATCTATCCCATGGGCCAATTTTCCACCCCGCTTTACCGTCGCTGGCTTTAACGGCCTGGCCATTAAAAGCCAGGTAAGTGTTGAAGGATAGGGGCATGTCTGTGATTCCGACGCTGCTCAAGGCTAGGAAGTCTACTTCCAGGAATTTATATCATCAGACGTGGAAAGCGTGCATTTCATGGTGGGGTTTAACCCACGTTACTTTTCGGTGGCTTGGATTTTGACTTTTCTTCAGAGGGGCATTTAAAAGAATTTGGCATTGGATATTGGCAATCTTCTTTCAATGCCTCCTGGTTTCGCATTCCTTGGTGTGTATGTTCATTCAGTAGGTGTGACGTGGCTCTACCGATCTCCCTGGCCACTGTGGGACTTGAATCTGGTGCTTTCGGTTCTACAGAAGTCTCAGTTTGAAAATATTCAAGAAATTACCCTGCTCACTCTGTCACAGAAGGTGGCCTTTTTGGTGGTTATCAGCTCTGCTCGCAGGATGACAGAATTGGCGGTACTCTCCTGTCACACGCCCTACCTGGTGGTTCTTTGTCCTTCCTTCCAAAAGTTATTTCTGATTTCCATTTAAATGAAGACATTGTGTTACCCTCCCTGTTTCCTAGGCCGCAATATTCAAGGGAATTTGTCTTGCACACTCTGGATGTGGTTTGGGCGATCAGGGTGCATTTGGCGGCCACTGAGTCCTTTCGGGGGGTCAGACTCGCGGTTCATGATCACGGACGGGCCAAAGAATGGGCTGTCTGCTTCCTTGGCGACCATTTCTAGATGGATCAGACAGATGGTGACTCAGGCCTATTCTGTCAGGGGTCGGGTTTCTCCCTTCCCAGGAAGGCGCACTCTACTCGGGTGCTGAGTGCCTCCTGGGCCGTCAGTTGTCAGTGAATCAAGTGTGCAAGGCAGCCACCTGGTCGTCGGTGCACTTTCACAAAATTTCACAAAGTGGATGTGCTTGCATCTGCGAATGCCTCTTTTGGCTGCAAGGTTCTGCAGGCTGTGTTCTAGAGGGTTTTCCCCTCATGAAGGGGTTTTCTTGCTGTTCAGGTTTGGCTCCAGGTTGGTTGGCCTGTTTTTTTTTTTTTTTGTTGACTGCCCCCCCTCCTCATGCTTTGGGACATCTCTATGGTTCTGAATAAGGAAGCGCTGTGTCTAATGATCGAGTGAGAAAATAGGAATTTTTACTTACCGTAAAATCTGTTTCTCCGAGTTCATTGACAGACGCAGGACCCACCCCTCTGGATTTTTTTAACGCTTCTGACACTGCTTGTGACAAAACTTGAGGCCTGTAGCAGAGAGGGGGTGTATAATCGCCTAGGACTGCCCATTGACGTAGCCAAGTCTTTTTTTTTTTTTTCTGCCTAATGTCCCACTCATGTAGGGGGCGTTGTAACCCTATGGTTCAGAATAAGGAAGCATGCTGTGTCTGTCAATGAACTCAAAGAAAGGGATTTTACGGGATCCTATTTTTGGGGTTTTACTTTTAATGATGGTAAACAGGACAAATGGAGAGTGACTCTTCCTAACGGGGGCTCAAACAGCAATAAATAAAATAAAAAAAGTTCTAATCCATTGCCTCTATTTTCACACACAAATTGTTTCTTTTGTAATGTAGCATGGAATATTATTCAATTTTGCAGAACATGCGTGCGCCCAGTTGTGATTTATGGAGGAACACAGACGTTTCACTCATTGAAACAGATCTCTGAAGGATGTAACATTCTTTGTGCAACCCCTGGAAGATTATTGGATATCATCAGGAAAGAGAAGGTATTTACTACTGGGGTTCTCTGTAAGCCTTTAGGGCCCCTCACATTTTCACATGATAATAAATGTTATTTAACCACCTTCAGACCGGACCATTTTGCTGGTAAATGACCAGAGGTCTTTTTACAATTTGGCACTGCGCTGCTTTAACTGGTAATTGCGCGGTCATGCAATGTTGTACCCAAACAAAATTTGCGTCCTTTTCTTCCCACAAATAGAGCTTTCTTTTGATGGTATTTGATTGCCTCTGCGATTTTTATTTTTTGCGATATAAACGTAAAAAGACCGCAAATTTTGAAAAAAAATGATATTTTCTACTTTTTGTTATTAGAAAAATCCAATAAACTCAATTTTAGTCATACATTTAGGCCAAAATGTATTCAGCCACATGTCTTTGGTAAAAAAAAAGTCAATAATTGTATATTTATTGGTTTGCGCAAAAGTTGTCACATCTACAAACTAAGGTACGTTTTCTGGAATTTACGCAGCTTTTAGTTTACGACTGCCTATCTCATTTCTTGAGGTGCTAAAATGGCAGGGCAGTACAAAACCCCCCAAATGACCCCATTTTGGAAAGTAGACACCCTAAGGAAATTGATAAGTGGCATGTTGAGCCCATTGAATATTTTATTTTTTTGCCTCAAGCGATTGAATAATGACAAAAAAAAATTTTTTTTTTTTTTTTTTTACACAAAGTTGTCACTAAATGATATATTGCTCACACATGCTATGGGCATATGTGAAATGACACCCCAAAATAAATTCTGCTGCTTCTCCTGAGTACGGGGATACCACATATGTGGGACTTTTTGGGAGCCTAGCCGCGTACGGGGCCCCGAAAACCAAGCACCGCCTTCAGGCTTTCTAAGGGCGTAAATTTTTGATTTCACTTCTCACTACCTATTACAGTTTTGAAGGCCATAAAATGCCAAGATGGCACAAAACCCCCACAAATGACCCCATTTTAGAAAGTAGACACCCCAAGCTATTTGCTGAGAGGCATGTTGAGTCCATGGAATATTTTATATTTTGCCACAAGTTGCGGGAAAATTACAAACTTTTTTTTTTTTTTTCACAAAGTTGTCACTAAATGATATATTGCTCATGCATGCCATGGGCATATGTGAAATGACACCCCAAAATTAATTCTGCTGCTTCTCCTGAGTACGGGGATACCACATATGTGGGACTTTTTGGGAGCCTAGCCGCGTACGGGGCCCCGAAAACCAAGCACCGCCTTCAGGCTTTCTAAGGGCGTTACAGTTTTGAAGGCCATAAAATGCCAAGATGGCACAACCCCCCCCCCCCCCCCCCCCAAATGACCCCATTTTGGAAAGTAGACACCCCTAAATTTAGGGGTACACTAGTGAGACTAGTTAATAAATGGCGGGTGCCCTGAAACTCTAAAAAAAATAACTAGCCAACCAGCGTCACCTGTAACAGTTATATGGTGATCACTGGTGAAAGGGTTAACTAGGGGGCAATCGGGGCTTTATGCGGTAGTATATGGGGGTCCCTGGCGCTATAAAAAGCTGCGGCGAACCTAAATACCTACCTGCCTAACTAGCGTCACCTGTGACACTAATACAGTGATCAGAAAAACGATCGCTCATTAGGCTGGGTTCACACTGGAGCGATGTGGGAACGCCACGAATGCGCGGCGGGTTCCCGCATCACATACCTCCCGGCGGCAGTTAACACTGCCCTATGCGAACTGCTGGGAGTGTCAGTGAAATGTTAATGACACCCCCAGATCAGTTCGCATATCGCAGTGCGATCTGCAAACTCGGATCGCATGGTGTGAACACCCATGCGATCCGATTCTGCTGCGGGCCAAAAAAAGGGTCCCGTGCGAATTTGCGGCGGGTGCGACACTAATTCAGCCATACTATCTGTATGGCTGAACTCGAATCGCACAGAGATCGGATGTGATTTGCACTGCAGTGCGAATCACATTCGTTCTCATAAACCGCTGCAATGTGAACCCAGCCTTAGTGACACTGGCGAGGGGGGTGATCACGGGGTTAAACCTTTATTGGGGGGGTTAGGGGGGCACATTAGAACTAAAGGGGGCTAACCCTAACTGCCCTAACAGTTATTAGTCACAAATGACACCAATGCAAAAAAAAAAAAAAAAGCAATTGGTGTCACTGTGACTGAGGGGGCAGGGGTAATTGGGGGGTGATCGGGGGGTAAAGGGGGGGGTGTGAGTGTGCCTGGCATGTTCTACTGTGTAGTGTAGTGCTTGTGCAACTCACCGATGCTCTCTCCTCGGTGCCGGAACGAAAAATACCGACACGGAGGAGAGAATACATCATTTCCTCTCCTGTGTTTACATTACAGGAGAGGAAGTGATGTCACGGGACATTTTCATTCGTCTGGAGCGATCGCGAGGGGGTGGCCATGAATGAATGGCCGTCCCCTCGTCCGGGATCGCTCCCGAACGAATACCGACCGCCGCAGGCACCGGGCGGGGGCCCGATCGGGCCCCCGACCGGCGGGCAGGCAAGGACGTACATGTAAGCCCTTATGCCTGCCCGTGCCATTCTGTCGACGTACATCGTCGTGCGGCGGTCGGAAAGTGGTTAAAAAAACAAAGCTTGCCAGTAGATACGAAGTGCCATTACCAAGAGCTGTCACTACATGTAAGCAACAGCTTTCTTTTGCCTATCTTATGTCTGACTGCTAGGTTGTCTCATCAGACACATCTCTGACACTACATGCTTATAATGTGACTTGTCTGCCACTTCTCACTAATCATATTGGCCAGTAATGAAGGCCATCATGGTTGTGGATCAGTAGAAATCATTCTTGTATGGTGGGTGCGTAATAAGCTACTGTAGCTAAGGTAGGTTAGCCTTGAGGAAGGGGATGCACCCCCGAAACGCGCCAGCTGTATACCACACTAAGTGAATACGGCACATTTGTGTCCACACTGTTCAGCATTGTGCATTTTCATGGTCTACTCTTTGCTATCTTGTGAGTATCTGTTTTGTATTGATTCTATTGAATGAATGTTTTTTGGTAATGCATTAGTTGTGTGTCTTACATTTTATTGTTTTTGTAGTATCCAAGAAATAAAGGGTGATTGCTGATGGAAATCACGGGTTTTGACCTGTTTTGGATTTGGGCATTAGCAACACCACTTGGCCAGAGCACCTCACAACAAGGAGGTCTTTGTAAGGCTTAATGTAACCTCACCCATCTATCTATGTAGTCGTTGCCTGCTGACACCACCGTTTTTAAAGAAAGAAAATAAAAATTCTCGTTGCCGCCATTCAAGTCACACCCAAATCTTCACGATGCAGGTGCGACTTTCTTTATCGTACATCATGGGACACAGCCCTAGGTAATTAATGGGTTATGGGCCACCTTCAGGTATTGACACTGGTATACCCAATCTAGGAAGTTCACTCCCTATATAAAGAACCGTGCACCCACCTCAAACCCCTTTTCTCTTTCGTTCATTGATGGACTCTTTATCTTGACCTTAGGGTTATATCACCTCTTTAGGAGAGGTCTAGTTAGAAAGTGTTAAAAACAGCAGCACTTGGACAGTACCGCCCAGGGACGGTACTACTGGCTATGACCCCTCACACTGCATCCAGCAGTTCAGTTTTTTTTTCTGCTTAGTGTAGAAGGACCTGGCTCCCGGTGGTACCATTGGTCCTGGGAATTTTCTTTTTCTGCAGTTTTTTGATTCCTGTGATCTACAATCGACAGGCTGGATAATATAGATCCTTGTAGCCTCCCCAGCCTGGCCATCGAGCGTGAGCATGCTGTAGCTATGCGCTTGGTCGGCCACGCCATGCTCCGTCTGATCCAAGGCCGGCCGGTGAGCTATATGCTCCAGGGCACACACATGACCAGGCTAATGCTGTCTGTGTCAGTGTGCCGTGGCCGGCAGCCACCCCGTACTGATCGGGTGCTGAGTCTGTCTGTGGAATGCATCCAGTGGTCCCTGTAGGGAGGGGTAAGTATGGTTCCACCTGTCTCGGCAGGATGGAGCAGCTGGGCATTCCCTGGGAGGTTGACTAGGGGGGTCTCTCACTCTTTCTTCTCGGGGCCCGCTGTGACAGGCGGCCCCTGTTCTGATGTATCATAGGATGCAGACCAGGACCGTGAGAATGACTCCATGTCTGGGTCAGCGCAGGCATAGACGCTTGTAGGAGCACTTATTACAGTGGTGCGGAATACCCTAAAAATTGAGGATACTGCTGGGGCATCTACAGAGGTGTCGGTCCCTTTCGGGGGGCCGAGGCGGTTGCCTGGTCTGTGTTTAGTGGTAGGGTCAGCATTGTGGCCAGTGTTAGCCACGGCCCTGGTGTCAGACTCTTACTAAATGGGCAAAATTGTTGCACCGTGAGTTGAAGTAACAGGCTTCCCCGGTCTCAGACGAAAAACAAGCTCTGGACTGCCGCACTCTTCAGAAAACCACTTTCTTTTATTGGAAAATCACAGCTCAACAAAGCGAACAAGGAAAAATTGCTGAAGTTTCGCACTAGCTGTAGTGCTTTCCCGGTCCGTGTGGTGCTGGCGGACCAGTTGGTGCAGGGCTTTAAGTATGTCTGCGGACCAAGCATCTAAGAAAGCACTGGCGGACTTGCCCTTCCAGGGAGAGAGGCTATTTGGTGCCTCGCTGGATGACCTTATTAAGAATGTTACTGGGGTAAGAGTATGTTGCTCCCACAGTCCAGAAAAGGGAAGGAGTCACGCCATAGGCAGGGGCCTCCATTTCCTCTCAAGCTGATCTTTAGTCCGCCTATGTCGACAGTTAAGCATTCCCAGCCCGACAAGGTGCCTGCTGAGGGAGAAAAGCGTCCCCGGTAAATCTGTTACTCTGTTAATCTGTTACTGCATGAAGGTTTGCCCCCGCCCGACTCTCGGGGGGGGGGGGGGGGGGGCCTTCTGGAGTTTGCAGCCTGGTGGACCTCTCTACTTTCCGACCAGTGACTCTGTGAACTGGTTTCATCAGGATACAAGATGGTTTCTTTCTTGTCCGCCAAACTGATTTTTTCCCTCCAACCTTCATCTTCTTCCGGCTCTTCGGAAGGCCCTGTTTGGGGTAGTACAGGACCTGCTGTTGCGTGGGGTGATAGTACCTGTACTGATGCCAGAAAGGTTTCAGGGATTCTATTCCAATCTGTAGTCCCAAAGTAGGAAGGGGTCCGTCTGGTCCTGGACCTCAAGGCCCTCAATAGCTTTGTGAAGGTACAAACGTTCAGGATGAAATCAGTGGCTCAGTGGTCGCTTCACTCCAGGGGGTTTTTCTGCCATCCCTAGACATCAAGGACGCATACTTGCATGTCCCCATATGCATCAGAGGTTTCTGCGATTTGCGCTTGGGGACGAGCACTAGCAATTTGTAGCTCTGCCTTTTGGCCTGGCGTTGGCACCGAGGGTCTTCACCAAGGTGCTAGCTGCAATTTTGGCTTTACTAAGGCAGCAGGGGATCGCAATCGTGGGTTACCTGGACAACCTCCTTCTGAGAGCAACTTCCACCTCAGGATTAGGGGAGGATGTGGCAATCGCTATGCAAACTCTTTGGGAGTTTGCTTGGGTACTGAACCTACAGAAGTCGGTGTTGGTCCCAACTCGACACCTGGAGTACCTGGGCCTGCATCTGGACTCCTCAGAGGTGAGAGTCTTTCTCCCTTCGGACAAGCTACAGATTCTTCAAGCTACGGTGATGTTTTTGGTGTCCCGTAGGTGGTTGTGGCTGCGTTTTTGCAATGGGAGTCCTGGGTCTCATGGTAGCCACTTTCGAGGCGGTATTGTATCCTCAATTCCACACAAGTCTTGCGAAAGGAGATCCTGTCAAAATGGGACAAATCTCCGTTGTCCCTGGATTGTCAGATTCAGGTGAGCCAGCTAGTCCGAGATTTCCTGCTCTGGTGGCTGAGGTCGCCGGCCCTTCGGTGCAGGAAAGTCGATCCTTCCTCTTCATTGGACGGTTATCACAACGGACGCAAGCCCAGGGTCGCTGGACCCAGGAAGAATCCCGCCTGCCGATCAACGTGCTGGAACTTGGGGCAATCAGGTGGTGCCTCTACACATGGTCACATAACCTGCAGGAGCGTCTGGTCAGGATCCAGTCGGACAAGACCACTGCGGTTCGCATGTCCAACATCAAGGAGGATGGAGACAGGAACAAGGAGTTCGTCCATGGTATGCCGACATTGTACGAATGGTGGCAGATGTTCCTTGGTGACTTCCGATGCAAGAGGATCTTCTGTCACAAGGTCCAATACTTCATCCTGCTTTGATGGCATGACTGTTGACAGCCAGGTGCTAAGGGACCGAGGTCTGTCGGATTCGGTAATATCCCCTATGCTGAGGGCGCGGAAGTCCTCTTCTCTGAAGATTTATCATCGTACGTGGAAGGCCTACATCTCCATGTGTGAGGAGATGGGGTGGTGTCCGCACACATACTTGATTTACAGGATCCTGCTGTTTTTGCAGCGAAGAGTGGATCAGAAACTTGCCTTCAAGGAGCAGATATCCGCTTTGGCTGTCTTTTTCAGCGACTCATTCAGTGGTGAGTTTGTTTGTTCAGGGGGTTCGACATGTAGCCCCTCTGGTTCGATCACCGCTACCTCCGTGGGATTAGAATCTGGTGCTCCGTTTCAGAAACCGCTTTTTGAAAACATTAGGGAGATCCCCTTATTGATACTCTCTCAGAAAGTAGTCTTTCTGTTGGCTGTTACATCTGCCAGGATGGTTTCTGAGTTGGCGGCCTTGCAAGTCTCCCTACTTTATCCTCCACAAGGATAAAGCGGTGCTGCGTCTGCAGCCTTCGTTTCTGCCAAAGGTTGTTTTCGGCCTTTCCTCCAAATGAGGACATTGTGCCTCCATCTTTATGTCCTCAGCTTTCACACCCCAAAGAGGTGGCTTTGCATTCCTTGGACGTGCTCCAGGCTCTGCGGGTGTATGTCTGCTACGGCTCCTTTCGGGAGGCCAGACTCACTGTTTGCGTTTTTTGGCTGGTCCGAAGAAGGGACTGCCGGTCTCATCGGCCACCATCTCTGTGGATCAGACAGATTGTGGTTCAGGCTTATGTCATAAGGTGACGGGCGCCCCCCTTTCCTGTCACGGCACATTCTACCAGGACAATTGGTGCCTCTTGGGCTTTCTGACATCAAACATCAGTTTCCCAGCTGTGTAAGAGGGCGACCTGGTCGTCCGTTCACACTTTGACAAAATTTTACAAGGTTGATGTGAGCACTTCTTCGGATGCTTGCTTCGGCCACAAGATTTTGCAGGCGGCTGTTTAAGGTTGACACTCCTCCATTGAGGAGCTCTGGTTGTTATGGATGGAGTTATTTTCTTGCTGTTCCCACCCCTCATTTCTTTGACACTGGTTGGGGACGTCCCTAAGCTCATGATTAAGATGCTGTCTGTCAATAAACGAAAGAGAAAATAGGATTTTTGTACTCACCGTAAAATCCTTTTCTCTGAAGTTCATTGACGGACACAGCACCCACCCCTCCTATTTATGTTTGTACTGCTTTTGACGAACTGAGCTGCTGCATGCAGTGTGAGGGGTTATAGCCAGTAGGACCGCCCCCTGGGCGTTACTGTGCAAGTGTTGCTGATTTTAACACTTTGTCTAGTCCTTTCCTAAAGGGACGATATAACCCTAAGGTCAAGATGGAGATGCTGTGTCCATCAATGAACTTCAGAGAAAAGGATTTTAAGATGAGTACAAAAAATCCTATTTTTCTAAGAGAACAGTGAGCACAGAATGAGGTAAATTTTCTCTGCGGAGTAAACGGTTAACCTTATGCAACCTCACAATCTGCCAGATTGATGATACTCTTACAGAGATTTTTTTATGTTGCTCCTAACAGTCAGCTGAAAGTTTGGTTCCCTTCTTGGGTTAAAAAAAAAACCTTTACAGACTTTGTCATGCATTTCTAGGAGGGTTTATTAATGCTGAATGGGATCATTTGGATAAGTGTTTTTTCCGTCCAAAGAGTTTCTCAGTTCTCTATCATTGAGGAAAATTTCACAAATGATAGAAAGTACCAGCAATGCTGCAATTCCCAGCATCAATAAAGATGCACAAATGCTTAAGGATCCAACAGATAAGAAGTTGTAATTTTTTGTTAAATCCTCCTACCAAAGGAGCTATGTTTTGCCATAGATGCCATAAAAGACTATCCACCAAGCGTCCCGCCTTACGCTTGTGCTATAACACATGCGTATGACCCTGTGGTTGAAAAGTTGGTCAGCCGAAGCATCTTGCAAAAAGCCTTCTGACTAGTTCCCCTTTTTCGTTGAGGAATATTTGGTCAAATACATCCAAATGATTTCTAGCAGGAAAGATACTCTTTTGTCCAAGCAAGTATAAACGTCCTTTTATCTAAACTGACTCCTTCCCCTGCACCAAGGGAAGTTGCCTCAAGGCAGTGATGGCGGACTCCGTCAGACTCTAAGAGTAGAAAACATTCAGCCCCTGTATACATGATTGAAAATTTGTTTTTTCTCGGGCCTAGAAGGAAAATTAGAGACTTTATCCGCATTCGCTATCCAAGGATAGGAAGCATATTAAATCCCCCTCCCCCACATTAGATCCCCCTTATCAAGGTAACAGTGGGTAGAGGATGAAGGGTTACCCTCAGGTGTTTAGGAAAAAAGTCAAACCGATTACTCCTGCCGAGGAGACAATTGGAGCTGAACCTTTTTTTCAGCCTCTCAATCTGAGAAATTGCTGGTGAAAATCGCTTACAGAGAAGATTTGTGCCTCTTTCAAGAGGAAGTAAACCCTGATGGGTTTACTTCCTCTTTCATTCCCTGCAAAGGCAAAGCATAATGGACTACTATGCATCACATAGTAGTCCATTATGTGTCACTTACCTGACACAGGAGCCAGCGAAGTCACTGCTTCCCCTGTATTCCGGCGCATCCATCTTCTCAGTGGTATCTCGCAGCTCCGCCGCTGTCATTCGGCGAAGCCGCGATGACGTCTCTCCCACGCATGCCACAGAAGCAGACACTCGCGGCATCTCCGTTGTTGAAGATGCCGCGCTCAGTGCACCTGTGGGCCGCTGTCTACGGCGCATGCGCCATAGAGAGCGGTGCCTCTCTTCGAGCACGTATCTCCTAAACCGTATAGGTTTAGGAGATATTTCTTGGACCTACAGGTAAGCCTTAATCTAGGCTTACCTGTAGGTCAACGTGTGTTGTAAGGGTTTACAACCACTTTCAAGCTACCTCTAGTAGACAGCTGATCTGTTTTTTCTTAGGTTCCTTAAAACCTTCGCTGCCTTTGTCATGCGTTTCCTGTACATGTACAGATCCATGCAGAAATTCAACATTCTAGATCTAAAAGAATCTAAATCGGTTTGTGAAGATCGGCTCCTTTCTTTGGAGTCAATCAGGTCAGTAGTTCCTATCCTACAAGGAGGAAATCTTCTGACGCATATCTGCATGTCCATATATTTCCCGCTCACCGAAGGTTTCTGCATTTCGAAGCAGCATTTCAGTTTTTAGCCTTGCCCTTTGGGCTAGCTACAGCACACCGAGCGTTGACAAAAGTGCTAGCCCCACCTCTAGCCAGGTCAAGGGCACAGGGCTTAATCTGTCTTGACATATCTAGACGATCTATTGCTAATAAACATATTGGTGTTAGGAGTAAGGTGTACACATTACAACCATTTACTTGGAATATCTGGTTTGCATTCTCAACCTAGTTAAGTCTCCTTAAAACCGCTAAAAACCTGGAGTATTTGGGTCTGATCATAGATACAGCCCAGAAAAAGGGTGTTCTTTCCCAGGCAAAAAACAACTTCATAAGATTGTTGGTGCGGATGGTCGGGTCAAAAGGAGATCCCCCCCCCAATTCGCCTTTGCATGAGATGGTTAGAAAGGATGGTGGCTTAATTTGAAAAAGTTCCCTATGCCCAGTTCCATTCGAGTATTTTATCTAACAAGACGATCTAAGCTTTGCACTTGCCCAATGTGGCTGTCACCAAGGGTGTCCCAAAGCCTCAATTGGTGGTTACTAACCAGAATCTGCTGAAAGTAAAATCCTTGAATGAATGAAATACTTGTATAGTGCACAATGCGAACTGAATTGCCTTCAGACCTGTTATCTGGAAAGTGATGACGACAGATGCCAGTCTTTCAGGCTGAGGAGCAGTACAGAGGAAGACAACTGTCCAAGGACAGTGGTCAAGAACCGGAAGAGCCTTGCCCATCAACATCGTAGAGATTCGGGCAGTGCGTCTGGCTATAAAGACCTGGTCTTCAAGGTTAAGGGATTGTCCTTTCAGGATCCAATCCATCAATGCTACGGCTGTGGCCTATATCAATCACCAAGGGGGCACCAAGAGTCTCTCAGCATAGAGAGAGGTGAACCATATTCTAACTTGGGCGGAAGGAGATATTCCACGCCTATCAGCCGTCTTCATTCCGGGAATAGAGAATTGGCAGGCTAACTACTTAAGTTGCCAGCAGTTATTTCCAGGGGAATGGTTTCCCCACCGCAACATATTCTCGTGCTGTTTGTCAAAGATGGGGCACTCCGGACGTAGATCTTCTAGCGTCCAGTTCAATATAAAGTTAGTCAACTTTGTGTCCACAACAAAGGATCCATTTGCATGCAGAACAGATGCATAGGTGATACCTTGGGATCAGCTTTCACTGACCTATGCATTTCCCCCTATTCAATTGCTGCCTCGATGACTTTGCAGGATCAAGCTGGAAAGAAAACCGGAAATTCTGGCAGCACCAGCATGGCCCAGAAGGTCCTAATATGCAGAAATCATAACGATGGTAGTAGAGGATCCATGGTCCCTTCCACTAAGGCCAGACCGGCTCTCACATGGGCCGATATTCCATCCTACTTTATGAAAGCTAAATTTAATTGCCTGGCTATTGAAACCAACATGAGTAAACGTGGGCTTTCCGGGTCAGTTATCTCTACTTTGATTAATACATGGAAACCAACTTCCAGAACTATAGTTCCTGCTGTGAATCCCAAGGGTTGACACCCTTGGAGAGATATAGGCTGAATTCTTGCCTTTCTACAATTAGGCGTAGAGATGAAGTTGGCCTTGAGTACTATTAAGGGCCAAGTCTCATCGATTTTTATTTCAAAAACTATGTTTAGTCCGGGGTTTTATGCAAGGGGAAATGCTGATTACTCCGCCAGTTATATGGCCTTTAAGCCCTTGGGATTTGAATTTAGTTTTGTCAGCATTACAAAACCATTTGAACCGATACAGCATTTTCCCTTAGTCCTTCTGAAGGAAGTTGGTATTTTTGGTTGCTATATCCTCAGCAAAGAGGTTTTCGGAATTGGCTGCTCTTCCTTGTAAAGAGCCATATTTGATTATTCATGAGGACAGAGTGGTGTTGCGCCCTCATCCAGGCTTTTGCCAAAAGTGGTTTCAGGTTTTCACCTGAACAAAGATATATTGTCCTGCCATAATTTTTTCCAAAACCATGTTCCAGGGAAGAAAGGTCACTACATTGTCTTGCTGTGGTTAGAGCAGTGAGAGTCTTTTTAAAGACAACGACTCAGATTCTTAAGACTGATGTCTTATGTATTCTGCCAGAGCATCCTAAGAAGGGACAGGCAGCGTCAAAATCCACTGTCGCTAAGTGGATTCGGCAAGTTATAATTCAAACATAATTAAGGGTTAAGATCCCCCTTTTTCAAGTTAAGGCGCACTTTACCAGGGCAGTTGGTGCTTTTTGGGCAGTGCACCACCAGGCCTCCATGGCTCAGATCTGTAAGGCCGCAACTTGGTCTTCATTGCATACATTCACAAAAATCTATCAGCTGGATGTAAGGAGGTATGAGGATATCGCCTTCGGGTGAAGTATGCTGCAGGCAGCAGTGTAATTCCTCAAGTTTGGGGGTACCCTGTGGGTTTTGTGTCCCTCCCCTCAAGTAGCATTGCTATGGGACGTCCCACTAAGTAATTAGGGCTCTGTGTCCCATGATGTACGATATAAAAAATAGGATTTTTATTACAGCTTACCTGTAAAATCCTTTTCTTGGAGTACATCATTGGACACAGCGTTCCTTCCCCTATTTTGGGATTTAAGTATATTGCTTTGCTACAAAAACTGATGTGCTCCCGGATGGATGAGGGGTTATATAGGGAGTGAACTTCCTGGATTTGGTATACCAGTGTCAACACCTGAAGGTGGCCCATAACCCATGAAGTAATTTCTTAGGGCTGTGTGTCCCATGATGTACTCCAAGAACAGGATTTTACAGGTAAGCTGTAATAAAAATCCTATTTTTTGGGTGTACATTGAGGTCTATTGGCCAAAGTAGTGCTTACACTACTTTGAAGTCACACGGATATGAACGTTGCACATGGGGAAACCTAAGATGCGACTTGGGGTCCAAAGTCACATGACCAAGTCGCACGAGTGTGAATTGGTCCTTAAAGTGATTAAGTCTTATTTTCCCCTTAAAAATAACAAACTTATGTTATACTTGGCTGCTCTGTTGCCATGGATTTGCACCAAGCAGCCCAGATCCTCCTCTTCTCGAGTGCCTCTTCTGTGATCCTGACCCCTCTCTCCTTTTGAGTGCCCCCACAGCAAGCAGCATGCTATGAGGGCGCTTGCGTCATGTCACATCTCCATGTGTCCATTCAGACACAGCCACCTCCCATTCATTCCAGTGGCTTTTCACACTGGGGCGGTGCGCTGTGCTTGCAGGGCCTTCTGAAAAGTCCTGCAAGCAGCATCTTTGGGGTGGGTTGGGAGCACTGTATTTAGTGCTCCCAAAACACCCTGCCCATTAGAATGAATGGGCAGTGTTTTGAAAGTGCTGCAAAATTATACTTTTTACCCTTATTTTTTAGATTTGGTGATAACTGCAGCTTAAACAGTGCTATAGTGCCACTAAAACGAGCAATGCTTTAGTGCTAATGGCCGGAGCTTTCAGTGTGAAAGCAGCCTTGTTAAAAAAAAAAAAAAAAAACTGCCTTTACAACCCCTTTAATGTAGGATGCTGGATAAGACTACATCTGTTTCATTTTATGATTTATATTTTAAGATGATACAGATTCTTGAATGTTAAATATTTCCTAAAAAGTGAAACTGTTCACTCTCTAAAGTCCACTGCTTTGGATTTTTGATCCCCTCCATGTCTGTTAGCCAAGTCCCCCCTTCTGTTTTCAGAATTGGCAGAGAAGTTAGGGTTTGTTTTCAACATGCCCTTCCCTTCTAGAGTGGACACTTTGCCTCGTCTGAGATCTGCAGGACCTTTACCTCAGGGAAGGGTTTGAATCTTCACTTGCAGTAGTTTGAGTAACCTAGTCCTTAGGCATGACTGCACAGTGTGTGCCATTGTTAAGCCTGCTTTCTTTCTAATTTAGTGCTCCCATTGGTAACAGTGAGGGGTCAGCACTTTAGTGCTCCATGTTTTTCTGCTTTGTAGGAAAGTTTTTTTTAAAGCTTAACTGCAGTATCTCAGTGGCTTTGTACAATGTGGTGGATTACTAGGGGTCAGATTCTAGGTGCATGCCACCTCGTAGGTTTATCTCTTAATTTCTATTCATACTTGGCATTGGGAACACAGCTATAGCTTTACTTCCAGTGCTCCAATGCTGGACAATCTGGTGTAGCTACTGCAGTGCATCCAGAACATTTTCACAGCACTTGACTTTTGCCACATTTTGTTTTGTTAAAGCCTTATTTCATCCTTGAGATGTTTATACAACTTGATTGGAGTCCACCTGTGGTAAATTTATTTGATTGGATATGAAAAGCACACACCTGTCTATATAAGGTCCTACAGTTAACGGTGCATGTCCGCATAATCAATGCCGTGAAGTCCAAGTAATTGTCTGTAGACCTCCGAGACAAGATTGTCTCGGCACAGATCTGTGGAAGGGTACAGAAAATGCTCTGCAGCATTGAATGAGCACAGTGGCCTCCATCATCCAGAAATGGAAAATGTGTGAAACCACCAGGACTCTTCCTAGAGCCGGTTGCCCAGCCCAAACTGAGTGATCGGGAGGGCCTTAATCAAGAGAGGTGACCAAGAACCTGAACCCGATGGCCACTCTGACAGATCTCTTAGCATTTCTCTGGAGAGAGGAGACTCTTCCAGAAGAATATCCTTCTCTGCAGCACTTCACCAATCAGGCCTGGATGAAGGAGTGGCCAGACAGAAGCCACTCTTCAGTAAAAGGCACAACGGGCCGCCTAGGGTTTGCCAAAAGGTGCCTGAAGGATTTTCAGGCTGAGAAACAAAATTCTCTGGTCTGATGTAACAGAGATTGAAATCGTTGGCCTGAATGGCAAGTGTCATGTCTGCAGGAACCCTGGTCCCGCTTATCACCTGGCCAACACAATCCCTACAGTGAAGCATGGTGGTGGCAGCGTCATGCTGTGGGGATGTTTTTAAGCAGCAGGAACTCGGGAATTAGGATGGAGGGAAAGATGAATGCAGCAATGTACAGAGACATCCTTGATGAAAACCTACTCCAGAGCGCTCTGGACCTCCAACTGGGTTGAAGGTTATCTTCCAGTAGGAGAACTCTAAGCAACACAGCCAAGATAACAAAGGAGTGGCTACGGGACAACTCCTGTGAGTGGCCCAGCCAGAGCCCCGACTTCAACCTGATTTAACTTCTCTGGAGGGATCTGAAAATGGCTGTGCATTGATGCTCCCCATCCAACCTGGGAGTTTAAGAGGTCCTGCAAAAAAGAATGGGAGAAACGGCCTAAAAAAATAGGTATGCCAAGCTTTTTGCATCATTTTCAAAAAAGTCTTGAGGCTGTAATTGGTGCCAAAGGTGCTTCAACAAAGCATTGAGCAAAGGCTGTTAATACTTTATGTACATGTTTTTTTATTTAAAAAATTGCTAAGATTTCAAACAAACTTCTTTCACTTTGTCATTATGGGGTATTATTTGAGGAAAATAATGACTTTAATTCAGTTTGAAATAAGGCTGTAACATAATGTGGAAAAAGTGAAGCGCTGTGAATACTTAACAGATGCACTGTGTATTAACTCATTCACAAAATACAATGGCTTCTGTGAATCAACAGGGGATGGGAAATCAAGATCAGAGCTACTACTGTATGAGAGACCAGTGTCTCTCCAGCATTCCAGGAGTTTAGCGATAGCTGTACTGTGCCTAAGAACTCTTCCCCTCACTCCCTGGCAGACAATGAACATTACAATTAGAATGGTGTTAGGAAGGTTTGCAGTATTTTCTGTCAAACACCATGACCTTCTGTGGGCAAATAAATGGAAGGAGTCATATTCTGATGCTGCTGTACAGATTCACCAGTTTGGATTGTGGTATACCCAGATCACTTCTGCTTTTATATGGAATCCTTTTGGTGACCCTACTCTCCTTCAGACTGATTTCAGGTCTGGTGTTCGGACCACAAAAATTGGTAGACCTTCTTCCCCCTGGCCTCTTAATTGTCTCTTGTGATTGACTTTGTGCCTGTTAACACCACAAAATGTCCTCCAGATCCGTTCCGGATGCTCTTCTGCATGCCCATTAATAAGGGCCAGTTCACACTAGATGCAGTTCCACTTTTTCTGCATGAATACAGTCACTTTCTGGACCAGAAACTGACTGCATGGTGTGAACTAGAGCCATTGGAATACATGGAAAACATTGTGCATGCATTTTTAGTGCAGAAAAAAGCACATAGAACTGAACGGAATTGCGTCTGGTGTGAACTGGCCCTTAACGTGTTTTTGATTTTTGATATGTGGTTTACTGCATTCCTGAATAGTTCAGCGCAGGAAAAAAGCACCTTTGTTGTGTGTTTTTCTTATCATACATCACAGGACACAGAGCCATAGTAAAGTTACTATGTGGGTTATAGGCCACCTTTAGGTGATGGACACTGGCACACCCTAAGACAGGAAGTCCACTCTATATAACCCCTCCCACTACTGGGATTACTTCCATTTTTTTGCCAGTGTTGGTCACGAGTAAAGCTGTGCTGAGCTCCTCTGGAGTTTTCCTTGCTGGGGCTAGCAATGCAGCCAGATCCATTCAAGGTGTCTTTTAGGCCAAATTGAATGGTGCCTGGGCCTCATATCCGAAGAAACTAGATTTTGCTGGTAATGCTTCTCTTTTTAGAGAGCTTGACCCTGGGATCCAGTACTTTGGTAGTTAAAAGCCATAAAGTTTTACTGGCGGGGTTCTATTACAGGTCCAGGAGTGTGGGTTCCCCGCGGGGCCCCAGTTCCTGAAGGGTAAAGATTGGGTCTGCTGGTTTTACTACAGAAAACCCTACGGCGGGAAAGGTAAGTGGAGTTTTTTAAGAAATTTGAAAATTTTCTTATGAAATATTGTCATGCCTAAGTGTCACCACTAGGGGCTGTATGGGGCACATACCTTCTCATTCTTCCTCAAGAGATCACTCTTTCCTCCAGCTAGCAGGCAGACCTCCGGTAAGTTTGGGGGGGGGGTTGCTTCACCCCCTCTTCGCGTGGCTGAGCGTCCTATCAGCAATGCCATTTTTACTTTCACCGCCCCTACTTGGCGGCGGCTTCCAGGTTTCCTCCTCGCCATCCCTCCCTCACAAGCCGATCACGCTCGCATGGGAAAACTTTTAAAGAAAGACGGGAGGTGTGAATGTGATGGTGGGGCTTAGCGCGGCATTGGCGTCCTCCAAGGTCCGGTGCAGGAATATGCTTTTAAAGCTCTTTGTGCTGCTGCAAGCTCTCTGGAGTACACAAGAGCAAAGAGGGGGATGAAAGAGGTTTGGTGACACAGGCATTTCCTATTGACACTTTTACTATTTTGTCAGGCTGAGCATTAATAGCAGTGGCAGTAGCTGGACTGTTGCTCAAGCAGTAGATGCGATCATTCTGGTAGTACCTCTGCTTTGTTTATCTGGCTATGATCGGAAGGGGGTAGGGGGTAAAAACACCTCAAAAAAGGGCTCTAGAGGGACTTCTACAGGTACAAAGCTTAGAATCATCTCAAAAAAGATGGCATCCTCCCCTGAGAATTCTTACGTGGCTGGTCAGAATGAGCCATCAGGTTTTGCAGCTGCTCTTAACACTGCAGCCCTGTCTATATTACTGAAGAGGTTTTTATCTCTACCATTTTAGGCTCGGAGCAAAAGATTGATGCTTTAATCACTTCCCAGAGTGGGACTAAGCGCGATAAATCCCCTTCCATTTCCCAGGACCCTCGAACTGAGGAGGGGGGGGGGCGGATGATACATTTCTCTGGGGAACAGGAAGAGGCCTATGATGCCTCTAGTGAAGAGTCAAATACAGAAAGATCAGGTTCACAACATGAGAGATTGATGGTACAATCTCTGACTGAATTGGTCCGCTCCACATTCATTCTGCCATTAGCCGAGTCAGTTGATGAACCCTCTTCTGGTTTGGGTTCGATAAAGCCTCCCCAGGCTATTCATGCTTTTCCTACCCATTCATTGCTAAAAAAAAAAAAAAAGCTTATTCTGAGTGGGATCAGCCAGATAAACAGTTTTTTTCCCTCAAAAAGTTCTTCCTATGGAGGAAGAATTGTAATAAGAAATGGGAGATGCCAGCAATTGACGCTGCTATATCCTCTGTGAATAAAAATTTGACTTGTCCAGTAGACTATGCTCAAATGCTGAAGGATCCAACGGATAAGAAGTTGGAATACCTATGTAAGAACAATATTTCTCTGGCAGGTTCAGTGGTTCAGCCTGCGCTGGCAGCAATTGTATGTTATTGTATATTGTGTGTAAGAGACCAGTTTAAACAAGTTCTCAAGATTATTGCTGATCAGCAGGCCCAAGATTTGGCCAGGATACCAGGGGCGTTATGTTTTACAATAGACGCTATGAGAGACTATTCTCCAGGCCTCACGACTTATGTTTGGGCTGGTGCATGTGTGTTGAGTTCTGTGGTTGAAAAATTGGTCAGCCAAAGCGCGATGCAGAAAGCTTCTGGGTAGTTTTCCATTTTGCGTTGCACGGCTGTTTTGTGACAATCTGGATAAATGCAGCCAAAGAATTTTTAATGGGAAAAGTTCCCTTTTGCCAGTTAAAAGGATTAAGGGTTTTTCTTTTAAACAAGCTTCTGCTCCAGTACCAGGAGCATCAGCATCCAGGCAGTCACGACAGCCTCCTGGGGAAGGAAACCCACAAAACAAAATAATAAAACCTCCTTATGAAGGGGAGCCCCCGCTCACTCGAGTGTGGCAAGACTTCTGCAGTTCTCAAGGGTCTGACAGGAAGAATGTCAAGACAAATGGGTGGCTTCCTCAATATCACTAGGATACAAACTAGAGTTCCCGTCTCCTCGTTTTCTCAAATCAAACGTTCTCAGAGATCCAGAAAAAGGGTCTCTTTCTAGCTTTGGACCATCTCTTGTCTCAAAATGTGATATGCGGTGGTCCCCATGGAAGAGCGAGGGTTAGGGTTTTAATATAACTTTTTCACAGTACCAAAACCAAACGGATATGTCAGACCCATTTTAGATCTGAAAGATCTTAAACCGGTTTTTGAATATCTGCTCTTTTCGCATGTCGGTCAGTGGTTTCCATTCTACAAGGTGGTTAACTGCTAGCGTCAGTGGACATCAAGGATGCTTGCCTCCCATGTACGTATTTTTCCCGCTCACCAGAAATATCTAAGCTTCGAGAAATCTTCCTTTTCAGTTTGTAGCTCTGCCTTTCAGTTTAGTTATTGCACCTCAAGTGTTTACAAAGGTCTTGGCTCCCCTTTAGCCAGATTAAGGGCTTGGTATAATTTTTCTAGCTTACTTAGACAATCTACTCTTGATAGATCAGTTGATAGCCTGCTTAGACCACAGTTTGGTCATCACAGTCTGCTATCTGGAATACCTAGGTTGGTTTCTCAACCTAGAGAAATCTTAAAACCGTCAAGGAGATTGAAATACTTGGGTATGATCATAGATAAAGCTCAGAAGATGGTGTACTTGCCCCAGGCAAAGATTAGTTCCATAAGGGAACTGATTCAAGTGGTCACAACAAAGAAGAATCCTTCATTCGATTTTGCATGAGTTAGTTGGGAAAGGTGGTGGCTTCATTAGAGGCCGTTTCTTATGCTCAATTTAATTCAAGACTACTGCAAAATAGTGTCCTATCAACTTGGAGCAAGAAAGTCCAAGCTCTACACTTCCCAATACGTTTATCCCCAAAGGTGTGTCAAAGCCTCCGTGGTTGATAACCAAGAATCTCCAAAAAGGAAAATCAACCTAAAAGGTGCCAGCCTTCTGGGCTGTGGAGAAGTTCTAGAAGTCCTAAGCGTCTGTTCAAGGAAAATGGTCCAAATCAGAAATTGCCCTGTCCATCAATATTCTATATTCGGGCAGCACGCCTGGCTCTGAAGGCCCGGACACTCATATTATGGAATTGTCCTGTCAGGATCCAATCCGAAAATGCCACAGCAGTAGCCTATAACAATCACCAAGGGGGCACGAGAAGTCGTGCTGTTCAGAGAGGTGAATCATAGCCTAACTTGGCCAGGAAACATACCTTGCCTATCGGCAGTCTTCATCCCAGGAATAGAGAATTGGCAGGCGGACTACTGTTCCCGGGAGAATGGTCTCTTCACTTCGACATCTTTCTGTTAATATTTCAAAGATGGGGAATTCCGGACGTGGATCGGTTTGCGTCCAGGTTCAACAAAAATATCGACAACTTTCTATGAAGCACAAAGGATCCTCTGGCATGCTGAACAGATGCCTTGGCTTTCCCGTGGGATCAGTTTTCACTGATTTATGCATTCCCTCCTGTTGCTTCTGCATCTTCTTTGCAGGAAGTGAAGGCGGTGATTCTTGTGGCCCAGGAGATCTTGGCATGCAAAGATCGTAAAGATTGTGGTAGGAGTCCCAGGGACTCTACCGCCATGGCCAGACCTTCTCCCACAAGGTCCAGTATTCCATCCTACCTTACAAACTCTAAATTTAACAGTTTGGCTATTGATACCCACATTCTGAAGGAGCATAGGCTGTCGGCTTCAGTAGTGTCTACTTTAATGCAAGTAAGCCAACCTCCAGAGTCATATTAGAGTCTGGAAGGCATGTGTTTCCTGGTGTGAATCCATGGGTTGGCACCCCAGGAAATATGTCCTAGGTAGGATTCTTGATTTTCTACAGATGGGATTAGAAATTAAACTGGCCTTAAGATCAAAAGCCAGGTTTAGGCCATATCTGTATTTCAGCGACCACTTTCTTTGCGCACTCTGGTTCGTAACTTTATTCAGGTGGTAACACGGCTTAATCCTCTGGTTAGGTCACCCCTGAATCCTTGGGACTTGAATTTAGTCCTGTCGGCATTACAGAAACTGCCTTTTGAGCCAATACGACATATTCCCTTGGTACTTTTGACAAGGAAGTTTATTTTTCTGGTTGCCATATCTTCTGCAAGAAGGTTATCGGAGTTGGCTGCTCTTTCTTGTAAAGAGTCATATTTGAGTATTCACAAGGATAAGGTTGTATTACGTCGTCCTCTTAATTTCCTTTTCTTGTTATACTTTAATTTTTCCCGGAACCCTGTTCTGCGGAAGAAAGGTCGCTGCATTCTCTTGATGTGGTGAGCAGTCAAGGTCTACTTAAAGGCGACTGCTCAGATTTGTAAAACAGGTTTTTTGTTAGTGTTGCCAGAATATCCTAAGAGGACAGGCAGCATCGAAATCTACTATTTCTAAATAGATTTGTAAAGTGATTGTTCAAGCTTATGGCTTAAAAAGGAAAATCCACCTTTTGATGTTAAAGAACACACCACCAGGGCTGTTAGTACTTCCTGGGCAGTGCATCACCAAGCCTCCATGGCTCAAATTTGCAAGGCTGCAACTTGGTCCTCAGTCCATACATTTACCAGATCCTATCAAGTAGATGTAAAAGGTCATGAGGATATTGCCTTTGGGCGCAGTGTACTGCAGGTTGCAGTATGAGCCCTCTAGTCTCTTGGTACCCTACTTTTTTTGCTGTTTCTCCCTCCCTTCATTTGGCATTGCTATGGAACAACCCACATAGTAACTACTATGACTTTGTGCCCGTGATGTACGATAAGAAAATAGGATTTTTATAACAGCTTACCTGTAAAATTATTTTCTTTGAAGTACATAACGGTACACAGAGGTCCCTCCCTTCTTTCTGGTATACACATATATTGCTTTGCTACACAACTCAGGTACTCACAGTAGTGGGAGGGGTTATATAGGGAGTGAACTTCCTGTCTCCCTGTGCCAGTGTCCATCACCTGAAGGTGGCCTATAACCCACATAGTATTTACTATGGGTCTGTGTCCCGTGATTTACTTCAAAGAAAAAATCCTATTTTTTGGGGGGCGGGTTCTGGAACTGAATTGCACTGGAACGCTGTGCTGCTGTCAACTGTCATTGGAACCCATAACTTTTCATGCTATAGTTTTCTTACAGCCACGGTGATCTAACTGCAAGATTAAGAGAGGCTAAAGTATAACTCAGCGGTTTCTGAACTCCTGTGCATCTTGCTAAATTTGACCAGGAGTCTCAAAACTTACTAAAAAAGGTCCAGTTTACTGTCCTTCAGACTTTTGACGATGCTGGCCCATGGCCAGTGTGAGTAAAAAAAATGCCCTGGCATCAATGGGCGTAAATAGTGGCCCGTCATTGGTATTAGTGGGAGGAATAGTGCCCTGTTTTATGGTGAGAAAAAACAGAAGTCATCCAGTTCAACCAATAGATTTAAATTAATTTAAAAAACGCCATATATACACAACCCTATACCCACAGTTTAGCTAGAGGAAGGCAGTTGGTGTCTCAGGGGAAGGGCTAGTGCCCCATTCTTGTTAGTGGGAGGATTTGTGCCCTATTTGGTGTCATTTGCAGGAATTCTGCTCCACTGCTGGTGTCAGTGGGAAGGAATAGTGCCTTGCATCAGTGGGCAGAATAGGCACCCCAAGGGCTGGATAAGGGCAAGCAAAGGACCATATCTGGTCCAGTTTGGAGACCACTGGATTAGATGGTAAGTGTAAAAAAAAAAATCTTTTTATATGCTGATCAATTTTCTAGCATGCAATCTAATGGCTGTTAACAGTCCCTACAATTTTGCAGAGTGGTCCATCTACCTCCTCGTTTTTAGTTTAATGACATGAACCATGCTATTAATCTTTTCTCATCTATTCCCACAAAGATTGGTTTAACTAAATTGCGCTACCTTGTGTTGGATGAAGCTGACCGTATGTTGGACATGGGTTTTAGAGAGGACATTGAGAATTTGTTGCGAAGTCCAGGAATTCCTAGTAAAGAAGAAAGACAAACCTTGATGTTCAGTGCTACATTTCCCTCAAGCATACAGAGGTACTAAGTCACCTGTAAAAAAAAAAAAAAAATCTTTTAAGTGCATTGTTCATATTGCATATCTTCTATGTCAGGGATCTGCAATTAGCGGACCTCCAGTTGTTGCAGAACTACAAGTCCCATGAGGCATAGCAAGACTGACAGCCACAAGCATGACACCCAGAGGCATGATTGGACTAGTTTTGCAACAGCTGGAGGTCCGATTGCATATCCATGTCATTTATGACCACTAATATTACAAAAAGTCTAACCGCTATTACAGAAAACTTTACTTGGCTTTGATAGGCGACTTTTAACCCTTTTTTTTTTTGCCAGAGCAGTTATTCCATTTTATTTTTATGTATTTTCTGAAAGAAGATACCCTAGAGCAGGTATGTCCAAAGTCCGGCCCGTGGGCCAATCGCGGCCTGGTTTTGGACGGCCCCCCTGGTTGTTTAAACATATATATATATATATACATATATATACATCTCTTTTGTGGCCCCTGGCGATCTCCCAGCGCTGGGGCCACAAAAGATATATAGTCTGGCTGCGTCGGAGGGACGAGTGCCGTGCACACCGGAGGGGAATTTCCTGTTTCCACAGCAGCCTCTGTAATAGGAAGTCCCGTCTCTGCCATTGGACGACTGTTCTGTCCATCAAAGGAGGCGGTACTTTCTCTTAAAGAGGCTGTTGTGTAAATGGGAGATTCTCCTGTAAGATGTCTTTGGCACTCGTCCTGCCCCCCATGGCTGCACTGATGGTAATGATGGCTGCATTCCTGGCAATTGCAATTGTGGAGCTGCGTTCCCGGCAATGGCGGCTGCGTTCCCGGCAATGGCGGGTGCTGCATTCCTGGGAATTGTGGGTCTGCAGATGGACACTGACCCTTATTTTGCTTCACAGTTCTTTATTTAAAATTTTAAGTAATTTTTTCCTGAAGCTTCCCTCTTAAAGTGAGCCTGTTATACGCCAATATCCAAATAATACACTTGAGTTCATCTATTCACCACACACAGCCACAAAGGCAAGAGAATTCTTGTTGGGCCGTGTATTAGTGCTCGGACGAACACACTTAGACCGAATTTTAATGGTTCAAAGAATGTCAGGCAAAATGGTCGGCCCTCACGCATGTTCACGTCATCAAATCTGGCCCTCTTTGAAAAAAGTTTGGACATCCCTGCCCTAGAGAATAAAATAATGGTGGTTCCAATTTTTCTGCAAAGATCTAGGAAACGCAAACATTTAAATTTTTATGGCACACAAATGCAATAAACGACCCAGTTTTTGGTGAAAATATAAAAGATGCGGTTGCGCAGAGTAAATACCCAATATAAAAACCAAAAAATGTAGCGCTTAAAATAGAAAACACCTCGTGGAGACAAGTGTTGTTGTAACGCACAAAAAATATAAATGTAATAGATAGCGTAGCCAAGCTACATCAAGTAAAGGCAAGTGCACTTAGTATATAACTACACAAGTGTGAAAAAGTCTTTGTGACTCGTGACATGAAAAAACTAAAAAAGTTCAAATAATGGATGTACCAAATGGCCTGGGTCTATACCAAGACCCTACATAAGAAAAGACAATAGTCTCTATAATCCTAGATGATCACTTCACGGTAGAGAGTAGTCAGGATCTGTTGCAATGCCACACGTCAAAATACCCCAGAGGTGAAGACAGCAGCTGGATGTCACCCTTCTTACAGATACCACGTTATAAACGGGAACGTTAATGGATACGCTTACCCGAAGGTGTGGACCCACACACCTTGGTGGTGAGTCATTCAGACATCAAATTGCGATAGACAGCAATTCCTTCATCCAGGTGATGTAAACCTCAGCTATGCCAATACACCATCCAATCTCGGGGTATCCAATCCGGGACATTTTTTTTGGCTCCAAGGTGGTAAAAAGGACAATCACACCCCAAATAGGTGCGTAAAAAATGCAAACGGAAAAAGAGGGGGAAAAAAACAAAAAGCCTCTTCATAGAGCAGATTAATCCAAAAGGAAATGTTTTATTAAAACAAAATTAAAAAAACAAGATACATGTATGTACAAACCCTCAATGAAGAAGGGTACAAAAATACAGATATCAATAAAAAAAAGCGTAGAAAGTCTGCAGGCTATGTACCCGACATGTTTCGCAATAAACTTCCTTTAACTGGGGCATAACCTGCTGTGAAATCCCACGCTCATATATACTGCTCTATCATCACCTCAAAATTAACATCAGCTGCTGTTCAAAGACTGGGGCAGCAAAACTAATACAAAAAAGTTAGTCCTACACACGTTTGCTGACACTGACAGGGATAAGCGAATCAATGAAGGGGCAGTATCACATCTAGCTTCTGAGATTGGATGATGAATTGGCATAGCTGAGGTTTATATCACCTGGATGGAGGAATTGCTGTCTATCACAATTTGATGTCTTACTGACTCAACACCAAGGTGTGGGTCCACACCTTCGGGTAAGCATATCCATTACCTTTCCTGTTTATAACGTGGTATCTGTGTGACATCCAGCTGCTGTCTTCACCTCTGGGGTATTTTGACGTGTGGCATTGCAACAGATCCTGACTACTCTCTACCGTTCAGTGATCATCTAGGATTATAGAGACTATTGTCTTTTCTTATGTAGGGTCTTGGTATAGACCCAGGCCGCTTGCTACATCCATTATTTGAACTTTTTTTGTTTTTTCATGTCACGAGTCACAAAGACTTTTTCACACTTGTGTAGTTATACTAAGTGCACTTGCCTTTATTTGGTGTAGCTTGGCTACGCTATCTATTTCATTTATAATTTTTGTGTGTTATAATAACACTTTTCTCCACTAGGTGTTTTCTATTTTAAGCGCTACATTTTTTGGTTTTTATGTTGTATGCAATTGTATTATTGTTAATGTTGGCTGCTTGTATTGTGTTTTGAATTTCTGGTAGCGCAGTTTTATTTTAGGTAAATACCCAATATGTCAAACCTTAAATTTGTGTGCTTCCATGAAATGGCTGCAAACTTCAGTACCCTATATTTTCCATAGACACAACTTTAAAAGCCCCCTATAGGTTGTCATTTTAGCATTACAGAGGTGGTCTGGTACTAGAAATACTGCTGTCTGGTGTGCGCAGCCATATGAAACGTATATCACAATCGACCTTTAAATGTGTAGGCGCCCCAATGCACTAGTTTACGTTCATACAGGCTTTTGGAATGTTTTAAAGGATAAATTCACATTTCATAACATGTTAAACCCTTATATACACCCGCTTACCCGCATAACAAAAGTGAAGGCAAACTTATTTTCTCTGATATTCACCGACCAACACAGCTCCTCTCTGTAACAAAATGCGTTGTCAGCCCTATCACTGGAGATTACTAGGCAAGTTGTAATACAACACTTCAGAACTTTTAGTTCCACCCAGGGGGCGGTCCCTAGGCTACAACCCCCACAGCCTGCTCTAGCAGAACTCAGTTTTTTCTTGCCTAGTCAAGAGATAAGACCTAGGAACCCTGCGGGCCCATAGGTCCGTGTTTTTTTTTTGGTGCAGAAGCTTGTCTTTTTGCGCAAGATGAATGATCCTGTGATCTTCTATCAACAGCCGGCTGGGTGACAGGCTGGTTTACTTATCCTTGTAGTCTCCCCAGTCAGGCCATTGAGCGTGTGCAGGTTGCAGCTACGGCTCGGCAGGCCACGACATTCCTTGGCTCCAGAGGTGGTCGGTGAGCTTTATGCTCCGGGGCGTACATATGACCGGGCTACTGATGTCTGCGTCACAGTATGCCAGGCCAGTAGTCTTCCCTGTACTGATCAGGAGCTGACTACTGTGGAATATCTCCCAGCTTCAGGTCTAGTAAGTAAAGCTCTCTCTGCCTGTCAGGGTGGAGCAGCTGGGCATTCCCTGGGAAGACGATTCGGGTGGGCCCCCCTCACCCCCTCTTCTCTCCCCCTGTCCCTAACTCCCTCCTCCTCCCCCCCTCGGGGGGGCTGTATATGTGCTGAGCGGTGTGTGCGTGCCTGGGCTCTCACCTGGGGGTTTTAGCTGTGCTGGGTCCTGCAGCTTATCCCGCTGTATGCCTGTGTAGTCATGCCCCTGTGTGGGTGCAGCGCTGTGCCTGCCACATGTTCTCTCTAGTCCCCCATAGCGCGGTTCGGTGGCCATTTTAAGTATGGGCGGCCAGCCACCGACAGTTTTTTGCTATCTCTGCATCTGGGAGCGCTGAGGATCATCAGGCATTGCGGTAATATAGCACGGAATGGCCCAGGGTGGTGAGTCTAGCGGGTTAGAGCCCCTCAGCCAGCGGCAGCAGGATGGTGGGACTGTCACTCTACTAAGTCCCCTTCGGGTGGCAGACAGGGTAGGGTCAGCATGGCTTCAGAAACTGGTGTTTCTTCCCCCGAAATGCAGACTATTGCAACCAGGTCACCTGCGGACTGCGCGGTCCCTATGGACACCCTTAACGGCGGTCCTTAATTAGTTCGTTGCCAAGATTGAGGCGGTACGTGGGAAGAAAGGTGCTAAAAAGCGGCCCCTGCCCCTGCAGACTCAGGTCCTGCTGAGGCCGGTGACCCCTGCTCTGTCTTGTCAGATGACGCTGACCAGGACCGTTTAAACAGTGAGGATGAGTCCCCGTCTGGGTCCATGCGTGACAAAGAGCTAGTTGGAGCACTTATCACAGCTGTGCGTGATACCCTGAAGATTCAGGAGCCAGCGGATCCCTCTGCTGATGTACCGGTCCCTTTTGGGTCCCGCAAGCCAGCACGTTCACCTAAGTTGTTCCCGTATCTGACTTATTTTGGAAAAATAATTTACAAGGAATGGGGCCGCCCGCAACGGACCTTTTTGGTCCCAAAATACATGGTGGTGCATTACCCCTTTGAGGAAAGCCTTCTCAAGATATGGTTGGCTCCTCCAGTCGTGGACCCCCCAGTATCCAGGTTAAATAAAGTAACCACGATCCCGCTTGAGGGGACTCCTGCATTCAAGGATCCCACGGATAGGAAGGCCGAGGCGGTGGCTCATTCCTTGTTTACGGTTGTGGGGTCAGCCCTGCGACCTGTACTGGCATCCGCACTGGTGTCGCAGACACTGACTGAGTGGGCAAAAGTTTTGCACCGCGAATTGGGAGAGCAACAGGCCTCCCCTGTCTGCGTGGATCTAGCAGACCAACTAGTGCAAGGCCTTAAGTACGTCTGTGATGCGGCCCTGGATACTCTCCCTCTTATCCAGGGCCTCAGTGTCAGCTGTGGTGCTGAGGCGCCTGATTTGGTTGAAATGCTGGTCTGCTGATCAGGTATCCAAGAAAGCCCTGACGGATCTTCCCTTCCTTGGCGACCGGCTCTTTGGAGCCTTGTTAGATGACATTATTAAAAATGCCACTGGTGGTAAGAGTACTCTACTCCGGCAGGCTAAGGAGCCACGCCGCAGGCAAGGGCCCTCTTTCCGCTCACAAGAGGCTTTTTCGTCCGCCCGGTGCTTCGACAAAACGTCCCCAGCCCCACAGGACTCCCACGGACGGTCAAAAACGTCCCTGGAACCGCAAGCCTGGAAACAAAAGTTCTACCGCCTGAAGGTTTGCCCCCACCCATGTCTCGCGTTCGGGAGTTTGCAGCCCGGTGGTCCTCCTGGTTATCCGACCAGTGGGTCTGCGATCTGATTTCCACAGGCTACAAGATAGTTTATCTCTTGGCCACCAAACAGATTCTTCCCCTCCAGCATACCTGTGTCCCCGGTTCACCGGGAGGCCCTGTTGGGGGCGGTAAGGGACTTATCTTCCGGGTATCGCTGCTCCGGCCATTTACAGCGCCGGAGCAGCGATGACATCATGGGAGCTATCACAAACGGCATTATATTCAGTGCACCTGCGCGCCGCTTTCTTTTTGTAAATATCTCCTAAACCGTGTAGGTTTAGGAGATATTTCTTGAACCTACAGGTAAGCCTTAATCTAGGCTTACCTGTAGGTCAAAGTGGTTTGTAAGGGTTTACAACCACTTTAACAATGTGTTTCTATAGTGAAAGAAGCTCTTTCGACTAATGTGGTTGTATAGGTGTTTTAAGAAATTCAGCCCCTGAAGATTTGGCTGCTCAATGACCAGGCCATTTCTTTTGCGCGATATGGCACTGCGTCACTTTAACTGACAAGTGCGCGGTTGTGTGACGTACCCAAACATATTTGACGTCCTTTTCCTCACAAAGCTTTCTTTTGGTGGTATTCATCTCTCCAGTTTTTATTTTCTCCGACCGACACAGCTCCTCACTTAGCCATTGGGTTGTTACGCCCACCTTTAGGCGAATACTAGGCATTACATGTTATGTAACACACAAAACTTTCCAGTTCCGCCCAGGGGGTGGTCCCTTAGGTAACAACCCTCCAGCCTGCCATGCAGTCATCAGTTTTATTTTGCCTAGTAAAGAAGGACCTAGGAACCCTGCGGGCCCATCGGTTCGTCTTTCTTTCTGCAGAAGCTTGGCTTTTTGCTCAAGATGATAGATCCTGTGATCTGCTATCAACAGCCGGCTGGGTGACAGGCTGGATACCCTTATCGTCTCCCCAGCCTGGCCATCGAGCATGTGCAGGTCGCAGCTCTGCGCTAGGCAGGCCATGATGAAACCTTCGCTCCAGAGGTGGTCGGTGAGCTTTTATGCTCCGGGACACACACATGACCAGGCTAGTGATGTCTGCATCAGTGTGCCGGTCCAGCAGGCACCTTGTCCTGATCGGTGAGTGGGTCTGTAATGGAATGTCTCCCAGCTCTTCAGGACTGATAAGTACAGCTCTTCCTGCCTTGGTGGGGCTGAGCAGCTGGGCATTCCCTGGGAAGTCGATTCGGGGGTCCCTCACCTCCCTCTGTTCTCTCCCTGTCGCTTTCTCCCTCCCTGTGAGGGATGCTGCAGAGCGTTGTGTGTGTGTGTCTGTGCAGGGGCTTTTGGGGGGGGGTTGTGCTGGCTGGCTGGGTCCTGTTTTTCATTAACCTGTGAGGCTGTGCAGCGCTTTTTCACCGCCATTGTTTCTCTCTGTTCCTCATGGCATTTGCATCAGCGGCCATCTTGGGTGTGGGCAAGGGAAAGCATGCTCTCCTGGGCTTCGGTGGCCATTTCCCCTGTGATTTGTCCTTATACTGGATGCCAGCGGCCGTTTTCCCTGTGTTTTATGTCCTTATACTGGACGCTGGGTGGCCATTAATCCTGAGCACACTGCAGAGTGGTTTCCGTGCAATTAGCAGATGCGTCCACTGACAGAGCGGATTCCTCTGCACCTGGGAGCAAACAGAGACTACAGGCACTACCTGCTGGATAGCTCGAAACCCCTCAGGGTGGTGAGTCCTGCGGCAAAGAGCCCCTCAGCCAGCAGCAGTAAGGAGGGTGGAACTGTCACTGTCCTAAGTTCCTTTCGGCTGGCAGACAGGGTAGGGTTAGCATGGCTTCATTTTTTTCCCCCCAAATCCAGGCAATTGCAACCGGTATGCCTGCGGAGTGCCCTTGGACACCTTGTCAGCGGTCCTCAATTCGTTCGTTTCCAAGATGGAGGCGATGCATGGGAGCAAAGGTGCTAAAAAGCGGCGCCTGATTTGGTTAAAATGCTGGTCTGCTGACCAGGCATCCAAAAAAGCCCTGATGGATCTCCCCTTCCTTGGCAACTGGCTTTTTGGAGCCTCTTTGGATGATATTATTAAGAATGCCACTGGTGGTAAGAGGACATTACTCCCACAGGCCAGAAAAGCTAAGGAGCCACGTCGTAGGCAAGGGCCCCCCTTTTCCGCTCACAAACGGCTTTTTCGTCCCCAGCCCGACAGGACATCCATGGAAGTTCAGAAACATCCCTAGAGCCACAAGCCTGTGAACAAAAATGCTACTGCATGAAGGTTTGCCCCCACCCGTGTCTCGGGTGGGGGGTCGCCTTCGGGAGTTTGCAGCCCGGTGGTCCTCTCGGCTGTCCAACCAATGGGTCTGCGATCTGATTTCTTCTGGCTACAAGATAGTTTGGCCGCCAAACAGATTCTTCCTCTCCAGCATTCCCGTACTCCCGGCTCGCCGGGAGGCCCTCCTGGGGGCCTTAAGGAACTTGCTGAATCGCGGGGTGATTGTACCTGTTATGGAATCATAACGTTTCCAGGGGTTCTACTCAAACCTGTTTGTAGTTCCCAAGAAGAAAGGGTTACGTCCAATATAAAAGCCCTCAATCGCTGTGAGAGTACAGAGGTTCAGAATGGAATCAGTTCGCTCAGTAGTCGCTGCACTCCATCAAGGGGACTCCCTGGTGTCCTTAGACATCCAGGATGCGTACCTGCACATACCCATATGCCTCCGGCATCAGAAGTTTCTGCGGTTCGCAGTCGGGGAAGCCCACTATCAGTTTGTGGCTCTCCCTTTTGGTTTGGCATCGTTCCTACCTCTAAAATGGACAGTGATCACAACGGATGCCAGCCTATCCAGCTGGGGTGGAGTGATGAGGGTTCAGTCGGCTCAGGGCCTCTGGTCGACGGAGGAATCTAAATTGCCACTCAATCTGCTAAAGCTGAGAGCGGTCAGGCTATGCATCTTCACATGGTCGATGAAACTTCGAGGGCGTTCGATCAGGATCCAGTCAGACAACGCCACTGTGGTGGCGTATGTCAATCACCAAGCAGGAACAAGAAGCTCAGCCGCTGCATGGGAGGTCGCTCACATACTTCGGTGGGCAGAGCGACATGTACCGGCCCTGTCAGCCATTTACATCCCGGGAGTGGAGAACGGGCAGGTGGACTATCTGAGTCGCCAGATGCTGGACTCAGGAGGATGGGCATTGCATCCGGAGAATTTCAGGCGGCTGTGCCTGCGGTGGGGCACACCAGATGTGGATCTGCTGGCCTCCCATCTCAATGGGAAGGTGCCGAGATTCGTGTCCAGGACACGAGATCCTTTGGCAGACGCGCTGGTGGCTCCGTGGGGTCAGTATCAGCTGATCTATGCCTTTCCTCCATTGAAGATACTACCACGACTGCTCCGCAGAGTGGAAGTCGAGGGGATTCCAGTAGTTCTGGTCGCCCCAGATTGGCCTCGGCATCCGTGGTACGCAGACCTAGTGCAGCTGGTGGCAGACGCCCCTTGGCGACTGCCGCTACGAGAGGACTTTCTGTCTCAAGGCCCTATTCTCGCTTTACCATCGCTGGCTTTAATGGCATGGCTATTGAGAGCTAGGTGTTGAGGAACGGGTCTGTCGGACTCGGTGATCCCCACTATGTTGAGCACAGAAATCCTCTTCCAGGAAGATTTATCATTGTAGCTGAAAGGCCTACATCTCCATGTGAGGAAAAATGATGGCATCCGCGCTTCTTTGCTATATCCAGGATCCTGCTTTTTCGTCAGCAAGGAGTAGACCAGATGTTGGAGTTGAGCACCATTAAAGGACAAATATCAGCCGTGGTTGTCTTTTTTTCGACGACCCCTGGCGTCTCACTCACCATTTGAAAATATTAGGAAGATCCCTCTGACTCTTTTCCAGAAAGTGGTCTTTCTAGTGGCCATCACATTGTCCAGGAGGGTTTCGGAACTGGCAGTCTTGTCCTGCAAGTCACCCTACCTGGTTATGCACAAGGATAAGGTGGTGTTGCATCCGCAACAGTCTTTTCTTCCAAAGGTGGTTTCGGTGTTTCACATCAATGAGGACATTGTGTTACCATCTCTGTGTCCTAACCCGACACATCCTAAGGAGGTGGCCCTTCACGCTCTGGACGTGGTTCAGGCTCTGAAAGTGTATTTGTCTGCTAGGGCTCCCTTCTGGAAGTCAGACCCGCTGTTTGTTTTGGTGGCTGGTCCAAAGAAAGGAATGGCAGTCTCGTCAGCCACCATTTCCAGGTGGATCAGACAGATTGTAGTACAAGCCTACGCCTTGAAGGGGCAGGTGCCCACCTTTCCGCTCACTGCCCACTCCACAAGGGCAATCGGAACGTATTGGGCCTTCTGACACCAATCGTCTGTCGCTCAAGTGTGTAGGGCACGGCGACCTGCTAGTCTATCCACACGTTTACCAAGTTATACAAGGTACACGTCAGTGCATTGGCTGATGCCCGTTTTGGCCGCAAAATTTTGCAGGCGACCATATAGTTGCAATTGAATATGCAATATTTTTCTTTTTTCCTGGTTTTTAGATAAAACAGTTAATGCACTGCAGTTTTTGTGCGGTTGTGGGTAATCACTCCTGTTGGGGGTACCCTGGTTTTGGGTGCATTCTCTCCACACTTGTTTTTTGTGAGTAAAGTTACAAAGCTATTAGTGCTATAAACAAGCACAAATTACTGTATAAATGTCACTGTTAGGGAAGGGGTTGACACTTGGGGGCAATCAAGGGGTTAACTGTGTTCCCTAGCGGTGTTCTAACTGTAGGCGGGATGGGACTGTCTAGGAGGAGGAGAGAGTGGTGTTTAATATGAACAAACGATGTCTACTCTCCTGAACGAACCCGGGATTTGTGTTTTTATACACAGATCCCGGTTCTCGCTCGGTCACCAGCGATTGCAGGTGCTCGGCGGTCATCGCGCCCGCTGGGCACATGCTGCGCTCGCCCCTAGTGGCCAAAAGGCGAAGCCACATAAGGAAACAACGTTTCGCCCAGCTGTGCCATTCTGCCGCATTAAAACTGAGACGACTGGTTTGCAAGCAGTTAACGTGGCCTTAGAAATGGTGAATTGTAATGTTTTATTGCAGCTTTCTCGGGTTTGCATGGTGCATACAATTTTTTTTTTTTTTTTTTCTCTCTCTCTCTCATCTGTAGTAGTCACATAAAGAGATCATCTCAGATTCTTTTTGATTTTCTTTTTGAAACCAAGCAGCTCTAGGTTTGTTGTCACCATTGATTTATTTTTTTATTTTTTTCTTCTTTAACCAGCCTTGCCAAAAATATTCTGAAGCCAGATTACTTGTTTGTTGTGGTTGGCCAAGTTGGTGGTGCCTGCAGTGATGTGGAACAGGTGGTCATGGAAGTTGAAGAATTCGGGAAGAAAGACAAATTGATGGAAATCCTACAAGAGACAGGTAGAAATGGCATCAGTAGCAACATATTTGGCTTAAAAACAAAGAATGGCCATTATAAATCCTAATGTGCAGTGTATGTAATTGAAGTGTAACTTCAGCCAAATGTAAAGAAAAAAGTTGATATGCCAACCACCTCCACTCTTAAAATGTCCAAAACCATTTGGCTGCTAATACTTAAAATCCTTAGTTTTACCCTTCATGCGTATATATAATAAAGAGAATATTTAAACTGCTCTTTCCCTCAATGAGATCTAGAATGTCTTTTCCAATGTCATACAAAACAAGTTCATACATTTCAGGGCTTTTTAAAGAGTGTGTTCATTTTTAGAATTTAATTTTGTATTGCATTTTTCTTTTTCTGTTTAATTTAGGTAGTGAACGCACAATGGTGTTTGTGAAAACTAAGAAGAAAGCCGATTTCATTGCTACATTTCTCTGTCAAGAAAAAGTCCCATCAACCAGCATTCATGGGTAAGGGTAGTTCATATTGGGGGGAGGGGTGGGTTATAAGATATTAAATAAACCTAAGACCCCCATGCATGTGGGACTGTCCAGTTGTAGCATGTCCATCCTTTTTACCATGCCAGGCAATGTGGCTGCACCTATACCCTCCAGGTATGCTTAAACACTGGGATGGTCACAGTGCAGCTGGACATCTGATAGCGTTTACATAGGTTATTCTTTGGGGGAGAAGTGAGAGGAAATTCCTTTACGTGAGGGGAATCCCTAGTTCCCTGGGTCATCAACTCGTGTATCCATTGGAAGATATCCCGTCAATTCCTGTTTTAGAGTCAACCCAAAATAGTGTTTTTGGGGGGGAGACGAGACACACTACTACAGCCACAGAACCTGATGTGTCCTAATCCTACTTCACTTCGATCTAAAGTCGTTTTGCCTTTTATTTATAATTTAATAAAATATATATGTGCAATTTTGTTCCGAATTAATTTTTTTACAAATTTGTTACTTTGGAAATATTTGAATGAAAACCTGTTTAAACAAATTTTTCAGAAAATCTGAAATAATTCCGATCTAACAATTACTATTACTAACAATTAACTTATAGGTTTTGGAATGTTGGTTGAAGGCAACTAATACGAATTTATCCAAAGTTACGAATTTTTCAAAAGCACAAATGCCACATCAAAATGAATGGACCGTAACAAATTAATAATAATAAAACTTTTTATTTGTTACGTTCCATTTGTTGATATGCAGCATTTGTTCTTTCAGATAATTTGTTACGTTCAGTAATGGCATAATTTGAAAGTATTCAAATACCTATAAATTTAATTTAATTGTAATAGTTATTATTTTGGATTTTCTTTCTTATTTATGAGTTTATTCTCAAGAAGGAAACACGATCATAACGAGAGAAAAAAAAAAAAACCTAGGGGGGAAAAAAAACAGAAACAAAATATAATGTATATCTCATGCATTCTTTCAAAACCAATTGCCTTGTTTGATTTTTTATTTTTTTTATTTTTTTTTGTGCAGCAAAGCAGTTTCAGATATTGGTGTTTAACCACTTGGGACCCGCGCTATTGCAAAATGACGGCAATAGCGCGGACCCACATTTTCGGGACTACGTCTATTGACGTAGTCCCGGTTACGAGCGGCCTGCGCGCCCCCTGAGGGGCGCGCGCGGCGCGCTCTGTGATCGGCGAGTCCGTGAGACTCGCCTGATCACCGATCCGTGTAAGGGGTCGATCCCGACCCCTTATCACGTGATCAGCTGTCAGCCAATGACAGCTGATCATGTGATAAAACGGAGCCGGTAATCGGCTAGTATTCCTCCTCGCGCTGACAGCGCGAGGAGAAAAAAAAAAGCCGATCGCCGGCGGCCGTGTTCGGGACATCAGTCCCGATCACGGCCAGCAATTTAAAAGGACACCTGCCCCCTGCCAGTGCCCACCTGCCACCCGCAGTGCCATCCTGAATAAAGTAAGTGCCCCCCTGTCAGTGCCACCCAGCAGTGCCCACAGTGCCACCCAGCAGTGCCCACAGTGCCACCCACAGTGCCATCCAGCAGTGCCACCCACAGTGCCACCCAAAATCTGCCTCAGGTGCTGCACCCCAGTGCCGCCCATCAGTGCCGCCCATCAGTGCCCAGCAGTGCCGCCCATTAGTGCCCAGCAGTGCCACCTATCAGAGCCACCTATCAGTGCCACCTATCAGTGCCCATCAGTCCCATCTATCTGTGGTACCTATCAGTGCCCATCCGTGCCACCCATCCGTGCCACTTATCCGTGCCACCCATCCGTGCCGCCTTATCTGTGCCCATCGGTGCCGCCTTATCTGTGCCTATTAGTGCCGCCTTAACTATGCCTATCAGTGCCCACCAGTGCAGCCTATCAGTGCCCACCAATGCAGCCCATCAGTGCCCACCAATGCAGCCCATCAGTGCCCACCAATGCAGCCTATCAGTGCCGCCTAATCAGCGCACTTCAATGAAGGAGAAAAATGACCCGTTTGCAAAATTTTATAACAAACTATTAAAACATGATTTTTTTTTTTTTTTTTTTTGCATCTTTTTTTGTTTGTTTAGCAAAAAATAAAACTCCGAGCTGTAACTAAATACCACCAAAAGAAAGCTCTATTTGTAGGAAAAAAATGATAAAAATTTCATTTGGGTACAGTGTTGTATGACCGCGCAATTGTCACTCAAAGTGCATCAGCGCTGAAAGCTGAAAATTGGTCTGGGACTGAGGGGGGTTTAAGTGCCCAGTAAGCAAGTGGTTAATAAACCTATTTTTCTTATTTCCAGTGACCGAGAACAAAGGGAGCGAGAGACAGCTCTGAGGGACTTTAAAACAGGACAGTGTCCTGTAATTGTAGCCACTTCCGTTGCTGCCAGGGGACTGGATATTGAAAATGTTAGTTATGTCATCAATTTTGATATCCCAGATGATATAGATGAATATGTTCATAGAATTGGACGTACTGGACGCTGTGGCAATACAGGAAGAGCAATTTCATTCTTTGATAAAAGAGGAGACGACGAACAAAGGATTGCTCGTTCACTTGTAAAAGTGTTATCTGATGTAAGTTCTGAACTGATTAAAAAGCAGAAGGAGCTGGCAAAATTGATTTTACCTTGTTTTGACATAGGCTCTACATCAGTAAAATTTGTTTGAAAATGTTTGAGATATTCACTAGATTTCTTAATGGTGAGTTTTGTCCCATCAACATATGTTTTCAATAACTATATTCAGAGCAGGCTAAAAAAAAAAAAAATTCAACCGATGTTTTGTGAATATGGTTTTCGTTCAACCACTTCCGGACTGCCCACCGCACATATACTTCGGCAGGTAGAGCACGCACGGATGGAACACATTTAACCCTTTGATCGCGCCTATTGTTAACCCCTTCCCTGCCAGTTTCATTTATACTTTGATCAGTGCATTTTTTAACACTGATCGCTGTTGGTGTCACTGGTCCCCAAAAAGTGTCACTTGGGGGTCAGAGTTGTCCCACAAAAAATTTCATTTCTTAGCCATTACCAGTAAAAACAAGAAATTGAAATTCCCTAAATTCCTTATTTTGTAGACACTAACTTTTGCGCAAACCAATCGATATACGCGTATTGGGATTTTTTTTTTTTACCAAAAATATGTAGAAGAATGCAGATTGGCCTAAACTGATGAAAATGTAATATAGCAGAAAGAAAAAAATAAAAACCTGCAGAGGCGATAAAATACCACTAAAAGAAAACTTATTTGTGGGGAAAAAAGGGCATCAATTTTTGTTTGGGTACAACATCACACAACAGTGTAATTGTCAGTTAAATCGATGCAGTGCCATATTGCAAAAAATGGCCTGGTCATTAAGGGTGTAAATCATTCCAGGCTGAAGTGGTTAAGGAAAAATTGAAGTACTTTGTAAAGATGAAACCTGTTTATACGTGGTTGAAGTAAATTTTGAGAGCTTTTGAGTTGGATCACTCAATGGCAATGAGGGAATATTCTGATGTATGATGGGCCATAGCCAAAAGACGGCTACAGTGCGGTCTTGTTCTGGGAGGGCGTCCATGGACGTCTTCCCAGAATCTTGCTTTCGTGCGCTGCCGTAAATGGCCGCTGGTAGCGGGCATTTACCACGTGATCGGTCTGTCGAATGAGGGAGCGATTGCTTGTAAACCGGCGTCATGTTATGACGCCAGTTCTTTCTTCTGTACCGATCTGTACAGTACGAGGGGAGAGACCGTTTGCAGTAGCGCTGTGGGCTGGATCTGTAGTGCAAACAGCGCTGCTCAGTGCCCATACTCGCCAATACATTTTTAACATTAACACTTTAGTTTTTTTGTTTTTTTTTAAATGAATTTTCAGTCTTTTTTGGTTCATAGCGCAAAAAATAAAACACAGCAGTGATTAAATACCACCAAAAGAAAGCTCTGTGAAAAAAGGACAAAAATTTGCAGCAATCCCGTCAGGAAGGGTAAGTACGGCTCTCCCTGCCTTGGTAGGATAGAGCAGCTGGGCATTCCCTGGGAGGTTGATTAGGGGGTCTCACCTCTACCTTTCCTCTCTCCCCATCTCTCATTCCCTCACCCTGCTGGGGCTGCTGTGTGACTGGGCATGAGGTGCGGTGTATGTACCTAGGCTGGGGGGCTCCGAGCTTTGGCCTGGCTGTTGGGGTCCGTTTTTTTTTTCAGCCCTTTGCACTGTGAGGTGCCTGAGTAAATTTACCTCGGGAGGCCGTCACCATTTTCCTGTAGTCTTATGCAGTATATGGCTGTTGGCTTCCGAACCTTCTAGAAAATGGCTGTTTTCTTGGTGATTTTTGTACTAAGGACGGCCGGTGGCCATTTTCTTTTAGCCTCAGCGCGTTTTTACCTCTAGTGCTGGGTCTGTGTACCTCAGAACAGCGCGGTTTTCACTCTGAGCACTTTGTGACTGAAACAGGGCAGAGCGGTCAGCGGCAGCACTTGGTCAGCGTGATGAGTCCTGTGGAGGGGCACCTCAGTCTGTGAGCAGCTAGTAGGGTGGGATTTGTGTACCCTGTCTTAAGTCCCCCTAAGTTGTGGCAGGCGAGTGATGGTCAGCATGGCGTCAGAAGCTGGCGATTCTTCCCCAGACATCCTTGCTATTGCAACCGGCTCACCTGCAAAAAATGTAGTGCCTATGGATGCTTTGTCGGTGGTCCTGGAGACTTTTGTTGCCACGGTGGAAGTGGCGTGCGGGCGCAAGGGGGTTTAAGACTCGGGTTCCGCAGTGACTGGCGCCGCCTTTTCTGGCGTTTCAGAGGATGCGGACCAGGACCATTCGGACAGTGAGAATGACTGTGTCCGGGTTATTGCAGGAAAAAGTGCTAGTATGGAGCACCTATCACTGCGGATACCCTGAAAATAGAGTATGCAGCAGGAACCTCTGCCGTAGTGTTGGTCCCTTTTTGGGTCCCGCAAACCGGCCCTCATGCCTAAAGTGTTTCTGTATTTGACTTATTTTGATAATTTCATCTACAAGGAATGGGGAAGTCCGCAGGGGGCCTTTTCAGTCCCAAGAATGGCGATGTGTTACCCCTTTGAGGAGAGCATCCTGAAAAAATTGACCTCTCCAGTCGTTGAGCCCCCCCCGTTATCCAGGTTAAATAAAGTAACCACAATTCCGGTAGAAGGGACTCCTGCTTTCAAGGATCCTGTCGACAGGAGGGTCGAAGCAGTGGCCCGGTCCCATGTTTACGGTAGTGGGGTCAGCTTTATGACCTGTGCTGACCACGGCCTAGGTGTCGTAGACACTTACTGAATGGGCTAAGCTGTTGCACCGTGAATTGGAGTAGCAACTGTCTCTCACGGTCTGTGTAGAGCTGGCAGATCAGTTGGTGCATGGCCTTAAGTATGTCTGTGATGCAGCCCTGGATACGGTCCCCCTGCTCTCGAGAGCATCAGTATCAGCAGTGGTGCTACGGCTCCTGATTTGGCTGGTCTGTGGACCAGGCATCTAAAAAATAAATAATAATATTAAAAAGCTCTGGTGGATTTGTCCTTCCAAGGTGAGAGGCTTTTTGGAGCTTCGCTGGATGAAGTTAAAAATTTTACTGTGGGAAGAGCACGTTGCTCCTACAGTCCCGGAAGGGTAAGGAGCCACGCCATAGGCAATCGTTACCAGTCCGACAATGCACCCGCCGAAGAACATAAGCGTCCCTGGTTTCACAAGCCAAACAAGTCTGCGAACAAAAATGTAAACGCATGAAGGTTTGCCCCCGCCCAACTCCCAGGTTTGGGCGCCTTCGATGATGTCTGCGTCAAAGTATGCCAAGGCCAGTAGTCTTCCCTGTACTGATCAGGAGCTGACTACCGTGGAATGTCTCCCAGCTATAGGACTGGTAAGTACAGCTCTCCCTGCCTGTCTGTCAGGGTGGAGCAGCTGGGCATTCCCTGGGAGGTCAATGTTCTCTCGTCCCCCATAGCGCTGTTCGGCGACCATTTTAAGTATGGGCAATGGTCAGACTGGCTTCAGGCGGCCATTTTCCTGGTGATTCCCTATTGAGATCACGGCGGCCATTTTCTTGTAGGACCACGTTTTTGGTCATCAGAGCGCTGGGGAGGTTATCCTGTGTTCTGAACATGTGTATTTGATCGCCCACAGATCATTCACCGATCGTGCGGCCAGCCACCGACAGTTTTTTGCTATTTCTGCATCTGGAATCGCTGGGGATCATCAGGCATTGCGGTAATACAGCGCGGAACGGCCCAGGGTGGTGAGTCCAGCGGGTTAGAGCCATCCAGCGGGTTAGAGCAGGAGGGTGGGACTGTCACTGTACTAAGTCCCCTTTGGTTGGCAGACAGGGTAGGGTCAGCATGGCTTCAGAAACTGGTGTTTCTTCCCCCGAAATCCAGGCAATTGCAACCGGGTCACCTGCGGACTGCGAGGTCCCTATGGGCCCCCTTATGGCGGTATTCAATTAGTTGCCAAGATAGAGGGGGTACGTGGCAAGAAAGGTGCTAAAAAGCGGCTCCTCCAAACGTGGACCCCCCAGTATCCAGGTTAAATAAAGTAACCACGATCCCAGTTGTGGGGACTCCTGCATTCAAGGATCCCATGGATAGGAAGGCCGAGGTGGTGACTCATTCCATGTTTACGGTTGTGGGGTCAGCCGTGCGACCTGTACTGGCATCCACACTGGTGTCGCAGACACTGACTGGGCAAAAGTTTTTCACCGCGACTTGGGAGAGCACCAGGCCTCCCTTGTCTGCGTGGATCTAGCAGACTAACTAGTGCAAGGCCTTAAGTACGTCTGTGATGCGGATACTTTCCCTCTGTTATCCAGGGCTGTCAGCTGTGGTGCTGAGGCGCCTGATTTGGTTGAAATGCTGGTCTGCTGACCAGGCATCCAAGAAAGCCCTGACTGATCTTCCCTTCCTTGGCGACCAGCTCTTTGGAGCCTCGTTAGATGACATTATTAAAAATGCCACTGGTGGTAAGAGTACTCTACTCCCACAGGCCAGGAAGGCTAAGGAGCCTCGCCGCAGGCAAGGGCCCTCTTTTTCCGCTCACAATCGGCTTTTTCGTCCGCCCGGTGCTTCGACAAAACGTCCCCAGCCCGACAGGAGCCCCCACGGACGGTCAAAAACGTCCCTGGAACCACAAGCCTGTGAACAAAAGTGCTACCGCATGAAAGCAGCGATACCCGGAAGAAAAGTCCCTTACCGCCCCCAACAGGACCTCCCGGCGAACCAGGGACATGGGTATGCTGGAGGGGAAGAATCTGTTTGGCGGCCAAGAGACAAACTATCTTGTAGCCTGTGGGTGGGGGGTCACCTTCGGGAGTTTGCAGCCCGGTGGTCCTCCCGGTTATTCAACCCATGGGTCTGCGATCTGATTTCCACAGGCTACAAGATAGTTTCTCTCTTGGCCGCCAAACAGATTCTTCCCCTCCCAGCATACCTGTGTCGCTGGTTCGCCGGGAGGTCCTGTTGGGGGAGGTAAGGGGCTTGCTGAATCGAAGGGGGATTGTACCAGTTCCGGAATCTGGTGTGCCCCACTTCAGGCACAGCAGCCTGAATATCTCCGGATGCAATGCCCATTCTACTGGTTCCAGCATCTGTCTAAAGAGAAAATGAGTTTTTTTTACTCGCCATAAAATCCCTTTCTCTGAAGTTCATTGACTGACACAGCACCCACCCCTCCTGTTTATGTTTGTACTGCTTTTTGATGAACTGAGCTTCAGGAAGCAGTGTGAGAGGTTATAGCCAGAGGGACCACCCCCTGGGTGGTGTTGTGCAGTCTTGCTGTTTTTGCATGTTCTGCCTAGTTCTCTCCTGAAGTGACGCGATAACCCTAAGGTCAAGAATTAAAGGAGCTGTGCCTGACAAACTTCAGAGAAAAGGATTTTACGGTGAGTACAAAATTCCCATTTTTCCCTCCACGTGTTAGTGCAATGTGACCATCGACCTGTTTCTTTTCACTTGGATGAAGTGTGTGGGTCGTCAAGGCACCACCCTGAAGTCTAGGGGGAGGATGTGTGGCCCTTAGGTTCCCTTCTCCACTTGGGTCTCTCTTTGAGGGAGTGCCTTACCTAGTTCTTGGTGGTCGACTTCAGCTGACCATGAGAAAGGTCTGCCAGGCCTTTTGTCAAGGTGGGAACACAAGTGTGCTTTGCGCCCCAGGGACTAGACACACCTTTTTGGTGAATGCTTTTCCACGTGCACTTTTTTGTTCACTTGCAGGCATTTTGTTTTTGCTTACTGCCAAACCAGGGTTTTGTAAAAAGACAGAATTGTGGATTTATCTCTGAAATCATGCACTTCTTATTGCACGACTGTATTCTGCTAGCTTTATTTGCTGCAGCTTGGCACTGCCTGCTGTGATCCACAAGCACCCCTCCAGACCTTTTTCCATCGTGGAATCTACCAGGGGAGCCCTTTTTAATGTGTAATTTGTTTGTGTATTTTTGGCACCCAAATTATGCTATATCCTATGCCATTCTACTTCCCTGCATAATTTGGGTATCGTCGGCAAACACTGAAATTTAGCTCCTAATCCAAACCGATGTATTGTTAATAAACAAATCCAACTGCATTGATCCCAAGACACCGAACCCTGGTGCACAACTACTCACCAGAGTAGTTGTGCACCAGGAAGGGGTAAGTCCGATCTTGGGCTTAAAAGCCCTCAATCACTTTGTGAAAGTGCAGAGGTTCAGAATGGAATCAGTTCGCTCAGTAGTCGCTGCACTCCATCAAGGGTCCCTGGCGTCCTCGGACATCCAGGATGCGTACCTGTACATACCCATATGCCTTTGGCATCAAAAGTTTCTGCGTTTTGCAGTCGGGGAACCACATTACCAATTTGTGGCTCTTCCCATTGGTCTGGCATCAGCCCCCAGATCCTTTACCAAAGTACCAGCTCCAGTATTGCCGTTGCTGAGACGTCGTGGTCGTGGGCTACCGGGATGATCTCCTGAGAGCATCTTCCACCTCAGAATTAGAGGAGGATGTGGTGATCACCATGCACACTCTGCAGGAATTTGGGTGGCTGTTGAACCTAAAGAAGTTAGTGATTGTGCCGACCCAGCGTCTGGAGTACCTAGGTTTACTGTTGGACTCCAGGGAAGCAAGAGTTTTTCTCCCTTCAGACAAATTGCAGACTCTCAGGTCTGCAGTAAAACTGCTGATGAACCACAAGTGGTCGTCGCTCCGGTTTTTCATGTGAGTATTGGAACTCATGGTAGCCTCCTTCGAGGCAGTACCTTACGCCCAGTTCCACACCAGAGTACTGCAGAAGGAGATCTTGTTAAAATGGGACAAATCTCAGTTGTCCCTGGATCGACAGATCCAGGTGAGCCAGCCAATCAGGGACTCTCTGATCCCCGGTGATTCAGTCCGGAAAATCGTTTCTTCCTCTGAAATGGACAGTGATCCGGCTGGGGTGTAGTGATGGGGATTCAGTCGGCTCAGGGCATCTGGTCGCCGAAAATCGGTTGCCGATCAATCTGCTGGAATTGAGAGCGATCCGGCTGTACCTCCACACATGGTCGATGTGTCTTCAAGGGCGTCCGATCCGGTTACAGTCGGACAATGCCACGGCTGTGGCGTACATAAATCACCAAGGGGGAACAAGAAGCTCAGGCGCTGCTCGGGAGGTCGCTCACATACTTCGGTGGGCAGAGCGTCACGTACCGGCCCTGTTGGCCATTTACATCCCAGGGGTGGAAAATTGGCAGGTGGACTATCTGAGCTGACAGATGCTGGACCCAGGAGAATGGGCATTGCATCCGGAGATATTAAGGCTTCTGTGCCTGAAGTGGAGCACACCAGATGTGGATCTATTGGCCTCCCATCTCAATTGGCAGTGCTAAGATTCGTGTCCAGGACAAGAGATCCGTGGGCAGACGTGCTGGTGGCTCTGTGAGATCAGTACCAGCTGATTTAGGCCTTTCCTCCACTGAAGCGTTGCGAGAGGACTTCCTATCTAAAGGTCCAGTCTTTCATCCTGCTTTACCATCGCTGGCTTTAATGGCATGGCTATTGAGAACCAGGTGTTGAGGAACCGGGGTCTGTCAGACTCGGTGATTCCAACTATGTTGAGGGCACCCAAATCTTCTCGGACGATATACCATGGTACCTGGAAGGCCTACATCTGCATGTGTGAGTATAAAGGGTGGCATCCGTGTTCCTTTTTCCATATCAAGGATCCTGCTGTTTCTCCAGCAAGGAGTAGACCAGAGATTGAGCACCATCAAGGGACAAATGTCAGCCTTGGCTGTCTTTTTTTTTTTTTTCCAACGACCCCTGGCATCGCACTCTTTAGTGGGTACCTTCGTTCAGGGGGTATGACATGATGTCCCTCTGATGCGCCCACCGTTACCCCCCGTGGGATTTGAACCTGGTGTTGTCGACGCTTCAAAAACCACCGTTTGAAAATATCAGGGCGATTCCCCTATTGACTCTTTCCCAGAAAGTGGTCTTTTTAGTGGCCATCACATTGACCAGGAGGGTTTCGGAGTTGGCAGCCTTGTCTTGCAAGTCGCCTTATCTGGTCATCCACAGGGATAAGGTGGTGCTGTGTCTGCAACCATCCTTTGTACCGAAGGTGGTATCGGCTTTTCATATCAATGAGGACATTGTATTACCATCGTTGTGTCCTAAGCCGAAGCACCCCAAAGAGGTGGCCCTTCACACTGTATTGGTCTGCCACGACTCCCTTTCGGAAGTCGGACTCACTGTTTGTTTTGGTGGCTGGTCCAAAAAAGGGTATGGCGGTCTCGTCGGCCACCATTTCCAGGTGGATCAGACAGATTGTAGTACAAGCCTCCGCCTTGAAGGGGCAGGTGCCCCCCTTCCGGTCATGGCCCACTCTACAAGGGCAATCGGAACGTCTTGGGCCTTCTGACACCAGGCGTCGGTCGCTCAGGTGTGTAAGGCGGTGACTTGGTCGTCTATTCATACGCTTACCAAGTTCTACAAGGTAGACATCAGTGCATCGGCTGATGCCTGTTTTGGCCGCAAAGTTTTGCAGGCGGCAGTGTAGTTGCAATTCCATATGCAATCGATATTTTTTTCCTGGTTTTTCGATAAAAACGCAGTACTGTTATGTTAATGCACTGTTGCATTACTTCCGCAAATCGTTGCGGTCTTGGGAATCACTCCTGTTGAGGATACCTGGTTATGTGATGGTGTTATCCACACACTTGTTTTTTTTTTGTGGGTTTAGTTTCACTAGTTCCCACTTGCCATGGTGGATACATTTTTATGCTGTTTTTCCCACCCCTTGTTTGGCACTGCTTGGGGACTTCCCATTTTGTTAGAGAGGAGCTGTGTCTGTGAATATAAGAGAAAATCGGATTTTTGTACTCACCGTAAAATCCTTTTCTCTGTAATTCACCGACCGACACAGCACCCTCATTTTTCTCTTTACGTTATACTGCTTGTTGACGTACTGAGTTCTGCTAGAGCAGGCTATGGGGTTGTAGCCTAGAGACCGCCCCCTGGGCGGAACTAAAAGTTCTGAAGTGTTGTATTACAACTTGCCTAGTAATCTCCGGTGATAGGGCAGACCAACCCATTTTGTTAGAGAGGAGCTGACGGTCGGTGAATTACAGAGAAAAGGATTTTATGGAGAGTACAAAAATCCTATTTTTCCAACTCCCCTTGGCGACTCACTCATTGGTGAGTACCTTTGTGCAAGGGGTTCGACCACTGCTACCTCCATGGGATCTAAATCTAATGCTATCGGCGTTTCAGAATCCGCAGTTTGAAAACATTCGGGAGATGCCCTTGTTAACACTCTTAGAAAGTATTTTTTCTAGTGGCTATTACATCTGCCAGGAGGGTTTCTGAGTTGGCAGCCTTGTCATGCAAATCTCCCTACCTGGTCATACACAAGGATAAGGCGGTGCTACATCTGCAGCCATCTTTCCTTCCAAAGGTCGTTTCGGCATTCCATCTTAAAGAGGACATTGCGTTATCTTCATTATGTCCTAAGCCCAAACACCCAAAAGAGGTTGCCTTACATTACCTGGATGTGGTCCGGGCTTTACAGGTGTATCTGTGTGCTACGGCTCCCTTCCGGAAGTCAGACTCTGTTTGTTTGTCTTGGTGGCTGGTCCGAAAAAAGGTCTGGCGGTCTCGTCAACCACAGTTTCTCGTGGATCAGACAGATCGTGGCTCAGGCCTATGCCTTAAAGGGGCGGGTGCCCCCTTTCCTGTCACGGCTCATTCCACAGAGCAATTGGGACCTCCTGGGCTTGGGTCAAGAATTTAAGGAGCTGTGGCCATCAGTGAACTAAAGAGAAAATGAGGATTTTGTACTCATTTTGTACGCCATAAAATCCTTTTCTCTGAAGTTCATTGACGGACACAGCACCCACCCCTTCTGTTTGTACTGCTTTTTGATGAACTGAGCTGCAGGAAGCAGGGTGATAGGTTATAGCCAGAGGGACCACCCCATGTGTGGTGCTGTGCAATCTTGCTGTTTTTACATGTTCTGCCTAGTTCTCTCCTGAAGTGGCGTGATAACCCGAAGGTCAAGAATTAAAGGAGCTGTGCCTGCCAATGAACTTCAGAGAAAAGGATTTTACGGTGAGTACAAAAATCCAATTTTTCTCTCTACGGGCAATTTGACCATCGCCTGTTTCTTTTCACTTGGATGAAGTGTGTGGGTCCTCAAGGCGCCACCCTGAAGTCTAGGGGGAGGATGTGTGGCCCTTAAGTTCCCTTCTCCACTTGGGTCTCTCTTTGAGGGAGCGCCTTACCTAGTTCTTGGTGGTCGACTTCAGCTGACCGTGAGAAAGGTCTGCCAGGCCTTTTGTCAAGGTGGGAACACAAGTGTGCCTTGTGCCCCAGGGACTAGACACGCCCTTAAGTGCACCTTTTTGGTGAATGCTTTTCCACGTGCACTTTTTTTGTTCACTTGCAGCCATTTTGTTTTTGCTTACTGCCAAACCAGGGTTTTGTAAAGAGACAGAATTGTGGATTTATCTCTGAAATCATGCACTAATTATTGCACGACTGTATTCTGCTAGCTTTATTTGCTGCAGCTTGGCACTGCCTGCTGTGATCCACAAGCACCCCTCCAGACCCTTTTCCATCGTAGAATCTACCAGGGGAGCCCTTTTTAATTTGTGTATTTTTGGCATCCAAATGATGTTATATCCTATGCCATGCTACTTCCCTGCATAATTTGGGTATCGTCGGCAAACCCTGAAATTGAGCTCCTAATCCAAACCGATATATCGTTAATAAACAAATCCAACTGCATTGATCCCAAGACGCCGAACCCTGGTGCACAACTACTCACCAGACTGTTTATAGAATGAGTAATATATCACTATTCTCTATTACCAATTCATGTGATCATTTCCATGTGAAAACTCAGCTGAAAACTTGTTCAACATGCATTGCTGATTGTGTTTCAATAATGTATAAAAAAATGTATTTAGTAATCCTCTTAGTGTTTTGTTAACTGTGTTTTTTACTATTTACACAGGCACACCAAGAAGTGCCTGCTTGGCTTGAAGAGGTTGCCTTCAGTGCCCATGGGATGTCTGCCTACAATCCACGGTCAAAGTTTGCATCCACAGATGATAGAAAGGTAATATATGTTAAAAAGGGAAGTATGGTTCTGAAGTCTAGACCCTAAGGCTCCGTTCACATGTATATGAAACCGGATGTGATAAGAACTGCATCCGATTTACATACATGTTTCACACGTGTGCAGCAAATTTGGTGTGGGTTTAAAGAGTGTGGTGTATTTTTTAATTGCAAAAAAAGATTGTTTCTCTTTCGTTCATTGACAGACACAGCTCCTTTAATTCTTGACCTTAGGGTTATATCGCCACCTTCAGCAGAGGACTAGGCAGAACATGTAAAAACTGCACAGCACCGCCCAGGAGGCCATCCCACTGGCTACAACCCCTCACTCTGCTTCCTGCAGCTCAGTTTTTCTGCCTAGTGTAGAAGGACCAGGCTCCCTGAGGGGACCATTGGTCCTGGGAATTTTTCAATTTTTTTGATCCTGTGATCTACAATCAACAGCCGAGCTGGGTGATAGGCTGGATAATATAGATCTTTGTAGTCTCACCAGCCTGGCCATCGAGCAGTCCCTAGCTATGCGTTGGGTCGGCCACAACATGCCCCTTCTGCTCCAGGGGCGGCCATTGAGCTATATGCTCCGGGGCACACACATGACCTGGCTACTGCTGTCAGTGTGCTGTGGCCAAAAGCCACCCCATACTGCTCGTGTGATGGGTCTGTGGGGGAATGCATCCATACGGGAGGGGTGAGTGCTTCTCCCCCTTGCCTCTGCAGGATGGAGCACCTGGGCATTCCCTGGGAGGTCGACTAGGGGGTCTCTCACTCTCCCTTTCCTCTCTTCCTATCCCTCATTCCTTCCTACCCCTGCTGGGGCCGCTGTGTGACTGGGCATGAGGTGTAGTGCATGTACCCGGGGGGTGGGCGGCGTTGCGCTGACTGTCAGGTTCAGCTCGCTCTTTCCCTGCTTTTTTCCTGTCAGAGTGAGGTATTAGCCTGTTTGCCATGAAGGGAGGCCGCTGTCATTTCTTTCTTTGTAGCCTATTCAGTGTATTGCTGTCAGTCATTTTCTGGAAGGTTCCGACTGCCATTTCCTTGTTATTTTTTGCTAGAACAGCCAGCAGCTATTTTCTTGTAACCTCAACGCGGTTTACCTCTAGTGCTGGTGTCTAGAACAGCGCGTTTTTTACTCTGAGCACTGCATGACTGACAGGGCAGAGCGGATGGTGGCAGCACAGCTCAGTACTTGGTTAGCGTGGTGAGTCTTGTGGGGGGACCCTTAGTCTGCGAGCAGCTAGGGAGGATGGGATTTTGGGTACCTTGCCTGAAGTCCCTAAGTTGTGGCAGGCAAGTGAAGGTCAGCATGGCGTCAGAAGCTGGCTCTTCTTCCTCAGACATCCCTGCTATTGCAACCGGCTCACCTGCCCAAAATGCGGTGCCTATGGATGCTTTGTCAGCGGTCCTGGAGACCTTTGTTGCCAGAGTGGAAACGTTGTGCGGGTGCAAGGGCAGGGGTAGAAAATGCCCCCCTGCAACCCCCATCCTCTGGGGAGAGCTCTGATTCAGACTCGGGCCCCTGTTCTGATGTGTCAGTATGCGGACCAGGACCATTCAGACAGTGAGAATGACTCAGGATGCAGCAGGAACTTCTGCTGAGGTGGCGGTCTCTTATGGGTCCCGAAAACCGGCCTGCACACCTAAGGTGTTTCTGTATTTGACTAATTTTGATAAATTAATCTTCAAGGAATGGGGAAGCCTGCAACGGGCCTTTTTCGTCTCGAAACGAATGGCGGTGCATTAACCCTTTGAGGAGAGCCGCCTGGAAAAAATGGGCGTCTCCAGTCCAGCCCTGGTCTGCGCAGAACTGGCAGATCAGTTGGTACATGGCCTTAAGTATGTCTGTGATGTGGCCGTGGATACGGTCCCCCTGCTCTCTAGAGCATCAGTATCAGCAGTGGTGCTACGGTGCCTGGTTTGGCTGAAATGCTGGTCTGAGGATGGGGCATCTAAAAAAGCAATGGCGGATTTACCCTTCCAAGGTGAAAGGCTATTTGGATCTTCACTGGATGACATTTTTAAAAATGTTACTGGTGGGAAGAGCACGTTGCTCCCACAGTCCAGGAAGGGTAAGGAGCCACACTGTAGGCAAGGGCCCTCTTTTTCCGCTCAGAAATGGCTTTTTCCCGGTCCGACAAGGCGCCTGCTGAAGGACAAAAGCTTCCCTGGTTTTGCAAGCCAAACAAGTCTGCAAGCAAAAATGTTACTGCATGAAAGTTTGCCCCTGCCCGAGGGGGATCGGGATCGCTTTTGGGAGTTTGCAGCTCGGTGGACCCTCCCTACTGCCCCGGCCAATGGATCTGCGAACTGGTTTTATCCAGGGTACGAGATTGTTTCTTTGTTGTCCACCAAACAGATTTTTTTTTCCCTCCAACCTACATCTGCTTCCGGCTCGTCGGGAAGCCCTGTTCGGGGCAGTACAAGACCTGCTGCGTGGAGTGATAATACCTGTACCGACGATGGAAAGGTTTCATGGGTTCTACTCCAGTCTGTTGTTGTCCCTAGACAGGTAGGGGTATGTCCAATCCTGGACTTGAAGGCCCTCTACAGCTTTGTGAAAGTGGAAAGATTCAGGATGGAATCAGTTCATTCCGTGGTCACTGCACTCCATCAGGGTGACTTCCTGGCGTCCTTGGATATCAAGGACGCGTACTTACATGTACCCATATGCCTCAGGCATCTAAGGTTTCTGCGATTTGCAGTCCAGGAAGAGCACTACCAGTTTGTGGCTCTCCCTTTTTGGTCTGCTGTTAGCACCCCGAGTCTTTACCAAGGTGTTGGCTCCAATCGTGGGTTACCTAGATGACCTTCTGAGATCAGCTTCCACCTCAGAATTAAGGGAGGATGTAGCGATCACCATACAGACTCTGGGAGTTTGGTTGCTGAACCTCAGGTGGTCATCGCTACGCTTCTGCATGCGAGTCCTGGGCCTCATGGTAGCCACTTTCGAAGCTGTACCGTATGCTCAATTTCACACTCGTATCCTGCAAAAGGAGATTTTGTCAATGGGCCAAATCTCCATTATCCCTGGATTGTCAAGTTCGGGTGAGCCAGCTAGTCAGGGATTCCCTTTTCTGGTGGCTGAGGTCTCCGGCCCTTCAGCCTGGGAGATTGTTTTCTTCCTCTCCATTGGACAGTGATCACAGCGGAAGCCAGTCTGACCGGTTTGGCCGGGGGGGGGTGGTGTTTTGGCCGTACAGTCGGCCCAGGGCCTTTGGTCGCAAGAAGAATCCCAACTGCCGATCGGTGTGCTCGAGCTTTGGGCGATCAGGCAGTGCCTCTCCACATGGTTATGGAGGCTTCAGGAGTGTCCGGTCAGGATCCAGTCAGACAACACTACGGCGGTGGTGTATGTCAACCATCAAGGAGGAGCAAGGAGCTTGGCTGCAGCATGGGAGGTCGCTCACATCCTTCAGTGGGCAGAGCGCCACGTGCTGGCCGTCGGCTGTATACTTTCTGGGTGTAGAAAACTGGCAGGTGGACTACCAGTCAGATGCTGGACCCAGGGGAATGGTCGTTGCAGCTGGATGTATTCCGGCTCCATTGCTTAAAGTGGGGCACACCAGATGTGCATCTCTTGGCCTCTCGGCTCAATCAGAAGGTGCAGAGGTTTGTGTCCAGGACAAGAGACCCGTGGGCGAACGCATCAGACGCGTTGGTGGCTCCATGGGGCAATTATCGGCTGATTTTATGCCTGAGGGGATTTCTTGGTACACTGACCTTGTATGATTAGTGGTGGATGTTCTTTGGCGGCTGCTGATGCCATAGGGCCTTCTATCGCAAGGTCCGATACTTCATCCTGCTTTTACCATCGCTGGTTTTAACGGCATGGCTGTTGAAAGCCATATACTAAGGGGCCAAGGTCTGTCAGACTCTATAATTTCCACTATGCTGAGGGCACAGAAGTAAGCTTCTCAGAAGATTTACCATCGTACATGGAAGGCTTGCATCACCATGTGTGAGGAGATGGGGTGGCGTCCACGCACATAGCGCTCAGTTTTCCAGGATCCGGCTGTTTTTGAGTGGATCAGAAACTTGCCTTGAGCACCATCAAGGGACAGATATTGGCCTTAACTGTGTTTTTCCAATGCCCCTTGGTGACTGTCATTGGTGAAGTACCTTTGTGCAAGGGGTTTGTCATGTAGTCCCTCCAGTTCGACCACCGCTACGTCCGTGGGATCTGAATCTGGTGCTATTGCTCTTCAGAAACCCCTCTTTTAAAACATTAGGGAGATTCCCTTGTTAACGCTTTCTCAGAAAGTAGTCTTTCTAGTGGCTATTACTTCTGCCAGGAGGGTTTCTGAGTTTGCGGCCTTGTCATTGCAAGTCTTCCTACTTGGTCATCCACAAGGCTTAGGCGGTGCTACGTCCATGGCCCTCCTGTCTTCCAAAGGTGGTTTTCGGCTTTTCATCTAAATGAGGACATTTTGTTACCATCCCTATGTCCTAAGTCGAAACATCTGAAAGAAGTTGCTTTACATTCCCTGGACGTGATCCGGGCTCTACGGGTGTATCTGTCTACTACAGCTCCTTTCCGTAGGTCAGACTCCATCTCAGTTGCTGTTCCGAAGAAAGGTCTGGCAGTCTCGTCTACCACCGTTTCTCGGTGGTTCAGACAGATCGTGGTTCAGGCTTATGCCTTAATGGGGCGGTTTCCCCTTATCCTGTCACGGTTCATTCCACCAGGGCAATTGGAACCTCCTGGGCTTTCCGACATCAAGCGTCTGTCTTACAGGTGTGTAAGGCGGCGACTTGGTCGTCCGTTCACTTTCACTAAATTCTATAAAGTTGACGTAAGCGTGTTGACATAAGCGCAGGTTTTGCAGGTGGCTGTGCAAGGTTGCAATTCACGCTTTCACGAAGTTACAAGTTTGTTGTGAACGCATTTTTAAATGCATATGTTGGCCGCAGGTTTTGATGGCTGCCGTTTAAGGTGGCAACTCCTCGGTGGGTGAAGTTATTTTTTGCTGTTTCCACCCCTCATTTTTTGGCCCTGCTTGGGGACGTCCCTAAGGTCAAGAGTTAAAGGAGTTGTGTGTGTCAATGAACAAAAGAGAAAATAGTATTTTTGCACTCGCCCTAAAATCCTTTTCTCTGAAGTTCGACGGACACAGCACCCACCCCTCCTATTTATGTTTGTACTGGTTTTTGACGAACTGAGCTGCAGGAAGCAGAGCGAGGGGTTATAGCCAGTGGGACTGCCTCCTGGCCGTTGCTGTGCAGTTTTGCTGTTCTTGTATGTTCTGTCTAGTCTTCTCCTGAAGGTGGCGATACAACCCTAAGGTCAAGAATTAAAGGAGCTGTCTCTGTCAATGAACTTCAGAGAAAAGGATTTTACATTGAGTACAAAAATCCTATTTTTTTTCTATAGTTAAAAGGAAGTGCAGTGCAAAAAAAAAAGTCCAATCAAAATTCCACAGGAATTGTAAAGGAAGTCCAACCAATTTCATATGATGAACCACGAAGCCCAGACAGCAGCAAGAGAGCTCCACCTGTGGGAATCCAAAGACAGACGATAGGCTTAACCACTTAAGGACCGCCGCATGGCAATGTATGTCGGCACAATGGCACCAACAGGCACAAGCACGTACATGTACGTGCTTGCCTTCCAGCGTGTGGGGGGTCCGATTGGACCCCCTCCTGCTGGATGCAGCGGTCCGTTTCGCTTCAGGAGCGATCCGGGATGGCCGTTGGTTTCTGGCCATCCCCTCTCGATCGTTCCTGGCGAATGAGAAGCTTCCTCCGCTGTGTATTGTAAACACAGGAAGGAGGAAGTGATGTCACTCTCCTCGTGGCGGTCTTTTTGACCGAACGGCAAGGAGAGAAGACATCAAAGTAAGTGCACCAACACTACACTGACACGTATGCACACTTTTCACACCAGTTTTTTTAGGTTCACCGCCAGGTTTTTATAGTGTTGGGTACCCCCATATATAACCTAATTAGCTCTTTCACCAGCAATCGCTGTAAGTGTCACTGGTGACGCTGGTTAGTTATTTAGGTTCCCCGTCAGGTTTTTATATAGCGCCAGGTACCCCTATATAAATACCCAATAAAGGTTTTAACCCCCCTGATTGTCCCTAGTTAACCCTTTCACCAGTGATCACCGTATAACTGTTACGGGTGACGCTGTTTAGGTAGTTCGCTTTTTATAGCATCAGGGCACCTGCTATTTATTACCCAATAAAGGTTTAACCCCCTGATCACCGGAAGGTGATATCAATTAGGTTTTAGGGTCTGTGTCTCCCCAGGCAGTGCTAGGTTAGTGCCAGTACCGCTAACACCCTCGCGCAAAGCATACACCTCCCTTAGTGGTATAGAATCTGAACAGATCAATATCTGATCTGATCAGATCTATACTAGTGTGCCCAGCAGTTTAGGGTTCCAAAAAAAAATGCATTGTTAGCGGGATCAATCCAGATACCTGCTAGCACCTGCGTTTTGCCCCTCCGCCCAGCCCACCCAAGTGCAGAATCGATCGATCGATCACTGTCACTTACAAAACACAACACACATAACTGCAGCGTTCGCAGAGTCAGGCCTGATCCCTGCGATCACTAACAGGTTTTTTTGGTAGCGTTTTATACAGTCGCTGATGGCCTAGGTGCTTTTTTACCTGCGAGTCTCAATAGTGTACCCCTAAATTTAGAGCCCAAAATGGCAAAGCGAAGGTATACTAATGAAGAGGCCTACACGTTTCTGAGCATGACAGATAGTGAAGCAGAAGACACTGATCTGTCAGATTCAGGCTCAGAATACAAACCTGTAGAGGACAGCGGCTCCATGACAGATAGCTCTGACGACGAAGATGAGGTCCCTGCTAACGCCAGGTGTACCCGACCCCGATCTTCTGATGTTGAGGTGCAAGAATCGCAGGTCCCTCGTATGGAGCAGAGAAGTACTAGAGCCGCTCATCCTGGTGAACTGGCAAGCACCAGCAGCCTAGTACACCCTGGACGTACATCCAGCACTGCAGTATCACGTGGTGACGTGGCGAGTCCCATAAATGCAGTTGAAGCTGGCGAGGTGGCAAGCACAACTAGTGTCCCGCTGCCACCAAGAAGAAGACAAAGGCAGGCCCGTCGTTCCCATAGTGCCCTTCCTGCAGAATTCGCCAATCCTGATTGGGTGCCCACCACTTGTGCAGCACCAGTACTTCCCCCATTCACTGGCAAACCCGGTATTCAGGTGGATACGCTTTACGCCACTTGATTTTTATTCGTTGTATTTCACGGAAGATCTCTATAGATCTATTGTGGACCAAACTAATTTATATGCTGGTCAACACATCGCCGCTAATCCCCAGTTGCCTTCCCTTGCCAGAGATTGGAAACCAGCTACGGTTTCCGAATTTAAGACCTTTCTGGGCCTTTCCCTCAACATGGGCACACATAAATTCATGACGTTGCGGGCTTATTGGTCCACGCATCCGACTGACCACATGCCCGTGTTCTCTAACTCCATGTCCAGGAAACGATACGTGCAGATCTTGCGGTTCATGCACTTCAATGACAATGAACTTTGTCGTCATCGTGGAGACCCTGAATACGATCGGCTCTACAAAATTCAGCCCCTCATAAACCACTTCAACCAACGTTTTGCAGACTTGTTTACTCCCCATAAAGTTTTCTGCGTTGATGAGTCTCTGATTAAGTTTACTGGTCGCTTGTCATTCAAACAATACATTCCCAACAAGTGTACCAGATACGGGGTCAAGCTCTAAGTTCTGTGATGGGGCCACAGGCTATACATGGAGCTTTATGGTTCATGAGGGTAAAGATAGTCACGTAGAGCCGGAGAACTGCCCTGACTACATAGGAAGCGCTGGCAAGATGGAACTTGGTGTCACCCTTGTTCGAAAAGGGGTACCACTTGTACGTGGACAATTACCTGAGCGTGCCACTGTTTAGTCACTTGCTTGATCATCAGATTGGAGCATGTGGCACCGTGTGACCTAATCGCCGGGGCTTTCCCCAATGGCTTGTATATTCCCGTCTTAGGCTGGGGGAGAGAGCCTGCTATCGGTGTAATAATTTGCTCACTATGAAGTGGAGGGATAATAAGAATGTTTTCGTTCTTACCTCCCTTCATGCAGAAACGACGGTCCAAATTCATACGGCGACTGGTATTGTGGAGAAACCCCTCTGTGTCCACGAATATAACAAAAATATGGGAGGGGTGGACCTCAATGACCAGTTGGCGCCATATCTAGTTGCCGTTAAGGCCAGATGCTGGTACAACAAAGTGTCTGTTTACTTATTTCAATTGGCTTTGCTGAATGCTTATGTGCTATACAAAGCTTCAGGCGGGACTTTAACCTTTCTTTTCTTCCAGAGAGAGGTTGTCACAGACCTTCCGTATCCAGATGGTTCTGCACCTCACCATTCCCAACCAAATGCAGTAAGCCGGCTGCATGAGAGGCATTATGCTTATGCCCTCCCGAGTACCCCTACCCAACGAGCCCCCCAAAGAAGATGTCGTGTCTGTACCAAGCGCGGATATAGGCGTGACACCCGTTGTTATTGTCCACGCTGTCCTGGCAATCCTGGTATTTGCCTCTGTGAGTGTTTTGAACGCTACCATTCACTAGTGAAGTATTAGCGTAGGGTACAGCATTTCACAGGCTAGGGACACTAACACAGGGTCTCCCAAGATGCCATCGCATTTTGAGAGACCCGAACCGTTACAGTTTACAGTTAAAAAAAAGTAAAATAAAAAAACAAAAAATATATAAAAAATAAAAACCAAAAATAGTTGTCGTTTTATTCTCTCTCTTCTCTCATTTTTTATACTTTACTGTTTACTTTGTTTTATTGTTAACCATTTTTTTTTTTTCCAGGTACGCCATTCAGCTGCAGCTCGGATTTATTTATCTTGACAGCAATAGCGTTTGCTCCCACGATACATAAAGCCGTGACTCCAGTGCTGTAGGAGGTGATTTCACCACCACAGTTAAAAAAAAAAAGAGCATATATGCCGAAGCATGGGGGCAGCAGGGGAGGAGGAGCGATTTTGCTCCTAATGCCGCGTACATACGGTCGAAATTCCAACGGATGGCTTGCCTGTGGAAAAGTTTGACCGTGTGTACGCGGCATAACTTTTTTGCGGGAGGATGCCCCCATGCTTCGGCATAATATATATTTTAGGGACAGGTTGTGTTAAAAAATGTTTTATTTTACTGTTTTTTTTTGGCATTTGCTTTGCAGGTATGGTAAGGTTTTACTGTAATGTTACTTTGTTTTAACGTTAACCATAATTTGCTTAGCAGGTACGCCATTCAGTTGCAGCGTGGATTTATTTATCTTGACAGCAACAGCGTTTGCTCCCACGATACATAAAGCCGCGACTCCAACGCTGTAGGAGGTGATTTCACCACTACAGTTAAAAGAAGCATGGGGGCAGCAGGGGTGGAGGAGCGATTTTGCTCCGAATGCTGCGTACATACGGTCGAAATTCCGACCGAGGGCTTGCCCGTGGAAAAGTTTGACCGTGTGTACGTGGCATAACTTTTTTGTGGGAGGATGCCCCCATGCTTCGGCATATATAAATGGTGCATGTATGTCCATCATTAGAAGTGGGTGGATGAAGGGAGGTATTCTAATGGTGGGCATACCCACCGATCTTTTTTTTTTTTTTTTTTTTTTTTTTTTTTTTTTTTTTTTGTTCAGCCAACATGCCTCTCAGTAAATAGCTTGGGGTGTCTACTTTCCAAAATGGGGTCATTTGCGGGGGGGTTTTGTGCTATTTTGGCATTTTATGGCCTTCGAAACTGTGATAGGTAGCGAGGAGTGAAATCAAAAATTTTCACCCTTAGATATCCTGAAGGCGGTGATTGGTTTTCGGGGCCCCGTACGCAGCTAGGCTCCCAAAAAGTCCCACACATGTGGTATCCCCGTACTCAGGAGAAGCAGCAAAATGTATTTTGGGGTGCAATTTCACATATAACCATGGCATGTGTAAGCAATATATAATTTAGTGACAACTTTTTGTAAAAAAAAAATTTTTTTTGTCCTTATTCAATCCCTTGGGACAAAAAATAAATATTCAATGAGCTCAACATGCCCCTTACAAATAGCTTGGGGTGTCTACTTTACAAAATGGGGTCATTTGGGGGGGGAGTTTGCGCCATCTTGGCATTTTATGGCCTTTAAAACTGTGATAGGTAGTAAGGAGTGAAATAAAAAATTAATGCCCTTAGAAATCCTGAAGGCGGTGCTTGGATTTCGAGGTCCCGTACGTGGCTAGACTCCCAAAACGTCCCACACATGGGGTATCCCCGTACTCTGGAGAAGCAGCAGAATGTATTTTGGGGTGTAATTTCACATATGCCCATAGCATGTGTGAGCAATATATCATTTAGTGACAACTTTGAGCAAAAAAAAAAAGTTTAATATTCCTGCAACTTGTGGCAAAATATTAAATATTCCATGGACTCAACATGCATCTCAACAAACAGCTTGGGGTGTCTACTTTCCAAAATGGCGTCATTTTGGTGGGTTTTGTGCTATTTTGGCATTTTATGGCCTTCGAAACTGTGATGGGTAGTGAGGCGTGAAATCAAAAAAAATGTATTTATTTTTTGTCATTATTCAGTCCCTTAAGACAAAAAAAATAAATATTCAATGTGATCAACATGCCCCTCAGCAATTTCCTTGGGGTGTCTACTTTCCAAAATGGGGTAATTTGTGGGGGGGTGTTTGTACTGCCCTGCCATTTTAGCACCTCAAGAAATGAGATAGGTAGTCATAAATTAAAAGCTGTGTAAATTCCAGAAAATGTACTCTAGTTTGTAGACGCTATAACCAATAAATATACGCTTATTGACATTTTTTTTTACTAAAGACATGTGGCTGAATACATTTTGCCCTAAATGTATGACTAAAATTTAGTTTATTCGATTTTTCTTATAACAAAAAAGAAAATATATATTTTATTTTTTTTTTCAAAATTTTCGGTCTTTTTCCATTTATATCGCAAAAAATAAAAATCGCAGAGGCAATCAAATACCATCAAAGAAAGCTCTATTTGTGGGAAGAAAAGGACGAAAATTTTGTTTGGGTACAACATTGCATGACCACGCAATTACCAGTTAAAGCAGTGCCGTGCGAAATTGTAAAAAGACCTCTGGTCCTTAGGCTGACAATTAGTCCGGGGCTGAAGTGGTTAACATTCCCTCCATCACTGAGATCCTTGCTCACTCACATTAATCAATGGACTCCTGAGCTAACGGAGTCAATAGTGCGTGTCCCCTTAGGGTTAAAATATAGCCAATGCAGCAGACCACGATCTCCCAAGAATCCCACGGGTACATATAAATATAAGTGCTCTCTGTTTAAACTAATACAGGTTTTATTAAAAATAACAAATACCTACTCACAATTAAATCTATCGTAAACGGCTCTAAGGAACATAAAACAGTGTGAGGTCCGTCTCACAGGATGGCAACAGGTGATGTCATCCAAGCTTAGCTGTGCCCCTCATATGCGTTGTGTCAAATAGGAGCTACAGCATCATCTGACCTGTCTTATTTGAAACCTGTTACGATGACAATGATCAATGCCGGAAACATACGGCTGAAGAACAAAATGATCACAGCACAGGGCATATGAGCATTCAAGCCTGCTCACCCATTGCAATTGTCGGCACTAATTAATGCAGACAGCTACCAGAGCCTGAGAAATTAAACCTAAAATAGGATACACAATCCACTCAATAAAAATATTAAAGTTAAAAACCTATATAATAAGGTATGGGTCAAATATAAACCTCTTTAACCTAAATTGCACAATAAAACACCCGCTGCCTTCCTTTACAATCCTCATAAGTAATAATACAGAAGACTAAAAAATTGTAGCACTACCTACACAAAAGTAATAGATAAAATTTGGCTTTGAGTTTATTTTTTTATTTTTTTTATTTTTTAATAAAACAATTCTATACAATTTTTCTATAGTATAGAAGTAATACAAGTGGTTATAGAGCCATTTTGGAGTTTGAAATTAAACTGGTTCGCCATTGGAGCATTTTCTTGCACACACAAAATTCTTGCCCATAGGTATAAATGATTTTATGGGCAAGAATTGTGTGTGCAAAAAAAATTTCAAACTCCAAAATGGCTCTATAGCCACTTGTATCACTTCTATATTATAGAAAAATAGTATAGAATTGTTTTATATACTTTTTTTTTTTTTTTTTATTCAGCAGCTACAAATAGTGCAGCTGCTGACTTTTAATAAATAGGCACTTACCTTTCCTGGAGTCCAGCGATGTCGGCAGCCGAGGCCGAGCAATTGCTCAGCTCTCGGTTGTTGCCGGCACCATTTTCTGTGAGGGGATTACGAAGTGAAGCGTTGCGACTTCACTTCCCAGTTTCCTACTGCGTGAGCCGCGCAGCTCAATGAGACTGGTCTGTGCTGTCTCTGGGACCCATGTGTGTCCCAGCAGACAGGAAGAGGTATACACTCCTGTGGGAGTCTATGCCTGGAAGTGGGTGCCAATACCTGTCTTAGACAGGTATTTGCACCCCCCTCCCCCCTGAAAGGTGCCAAATGTGACACCAGAGGGGGCGAGGATTCCGAAAAGCGGAGTTAAAATTTTTGTGTGAACCTCCGCTTTAAGTACCGTTGAAATGGATAAGAACTACAAATTAGTTCTTGGTTATCTGCTGCTATTTCTAATTAAAAAGTATAAATGTGCATGCACATTAGAAGTAAACACTCTGAGATAAGTTCAGCTCGGCTACTTCTAAATTCTGATTTATTGGTGGGCGGTGTTGATATTTTATACAGAAAGATACGTCATTACTATGTCAGTGTAATTGGTACATCTCATTGGTTACAACACAAGAGAAATGGAGAAACTTGATGCTTGAAGTTTGGTTGAAGCTGGTTCCCTTATCTCAAATGAATTCTTCTAACGCGGGGGATGTAGGGGGTAGACGCCATCTTAACTCCGAACGGAGAAGTCAATCTGTATGCTACATAATAAGTAAGGAGCATGGGAACATGTATACACATAAGCAAATAGACATTTTCTGATTATCATTATGTACATTAGATTCCTTAACAGTCCCCCCTAAAATGGCTATTTTCTTCAGTCCCTCATCTAAAGGTCCTCCTCACCTGGCCCATTCTCCTCAGCAACTCTTTTTAAGCTGTATATAGAGTTAGGCAGCAACTAGTTCACTACCCCCCTCGATACAGCTGGAGAAGGGCAATCAAGTGCTATCTATCCCTATAACCCTAGAGGATTGTGAGTTTATGGACAGGGAGTGACTGTAGAGGAGTGAAGGGTTTGTCATCCTCCATCATAAGAGGGTCCTCTTCTTGGTGGAGAAATGTAGGTGGGCTGTTGTCTACAGCCTTGCTCATTAACTTCTTTACGAAAGGTAGAATACAGCATACAATCGGGGCTAAAAGAACCAGGATTATTAGTACCGTTACTCCTATCTAATGCGGGGGATGTAGGGGGTAGACGCCATCTTAACTCCGAATGGAGAAGTCAATCTGAATGCTACATAATAAGTAAGGAGCATGGGAACATATATACACATAAGCAAATAGACATTTTCTGATTATTATGTACATTGGATTCCTTAACACCGTAGGTTGTCGACATTCCACGAGCATGCACAATTTTAAAGCAAGTCATGTTGGGTATCTATTTACTTGGCGTGTCATCTTTCATATTTTACAAAAAAAATGGTATGTCTTGTGTTTTGGTTTTTAATTTACTAGTGTATTTTTTTACAGCAAATTGCGTTTTTAAAAATCTCTGCACAAATACCGCGCGACAAAAAATTGCAATGATCGACATTTTATTCCCTAGGGTGTCTGCTAAAATATGATTGGGGTTTTTTAATTTTCTAGACTAAAAATACTGTTTTAAACGTGTAAAAAAAGTGCCAGAAAAGGCTTGGTCTTAAAGTGGTTAATATCAAGCTCTTGTACAGCTTGCTCCAAAACTGAGGCCTGCTAGCGGTAGGAGGGATATCTTGGACTGTCATACAGTTTTGTTTGTTTTTAATTTGCCGGTGTTCAGCATTAAAATGAATGTGTCCCTCACTGTACATTAAAGAAATATAACCTTTCTCTTGGGACTTTTTTTTTTTTTTGCTGCACGTTACAGGTAACTTTGCTTAAGTTGAAAACAGATGTTTTACCTGTGAGTTTAACTTTTGTGTACTTAACAGTCTTTCTTTCTTTTTTTTTTTTTTTTTTTTTTTTTTCCGCAGAGAGGAGAATCCAGCAAAGATTTCAGTACTTCAGGATTTTCCCCTTCTTTGGCTCAGGCAGAAGAGGAGGATTGGGGATAATTGTTAAATGAAACTATATTTATAAGGCACTTCTGCTGTTGTGTTTTGTTGTTTGAGAACCATATATTGAGTATTTAGAATTAAAAGCATTTTTTCTGTGTGTCTCTTGTTTTGTAGCTAGATAGTTTGTATCATGAAACTTGAGAATTTGTTTTGTGGTGCTCTAGCAACCAGTTTAACTTTTTTTCTTTTAAGCACTAAATAAAAAGTTAAATCATGCCTCTCTGGTATTCTGCTCTCTGAACTGAGTACAGTGTGCATTGTAATGTATATTGTCTATACGGACATCCAAAACAAAAATGTGACTAATAGATTTCCATCTGTACTTAAAGCTCAACTCCAGGCAGATATATGCAATTAACGTAGGTCTGTGTTAATCCATCTGTGTATGGTGTTTTTTTTTTTTTTTTTGGAGGGGGGCAAGCCATGCCATGTAAACAACCTAGATCTGACTGGCTATCATCCTTTTAGAAGTCTCTTTACAGCAGAGGGAGGCTGCAGCACAAGGAGTCAATCCAGTTTGCTACAACATAAATGGCATCCTGATAGAAATTGGCTAATCTGTTTGCTGGTTTCATTGCCCAGGCACAGGTTGGGAAGGAGGCCTGTAAAGCAGACCATGCCAGTTCCAAAGGGACCAGGCACATTTTAATCCATGTACGCATACTGTGGTTGTACACAAGTCGATCTACTGATAAGCTTCTGCACAACCGCCAAGCTTGATTTTCTCCGCTCAATCAGCGCTGTAATGCTGTTCAGTGTATTCTGATGACCGGGAAGTCTTCATGCTGTCAGAATACAATTTTATTTTTTTTTTACTGGTTTTGTTGTTTGTATTTGTTGCCATTACACAGGGTTAAAATTGTGGCTTACTTTATGGTATTTTACATATGGCTCTGTGTGCAAAATTAGAACAAAAGTTCTTTATTAAAGATGATGTCAAATTAAAAATTATCTCTGCATTGAGGATGCCCCCATCCACATTCAGTGTGTGGATGGGGAAATTGAGTCAGTTTTTTTTTTTGTTTTATCTTGCTGACTAAGGAAAAAACTGACGGACTGATCAGGCCCCCCATGTCAGTTTTTTAGACATCCATATCTCTATGGAGCAGCAGATTTTAGCAGACATGCATATCCTGACACCTCGCATCTCTAAAAACTGATGGGGATCTGTTCCCCATCCGTCGATTGGATGGTAACGAATATACGGTCAGTTTCTATCTGACCGTCCCATAGAGAAGACCAGGCTGATGTCGGCTCTGCATAGCTGACACGGGCCTGCCCCTCCGCACACTCAGCGGACAGATCCCTCGCTGAGGAAGCGGATCCACTTGACAGAATCCGCCCCATCTGCAAGAGGCCTTAAGCTTGTTGAACACCATCATGGACCTGCCCATTGTTGAATCTACCATTTCTTTACCACTTCAAAACTGTCAATTCCGATACTTCTCACATATTTGTCAAAACTTGCATCTTCTTACTAGAAAATTACCTAAAACTCTCAAACCTTTTCTGAAAGCAAAGGCTGTGGAGAATAAAATGGTGGTGTTTGTAATTTTATTTCACATATTAGCACAGCCAATTTATCAAATAAAAATTTTCAGGAATAGATGCGTTTTAATTTTTAGTGCACACAAATAGAATCGAATACTCAGTTTTGGTAAAATGTATCAAAGATGTACACAGAATATAGATTTAATTTTTTTTAATTATAGTTCAATAAAAACGAATTTTTATTAAATATACAAAAAAAAAATCAAGTATTATTAAAGCCACCACAACAGTTATGTGGTTGGGAACAGCAATGCAGCAAACTTCTGCTCTACATGTTTAACTGTAAAGGCTTCCTCAGGAGTGTTATGGAAGCTGCAAGTTGCTGATACTACAAATAAAAAAAATAAACAGTGGACGGAAAGTATTCAGACCCCCTTAAATTGTTTGCTCTTTGTTATAATGCAGCCATTTTCTAAAATCATTTCAGTTCATTTTTTTCCTCATTATCGTACACACAGCACGCCATATTGTCAGGAAAAACACAGAATTGTTGACATTTTTGCCGATTTATTAAAAAAGAAAAACTGAAATATCACATGGTCCTAAGTATTCAGACCCTTTGCTGTGACACTCATATTTAACTTGGGTGCTGTCCATTTCTTCTGATTATCCTTGAGATGGTTCTACACCTTCATTTGAGTCCAGCTGTGTTTGATTATACTGATTGGACTTGATTAGGAAAGCCACACAACTGTCTATATAAGACCTTACAGCTCACAGTGCATGTCAGAGCAAATGAGAATCATGACCTCAAAAGAACTGCCTGTGATGCTCAGACAGAATTGTGGCAAGGTACAGATCTGGCCAAGGTTACAAAAAATTTCTGCTGCACTTAAGGTTCCTAAGAGCACAGTGGCTTCAATAATCCTTAAATGGAAAACATTTGGGGCAACCAGAACCCTTCCTAGAGCTAGCCATCTGGCCAAACTGAGCTATCGGGGGAGAAGAGCCTTGGTGGGAGAGGTAAAGAAGAACCTAACAATCACTGTGGCTGTGCTCCAGAGATACAGCCGGGAGATGGGAGAAAGTTGTAGAATGTCAACCATCATTGCAGCCCTCCACCAGTCGGGGCTTTATGGCAGAGTGGCCCGACATAAGCCTCTCAGTGTAAGACACATGAAAGCCCGCATGGAGTTTTCTAAAAAAAATAAAAACACCTGAAGAACTCCAAGATGGTGAGAAATAAGATTCTTTGGTCTGATGAGACCAAGATAGAACTTTTTGGCCTTAAGTCTAACCAGGATGTGTGGAGAAAACCAGGCACTGCTCCTCAACTGTCCAATACAGTCCCAACAGTTTAGCATGGTGGTGGCAGCATCATGCTGTGGGGGTGTTTTTCAGCTGCAGGGACAGAACGACTGGTTGCAATCAAGGGAAAGATAAATGCGGCCAAGTACAGGGATATCCTGGACGAAAACCACCTCCAGAGTTCTCAGGACCTCTGACTGGGCCAAAGGTTTACCTTCCAACAAGACAATGACCCTAAGCACACAGCTAAAATAACAGAGTGGCTTCACAACAACTCAGTGACTGTTCTTGAATGGCCCAGCCAGAGCCCTGACTTAAACCCAATTGAGCATCTCTGGAGAGAACTAAAATGGCTGTCCACCAATGTTTACCATCCAACCTGACAGAAATGGAGAGGATCCCCAAATCCAGGTGTGAAAAACTTGCATCTTTCCCAGAAAGACTCATGGCTGTATTTAGATGAAAAGGGTGCTTCTACTAAATTCTGAGCAAAAGGATGTGAATACTTAAAACCATGTAATATTCTTTTTTAATCTGCAAAAATATCAGCCATTCTGTGTTTTTCTGTCAATATGGGGTGCTGTGTGTACATTAACCACTTAAGGACCGCCTCACACCGAAATACGTTGGCAGAATGGCACGGCTGGGCACAAGCACGTACCCGTACATTGCTTTTTAATTGCCCGGCGCGCTCCCAACCCGGTCCTGAGCTCTGTGGCCGCGGGACCAGCGGACCCAATCTCTGCTGGTGTCCCGCAATCGGTCACAGAGCTGAAGAACGAGGAGAGGTCTGTGTAAACAAACCTCTCCCCGTGCTTCCTACTGTGGCTGTCACCGATCGTCTGTTCCCTTTTATAGAGAGAGACTATCAGCGATCTCACATGCCAGGCCACACCCCCTACAATAAAAAAAAGTCATACATAACACCTACACTGCCCCTAGTGGTTAACTCCTTCACTTGCAGTGTCATTTACACAGGAATCAGTGTATTTAACCACTTAAGGACCGCCGCATGGCAATATACGTCGGCAGAATGGCACCGACAGGCACAAGCACATACATGTACGTGCTTGCCTTCCAGCGGGTGGGGGGTCTGATCGGACCCCCTCCCGCTGGATGCGGCGGTCCGTTTCGCTTCAGGAGCGATCCGGGATGAGGGGATGGCTGTTGGTTTCTGGCCATCCCCTCTCGATCGCTCCTGGCGAATGAGAAGCTTCCCCCGCCTGTGTAGTGTAAACACAGGCAGGGAGGAAGTGATGGCATTCTCCTCGGGCGGTCTTTTTGACCGGACTGCGAGGAGAACACATAGTGCACCTGACACGTAGGCACACAAATCACCCCCAGGTTCACCGCCAGGTTTTTACACTAGGTACCCCTATATACTACCCAATAATGGTTTTAACCCGATTGCCCCAGTTAACCCTTTCACCAGTGATCACCATATAAGTGCCACTGATGACGCTTGTTAGCCAGTTAGTTATTTAGGTTCCCCGTCAGGTTTTTATATAGCGTCAGGGACCCCCATATACTACCAAAGATTTTAACCACGATTGCCCCTAGTTAACCCTTTCACCAGTGATCACCGTATAAGTGTTACGGGTGACTCTGGTTAGTTTGCTTTTTATAGCATCAGGGCACCCACCATTTATTACCCAATAAAGGTTTAACCCCCTGATCACCGGGCGGGTGATATCAATTAGGTTTTAGGGTCAGGGTCTGCGTCGCCCCAGGCAGCGCTAGGTTAGTGCCAGTAGCGCGAACACCCACGCGCAAAGCATACACCTCCCGTAGTGGTATAGTATCTGAAGAGATCAATACTAGGGTTCCAAAAAACGCATTGTTAGCGGGATCAGTCCAGATACCTGCTAGCACCTGCGTTTTGCCCCTCCGCCCAGACCACCCAAGTGCAGTATCAATCGATCACTGTCACTTACAAAATACTAAACACATAACTGCAGAGTTGGGCCTGATCCCTGCGATCGCTAACAGTTTTTTTTGGTAGCATTTTATATTTAAATCCTGAAGGCAGTGCTTGGTTTTCGGGGTCCTGTACGTGGCTAGGCTCCCAAAAAGTCCCCCACATGTGGTATTGCAACTTGTGGCAAAATATAAAATATTTCTTGGACTCAACATGCCTCTCAGTAAATAGCTTGGGGTGTCTACTTTCCAAAATGGGGGGGGGTTGTGCTATTTTGGCATTTTATGGCCTTCGAAACTGATAGGTAGTGAGGAGTGAAATCAAAAATTTGCACCCTTAGAAATCCTGAAGGGGGTGATTGGTTTTCGGGGTGCTGTACGTGGCTAAACTCCCAAAAAGTCCCACATATGTGGTATCCCCGTACTCATGAGAAGCAGCAGAATATATTTTGGGGTGCAATTCCACATGGCATGTGTGAGCAATATATCATTTAGTGACAACTTTTTGTAAACTTTTTTTTTTTTTGTCATTCAATCACTTGGGACAAGATAAAAATATTCCATGTGCTCAACATGCCCCTCAGCAATTTCCTTGGGGTGTCTACTTTCCAAAATGGGGTCATTTGGGGGGGTTTGTACTGCCCTGCCATTTTAGCACCTCAAGAAATGAGATGGGCAGTCATAAATTAAAAGCTGTGTAAATTCCAGAAAATGTACTCTAGTTTGTGGACGCTATAACTTTTGCGCAAACCAATAAATATACGCTTATTGACATTTTTTTTTACTAAAGACATGTGGCTGAATACATTTTGGCCTAAATGTATGACTAAAATTTAGTTCTTTCGATTTTCCTTATAACAAAAAGTTGAAAATATCTTTTTTTATTTTTTTATTTTCAGTCTTTTTTCTTTTATATCGTAAAAAATAAATATCGCAGAAGTAATCAAATATCATCAAAAGAAAGCTCTATTTGTGGGAAGAAAAGGACGCAAATTTCGTTTTGGGTACAACATTGCATGACCGCGCAATTACCAGTTAAAGCAGTGCAGTGCGAAATTGTAAAAAGACCTCTGGGCCTTTAGGCTGACAATTGGTCCGGGGCTGAAGTGATTAAATAGCACTGATTGCTGTATAAATGACAATGGTCCCAAAAATGTCCAATGTGTCTGCCATAATGTCGCATTCACAATAGAAATCGCTGATCGCCACCATTACTAGTAAAAAAAAAAAAAAAATGCTATAAAACTACCCCCTATTTTGTAAACGCTATAACTTTTGCACAAACCAATCTAATCGCGTTTTTTTTTTTTTTTTTTTATATACCAAAAATATGTAGAATACGTATCGCCCTAAACTGAGGAAAAAAATGTTTTTTATATATATATTTTTGGGGATATTTATTATACCAAAAAGTTAAATTTTTTTTCAAAATTGTCGTTCTATTTTTGTTTATAGCGCAAACAATTTAAAACCGCAGAGGTGACCAAATACCACCAAAAGAAAGCTCTATTTGTAGGAAAAAAAGGATGCCAATTTTGTTTGGGAGCCACGTCGCACGACCGCGCAATCGTCAGTTAAAGCGACGCAGTGCCGAATCGCAAAAAGGGGCCTGGTCCTTTGGCTGCAAATTGGTCCGGGGCTTAAGTGGTTAATGAGGAAAACAAGGAACTTAAATGATTTTAGCAAATGGCTGCAATATAACAGTGAAAAATTTAAGGGTGTCTGAAGTCTTTCCGTCCCCACTGTACATTTGAAGACTATTATTACTTATGTACTGTTTATTTCAACAAATCAACAATCAAATTCAAAACACAAGATCCGTTATGTTGGGGAGAAGGGCCTACCAGAGTGCTCACAGGAGAAAATGTGCTGCCTCAATCAAGCATCAGGGTCATGAAGGAAGAGAGTTAGGCCAATGGTATTAGAAAAAAGAAAGTAAAACTACGCTAACCTCAAAATCCCAAAATGAACAGGATATATGTGTATACAAAACCAAAAGTAAGAAGCAAAATAAAAAACTTAAAATGTTATGCTTATGAGATCACCTCAAGGGGATATATAACCTTTTTCAGGGTAAACACCAGAGAAAATCAAGAATAAATGAAGCCCAAGTGAAAAAGAGAAGGAGGGGCCCAACAGGTCCAAACAGGGAGAGGTACGTTTGTATCTTTTATAAGTAATAATATTGGGGAGACTTCGTAAATTCAATGTACAATCGGTTTTACTCTGGTTATCTTGCCTAGACCCTTCATACCTAGTTCTAATTGAGGCTCTTTAGGAGATACTCTAAGGCCGGGGCCACTGCCAGCTCACTAAAAACAGTAGGAAGGTGCAAAACCTTGTCTCCTTGCTGGTGAACAAAGCAGATAGCCGCTGAGGGACAGCAGATTTCTAGGAGCCAAATCATGTCCCCCAATCTGTCCATCTCATCTGTTAAACGTATGTTCACCCTCTCGGGACCAAGTATCCTCGCACCTGCAGCCACATTATGCACTGGTGGCATGGCGTAGCGTTCTATCCCTCACCGGCAGGATTCTGACACGCCACTCTGTCCAAGCGGAAGGGACAATACAGGCTTGTGTGAGATGGCGAAGACAGCATCTTGGAATATCCCTGCCTGTCAGATTCAATCGGCGACTAGGTGGACCTGCAGGCTGGGATGGGTGGAGGACAACCAAGGAGGTCACTGTCCTGAAGAACTGTGGTGTTTAACACGGTCCCCAGGAATTCAGTTGCCAACAGGACGGGTGGCTCTAGACTGTCCACGTCTTTAAAGGAGGGGCCACCCCTGAGAAAATACTGAGGCAGTCCAATCGGGGGGGGGGGAGACTCCCCGGGCATCCGTATGTTCACAACCACCAGGGCCAGATCCCCAAGGCATGGTACAAATAAAAATATACCCCTAAAGAAAAAAAGAAACCTCAATGGGTTGTATTAGCAGCATTTCATCATGAGCCTCATGTTAAAGGGCTGTCGCCCCAAAATATCTTCCTTTTTTTTTGCAGAAGCTTTGCTTTTTGCGCAAGATTAAAGATCCTGTGATCTATCAACGGCCGGCTGGGTGACAGGCTGGATACTCATATCCTTGTAGTCTCCCCAGCCTGACCCAGCGTTTGCAGACCAGAGCTCTGCGCTGGGTCGGCCACAACATGCCTCAGCTCCAGAGGCAGTCGGTGAGCGTAAATGCTCCAGGGCACACATATGACCGGGCTACTGATGTCTGCGTCAGTGTGCCGGGCCAGAAGCCACCCTGTACTGATCGGAGAGTAGGTCTGTGATGGAATGTCACCCAGCTCTTCAGGACTGGTAAGTACAGCTCTCCCCGGGGCACTTTAAATTTTATTTTCTCTTATATTCACCGATCGACAGCTCCTGTCTTAACAAATGGGTTGTTAGCCTTATCAGGCATAGTTGTAACACAACACTCAGAACTCTTAGTTCTGCCCAGGGGACGGTCCCTTGGGCTACAACCCTCCAGTCTGCCAGACAGACCTCAGTTCTATTTTGTCTAGTGAAGGAAAAGGACCTAGGAACCCTGCGGGCCCATCGGTCCATGCATTTTTTTATGCAGAAGCTTGGCTTTTTGCGCAAGATAGCTGATCACAGGATCAGTCATCAACAGCCGGCTGGGTGACAGGCTGAATACCCTTATCCTTGTAGTCTCCCCAGTCCGGCCATCGAGCGTGTGCAGGTCGCAGCTGCGGCTCGGCAGGTCACAACGAAACCTCAGTTCCAGAGGTGGTCGGTGAGCTTTTATGCTCCGGGGCGTACATATGACTGGGCTACTGATGTCTGTGTCACAGTATGCTGAGGCCAGCAGCTACCCTGTACTGATCAGTGAATAGTTCTGCAATGGAATGTCTCCCAGCTCTTTGGGACTGGTAAGTACAGCTCTCCCTTCCTCGGCGGGGCTGAGCAGCTGGGCATTCTCTGGGATGTCGAATTCCGGGGTCACCTCCCTCTCTTCTCTCCCTGTCCCTTTCTTCCCCCCCCCCTTCCCTGTGGGGGATGCTGCATGGGCTGCTGAGCGGTGTGTGTGTGCGCGCCATAGACGGGCTCTCACCTGGGGGGCTGTGCTGGGTGGCTGTGCCCTGGATGTGTGTAGGTCTCTCACTGGAGGCTGTGCCTGTTGATTGCTGTAGCGATGTTCACCACCATTTATCTGCCTGTTTTTGTTCACTGTCCCTCATGGTATACAGTGCTCGGCGGCCATCTTTGGTGGGGCAAGGAGCAGCATGCTATTTGTTAATTTCCCTAGAGTTTGGTGGCCATTTTCCCTGTGATTATGTCCCTTATACTGGACGCTCGACGGCCATTTTCTTGAAGCCTGAACAAGTTTTTGGTCAGTTTCAGCACCATTTACAGCAGCTCTGCACAGAGCAGTGTGGTCCCCTATGCATCTGGGAGTGGACACAGGCACTACTAGCTGGACAGCGCAGAACGAATCAGGGTGGTGAGTCCTGCAGGAAAGAGCCCCTCCGCCAGCAGCAGTTAGGAGGGTGGGACCATCACTGTCCTAAGTCCCCATCAGGTGGCAGACAGGGTAGGGTCAGCTTGGCTTCTTCCCCTGAAATCCAGGCAATTGCAACCGGTTAGCCTGCAGACTGCAGTGCCTCTCGACGCTTTGTTGGGGGTCCTCAATTCGTTCGTTGCCAAGATGGAGGCTGTGCGTTGGTAAAAAGTGGCCCTGCCCCCTCCCATCCGGGGAGAGCTCTGACACAGACTCGGGCCCTGCTGAGGCTAGTGACCCCTGCTCTGTCGTTTCTGATGACGCTGACCAGGACAGATCGGACAGTGAGGATGACTCCCCCTCCGGGTCTGCGTGTGACAAAGCGCTTGTTGGAGCACTTATCACAGCTGTGCGTGATACCCTGAAGATTCAGGAGCCAGCAGATACCTCTGCTGATGTAGCGGTCCCTTTTGGGTCCCGTAAGCTAGCCCGTTCACCGTATCTGACTTATTTTGATAAGTTCATTTACAAGGAATATGGTCGACCGCAATGTATCTTTTCAGTCCCCAAATACATGGCGGTACGTTACCACATTTGAGGAGAGCCTTCTCAAAAAGTGGTCGGCTCCTCCGGTCGTGTACCCCCCAGTGTCCAGGTTAAACAAAGTAACCACGATCCCAGTAGAGGGGACTCCTGCCTTTAAGGACCACAGGGACAGGAAGCCCACTACCAGTTTGTGGCTCTCCCTTTTGGTTTGTCATCAGCCCCCCGAGTCTTTACCAAGGTATTGGCTCCTGTTTTGCCGTTGCTGCAGTAACGTGGGATTGCAATCGTGGGATAACTAGACAATCTCCTCCTGAGATCGTCTTCCGCCTCAGAGTTAGAGGAGGATGTGACGATTACCATGCAGACCCTGCAGGAATTTGGGTGGCTGTTGAACCTAAAAAAGTCAGTGATCATACCGACTCAGCGTTTGGAGTACCTAGGCCAGTGATGGCGAACCTTTTTGAGCCTGAGTGCCCAAACTGAAATAAATAAGTTGGTTTTGTGTTGTAAAGTGCCAACACGGCAATTCGCGAGGGAGGGGTGCTGAGCAAAAGAGAGGGTGTGTGTGCGAGAGATGGGGGTGTGTGTAAGAGAGAGGGGGGGTTGTGTGTAAGAGAAAGAGAGGGTTGTGAGATAGGGGTTTGTGAGAGAGAGAAAGGGGGCTGTGAGAGAGAGGACACATAGAGAAAGGTGACAGAGAGTGAGGGGGGGACAGATAGAGATGGGGGGCAGAGAGAGGGGGGACAGAGAGATGGGGGCACGGAGAGGGGGGACAGAGGGGGAAGGGTGTGAGAGATATGGGACAGAGATAAAGGGGAGGGCACAGTGAAAGAGAGAGAGGACAGAGAGAGAGAAGGGTGACAGAGAGTGAGGGGGGACAGATAGATAGAGATAGGTGACACACACAGAGAGGGGGGACACAGAGGGGGAGGAGTGTGAGAGATGCTGAGAGAGAGAGGGGGCAGAGAGAGAGATATGGGACAGAGATAAAGGGGAGGGCACAGAGAGAGAGAGAGGGGGGACACAGAGAGAGATATGGGACAGAAATAAAGGGGAGGGCACAGAGAGAGAGAGAGGGGACACAGAGAGGGGGAGCAGAAAGAGGGGGACACGGGGGCTGAAAAAGAGGAGAGCTGAGAGAAAGGGAGACCTCTAGCTCTGTCCTTATCTGCAATCCCTGCTCTGCCTCCCTGCCCCAGTCTTTGTCTGCAGGTATTCAGTGTATAATTGTGCCCAGTACCTGTCTCCATCCCTGTTCCATCCAGCGGCTCCCTCACAGCCTGCGCCTCTCGCCTGTCCTTGTCTTCTGGGCCCACGGTCAGTCTGTTCTCCGGGCCTCACTGTTGAAGGAGGTTTGAGGAGTCCAAGCTCCAGAAGGCGCCAGGGCTGCTGCGCCCCTCTTCAGCCATACAATGAAGCAGTGAAGCTCTTCTCTCCCTCCCATGCGTGCCGTCAAGCCTGTAGCCTACCACGCGGAGAATGTGGGGCCGCCCACTCATTCGTGCAGACAGTTTCCCGCACCTCACCGCTGCTTGCTTCTCTCCCTCGCGTGCTCTCAGGTCTGTAGCCTTCCGCGCGGAGGCACCCACTCACTCGTGCAGTTAATTTCCTGCCATGTTAGTTAGTTTGCTGCCATGTTCTCCCCACCGTGAACCAGGACCCTCTCGCGTGCCCACAGAGATGGCTGTGCCATAGGTTCGCCATCACTGACCTAGGCTTACTGCTGGACTTCATGGAGAGTGTTTCTCCCTTCAGACAAACTGAAGACTCTCAGAGCCATGGTAAAACTGTTGATTAACCGCAGGTGGTTGTCGCTTCGCTTCTGCAAAAGAGTTCTGGGACTCACGGTGGCCTCCTTTGAGGCAGTACTGTATGCCCAGTTTCACCCAAGAGTCCTGCAGAAGGAGATTTTGACAAAATGGGACAAATCTCCGTTGTCCCTGGATCGGCAGATTCAGATGAGCCAGTTGGTCAGGGATTCCCTGCTCTGGTGCCTGAGGTCCCCAGCACTTCAGTCCGGGAAGTCGTTCCTACCTCTGAATTGGACAGTGATCACAACAGACGCTAGCCTAACCAGCTGGGGTGGAGTAATGGGAGTTCAGTCGACCCAGGGCCTCTGGTTGGGGGGGAGGAATCCAAGTTGCCGTTCAATCTGCTCGAGCTTAGAGCGATCAGACTATCCCTCTCCACATGGTCGATAAGACTACGAGGGCGTCCGATCAGGATCCAGTCAGACAACGCCACGGCTATGGCATACGTCAATCACCAAGGAGGAACAAGAAGCTTGGCCGCCGCACGGAAGGTCGCTCACATCCTTCAGTGGGCAGAGCGACATGTACCGGCCCTGTCGGCCATTTACATCCTGGGAGTGGAGAACTGGCAGGCGGAATATCTAAGTCGCCAGATGCTGGACCCAGGAGAATGGGCATTGCATCCGGAGGTGTTCAAGCTACTGTGCCTGCGATGGGGCACACCAGACATGGATCTTCTGGCCTCCCATCTCAATCGGAAAGTGCTGAGATTCGTGTCCAAGACAAGAGATACTTGGTCAGGCGCTTCAGACGCGCTAGTAGCTCCGTTCGATCAGTACCAGCTGATCTATGCCTTTCCTCCACTAAAACTGTTGCCACGGCTGCTCCGCAGAGTGGAGGCCAAGGGGATCCCAGTAATACTAAGGCCAGGATGCTAAGGCCAACTGATTGCCCCAGGTTGGCCTTAGCATCCTGGTATGCAGACCTAGTGCGTCTGGTGGTGCCTCCTGACGACTGCCGTTACGAGAGGACCTTCTGTCTCAATGTCCGATTTTCCATCCTGCTTTACCATCGCTGGTTTTAACGGCATGGCTATTGAGAGCCAGGTGTCGAGGAACCTGGGTCTTTCGGACTCTGTGATTCCAACCATGCTGAGAGCATGGAAATCTTCTCGGAAGAGAGATCATCGTACCTGGAAGACCTACATCTCCATGTGTGAGGAGAAAGGATGGCGTCCGCGCTTCTTTTCTATATCCAGGATCCTACTGTTTCTACAGCAAGGAGTAGACCAGAAATTGGCCTTAAGCGCCATTAAAGGACAAATATCAGCTTTGTCTTTTTTTTCAGCAACCCCTGACGTCTCACTCTCTAGTGAGCACTTTTGTTCAAGGGGTCCGACATGTAGTTCCTCTGGTGCGTCCACTGTTACCCTCGTGGGATCTGAACCTGGTGTTATCGGTGCTTCAAAAACCTCCATTTGAGAATATCAGGGAGATCCCTCTATTGACTCTTTCCCAGAAAGTGGTCTTTCTAGTGGCCATTACTTCGGCCAGGAGGGTTTTGGAACTGGCGGCCTTGTCTTGCAAGTCCCCCTATCTGGTTATCCACAGGATAAGGTGGTGTTGCGTCCGCAACCTTCTTTCTGCCGAAGGTGGTTTCGGCGTTCCACGTCAGTGAAGACATTGTGTTACCATCTCTGACATTGTGTTACCATCTCTGTGCCTGAAGCTAACACATCCTAAGGAGGTGGCCCTTCACTCCCTGGACGTGGTTCGGGCTCTGAGGGTGTATTTGTCTGCCACAGCTCCCTTTCGGAAGTCAGACTCCTTGTTTGTTTCGGTGGCTGGTCCGAAAAAAGGCATGGCGGTCTCGTCGGCCACCATTTCCAGGTGCATCAGACAGATTATAGTACAGGCCTACGCCTTGAAGGGGCAGGTGCCCCCCTTTCCGGTCACGGCCCACTCCACAAGGGCAATCGGAACGTCTTGGGCCTTCCGACATCAAGCGTCTGTCGCTCAAGTGTGTAAAGTGGCGATGGTAGATGTCAGTGCATCGGCTGATGCCTGTTTTGGCCGCAAAGTTTTGCAGTCGGCTGTTTAATTGCAATTGCACATACAATTTTTTTCCTGTGTTTTTTTTTTTTTTTTGGTAAAAACGCAGTACTTTTTGACTTTCAGGGATTGGGTAGCTGAGGTTAACCTAACTTTGCCATTGAAGAAAGTTATCTATGCGCACAGGGGTTGCCCAACCAAATTCAATAAGATCTGGGACCGTTGGCTCAATGACCCGGACACTTGCGTAGATTAGCTATATTGCAATGTTACGTTGTTCCTGGGTGACCTGTACCACTTTAGACGGACCGGGCGGGTTGTTCCACTAATAGCCCTGAAAAGAGAAAGTAAAGGCGGGCTAGGGAGTGTGTGGTCTGGACCACTTTTTACCAGGGATACAAATTTGTGCAATGGTGCTTACCCTCTTGTTTTAACTAGGAACCTGTCAGTGCTGTTGATGCGATCTTACGGACTAATGATTTTTTCCCATTTCCCTATTTACTATGTAACACAGTCTCAGTGATCTTATATGAATAATGATATAGTATTAATGGACCTGACCTGTGTTTTTCTAAGCTACGGAGCTACTCCTGACTGTTATTACCCTTTGTTGCTGTATGTACCAAAACTGTACCTTGTTACTGTACCATATACCAATAAACTTGTTTTAAACAAAAAAAAAAACGCAGTACTTTTTAAGTAAATGCACTGTTGCATTTGTTACCGCAGTTCTGGTGCAGTTTGAAAGTAGTGCCTCTGTTGAGCACCCTATTTTTTTGTGGGTAAAATGGTTTATTTGTTGATTTGTTAATTTGTTATTGTTATTCCCGCACACTTCATTTTTGTGGGTAAAGTTTATACTAGTTCCCACATGCCATGGTTGGTGAAGTTTTATGCTGTTTTCCCATCCCTCGTTTTGGCATTGCTTAGGGACATCCCAATGGTCTAAGAGAGGCGCTGTGTCAGTCAGTGAATATAAGAGAAAATAGGATTTTTTGTACTCGCCGTAAAATCCTTTTCTCTGTAATTCACCAACTGACACAGCACCCGCCCCTCCTATTTTTCTCTACGTTATACTGCTTGTTGATTTTTTCTGAAGCTGCAAGGCAGGCTGTGGGGTTACCTAAGGGGCCTTGGGCGGAAGTAGAAAGTTCTAGTTTTTGTATTACATGTTAACATGTCATGCCTAGTCCTCTCCTGAAGGTGGCGTAACAAGCCAATGGTCTAAGAGAGGAGCTGTGTCAGTTGGTGAATTATAGAGAAAAGGATTTTACGATGAGTACAAAAAATCCTATCATCAATGCCAACTTTTTCAGGGAGTAAATAAGTCGGGATAAATCAAAAATAAGAAAGTAAAGGGGGAGCAGAGAAAGAGTAGGTAGAGGGGACCACCATCCAGTTCTGTCATTGGAAAAAATTCAACAATATCTAATGGTGGCTCAACCAAATAAAGGTGTAGACGGTGACAATCTCAGGTAGGATACGAATAAGAAAGATTCAAGAAACTCCACCCATGGGTCCACACTGCCTTAATCTTAGATTTGTATTTGTTTACTGTGGAAATTACCTCCTCCCTCCACATAATGTGGTTAATCTCGACTACCCATTCCTGTAGAGTTGGTAATCTGTGCGATTTTTTGTGTCTTGGAATTAATGCTCTGCCTGCCATCAGTAAGAATCTGAATAAGCCCTTTTTAATGGATTTAATTCAGGATATAGATATTTCATGCTTTAATATTGTGCTTGCCTGTAGCATGGTGTCAAACTATGGTAAATTTTAACCACTTGCTGACCAGCCGGTATAGTAGGTATGCTACGGGAGGATGCCTCTATTGCATGGGTAGGGAACCTTTTTGGCTGAGAGAGCCATGAACACCACATATTTTAAAATGTAATTTCATGAGAGCCATACAATATATATATATATATATTTTATTTTTATTTTTTATTTTTTTAAGAATGCCGGTTATACAAGTAAACATGTGAAAGGACATGACAATCAGCTGTGACTTACAATAATGAACCATGAGAACTCACACCAGTCCACATACACTGTTAAGATAAAACTGCTGAAATCTATCCAGACAAACTATCATAAAGAGATGCGATTAACAGATTTCAACTATATGTATCCAAAAATTCCAATAGAACCAACAGGGCAATCTTCTGTCTGGGAGGGAATATCTAGGTACCCTAAACACAGTGCACATAGATCCGTGCTGCATTTTTACTCTGGACGGTCACTTGTAGTAGGGCCCCCCCCCGAGGGGAGGACTATCTTGCCCCTCGCATTCCAGTGACAAGGTTACTTATTGTAATTGACTGGAGCAAGTCACTGTTGTCCTATTTAGGCTATGGAACTCGCACCCAGAGGGCTGGGGGCGGTACCAAACTGTCGCAAGAGAAAAGAGGGGATAGTAAATAAGGATGGGGAGGTAGGAGGGGAGGAGGTGAAGCCCCAGCGAGGCCGCCGACCCAAGGTCCCATGCCCCTAAGGGACTGCCTGTTTATGTGTAGGATTTGTAGTTGTCTGAATATCGAAACAGATCCCAATGTGACCACCGCGCACGATGTTCCTCCTCTCTTTCCCCTATAGCAGCCGTTAGTCGTTCCATACGCTGTATGTCGCTAATCCTGGCAAACCACTGCATCACTGTCGGAGGGGACCTCTGCTTCCACATACTGGGAATACATGCCCTGGCCACGTTCAGGAGGTGCTTCAGCAAGGATTTACGATAACGCCTACTGGACATTGGGGTCAAGTTCAATAGTATTGCCGCTGGGTTGTCTTTTAGATCTACATCAATGAGTTTATGGATGATTCCTAGTACCTGACTCCAGAAGGGCATCAGCACTGCGCACTCCCAGAAGATGTGGAGAATCGTGCCGCTCTGAGTTCTACATCTCCAACATAGGGGGCTGTGCCCTGGGAATATAGACACTAATACAGAGGGGGTCCTGTACCAGCGCGTCCGTTCCTTGTAGGAGATTTCTTGGTATTTGCTGCATAAAGAGGACTTATGTGCAAAAAAGAGGATTCTATTTTTCTGGTCATCTGTAAACTTGACATTGAGATCCCTCTCCCATTTCCTCAGGTATGGGGGATCATCTAGGGAAGTGTTTGTCTGCAAGATATTGTATGAGTAGGAAAGGGATTTCCGCACCGGTTCCTCTCCCATACACAGATCCTCAAAGGATGTGCGTGGTCTGCGAAAGCCCTCAATATCCGGCAGGGATCTGAGAAATTGTGAAAGTTGTAAAATCTTCCATCGTCCCAGAGCAGATAAGCCAAAACCAGGGTATATATTTGAAAGGTTGTTCCAATCTGAAGGACCGGAAAAAGAGGAGGCTCTAACTATGCTCTGCTCTGGTCTAATCCGAAAAGACCTGTCAGAGAGCCCTGGAAAAAATTTCGGATGTCCGATTATAGGTGCCATCGGGGAGGGAAAACTGAGCGTCTTAGTAATTCTAAAATATCTGTGAAGCTCTTGTAGAGTGGTTTCTATTAATGGGTGGGAAGGGGAGGAACTGGGAGGCCTCAGTCCACTCCATGGCAAGCCTTCAAGAGGTGCCAGTACTGATTCCTGTTCCAGACTGACCCAAAGCTTATGTGATTTATGCCGGCACCAGTCCACTGCCCTGTTCATATGGACTGCTGTGCAGTATAACGCAGGGTCAGGGAGACCCATCACCCCTCTGAGTTTGGGTCTGTGTAGTAGGGAGCTTTTAAGCCGCGCAGGCTTGCCCTGCCAGATTTAATCATTATCGTGCGCAATTTACAGAAGAAAGTCTGTGGTAGCCGCACCGGTAGAGCTTGTAAAAGGTAAAGCAATCGTGGCATGATATTCATCTTTAGTACGTTGCTTCTACCGAACCAGGAGATTGCCAGGCTTTTCCACCTCTCCAGGTCTGAGGAAAAGGTGTTCAGAAGTGGTTGAAAATTAAGTTGATAGATAAGGTGCAATTCCGATGGGATTCTTGTGTCTAAATATTTAATAGCCTGGGGAGACCACCGGAAGGGAAAGTTGTCGCTAAGGGAAGCCCGGGGGATAGGGAGACGTTTAGTGCCTCTGATTTCTGGAGATTAATTTTGAAATCTGAGAGCGACCCTTAGCGGCGTATTTCTGCCAGCAAAATTGGTAATGAGGTGTGGGGATTGGCAACGTAGAATAACAGGTCGTCTGCGTACGCAGCAACTTTGTGGTGATAAGTGCTTGTTTCGAGTCCTCTGATGTCCGGGTTGAGCCTAATATGTTGTAGCAGGGGTTCTAGGGAGATTATGAACAGGAGTGGAGAAAGTGGGCAACACTGCCTCGTCCCGTTGCTGATCTTAAATGGGTTGGAGGCTTCCCCCTTCACTCTGACTGATGCGGAAGGACAAGAATAAATGGCTGAGACCCAGGACAGAATGGAGGCTGGCATTCCAAGGCGTTGCAGAGTGGCCAACAGAAAAGTCCAGTTGACCCTATCAAACGCCTTTTCAGCATCTGTCGACAGTAGGATCAAAGGTACTTTAAGGTGTTTGGCCCTTGCTACCACATCACTCATCCTGATCGTGTTGTCTCGCACCTCTCTGTTACGGATGAAGCCGACCTGGTCTAAAGGAATTATACGTTGGAGGACAGACCCTATTCGTTCTGCCAATATTTTAGTAAACAATTTCAGATCGCAATTTAGTAGAGAAATAGGCCTATAGCTGGCACAGAGATCAGCATGGACGTCCTTCAAGTGCCAGGGCAAAGTGTTGGCCGTGAGAATACTCGTGCCCTTTGATTTTGAGGAGGATGAAGCACTGTGGTACGCCACTGGGAAACGCTTACTGGTAAGTTTAGGTATCTTGTCTGCCCGAAAATGGGTCTCTTGTAAAAAGACCACTTGCGGTCTCTGTCTCCAGAGATCCGCCAGGCAACTTGTGCGCTTCTCTGGGACATTCAAGCCCTTCACATTCCAAGACACAATTTTCAGAGACATCACAGGCAGGTCAGGGATGGGCCGCCGGGAGCTTGGATGGTAGGAAGGGTGTGGGAGAAGGAAGAGAGCAGGCGGGATAGGGGGGCTAGAAAGAGAAGGAGGAGACAGGCTTAGAGGGAATTCAAGACTGGGAGGGTAGAAAGAGCAAGAGTGAAGGGGGAAATTTGGGAGAAAACTAGATCTCCAACCGGAGAACCACTGCCTATGTTGGCAGTAAAGGCCTAGTGGGGGAAGCGGTAGGGCACTTCGGAGGCCAGACCCCCGGAGCACAGGGCTCTTCCAGGTACTCCTTGCTGGCAGCGACCTCAGCAGAAACCGCTGTGGAGTACTCAACTACTCAACAAAGAAACATCATCAGAAAGCAATACAAAATGTAACATAAACCTTGAAACCTCAGTTTAACTTATTCCCTTAAATGGCAACATAACTATAACAATCTGCAGCCGACCCATTGCACAATTAACAGCATTGTCAGAAGGGGAGACCGCCCACCCCTCCGGGCCAGAGCCCCCTGATAATGAGTCGTGTCCCCATCACCCGGCCCCTTTTCCCTAACCGAGGAAGTTCCTACGGGGACCGCCCCCATGTTCCCAGACCAAGCAGTTATGAAAGCCAATGCCCATTTTGTCCCCGGCTCACAGGTGCCATCATATAGAGCCGATCTGGAGTTATAAGGGGGAGTGCAGGTGGAAGGGGGGAGGAGGCCCAAAGTGTCATCTGTGGTGCAGTGCCCCTCCCAATAGGGCCGGAGGTAACCCGACTCCGCAGGGTTGAAAGCCTACAATCCGGGCAGTATCCAACCCATCAGTCTCCCTGTTCCCTCCCCCCCCCCCCTACACTACCTGTAACCAGGCAAGGGTAGAGCAAGTTAGGGCCAGCATGTCGTGGGTACAATGTTGGGCAGGCCAGGGGGGGCCACCCCCAGAGAGCCTATCTCCAGTCCAGTCACTGGGCGGTGGGGAAATGCCCCTTTCGTCCGGAGGGCCAGACTCCTAGTTATAAAGGGGCCTGTACTCCCATAGCCCCACACCACAAAAAAAAAGGGGGACCGAGGCAAAAAGAGAAAAGTAAAACAAAACAGAGAAAATAATGAGGAAGTGTTCCGGCCTTAGACCAGGGGCTCACGGTTTAGTGTCCTGCAAAGCCTGCGAGCTTCCGCAATTAGAGTTCATCTCCGTGCCGATGATTCAAAAATGCTGTACCGTGCAATGGAGAGAAAGGAAGACCGAGAAGAGGAGAAAGAAAAAAAACAAAAAATGAGAGAAAAGCCACAAAACGCAGCAAGCACTGATCGGAGTTCATTGTCCTGCGGATTCTTTGACCTTCTGCGTTGAGAGCGATGGTTGCGTCGTGACCTTTGGGGTCTAGACGTGTCGCTTACAGGTGGTTTATCGTTGCTAGCCGGAAGGTCAAATGCCAGTCAGTTGGGTAGTTGTAGAGAGGGTAGACCCAGAGCCCTGAGAAAGTCGGGAACATCTGCTGGATGTCGGAGGGCATGTGACCTTCCGTCCTTGCATACAATCAGGTGAAAGGGGTGACCCCACTTGTAGGTGATCCCCCTTTCATTGAGTCTATCAAGCAGGGGTTTCATGCAACAACGCATCTGGAGGGTCCTCCTTGAGACATCCGGTAGCAGGACAACTGAGGAGCCATCAAAATCAATGCTCCCCCTGTGCCAAGCCTTTTGGAGAATGTCCTCTTTAACGGTGTAATTATGCAGGCAGCAGAGCACATCCCTGGGTCTGTCTTCCGTGAGGCTCCTGGGTCCTAGCGTTCTATGAACTTTGTCAATTGCAATTGGCGTCTCCGGCGGTTGTTCAAGGCAGTTATTGAAAATGGCCGTTACCGTCACCTTGAGGTCAATCTGTCGGGTCGCTTCGGGTAGGCCACTCAGTCTTATGTTACGCCTGCGGTTGCACTTTTCCAGGTCATCTATTGTGAGGTATAGCTGTGCGATTTGGTCTGTCACTTCTTGCCGGATGTTCTGCAGATCAGAGACCTCTTGTCGGAGGACTGAGGTGTCCGTTTCCAGAGTGGAGACTCGCGCTGTCACGTCTGTCACCTCCTGCCTTATTCCCGCAATCTCTCCCCTCAGCGCACCCTCAATTCTGGACACCACTGAGTCCAGGTCTTCCCTGGTGGGGAGTTTCTGCAGGAGTGCCCAGATTGCCTGCTCAGTGCATGGTATGTGTGACGGAGCCTGCATAGACAAAGCCTGTGGTGAGTTCAGTGCTTGGTGCTGCTGCTGTGTAGTGGGAAGCTGTGTGCCTGTGTAAGAGTTCTGGGAGGCTAGAGTACCAGGCCGTCCCCACCGTATAGATCTGCCATGCTCTCCCTCTGGGCTGCCCAGCAGTGTTAAAGTCAGTGAGGCAGGGGGAGAGATCGCTAGGTGGGGAGAACGGTGGCATGTTGTTACACAGTTCAGATCTCTCACCTCTCCCCGCCGACGATCCGGACTCCGTCCGCATGGCCGACGCCACCTTGGCCGGGTCCGGAGTAGATGCCGGCGGCACGAGATACCGCTCCATTCGGGCTGCGGAATTTCTTGCGTGAGCGTACTGCCTCTCCACAATGTCGGGCAATGATGAGGAGCCGAAATAGAAGGTATGGATGATGTGTCAGGTCCCTGGAGAGCCGCGGCCCGGGAGCCTCAGAGAGATGCGGCTTCACTCGTCCAGGCCGAGACCACGCCCCTCCATACAATATATTTAAAACTAAATACAAGTAAATTTGTGCATTTTATGTAAGACCAACACTTTTAAAGTACAATAAGTCCCTGAATTAAACAATCAGGTGTTCTTTATTAAGAGATAAATCACAAAACAAAGAAAGATGGCCAAACATGACCTCTGAATTCTTTTTAATAACGTTATGCTGTTGCTAACAAATGATGAATAAAGTACTTCTTACCATTAATGCAACTTCTGGTACTGCATGCTTTTGCTGATGGCTTTGTAGTCTGGTTGATACGTGGTGAGGTTAAGCTTCATGCAGGCGTTGAGACTTCCATCTCCCCCACTGTAATGTCCACGTCGTCTCCCCCCACTGTAATGTCCACGTCGTCTCCCCCCCACTGTAATGTCCACGTCGTCTCCCCCCCACTGTAATGTCCATGTCGTCTCCCCCCACTGTAATATCCACGTCTCAAATTGTGACAAACAATGTAGCGCTGAAATGTGAAAAAAGTGACCACAAGCAACAAAACTGGATATAAGTCACACCTATACCCAATATGTTTAGTAGTGAGATCAAACTTAAAAGGCCAGCACTCATATCACATGTTGTGTTGCCTAATAAAGAAAAATATTGATGTGCTAGAGTAAACTAACAACATAAACAAAAAAAAGTCCAACTATAACAAAATAGTGTAGAACATGAGTCCAGATATTCCGTTGGCACAAACTATATATAGCCTTCAGTCAATAGCCAGAAATCTTGCAGAAAAAGGTGGGTACCCTTACCGGAAGTGATGGACACAAACTACTATATAGCAAATGTGTCATGCAGGCTTGTATACGTCACAAACGATTTGTGTACGTTAGATCATGGATCACCATCAGAGTAGTCGATACCTTCTCCGTTCGCCAGCTTCAAGATTGGTGCACCACAGGTCTCAAGGAATTCTCCACTGTCTCTCGAAGGTTCCAGTCAACTAGGAGCTCGGAGCGGGTTCACCATAAACGAAAAGTATGGACACAATGCCTCGCATAGTGAAATTCCACCATTGAAGGTTTTATTTATAAAAATGCGAATTACATAAAAAAAAATAATATCCGGAAAATCACGTGATCCAATATGTTATATAAAAAGAACAATAAAAAGCAATATGGGGAGCAGGAAACCCTAGCCTGACGCGTTTTGACTAATAAGTCTTCTACTGGGGCATTACCTGACCCCCCCCCCCCCCATATTGCTACAATATATATAAGTCTTAAATTAATAAATGTCTCCCACTTGTAGAAAACACCTCCTCCAACTCCTCCTCCGTTAACCCCCAATGTGTGTGCGCACAGCATTGCGCGCATTAACAACACCGACACCCAGCCAACATCAACCTCACCTTACAATGAATAGTTAAACTCTTAATGCAAAATGATGAGAGCAGATCACTATCGAATACAAGATGGCGGCCGCACGTGCGTTCCACCGATGTTGATTACAACTGAAAGTGGTAATAGGCTGAATTAATAATCCGTTATCACAAGACTGTTCCCTAAGCCAATATTTACCGTCTACATGAAAGAACAACTTATCTGGCATTCAGCGTTTACACAATCGAACAGATGAACCCTCTAATATGCACAACATTATCCCGTTTCAGCTAGCGTGCGCTTCACACAGGGGGAAGCAAACCTATATTTGGATTCCAACCCTCGATCTGAAAGCGGAAGTGGTCGTACGCCACTTCCGTTTATTACTTTTCCCTGTGCGTTTCAAAGAGAAGCAAGCAAACCTATTGTTTGCGTTCCACGCCTCAATGTGAGACTGAAAAGGAACAGGCGCCGCATCTGGATGTCACATTATGGCCGGAAATAAGCCTGGTATGCATACCAAGCCTCCTTCTCAAACCAGAAATCATCCGAATGCCTAAAATAACTTATTAGTGATAAAATACATAGTCTAGAGAACTTCAATATGAACCAATAAGGATAAAGAATAAAGCATGAAAAGGGAGAGAATACTACACTCGTCCTAATCTTAGCTCAATTACCTCACCTAGCCTATATTAAATACAACTCATTCTGGAATGAAGATCCACCTAAGGCGGAACTCCCATTCACAGAGTCATGCATGTATTCTTAATGGATCGAAAAGAAAGGCAGTAGAATTATCTATCAATTCTCCAGGATCCAATCAATATCAAGAACAATGATCAAAAGGAATGAATGTTTATTATTTATAATAAATATGGGTGTTGGATACGAAAAAATGTCACCATACACTGACAATTGTGAACTGGAATGTCACACACCCTCAACCTTTAGATACAAAAAAATGTCACCATACAAACGCGAAACGCCCCTAATCTTAGGTTCGCCCCGCCAGTGAGGGACAAATTTGTCTATCACTTGAAATAGGGTGCCTTTGGGATCTCTATCATGGCACTCTAAGTAGTGGCGGGGGACCGTGTGCTTATCACAGCCTTTCTTGATTTTAGCAATATGTTCGTTGATACGCACGGAGAAAGTCCTCTTCGTGCAGCCAGCGTATTGTTTATTACATGGACATGTAATTAAATATACAACGTACTTGGTCGCACATGTTGTGAAGTGTCTCACTTTGTATATACGTGTTGTCACACTGGATGCAAAAGTGTCAGTCTTACGTCTCATGACGTTATGCGCACACACATTGCACTTCCTACAAGGGAAAAAACCTTTACAGTTAAAGAAGAGTGTTGGTTTGGTTGGAGGGTCTACTGTATTAGGAGCGATCTCACCCCTCATTGAACGGGCTCCCCTAAAAATGATGCCAGCCCTATCGGCCAAACAGGTCCTAGCACCCTGTCTTCACATAACACCTTCCAATGCCTGTTGAAAATCTTTCCAATTTCTTTATGTTGAATAGAAAAGGTTGTAAAGAAGGACCATCTGGGGGGGCGTGGTCGGATGAGAGAGTGAGTGAGCGGACGCCCGGGCCTCGTCTCCCTCTGCTCCCTCGCTAGAAGCCTAGAGGCAATGCTCAACTTTGAGTAGAAGCAGCACATACCATGCCCGTTTTGTCTCTTCTTCTCCCGCAATAATCCGCGGTGGCCGCCTGAAGAGGAGTGGTGTCCGTGTTCCTGAGGCTGGCGGTGGAAGTTCCCGCGGCGGGCTGAGCTATCGCGAGATCTCTCTACAGCGTCTTCCGTGGAGCAGTGTAGAGCGAACAGCGTCCCCGACAGAGACCGAAGGTTGCCGAGGGAAGCCGAGAGGATTCGAAGGGAACCCACGCCGCCGGTTCGAGCCATCGCGAGACTGTATACGCATCGCAGTGCGGCGGCGGGCGTTTTGAAACCTGCTTAAAGACCGGAGACCTCGGAAGCCGGAGCAACGAAGCGAAGCGCTCCAGTAGCCTGTGGCAACGGCCCAGGCTAAGCGGTAACACAGGGCAATAAGGGGGGGTGAGGAGAGTGCAACATAAGTTAAAACGCAGGTGGCAAGGCTTATTTGGTGTGAGTACTGGTGACAATTAAGTCTATATGCAGTTAACACCCCCCCTCCTCCTCCCTACTTGTCCCCTGACCAGCAAAACCCCAATTATTGGCTCGGATTGTTGAAGGTCGAAATAAGGATGCAAGAGATCAAAGGCACTGTATAATTCAGGCTACTTGGTATTACACGGCAACCACATTGAACCAAGGTCTGTGATCATACTGATCCGGAGGTGGGTGAGCACTTGGACCAAGGGCGCTGAGTTATTTGCATTGTATTCCATTGAAACCACACAGAGGCTAGAGAGACTCAAGGGCCCTACCTACCTTTGGTATATAACCTCTATATCATCGCTATATTACCTGCTAAACCGTTCCTAGGGGAAGACCATGCTTAGCAAAAGGGCTACGGAGGACACATTACATAGCGACGGGAATTTAAAAACCCGCGCGGGCAAAGAAAAAGCTAGCCAGGCCTCAGCGGCAGCCGCTGCAAAACTCGAACGTTATGCTCATACAACTTCACCAACTAGGAAAGGACACCATCAGATAGCTGGGCAAGCAAGGTCACAAGGGGCGTCCTCGGATAGGAGAAGCATTAGCCAACTAGCATCAAATCCTATCGCGTCACCCATCGGAAATAAAGCAAATAATCCGGCGCTAGCAGAGGACACGGCAATGCACAATGCGATAGGCCCAGCAATATCTCCATCAGCAGGGGAAGGTGAACCTACGCTGCGGGATATATTGGCTGCAGTCAATGAATGTAAAGACTCTATCCGCGGCCTGGATAATCAGCTAACTAGCATTAAGATGGACTTACACTCCATGGGTCAATTGTTGAGCAATACCGTGGAGAGAACCACAGTACTTGAGGAAAGACTAAGCACGATTGAGGACGAGTTTCATCCACTTCAGCAAAAAATAATTGGGCTACAGAAGCAGATTACCAGCCAGTCATCAAAAATAGATGAAATAGAGAACAGAAACCGCAGGAACAACATACGCCTGATTGGCCTACCAGAGGGGAGCGAGGGCTCTAACCCTATAGCCTTCTTGGAAAACTGGTTTAGAGAACTTTTGGGAGACGACTCTTTTTCAGCACTCTTTGCTATAGAAAGGGCACATAGAGTGCCAATTAGAGCTAGGCCACTAGAGGGCCGCACTAGGCCGCTTATACTGAAAATCGTGAACTACAATGATCGCCTTATCTTGATGAGAAGGGTCAGAGAATTAAGGGACATTCTCTACAAGGGGACTAGAGTGTCATTTTACCCGGACTTTTCACCAGACCTACAGAAGCAGAGGGCAGAATTTATCCCTATTAAGCGAACCCTTCAAGAACACAATATACCTTATGCTTTATTATACCCGGCCCGATTACGTATGACCGCCCTGGGTTCAACCTTTTTCTTTAGTACCCCAAATGAGGCGAGGCGGTGGCTCGAGGAACATAAAGGGGACCTTTAGTGTTTTCCAGCATTTTTGGGTTCGTCCAGCTGGGGATCCCTCATGGTTCCCCCTTCCTCCTGCCTCTTCTTCCCCTCTTGTTTTTTTTTTTTTTCTTTTCTCTTTTTCGAGTTTAACCTGAGACTTATAGGAAGTAGCAACTAATTAATAGGATTGAATGCACTAATAGAATCACAAGTTTAGTAGTGGTATTTTATGCAAATTGGGATACTGTTATACGGAGAGTAAATACGAGATTGACATGAAGGAAAAATGACACTATATGCATATTATTATAAGCACAAATGGATTTATAGTCTAGTGTTGGCGTATTTAGCAATTTAGGGGACACTAGGGACACTAATTAACTAATGTGATATTTATTAGAAAGGTGGAGGTTATGTTTGGTCCCCCCCCCTTCTTCCTTTTTTTTTTTTTTTCCCTCACCATATTTGGGTGAAATGAACAATAGTGTCACTAGTTTAGCACGTGTAAAGGTTTTAGGTGATAAGAAGCACTAAATATTGCCACTCGGTGAAATGGTATAATTTGCTGTTGTTTTGAAATTAGGGTTTATGTAGGTTGAAGTAGTGAAGGAGGTGTATGGATGGGTTACCTGCTAGTGATTTTCTTGATGCAGGCCCCCTCCTTCTCCTCCTCCCCCCTTCTTTTTTTTTTTTTTTTTCTTTCTTCTTTTCTCTTCCTCCTCCTTGCGGTTTTAGGAGATGGCCTTAACCGAATGATGGGTCTAGACGGTCCTGGGTAAATATTAGGGGCGGAAACAGACAAGACGGGTTTCTAGGTGTAATAGAGGGGTGGGGAGGCGGGGTAGGGCGCCCTGAGCTCCGGGGTGAATGTATAAGAGGGCCACTGTAGGAACACCTAGGGGATGCCCTGATGGGAAGAGGAGTGGGGGTGGGGGGGAGGGGGGAGGGTGTTGGGTGGGCAGGGGTGGGAGGGGGGGAGGGAGGGATGGGGGGAACTTCGAGCACACGCTGTGGGTATGGGGGGCTGAGGGGGAATATGGGTGGGAGAGGGGAGGGGACCTGTTGGGGGCCTCCCCTTCTCCCCCCCTGCCCCCAATTAACCTGGCAATTACCAAGGTTTATGAATAGTGTAAGCATTGTTTCATGGAATGTGAGGGGGCTGGGTGATTTAAAGAAAAGAGCAGCGGTCATGATTGAAACAGAGAGAGACGGCCCTGGTTTACTCTTTCTACAAGAGACACATTTAACCCCTAGCACAGCACCACAGCTAAACAATCGGAGATTCCAATCTTATTACCACTCCTTCCATACATCATATTCAAGAGGTGTGAGCGTTTTAGTTAGGAAAGGTACGGATTTCCTGTGTAAAGAGTCCTCTATTGATGAGGAGGGGAGATTTGTCTTTCTATATGGTCTCATGAGAGGGCAACACTACATTCTAGCCAACATTTACATCCCCCCGCCCTTTAAGCTGGAGGTTATGTATAAATTGTTGGTGTTTTGCCTGAATAAGCCGGGAGTCCCGTGGATAGTACTAGGCGATTTTAATGAAATACTAGATGGGAGCCTGGATAGGTTTCCCAAACCCGACGGGGCTAGAGCAGGGCGATTGCAGGGATTCTTGTCCGAAATAGGATTGTGCGACCTATGGCGAACACGACACCCTCAGGAGAGACAATACTCCTGCTTTTCTAGGACCCATCACACACTATCAAGAATTGACATGGCCTTGGGCAATAAAGAGGCAGTAGAGGTGGTACAGGAAATAGAATATGGGGCAAGGGGGGTTTCAGACCATTCCCCCCTGTCCATGACTGTGATCCTGGGCACCAGAACAGGCCTAGGGGAGTGGAGGATAAATCCTGGCTGGTTGGAGTTAATGGATGGCTCCTCCCCCTTCCTAGACAAGATAGGGGAATATATTCAAATAAACAAGGGCTCAGCTTCACCCGGAATGGTCTGGGACTCCCTAAAAGCCTATATTAGAGGCACACTAATTCAACAAATTGCAATAATTAAAAGGAAAGCTCGAGAACAGGAGTCAGTAATACGCAATAGAGTTGCTCTGGCGGAGAGGGCATATATAGAAGCTCCATCCCCTGTAAGCCAGAAGGCGTGGCTTGATAGCCAACAAGTCTATAAAATGTCCCTCTTAAAAAAGTCAGAGAATAGGCAAATTTTTCAACGCCAGCACTATTTTGGCGAAGGAGAGAGGGTGGGACGAGCCCTCTCCCTTTTGGTCCAAACCAATAGCTCGCCTACAACAGTCCAGGTGATTAAGTCACCAAATGGCGATCTCATTTCTAGCCCCCCTGCAATCATGGGAGTACTCCATGACTACTACAACGACTTATATAAATCAGCATTGCGGGGTCAAGGCAGCTTTGCCACTGACTTTTTACTCCAAGCAGCAATCCCAACACTACTAGAACAGGACAAATTGGGTCTTGATCTACCACTTACGCTGGAGGAGTTAAAAGAAGCAGTAGCCGCAATGCCTAATTATAAATCTCCAGGCCCAGATGGGTTGCCGGCAGAAATATACAAGCGCTACGGTGAAGTGCTACTGCCGGAACTCTTGGAAACATTGAACCATGCATTCGAGGTGGGGGAACTTCCCCCCTCGATGCTGGAAGCTAATATAATTCTAATACTCAAGGAGGGGAAGGATCAACAGGAGGTCTCATCATATCGGCCAATATCTCTGCTGTGCTCAGATATCAAAATCCTAGCCAAGGCCCTAGCAACCCGCCTAAATAAATACATCCACAAACTTATACACCCAGACCAGTCGGGTTTTATTCCAGGCAGGTCAACCAGCACTAACATCAGAAGAGTCTTCCTAAATATTCAAACTCCCAGGGACAACGATGGGTCAGGAGCTATCCTGGCCTTGGATGCGACTAAGGCTTTTGATAGCCTGGAATGGGACTATCTGTGGGGAGTGTTGGAGAGGTTTGGTTTTGGTCCTCATTTTACCCAATGGATAAAATTACTATACAATAGACCCAGGGCAAAAATTAAGATGGGAACTGAGTTTTCTGAGGTTTTTCAGCTGGAGAGAGGTACAAGACAGGGGTGCCCACTGTCTCCCCTCTTGTTTGTACTAGCCATGGAGCACCTGGCTGTCCTGGCCAGATCAAGCCCGGACATCCGGGGATTCCAGCGCGGAGCAGAGGAAGATAAAATTGCCCTGTTCGCGGATGATGTCCTGTTCTTTATTGGAGACGTGGATTCAACCCTGAACAGGGTAGTGCAGATGATGGGGGAGTTTGGTCAACAATCTGGCCTTGTAATTAACTGGAGCAAATCAGCCCTTTTGCCGCTATCCAGATCCGGGGTCCAATGGGCGTCACCGACGGTGCTATCCAGATCCGGGGTCCAATGGGCGTCACCGACGGTTATTGGTCTAGAGACAGTGTCTAGACCAGTGATGGCGAACCTATGGCACGCGTGCCACGGCTGGCACGCAAAGCCATCTCTGTGGGCACGCGAGAGGGTCCTGGTTCACGGTGGGGAGAACATGGCAGCAAACTAACTAACATGGCAGGAAATTAACTGCACGAGTGAGTGGGTGCCTCCGCGCGGAAGGCTACAGACCTGAGAGCACGCGAGGGAGAGAAGCAAGCAGCGGTGAGGTGCGGGAAACTGTCTGCACGAATGAGTGGGCGGCCCCACATTCTCCGCGTGGTAGGCTACAGGCTTGACGGCACGCATGGGAGGGAGAGAAGAGCTTCACTGCTTCATTGTATGGCTGAAGAGGGGTGCAGCAGCCCTGGCGCCTTCTGGAGCTTGGACTCCTCAAACCTCCTTCAACAGTGAGGCCCGGAGAACAGACTGACCGTGGGCCCAGAAGACAAGGACAGGCGAGAGGCGCAGGCTGTGAGGGAGCCGCTGGATGGAACAGGGATGGAGACAGGTACTGGGCACAATTATACACTGAATACCTGCAGACAAAGACTGGGGCAGGGAGGCAGAGCAGGGATTGCAGATAAGGACAGAGCTAGAGGTCTCCCTTTCTCTCAGCTCTCCTCTTTTTCAGCCCCCGTGTCCCCCTCTTTCTGCTCCCCCTCTCTGTGTCCCCTCTCTCTCTCTCTGTGCCCTCCCCTTTACTTCTGTCCCATATCTCTCTCTGTGTCCCCCCTCTCTCTCTCTCTGTGCCCTCCCCTTTATCTCTGTCCCATATCTCTCTCAGCATCTCTCACACTCCTCCCCCTCTGTGTCCCCCCTCTCTCTGCCACCCGTGTGTCCCCCCTCTCTGTGTGTGTCACCTATCTCTATCTATCTGTCCCCCCTCACTCTCTGTCACCCTTCTCTCTCTCTGTCCTCTCTCTCTTTCACTGTGCCCTCCCCTTTATCTCTGTCCCATATCTCTCACACCCTTCCCCCTCTGTCCCCCCTCTCCGTGCCCCCATCTCTCTGTCCCCCCTCTCTCTGCCCCCCATCTCTATCTGTCCCCCCCTCACTCTCTGTCACCTTTCTCTATGTGTCCTCTCTCTCACAGCCCCCTTTCTCTCTCTCACAAACCCCTATCTCACAACCCTCTCTTTCTCTTACACACAACCCCCCCTCTCTCTTACACACACCCCCATCTCTCGCACACACACCCTCTCTTTTGCTCAGCACCCCTCCCTCGCGAATTGCCGTGTTGGCACTTTACAACACAAAACCAACTTATTTATTTCAGTTTGGGCACTCAGGCTCAAAAAGGTTCGCCATCACTGGTCTAGACTGAAGTACCTAGGTATTTGGATCTCGGGGAAAGTGAACCAGTATCTTAATGAGAACTTAGTACCATTACTAACGAAACTGAAGCAGAAACTTAATAGGTGGTGTGGTCTCCCTCTCTCCGTTGCGGGACGCTGCAACTTAATAAAAATGATCTGGCAGCCCCAAATATTATATATCCTACACAATTCCCCAATCTGGATTAACCAGAAATGGTTCCAAAAAATGGATTCTCTTATTCGAGACTTAATTTGGAAAAAGGGACATGCCCGGATCGGGCTTCAGACGATGCAGCTTCCCGTAGCGGAGGGAGGATTGGCCATACCCCACCTGAGAGCATATTTCTTAGCGGCACAACTCCAGCACTTAGAGGGGGCAGGGCTCCAAGAGGGAGGGTCGCCAAACCATAAATTGATGATGGTTGGGACACCCCACAATTTAGTGCTTGAAGCCTTGGAGGCTAACTCATTTGCCCATAGAGGCCCTACTAACATACTAATGAGGAAGGCGTGGCATAAGGTAAAACAAAGCATGGGATATGTGGGAGTAACTATCTATACGCCCTTATGGCATAACCGTTATCTATCCGAACTAAATAAAATAGATAGATCGTTAGAATGGGGCAGCCAGGGCATCAACAGGGTGGTGCAATTATACGAAGGGAATGTAATGAAAACCTTTGAAACTCTTAGACAGGAATTCGATGTCTCTAACAAGACGTTCTATAAATATCTACAGTTGAGGCATGGTATTCAAGCTCAATTTGGATCGCTGGAGATTGAAAGGACTGAAATCCCCCTGCTACAGGGACTCATGGACCATAGGCAAGTAAAAGGCCAGATCTCCAGATTTTATACAAAGATTAGGGGTAGGATCCTGAAGGGAGAGGGCCTAGATAAAAGCAGGAGGGGGTGGACAGGAGATGTGGGCCCGATTACCCAGGAACAATGGGACAAGATTCTTACACAGGGGAGATTGGTCTCTATATCCCCATCGCAGCAGGTATCACACCTGTTTCTTATAAATAGGGTATATTACACTCCCCAGAAATTGTAGAAAATGGGTAAGAAACCCAGTGATAGCTGCCCCAGATGTGGGGCAACGGGGGACCTTCTGCATATGGTATGGAAATGCCCAAAACTGTATGGGTACTGGTTAGAAATAGTACTCAGAATAAACAAGATTTATAAGACCAACTTGAAATCAGAGGCTAGGATATGTCTATTGGGGATTTTTGAAGAGGATAATATTCCCCCTCTAATTAAGTTACCTGTCCTGAGATGTCTGTATCAGGCCAGACGGCTGATAGCCATAAATTGGCAAGCCAAAAACCCCCCGGTAATCGAACAATGGGTCAACACAATTAACGCCACCATTTGGTGTGAGAGAGCAACGTATATTAAACAAAACAATCTTAAAAATTTTGGAGCAATATGGAATCCTTGGTTGATCGACATGGGATATCCCGTAGGGGAGGCCACTGAGAGGGTGGGTTAGTGTATGCCGGATGGGCTGGGGGCGACGGATTTCTCTCTCCGGCTTCCCCGGTTCACTGCCTTGTGTCCCAATGAGTGCTTATTACTCCCCAACCAGCCAAACATTATAGGAAGGGTTGGTATTAGCAGCGTGTGCTCGAAGAGGGGGGGGGGTTGGGGAGGGATTGGGGTGTAGGGCGAACCCGGCGGGAGGTTGGGTACGCCCTCGCCATTGTATTATATATGTATGAAATGATGATTTCTGTGAAATGTGGGACATATTGTTATTTTGTACCGAAAAATTTTCTCAATAAAGATGAATTATTATAAAAAAAAAAGAAGGACCATCTGAAGTTATCTCCATCTTTAACTCGCGGTTTGTCTGCCAACATCTTTAACTCGCGGTTTGTCTGCCAACAAAGAGCATCTATCCATGCATTGTACTGCCCGAATATCCCTGTCCAATGTGTTAGATCTGTATCCTTTCTCCAGGAATCTTTGTTTCAAGACAGAAGCTTGAATGACAAAATCCTCAATTTGCGAACAATTGCGTCTAAGACACATAAATTGCCCCTTAGGAACAGATCTTAACCATTGGTGATGGTGACAGCTATGAACCGGAATATAACCATTCCTGTCGGTAGTCTTAAAATGGGTCTGTAGGACTAATTCATGATTAATAACTGAAATCTTGAGATCCAAAAAGTTAATGGAACTAACACTTGCCTCAAAAGTAAGGATGATGCCTCTACTGTTAGCGTTTAGTTCTGTCATGAATAACTGCAATGATGCATGGTCACCTTTCCACAGGAGGAGGATGTCGTCTATGTGACCATCACAAACTCCTGGACCCGCTTCCGCCCAGGTCATGGAACAGAAACAGCTCTCCTCAAGATTTGGGATGATGCCCTTGAAGCAGCAGATGATGGAGAACCGTGTCTCCTCGTACTGCTAGACCTAAGTGCAGCGTATGATACAGTAGATCACAATACTCTACTCGTCCACCTCACAGAAGTAGCCGGAGTCCAAGACATAGATCTCCAATGGTTCACGTCCTTCCTAGGAAATCGGTCACAGTGAAACTAGGAAAAGTCCTCTCCAAAACTCAGGCAGTCACCTGCGGAGTCCCTCAAGGCTCTCCTTTGTCACCTGTTCTCTTCAACATTTACATTCGCCCACTCCTTCAAATCATCAGATGCTCAGATCTCTGCTTCCACTCTTAAGCTGACGACACGCAACTTTAATTCCGGATCAATGGAAAAAAAGATCACCAACAACAACTTGAAAACTGCCTCAAATCAATAGAGGACTGGATGACCACTAACTCCCTCCAGCTGAACGAATCAAAGACAGAGCTTCTTATCTTACACCCAAATCATAAGCCCGCAACCAAAACCTCCTGGTCTCCACCAACCGTCTTTGGGCAGACCATCTCCCCAAAGACCAAAGCCAAGAGTCTCGGGGTTATTTTAGACGCACAAATGTCAATGGACGCGCAAATAGGAGCAGTAGTCAGTGGATCTCACAATCTGCTTCGCAGACTCATCCCTTTTACCCCAAAGAATGACAAAGCTGTGGTAGATGGAACAATCATTAATTCACGACTGGACTACGCAAACTCGCTTTACATAGGATTACCACAATATCAACTTGCGCGATTACAACTTATCCAAAACACGGCGGCAAGGCCGATAACAGGAAAAAAACCCTGGGAATCCATCTCTCCTTTGCTGAGGAGCTTACATTGGCTAACCGTAAAAAATCGGATCACGTTCAAGACCCTTTGCCTCACCCACAAATGCGTGCATAGAGAAGCTCTGCAATACCTAATGGAGAAAATAAATCATTACACACAAAACCGCAGTCTTTCATCAGCCAACAAAAACCTTCTCCTCGTGCCCAAAGCCCGGTATAAATCCAAGGGGGATCGGAGATTCGCTGTCGAAGGGCCTCGGCTATGGAATGCTCTACCAATCAACATCCGCCTGGAAGAAAATCACCTGGCTTTTAGGAAAAAACTCAAGACCTTCCTCTTTTAGCAGATAATCAAAGCTCGCCACAGCGCCTAGAGGCGATTCAGTTCGCATTGTGCGCTATACAAGTATTTCATTCATTCATACACACAATCAGAATTTCTGCCAGCAAAAGTCAGATGTGAGCTTTTGGTCAGAAATTCCGACCGTGTGTATGCTCCATTAGACTTTTTCTGGCAGAATTCCAGCCAGGAAAAGATTGAGAGCAGGATCTCTATGGTCGGAAAAATTTCCGATCGGAAAGTTTCCAAAGGAAAATACGCTTGTGTATGGGGAATTAGGGTATTTGTATTGTGGTATACTTGGATGACCCTGTTGCTGGAACAGATGGAAAGGGCTCTGCCGGATAATGTGTTTCTGTGCAAACATTGTAGAGAAATTGGTAGATGCTGTAATTTCAAAAAAATCGTTACTTGCTCCATATGATTGATGGAATATCAGGGCTAGTCCTGGACACCTCCCAGGCCAAGTTGTTCCTTTCCCAGAAAAATGAAGACACTCGGGTTTCAACTCCTTGTCCAATCCAGATGCTGTCCAACCCTTTCATTTGAGGGTCTTGGAGCTGATGTTGGCCTACTCTCAGCAGTTCATTTTGCCCAATTCCACTCCAGACATTTGAAACACAACATTCTGTCATTGTGAGACAAATGAGTTCTGTTTCTGTACAAACTGATCCACTTAACACCAATGATTAGGGTGTCCCTGACTTGGTGGCTCCAGGATCCAGCATTGAAGTTGTGGAAGTTTCTTCCAGTCTTCTAAAGGATCCTGACAATGAACACCAGCCTATCAGGCTTGGATGGGGGGGGGGGGGGGGGTGTATCCTGGGCACCCTATTGAAGCTGGGGACTTGGTGGTCAGTGAAATCTCATCTCCCAAGTTACATCTTAGAACTTTGGGTGATCATGCTGTCCCTTCAGTCCTTCAGTGTTCAACCAAACTGTTGGAAGGACCTGCACAGCTGCATCTTTTTTTGAAAATAGTGACAGGTCAGCAGCGGTGAGCAGAGCCCCTGCTTGCAGTCACTACAGGCAGTGGAGCAGGTGACGGCTACAGGAGAGGTAACATGTTGCATGTTCCACCCTAAAATGGGTGGAACTTTTAACCTGTTCCCAAAGGTGCACTTATCCTTTAATGTTAGGCTTGTAGTACTACCATAATAGTCCAGATCACTACTGTTTCTATGCTGATTCAGAGACTGTTCTTCCCAATCTCTGATTAAAGCGGAGTTCCCCCCAAAAATGGGACTTCCGCTGATCGGATACCTCCCCCCTCCGGTGTCACATTTGGCACCTTTCAGGGGGGAGGGGGGAGCGGATACCTTAATAATCTAGGTATTTGCTCCCACTTCCGAGCATAGACCGCGGGGATCTACATCATGTCCGGCCCCTGACCCCGCCCCCCACCTTCTTCTGGGAGACACACAGGTCCCAGAAGACGGCAGGAACCAGTGAGGATGCGCAGTGCGACTTGAGCATGTGCAGTAGGAAACCAGGCTGTGAAGCCGCAAGGCTTCACTTCCTGATTCCCTTACCGAAGATGACGGCGCCTCCACCCGAGAGGCAAGGGACAGATCATCTTTAGGTGAGGACATCGCAGCGCCCTTAACAGATAAGTGTCCATATTTTAAAAGTCAGCAGCTGCAGTATTTGTATGGCGGAACTCTGCTTTAAGAGCTTTATATCTCCCATGTGGTCCTTTGAAACTGGTCCTGTTGGCACTTCAGAAGCCCCCTTTTGCACCATTCAGAGATGTGCTCTCTATGATTTAAAAGGTTGTATTTCTTGTGGCCATCACCTCAAGTAGGCAAGTGTCTTGAGCTGGTGGCTTCATCCCATTAGGAATTAGTTTTGGTCTTGGATAAGATAGCTTTGAGACCCACCACCTTCTTGTCCCAAGGTAGTCTCTGCTTTCCACCTTAATGAAGACATTGTTTTTTTTGTTTGCCTGGCTCCAGACCGTCAAAAAGAAAATGTCCCTCCATTGTATGGATGGGGCTCAGGCTGTGCAAATTTCTTTCCTTTCTGCCACAACTACATTTAAGAACATGTATTCCCTGTTAGTCATCCCAGATGGGCCCAAGAAGGGCTCTCCAGCTTTTATTCTCCCCAGCTCTTGGTGGCTTAGATAGGTCATCATTCTGGCCTATATTCCTATGCATCAGCTTCTCTCTTTCCGGTTAAGGTTCACTCCACTAGGACAGTGAACACCTCTTGTATTTTGTGTTATCGGGCCTTTGTTTCACAGAGTAGCAAGACTGCCACCTGGTCTTCTGTTCACAGGTTTTCTAAGTATTGTAATTTTCTGTAATGTGTTCCATTGCATGGAGTCATGTCTGGTTTTCCCTTTTGCATTTCTAATTCACCTGTGCTGCTTAATCATGTGATTTTTTTAATATAATTTTTAAGTGTTCTTTTTTTTTTATCAGCCATGACTAAGAAACATGTTGGCTGTTTTACAGCATTGTACATGTCTTTTCAATAAAGGAATACTATTTTTTGGATGTCATTCTGTGAGTCGACCATCCCTTTTTTTATTCTGACACAGGATGAAGTACTTTGGGTGCATTGGATTATGCTGCTGCCTTCAGGAGATATTGGACACAAGCTGTCAAGGACAGTCTAGTACAGGGGTTTCAAACTGGCGGCCCTCCGGCTGTTGCAAAACTACAAGTCTCGTCATGCTTGTAATTGTCAGCCTTGCAATGCCTCATGGGAATTGTAGTTTGGCAACAGCTGGAGGGCATCCAGTTTGAGATCCCTGGTCTAGTATAACCACTCCCATCATGTCTCATGCTTTTTACTACTGTCCTCAGAGTACGGATGTCTCATTTAAGAGGAGCAAAACAAGTTTCTGCAGAGCCAGAAGATGCTCATTTTGCAGTTTTTCAGATCAGCTGGTCCTTGGCATCTCCATGTAAGCCATACCCAGACCCCTTTGAGATTATAAATAAAAATTTTAAAAAAATGGGGTCGGCCTGTAATGTGTCATTGAACACTTGACTCTGCTGAAGGCACTTACTTAAGCACCTGTATGTTAAGCCAGCTGCAGAGTGCTTTATAGGTTAAGGCTATAATGCGGCCACTTATTTGAACCCTATCCCTGAAGACTCCTTAGGGACTGTGCCCACTGGAGGGGCAAAGATGAGTGAAAGCAGCATATTCTCTGAATTCCTCTTCTTTATTGCCAGTATGTCTGTGTGGGAACCACAGGACCTCAGCTGCAGTGAGATTGGGCCTTGGCAGTTGTGTGTGGATGCCCATTGGTGCACTATTTTTTTTAGTGTGTTAAGATGCAATGCAGCCCATTTATCTTAAATGGGCTGCCCAATGCAGAGTTCCTCAACAGAAAAACCATGTGTTGTAGTGCAGGACATCATGTTGCGAACAGGCCATTAACCACTTCAGCTCCGGAAGATTTACCCCCCCCCCCCCTTCCTGACCATGCAATTTTTTGCTTTTTGCCACTGTGTTTGCGTGACCATTGCGCAGTCATGAAACATTGTACCCAAATAGAATTTATATAATTTTTTTCATACAAATAGAGCTTTCTTTGAATGGTATTTGATCACCATTTGTTTTTGTTTTTTTTGCACTATGAACGAAAAATACCAATAATTTTGAGAAAAAAAACTATTTTTTAATTTCTGCTATAAAACATCCAATAAGAAAAAAATAAAAAATCAAATTTCTTCATAAATTTAGGCCAATATGTATTCTGCTACATATTTTGGTAAGAAATACCCCAATAAGTGTATACTAATTGGTTTGCGAGAAAGTTATAGCGTATGCAATCTATGGATTTTTTTATACTAGTAATGGCGACAATCAGCGATTTATAATGGTACTGAGATAGTATGGCAGACAATGTGATACTGGCACTTTGTGGAAACCAGTGACACCAATACAGTGATCAGTGCTAAAAATATACACTGTCACTGTACTAATGACACTGGCTGGGAAGGGATTAAACATCTAGGGTGATCAAAGGGTTAAATTTGTGCCTAACCAGCGTTTTATGTGTGTACTGTGGGTTGCTTTTTACTAAGGAAAGTCCTGGTTTTTATCCCCTGCTTTTTAGGGAAACAAAAACCAACACATCCTGGCTGACAGGACAGAGCTCTGTATTGTTTACATTGACAAAGTTCTGTCCTGTCTTCCTTATTGCCAATCAGTGGGTTCTGGCAGTCAATCATTGGCACCTGCTGATCAGCTTGTGCTGTGACTGATCACTGTATTGGATACATGATCCAGCACAGAAGAGCCACTCTGCCACTGTACACCTACGTGAGACAGTCAGCAAGCGATTAATATGTTGTACTAAAAAAAGACTCTTTATGATTTTAAACGATTGGAAATCAATGCAGCATCCCTGGTTAGAAAACCAATTTGCATGGCCTGTATGAGAGTTAGGGCATTGTTCTCTTAGCTTGGGTAGTACAACAGATTTTATGTTGAATATTTTTTTGAAGTCTTATAAGTAATATTTGATACAGTTTTTACAGAAAACACCCAATGATATTTTTGGCAGTATTCGTATACGTCAGTGTTAGTATTGCACAGTATGTCTATAATGATGTTATTTGCTTGTAAATCTTCCCAGAACGGTACAGGATGCAGTTATAGCAATCTGCTACTGCTTCCTGTACATATTTTGAAATCTGTTGCATGTGTAATTTCCTCATTTCTCAGTCAGTCTGCACCAACATGTCACCAGTAAGGATTTCCTTTTCTCAAAATTATTTGGAGAGATACATTTCTTGAACAAAATCCTGTTAAAATAGCAGGGTGGAATTGGCAGGTAAGTGCTACTATATTTAAAAATCAATAATATAATGCAAACGTTTTTCATCATAATTCTTCTTGTGGTCCATGTCTTACAATGTGGTTACTATGAGATGTACTTTGATCCAACAACTCCTTCGTGAGAACAATCGGTAATGTCCTAATACATATAAACTTTTGTTTAGTTTGCAGTATAGATAGATATTGATACTAATAGTTAATGGGCTGGTGTCTTTATTCAACCTTACCAACTATGTAAGTATTCATTACGAGTGTGCTGCATATTTACTGTTTAAACCAAGTAAAGCAAGCTTATATATAAATCTGATTTTTTTGTTGAACCAGCAACTCGGTTGTGGTGGATATGGGGAATCCTCCTTCTGAGCTTTTGTATTCTGGCAGTGGGGAGACTTCTCCACCATCAGAATGCACCGATCAGCGATGCCGGCTATAGACTGCAGTGCTGATCGAGTGGCAAAAATCTGACACATCCAAACCAGTAGATCAATTTCTGTACAAACAGTGACTATACATGGATTGAAATTCAGCTGGTCCCTGCTGAACAGGTGGAACTTCAATCCATGTATGGCCAGTTTAACCACTTCAGCCCCAGAAGTTTTGGCTGCTCAATGACCAGGCCATTTTTTGCGATACTGCACTGCGTCGCTTTAACTGACGATTACGTGGTCGAGCGACGCTGTACTCAAACAAAATTTACATCCTTTTTTTCCCACAAATAGAGCTTTCTTTTGGTGATATTTGATCGCCTCTGCGGGTTTTATTTTTTGCGCTATAAACAAAAGAAGAGCGACAAGTTTTAAAAAAACATAAAAAAATCTTTTACCTTTTGCTATAATAAATATCCCACATTTAAAAAAAAACATTTTCTTCCTCAGTTTAGGCCGATATGTATTCTTCTACATATTTTTGGTAAAAAAAAAAAAAATTGCAATAAGCGTATATTGATTTGTTTGCGCAAAAGTTATAGCATCTACAAAATAGGGGATAGCTTTATGGCATTTTAATTTTTTATTTTTTTTACTAGTAATGGCGGCGATCTGCGATTTTTATCAGGACTGTGATATTGCGGTGGACAAATTGGACACTTTTGACACATTTTTGAGATCATTGACAATTACTGTATTTATTCGTATAACGCTCACTTTTTCACCATGAAAATCGGGTGCAAATAGCGCGTGCGTGTTATACGCCAGTACAGTTTTAACTGCCTCAGAGCTGACAGGCAGGGGGGCAGGACGAGCGCCGTCAGATTACATACAGTGAGAATCTCTTGTTTACTTGGCAGCCTCTATAATAGGAAGTCCCATGCCCTGGGCCACCATTGGACCACTGTTCTGTCTATCATAGGAGATTCCCACTGTATGTAATCTGTTGGCGCTTGTCCCACCCCCCTCCCTGTCCCCGCTAGGCTGCACATGGGCATCGATCAGGCTGCGCTGATGGCAAGGGCGAGGCTGCTGCATTGAAGCAATGGTGAGGCTGCTGCATTGATGGCAATGGTGAGGCTGCTGCATTGATGCCAATGGTGAGGCTGCTGCATTGATGCCAATGGCGAGGCTGCTGCATTGTTGCAAATGGTGAAGCTGCTGCATTGAAGGCAATGGTGGGGCTGCTGCATTGAAGACAATGGTGGGGCTGCTTCATTGGAGGCAATGGTGAGGCTGCTGCATTGATGGCAATGGCAAGGCTGCAGATGGGCACTGATCCTTATTTTGCTTCAAAGTTCCTTATTTAAAATGTAATTTTTTTTTCCAGAAACTTCCCTCTTAAAATGAATTTGCGTGTTATACACCGATAAATACGGTATACAGAGATCAGTGCTATAATAATACACTGATTACTGTATAAATGTCAATGGCTGGGAAGGGGTTAACACTAGGGGGCGATCAAGGGCTTAACTGTGTTCCCTCGTGTGTGTTCTAACTGTAGGGGGATGGGACTGACTAGAGGAGAGAATTCTATGTTCATACTTAGTATGAACACACGATCTGTCTCCTCTCCCCCTGAGAGAACCGGGATTTGTGTTTACACACACAGATCCCGGTTGTCGCTCTGGATGATCGCCGGGCACTCATTTCGGGTGTGCGCTCCCTACAGCGTCTTAAAGGGCCTACGCAGAGTTACGGCGGCTCGTCCACGGGAGACCAGTTAAGAGTATCCCTGTCTGAAGGTTAGGGACTCTAGGTCCATTTATTACTGTATTTTTTGTTCTGATTTACAACAAAGGTTAAAGTATGTAAACCCTCATAATAAAATAATCGTATTTGATGCTTGTTGATCATATCGGTGTGTTCCTCTCTGGAACTACAAAACTGTTACTGTTGATGATGGAGAGATAGGAACAGTGAGAGGGATTAAGTTGTTTAATGGAGAAGTACAGCCAAAGCTCGTTTGGTTGTACTTCTCCTGTAGATCGAAGAGTTTGTTTTGCACTCCTGCGAACCATTTTCAGCAGACAGTAGGCTGAAGTCCACTGTCTACTGACTTCACAGAGCCAGTCCTGGCTCTGGTAAGATCGGGACAATATAATTGGAATCCGTCACTTGCCTGGACCGGCATCGGGCTCAGGCTCTCAGCGAGCCACTGAGAGCCTGAGCTAGCCTCTTCTACAGTCATCGCTCTCTGCTCGGGGAGCTTTGAGAACCGAGTGATCGGCGATATTTGATCCCTCGGTTCTTAGTGTTAGAGGCGCCGGGGGACAGATGCAGCATCCGATCGATGCTATATCCACCTAGGTAAATATGATTGTTAAATTTTTTTAAAACGCCATACTTCTCTTTTATCAAAACACAACTGACACCTTTCAGTCCAAAAAAAAGATACTAGGGTGATTTCAGTAAAGCATTCACGCCATTCTTCTGTCAGTGTGGCCCTTTTAAAAGGTCCTGCGCCAAATTAAAAAATAACCCTCGGTTCCTAGATAACAAAACTGGGGGTACTAAAAGCAATATTAAACCCAAACTAAAAATTGTAATATATCAGTTTACCAATCATTAGTTGTGGTGGCTGCATTTTCTTCTTTTTTTTTTTTTTTAGCTTTTTATCCCTTTATTTCATCTGGTGATCCAACCAGTCGACGCTCTTTTGTCATAGGGTGTCTGCATTCTGCATGAAGTAGTAAAGCAGACACTTTTGGACAGCAGCATTGTCAGTCTAGGGAGAGAGCAGTGTTAGACTAGCAGATTTAGATGGACTTGACTAAAAAAAAAAATTGATCTCCAGGTAATACTTATTAAGCAGGTACAGCAAACTGTTTTGTTTTGTTTTTTCTTTTGGGTTAAAGTTTTTTTACATGAATAAATAAATGGTGACCATTGTAAGCACCCCTGTACGTGCTAGCTTGTTCAGTTAACCACTTCAATACAGGGCATTTTCACCCCCTTCCTGCCCAGTCCAATTTTCAGCTTTCAGCGCAGTCACAATTTGAATGACAATTGCGCGGTCATGCAATGTTGTACCCAAATTCAATTTTGAATCTTTTTTTCCTCACAAATAGAGCTTTCTTTTGGTGGTATTTGATCACCTCTGCGTTTTTTAGTTTTTGCGCTATGAACAAAAAAAGTAACAATTTTGAAAAAAAACACAATATTTATTACTTTTTAAATATCAGAAGTGAATAGTGTTGCGCTATCTTGAAAAATCCTACCTGTACAGCTAAAAAAGTGCTAAGTGCCAAAATCGCAAATAAAATAAATGTATTAAGATTCTAATAAATTACTAAAGAAAGGTGAAAAGGGGGAAACAAACCTCCCAAAATATTCCGATACTCCTTCAGATTATAACATGTAATTGCAAACACATACGTATCACAGGTGAAAAAAGGTGCAATGTGCAAAAGAAAAAATATATATACATATATATATATAATATATATATATATATATATATATATATATATATATATATATATATATATATATATATATATATATATATATATATATAGGTCTCTAAGTTTATATTAAGTGAAATAATTAATTTAACACCCTGAAATTGATATATATATATATATATATATATAAATTAGGGAAAAATGTCCAAATAGGGCAATTCATAAATTAAAACATCCCAAATGTGTAATAAATAAAATTAAATAAATTGATTGAATTAATTAAATTAATAAAATAGATAAAGTGCAGATAAACCAAGCCACTGGGCTGAATAAATTAATTCATTAATAAAATTAAATCAGTGCAGACAAACAAAGCCCCTGGGCTAAATGCAATATATACCGTATGCAGATGGATTTAAATATGCAGATGGATTTAAACTAAAGAGTACTTATTCAGTGGAGTCCACAATAAAAAAGAGGTAACCAGTCCTGGGCGCATTGAGTACTTCAGATTAATAAGGATATCCCAAAAACCTTGTCACCAATCTTATCCTTAATTCCAGGTAGATAGTAAATCAAGGGGATAATCCTGCTTCCTCCACTTCAGGAATAATATTTGATCATAAAAAACAAAGGAGAAAAATCATTGCGCAATGTTTCTCATACTAACAAAAAGGATCAGCGAAAAAAAACACTCACATGTGTTGAAATATACAGAGCGCTTCTCACAAAATGAATGGTCAGATCACACCGTTTGAATCTGCAGCCACTGCTCTGCCAAGCTCTACCGTGCATTGTCACAGGCTCCTCTCCCTCACATGTATCGTCACTGTCACATGACTTTCTGAAAAGGTTGCTAGGAGACCTGTGACGCTTTCAATTTATATCTCTGCGAGCTTGTAAGCTTAGAAAACCCGCCTCAGCGATAGGGTGGATGGTCATCCCTCCATTCAGCACTACATTATCAACTTTATTATAATGATTTAAAATTGATTTAAAAATAGATGGTGTTAATGTAAAACAATCGTACAAAGCATTAATTATAACTAGCAAGATTAGAAATTAGATTATGTGCTATACAAATACCAAAACTCCCTCTAGAGGACACCGAGAGAGCTACAATTAATGCCAAACCATATCAGCCTACTAATATTATATAATCAATAAATACAAAAATAATTAATATTAATATGTCTTAATTATATATGTGCTCTCAACCACAGGAAGAAAATATCCACCAGATACAGATGATGCTAATATGGCAACATAAATCAAGAAATGTAAAATTGATAATCAAACTATAATTGAAAGCACCATGAAATATATATTGATATAAATAGCAAAAAATAAAAAAATAAAATATTTTATATATAAAACAATCATAAAAATCTCCAAAAAAAAATTAAATTATATATTGATATTAAAATTATCTATATAAATATTATAATCCAATGGTTAAATTTTCCATATTGGACAAAAACAATTCTCAGTTAGATTAACCACTTTCAGACCGGACCATTGCGAATTGGCACAGCATGGATTTAACTGACAATTGCTCGGTCGTGCGACGTGGCTCCCAAACAAAATTAATGTCCTTTTTTTCCCACAAATAGAGTTTTCTTTTGGTGGTATTTTATCACCCCTGTGGTTTTTATTTTTTGTGCTATAAACAAAAAAAGAGCGACAATTTTGAAAAAACATTATTTTTTGCTATAATAAATATCCCCCAAAAATATATAAAAAAAACATTTTTTTTCCTCGGTTTAGGCCGATACGTATTCTTCTACATATTTTTGGTAAAAAAAAATCGCAATAAGTGATTATTGATTGGGTTGCGCAAAACTTATAGCGTTTACAATATAGGGGATAGTTTTATGGCATTTTTATTAATATTTTTTTTTTACTAGTAATGGCGGCGATTTTTATTGTGACTGTGACATTATGGTGGACACATCGGACATTTTTGACACATTTTTGGGACCATTGTCATTTATACAGCAATCAGTGCTATACAAATGCACTGATTCCTGTGTAAATGACACTGGCAGTGTAGGGTTTTACGAGGGAGTGGCAGTGTAGGGATTAAGTGTGTCCTAGGGGCGTGTTACTAACTGTGGGGAGCATGGCTGTGTGTTAGTGAACACTGATCTCTGCTCCAATAACAGGGAGCAGAGATCAGTGTCACCTGTTGCTAGGCAGAATGAGGAGATGCTGTTTACTTTCCGCATCTCCCTGTTCAGCCTCCCCGTGAGACGATCGCTGGTATCCCTGCGGAGATAAAGTCTGCGGGTCCACGGGGGTCCCGACCGGCGCGCGCGATGGCATGGCGGCATTCTTAAAGGGACGTACCTGTACGCCCATATGCCTGTCCGTGCCATTCTGCCGACGTACATCGTTGTGCGCCGGTCTGGAAGTGGTTAATAACCAATAGTATCTATAACAGAGGAGAATATATTAAAAAATATATATTATTTTAAAAACAATTTTAAGAGACAATAATGAAGACCCCCTAAGTGGCAAAAAAAAAGAGGGGAGAATTAAAACCAATAATAACAGGACCATCAAATGTCTTAACCCTTGTACACACGGTCGGAAATTCCAATGGAAAATGTCTGATCGGACTGTGTTGTCAGATAATCCAACCATGTGTGGGCTCCATCAGACTTTTTCCGTCGGAATATCCGACCAACAAAGTTTGAGAGCTGGATATAAAATTTTCCAACAACATGATCCGATCAGACTTTATCCGATCGTTTGTAGAGAATTCCGATCGGACAAAGTGCCACGCATGCTCAGATGAAATTACGAGACCAATGCTATTGGCTACTAGCCTGAACGTAGTCCCGTCGTAATAAACTAACATCATCACGTTCCGAACGGATTTTCCCACAACTTTGTCCGACTGTGTGTATGCAACACCAGTTTCAGACAAAATCTGACGGATTTTGTGGTCGGAATGTCCGACCGTGTGTACGGGGGCATAGACAAAAAAATTAAAAAATAAATAATTTCCAGCAAGGTGAGAGAGAGGGGCAAGGAGCAAGATTAAGATTCAACTATACTCCATACCACATAATCAACCCAAGAAGCCCAAAACAGAAGAGGGGATACTAGGGAGGATATAAGACCCAAAAGAAGAAGAGAACAATAGGAGAAGGAATTTTTAATAAAATGGTTGTGAATGGCCTGGAAAAATTGAACATAAAGAGAATAGAAGAATCCCAGAGCATCAAACAAGGGATTAAGGCCCTTGAAAAGAATAAACAAGTTGTAATTAGACCCGCTGATAAAGGGGGGGGGGGGGGGGTTGTGGTATACTACAATCAAGAATTATTGGACCAACTTAATGATTTTAATACATATATCAAATTGAAAGGGGATCCGACCAGGAAATACAAAGAGGAGCTGTGTGACTTAGTCCTAAGAGGAAGGCTGAAAAATATTCTAACAAAAAAGGAGGAAAAATATCTCATACCTGAAACATGCAAGGTACCTATCATATATACAATTCCCAAAACACATAACTCAACAACACCTCCAGGGAGACCCATAATAAATGTGATTCAGTTACTTAACTCAAGACTTGGGCAATATGTTGATAATTTTATACAGTCATTAGTTCCACAAACACGGGAGTTTTTACGGGCTACTAAACACTTGATTCAGATACTCAATTCTTTGGAATTGGATCCGCAACATAGATATCTGATAGCAACAGCTGATGTAGCATCACTTTACACAAATATCAGTCATGAAGGATCAATTGAATCCACGAAGTGGGCACTCGATAAATTTTCAAATTTGATTTCAAAACAAAAAAGATTTGTCCATAGTTGCTTGGCATTTGGTTTGCAACATAATTATTTTTGGTTCAATAATGAATATTTTAGACAGCTTAATGGTATTGCTATGGGTGCTAAATATGCACCAAGTGTTGCAAACATCTACATGTCCAAATGGGAAGAACCAACAGTATATGCAGATATACCAGAAGAGCTTATTCAATATAGACGATACATTGATTGTATCATAATATGGAAGGGAGAGGAAAGTAGTCTAATACAGTTTTTGGACAAACTAAATAACAACCAAAATAATATTAAACTTACACTGATGCTCATTTCTTGGATCTGACAATTCAACAAGAAGATGGAAAATGAATGACAAAAACCTATTTTAAACCAGTGGAACATAATAGTTATATCCCGACAAACAGCTGTCATCATGATCCCTGGTTGATTAACATCCCTAAGGGACAGTTAATACGACTTAGAAGAAATTATATGAGTAGTGAATGCTACTTGGAACAAGCTGAATTGATGGGAAAAAAAATCATTAATAAAAGTTATAATGAACAATTTATACAAGACAAAATACAGGAAGTATACGCCATTTCAAGAGCTGATCTCATAAAGGACGAAGTGAAAACCCCTAATCAGTTAGAACAGGTACCATTATTAATGAATTATAGCATTCAACACAAACAAGTGGAACAAATTATAAATAAGCATTGGTCATTATTGTTAGCAGATACACAACTACAGAAGATCTTACCAGTTAAACCTTGGTTCACATATAGAAGAGTGGCCAAGGGGCATGAACATCAATTTTGATCTGAATTGCTTTATTTCAGATTTTTAATAAGTTGCCCTGGGTATTTATGCATGACATATTCCCTTAATACCAACTATTTGTCATGGTTATGCAGTAATCTTCCTCTGCTTACCTCTCCTCATGTGTTCAGACTAAGCCCTTGTACACACGGTCGGAGAATCTGTCGGAATGTGTCCTATCGGACCGTTTTGTCGGGTATTCCAACTGTGTGTGGTATGCATCGGACTGTATCCGTCGGACCAAATTTTCCAACTTGCTGGAAATATTTTCGGACAAACTGGTCCGATCGGACATACTCCGATCATGTGTAGCCTACTCCGACGGACAAAGTGCCACGCATGCTCAGATCAAATTCCTAGACCAAAGCTATTGGCTACTAGCCTGAACGTAGTCCCGTCGTAACAAAATAACGTCATCACGTTATGTACAATCGGATTTTCCGACAACTTTGTCCGACCGTGTGTATGCAACAGTTTTGGCCAAAATCCGTAGGTTGTCAGAATGTCCGACCGTGTGTACAAGGGCTAAGAGGCCAGCCACTTCCACGAGGTGGTTTTTATAACCTCTCCTCTAGGCATGGCTCCACCCCAGGCCCTATCAGGGAACCCTATGTTAACCTGTGCACTGCAAGCCAGGGTTGCTGATCAACCATTGTGTATTCATTGTGTGTTTGGCTTCCTGTTTCCAGCTTGCTGTGTGCTCTTCGTTTGGCTCTGTTACCGAGCTCGGCGTGTTCTCAACGACTCCTGTCTGCTTGCGACCTTGACCTTTTGGCATGTCCCTGACCATCCCTGTCTGCCTGTGACCCTGAACCTTTGGCCTGTACTCTGTTCCTGTCTGCTAGTTGCCCTGACCTCTGCCTTGTCCCCTTACTATTCTTGTTGTTCCAGCCTGCTGCTTCCTTCTCCTGTAGTCTACTGGGAGTGTGAGCTGTGAGACCCTAGGGGCCGCGACCTGGAGCCAGACTGCAGCGAAGTCCATCCTCACCACTGGAGGCTCTGGTGAACACCTGCTGGCTCTTAGACTCCGCGCCCTGGGGAATCTATGCTCTAGCTCCTACTGGGATCTGTGTTAGTGATCCAGTAGACCTGTGTCGTGAATCTCCCTGGGTACAATGCGCAGCAGTCAGTTCTAAGGTCCACTACCTAGCGGTGCACTTCCGACTCCTATGGAGTGCATCTGTCACCTGGTCTCAGCCTGTCCGTTGTCCCCTTGTCCGTTTTCCCCTCAGCTTTTGTTTTGAAAAATTTGCGCGGCCGAGATGTTCTTCGCATCTTGGCGGCGCCCGGAAGTTCTCGGCGGCTTTCGGCCGCCTCAGTCGTACTCGGAGGCTTTCGGCCCACACTCGGTGGCTTTCGGCCGTACTCGGAGGCTTTCGGCCCGCACTCGGCGGCTTTCAACCACCTCGGCCATACTCTGAGGCTTTCGGCAGGCTCTCACCGCTTCTCTGTGGTTTTTGGCCGCCTCCGCCGAAGGCGACCGAAAGCCGCGAGAAGGGCCGAAGACGGCTGAAAGCCGCCCCAGAGCCCAGAAATCGCAAGTAAATCGCGGCGGATCGGTGTATAACACGCACCCCCGATTTTCCCCTGGTTTTAAGGGGAAAAAAGTGCGTGTTATACCCCGATAAATACGGTATATCCATTTCAGGGTGTTGTTAAATTAATTATTTCACTTAATATACACTTAGTGAACTATATATATATATATATATATATATATATATATATATATATATATATATATATTATTTTTTTGCACATTGCACCTTTTTTCACCTGTGTTTGCAATCACATGTTATAATCTGAAGGAGTATTGGAATATTTTTGGAGGTTCGTGTCCCCCTTTTCACTTTTTTTTTTTAGTAATATATTAGAATCTTAATACATTTATTTTATTTGCGATTTTGGCACTTAGCACTTTTTTAGCCGTACAGGTAGGATTTTTGAAGATGGCGCAACACTATTCACTTTTGATATTTAAAATTCTTGGTTGACTGACCTTTTGGAGTGTTTGCAACTGCTTTCGATATAGGTATAATTTTCTCATCTATCATCCAAATTTGCGCTTGAGTATTTTTATTTTTGATTTATTACTTTTTGCTATAATAAATATATTGTACATATTTTTGGTAAAAAAAATCCCAATAAGCGTATATTGATTGGTTTGCACAAAAGTTATAGTGCCTACAAAGTAGGGGATAGATCTGTCATTTTTTTTTTTTTTTGCTACTAATGGCGGTGATCTGCAATTTTTATTGTGACTGTGACATTGTGGCGAACAGATCGGAGACTTTTGACACTATTTTGGGACCATTCACAGTTATGAAGTGATCGATGCTGTAAAAAAATGCACTGATTACTGTATAAATGTGATTGTCAAGGAAGGGGTTTACACTAGGGCACGCTGCAGGGGTTAAATGTGTGTCCTAGGGAGTGATTCTAACGGTGGGGGAGGGGACTGATGAGGGGAGGAGACCGATCTGTGTTCCTCTGTACAAGGAACATACAATCAGTTCTCCTCTCCCCTGACAGGACGTGGATCTGTGTGTTTACACACAAAGATCCACATCCCCGGTCTGTTATGAGCAATCGCGGGTGCCCAGCGGACATTGTGGCCACTGGGAGCACAAATTGGATCCCTAGTGATGCTGCAAGTGCGTGCGCTCTCCACAATGTCGGGAAGCCGTGGACGTCATATGACGCCCACCCGGAGGGAGGAACGGTTCCTGCCTCCGTCATTTTACAATACAGCGGTAGGGAACTGGTTAAAGCAAGTTGAAAATAAACAGACTTACTGACTGGATCACCAGGTGAAAATAAAGGAAAAAAAATAGAAACGAATGCAGCCACCACATCTAAGAGCTGGTAAGCTGCAAATTAATATATTCTTGTTTTTAGGATTAATACTGCTTTAAGTTGGTGTACAGAGACAGGCAAATGCTATTTAGTGGAGCAGCATGTTTGCCACTCTTACCCCCTCCCCATCTGTCACTGTGTGTTAAGGATGCTGTTGGCTTTTGAGTTTACAGGCAACTACCAGACAGTGATGCTAAAAGTGGGCGGAGCCTGATGTGTTATCACAAGAGGAAATTATGGCATTTCTGGCAGATCAACAGATATTATCTTAACTGTAATGCACAGTATATGGGACTTATTCTTAAGGCCCGTACATGCGGTTAGAAAATCTGAAGTTAAATTTCATCCGTTGAACGATCTGCCGATTTTCTGATCATTAGTATGCTGCTTTTCTTTTCATTAGTACTGTTTTCTGCCCAAAAAAATCTGAAGAGCAAGACTAGGCATGCTCAGAAATGAAAGAACACATACAAAACAATTCAACACATACGTCACTTCTGACGTTGAATTCTGTCGTCTGAAAATTTTCTGAAGGCTTTAGACCTTGGCTTATATGACGCTACCTTCATGTGATTGGCCGCTGGCAAGAATAACTTGGTATGGCCTCCCCCAGAGCACATTTATAACCCCACCCACTTGTGAAGTTCTATTTTTTTTCAATGTCCTTAGATAATGGGCCTGTAACTCTGGATGAATTTTTTTTGTTTCCTCCAGGTACTCCGGTTTCCTCCCACATGCCAATGACATGCTGGTAAGTTAATTGGCTTCTGTCTAAATTGGCCCTAGTATATGAATGTGAGTTGGGGACCTTGGATTGTAAGCTCCTTGGGGATAAGGATGTGAATCTGCAATGTATATGTAAATTGACAGTGCTAAATAAGTACCTTAAATAATAATATAATAATGAAAAGATATAATAAAATATTTACAAAAATGTGAGGGGTGTACTCACTTTTATGAGATACTGTATATAACCACTCACCAGCCACTTTATTAGGTACACCTGCTCAATTGCTTGTTAACACAAATTTCTAATCAGCTAATCACATGGCAGCAACTTAAAGCAGGAGTAAACCCGCTGACATATATGTATGCGCCGCATACTAGCTCATTATGAAATATCTTAGAACGAGGCCCTGACATCTCACCGGATCCACGCCGAGGGAGCTGACATGTTCCCTCGGCATGTCTTCCGGTTATCGCGGCTCCGGCGCTGTGTGTGGTCAGAGCCGCGATATCGTCACTCCCGCGCATGCGCACGGGCGGTTTCTTTCTGGCAGGGTCCGGCGTCTGCTGGGCTTTCAGCCGAGAATCCGTTGTGCGCATGCGCTGCTGCAGTCAGCGGCTCATTGTGAGGGCAATATCTTCTAAACCATACAGGTTTAGGAGATATTTTTTTTACCTACAGGTAAGCCTTATTATAGGCTTACCTGTAGGTAAAAGTAAAAAAAAAAAAAAAACTATACAACCACTTTAATGCATGTAGGCATCTAGACATGGGGAAAACCACTTGCTGAAGCCGAGTATCAGATAGGGGATTTAAGTGACTTTGACCATGTCATGGTTGTTGGTGACAGACGGGATGGTCTGAGTATTTTAATAACTGCTGATCTACTGGAATTTTCATGTACAACCATCACTAGGGTTTACAGAGAATGGTCCGAAAAAGAGAAAATATCCAGTGAGTGTCAGTTATGTGGACAAAAATGCATTGTTGATGTCAGAGATGATAGAAAGTAACAGTACCTCAAATAACCACTCGTCACAATTAAGGTACGCAGAATACCATCTCTGTACGCACAACACGTCGAACCTTGAAGCAGATGGGCTACAGCAGCAGAAGACCACACTGGGTGCCACTCCTGTCAGCTAAGAACAGGAAATTGGGGCTAAAATTTGCACAAGCTCACCAAAATTGTACAATAAATGATTGGAAAAACTTTGACTGGTCTGACGAGTCTCGATTTCCTCTGCGACATTCGGATGGTAGGGTCAGAATTTGGCGTAAACAACACGAAAGCATGAATCCATCATACCTAGTATCAATGGTTCAGGCAGCTGGTGATAGTGGTGTAATGGTTTGGATGATATTTTCTTGGCACACTTTGGGCCTCTTAGTACCAATTGAGCACTGTTTAAGTGCTACGCATACCTGAGTATTGTTGCTGACCATGTTTATTCCTTTATGACTACAGTTTACCCATCTTCTGATGGCTCCTTCCACCAGGATAATGCACCATGTCACAAAGCTCAAATCATCTTAAACTGGTTACTTGAAAATGACAATGAGGTCCCTGTACTTCAATGACCTCAACAGTCACCTGATCTTAATCCAATAGAGCACCTTTGGGAAGGGGTGGAACAGGAGATTTGCATCATGGATGTGCAGCGGAAAAATCTGCAGCAACTGCGTGATGCTATCATATCAATATGGACTAAAATCTCTGAAGAATGTTTCCAACACCTTATTGAATCTATGCCAGGAAGAATAAAGACAGTTCAGAAGGCTTAGGGGGTTCAACCCAGTACTTGGAAGGTATACCTAATAAAGTGGCCGTTGAGTGTTTATATATTGTATATGAATCAATAAAGTCCCATCTACCAGTGTATAAAAAAGTGTACTTGTGGTAATACACTTAAAAGGAGGGGCAGCTACACACAATTTTGTAGGAGGTAAAAGAGGATACGCGCTACTACTCTTTCTTGAATTCATCCAAAGAATGTTTTAAAAATAGACCCCCATGTTTCCCTAAACATATTCTTATTTCACAAGGACGAAATTTAGTCTTGCAAGTCAAGAAATTATTACATTTAGGTAAAAAGGACATGCGGCCAAGACCTTCATCCCTAAGTTGTAGAAAGCTCAACCTTTATTTTGTGTTTACAATAGATGTGTCTGGCAGTCCACTATATTCACTCCTAGTTGCTTACTGCACTCTTCTAACATAAAAGAGAGTAAAAACTGCGAATTGGATGTGGATTTTCTCGCCTCAAATTCGCATGACAGGAGATTGACACCGGCTCTCAATGGAGCCGGTTCACACATCTCCGGAGAGGCTGCGGAGCAGATTGCACAGGGGTCTTGTGCATCTTTGGCTCTGTTTCAGGTCCAATTTCAGGCAAAAATTGGAGTCTGATTTGTCCCTGAAACAGAGAACAGGGACACACCAGACCCCTGCTGCGAGCCACATCCGGCATAAGTGTGAACCCAGCCTTAACGAGCAGCAGAGGATCTGACATTTAACAATTTAATTGCAAAAATTATACCAGGTATAAACTCAGGCATGTTCAGATAGAAGTCCAATCTTGTCTAAGGGCCGGTTCACACTAGTGCGATGCCAGACATCGCACTTGATTCACACCGCATTGCTGTGCAGATCACATGCGATGTCTGTGAAATGTAAATTCAGCCATAAAAACTGTATGGCTGAATTCTAATTGCATTCAGACCAAACTCGTGCAGGACTTTTTTTTTTGGTCCGCACCAGAATCAGATTGCATAGGTGTTCACACCCATACGATCCGATTATGCAAATCGCTCTGCGTTTTGCAAACTAATTGTGGGGTGTCGTTAACTTTACATACACTCTGCAATCAGTTTGTATGAACAGGTTTGCGATTTTAGATGTAGTGCGAATTTGCACTGCATCTAGTATGTGAGCCTAAGCAATCCTGTCAGGAAGCTTTCAAGGCAGGCAGCCAATCATAGACAGCCAAGACATTCCCTGCCCCATGCCCCTGGTGTACATGAAGCTGCAGGGCAGGGAATGCCACTACTGCCCATGTTTGACTGTCCGCTTTGACAGCTTCTTGGTGGGATAGCTAAAGCAGGTTCAGACTCATCCAAACACACCTGACCCCATCCCTAATTGTGACTTATGCAGAAGTTTGAGGCCCCATGTACAACTTGTATTCCCAAGCATCCATGGTTCTCTTTTGCTATCTTGGAGACAATGCATGACAGTTTAACCACTTCCCACCCGGCCAATGCACATATACGGCCGGGTGGGAGCCGTCTACTTCTGATAGGACGTTCAGGAACGTCCATCAGAAGGAGCGGGATCGCGCGCGCGTGTGCCTGCGCAGCGGCGCGATCCCGATGCGCCCGTGTCACCCCGACACGGCGCATCTCAGATCGGCAGGAGGGCTCTCTGATTGGCCCTCCTGATCACATGAAGGCCGTGTCCAATCACGGCCGTCATGTGATGTAAACAAACAGCCGGTTGCTAGGCAATCGGCTCCTCCTCTCCTCACACAGAAGTCATCGCTGAGGAGAGGAGAGCAGATCGCTGCAGCCGGCTGATGATCAGTGAGTATGAGCTGTTTTTTACAGCTTTTTACTCACTGATCACCAGTCTAGTGTAATACACAACACACCACACAGTATAAGCACAGTCCCCACACATGTCCCCAAAACATGCATGTCCCCAAATAATAAAAACACATGTCCCTAATAATAAAAACATGTCCCCCACATATGTCCCACTAAAATCACATGTCCCAATGATTATCTGCACACATATATACGTGATCACCTGCACACATATGTACATGATCATTTGCGTACATATGTCCGTGATCACACAAACCAATTATTATACACTTAACGGAATTTTTTTTACCAAAAACATGTAGCAGAATACATTTTGGCTTAAATTTATGACAAAATTTGATTTTATTGGATTTCTTTTAAAATAGAAAAAAGAAAATATAGTTTTTTTTCCAAATTTCCGCATTTTTGCGCTTATATCGCAAAAAATAAAAAACGGAGTCGTGAATAAATACCACCAAAATAAAGCTCTATTTGTGCGAACAAAATGATAAAAATGTAATTTGGGTACAGTGTAGCATGACCGCGCAATTGTCACTGAAAGCGCTAGAGCGATGAAAGCTGAAAATTGGGCTGGGAAGGAAGGGGGCGAAAGTGCCCTGTATTGAAGTGGTTAAGTTCACTTTAAATGTCAAAATCAAGTTATTAAATGACAACGTCAGGAATATGAAAAATCCACCCTTGCAGAGCCCACTCCCACTGAGAGGATTAAATGTTTGTTATGTTTAGAGCAGGGGTAGGTAACCTGGGGCCCTCCAGCTGTTGCAGAACTACGAGTCCCATCATGTCTCTGGGAGTAATTGTAACTGCCAGCCTTGCAATGCCTCATGGGCAATGTAGTTCCAGTGGAGAAAGCCTGAGCACCCAGCTACATAGATACAGTGCCTTGCGAAAGTATTCGGCCCCCTTGAACTTTTCAACCTTTTGCCACATTTCAGGCTTCAAACATAAAGATATAAAATTTTAATTGTTTGTGAAGAATCACCAACAAGTGGGACACAATTGTCAAGTGGAACGAAATCTATTGGATATTTTAAACTTTTTTAGCAAATAAAAAAACTGAAAAGAGGTGCGTGCAAAATTATTCGGCCCCTTTACTTTCAGTGCAGCAAACTCACGCCAGAAGTTCAGCAAGGATCTCTGAATGATCCAATGTTGTCCTAAATTACTGATGGTGATAAATAGAATCCACCTGTGTGTAATCAAGTCTCTGTATAAATGCACCTGCTCTGTGATAGTCTCAGGGTTCTGTTGAAAGCGCAGAGAGCATCATGAAGACCAAGGAACACACCAGGCAGGTCCGTAATACTGTTGTGGAGAAGTTTAAAGCCGGATTTGGATACAAAAAGATTTCCCAAGCTTTAAACATCCCAAGGAGCACTGTGCAAGCGATCATTTTGAAATGGAAGGAGTATCAGACCACTGCAAATCTACCAAGACTTGGCCGTCCCTCTAAACTTTCAGCTCAGACAAGGAGAAGACTGATCAGAGATGCAGCCAAGAGGCCCATGATCACTCTGGATGAATTGCAGAGAACTACAGCTGAGGTGGGAGAGTCTTTCCATAGGACAACAATCAGTCGTACACTGCACAAATCTGGCCTTTATGGAAGAGTGGCAAGAAGAAAGCCATTTCTCAAAGATATCCATAAAAAGTCTCGTCTAAAGTTTGCCACAAGCCACCTGGGAGACACACCAAACATGTGGAAGAAGGTGCTCTGGTCAGATGAAACCAAAATCGAACTTTTTTCCCACAATGCAAAACGATATGTTTGGCGTAAAAGCAACACAGCTCATCACCCTCAACACACCATCCCCACTGTCAAACATGGTGGTGGCAGCATCATGGTTTGGGCCTGCTTTTCTTCAGCAGGGACAGGGAAGATGGATGCAGCCAAATACAGGACCATTCTGGATGAAAACCTGTTGGAGTCTGCAAAAGACCTGAAACTGGGACGGAGATTTATCTTCCAACAAGACAATGATCCCAAACATACAGCAAAATCTACAAAGGAATGGTTCATAAATAAACGTATCCAGATGTTAGAATAGCCAAGTCAAAGTCCAGACCTGAATCCAATCGAGAATCTGTGGAAAGAGCTGAAAACTGCTGTTCACAAATGCTCTCCATCCAACCTCACTGAGCTTGAGCTGTTTTGCAGGGAAGAATGGGCAAGAATTTCAGTCTCTCGATGTGCAAAACTGATAGAGACATACCCCAAGCGACTTGCAGCTGTAATCGCAGCAAAAGGTGGCTCTACAAAGTATTAACGCAAGAGGGCTGAATAATTTTGCACGCCCCACTTTTCATTTTTTTTATTAGTTAAAAAGTTATTAGTTTCAAAAATCCAATAGATTTTGTTCCACTTCACAATTGTGTCCCACTTGTTGGTGATTCTTCACAAAAAATAAAAATTTTATATCTTTATGTTTGAAGCCTGAAATGTGGCAAAAGGTTGAAAAGTTCAAGGGGGCCGAATACTTTCGCAAGGCACTGTACTTCAGACAGCTGTTTCACCTTTTCTTTTTTTTTTTTTGGAACAAGTGCTGTTCATTGTGGTTTTAATTTATTACACCAAGATACAACTAAAAGACATGGTGAGCCCACACCCTACTTCAGCCTGTAGAGCAGTGATATGCAATTAGCGGACCTCCAGCTATTGCCAAACTACAAGTCCCATCATGCTTCTGCCTCTGGGTGTTATGCTTGTGGCTGTCAAAGTCTTGCTATGCCTCATGGGACTTGCAGTTCAGCAACTGCTGGAGGTCCACTAATTACATATCCCTGCTGTATAGCTTTGGCTGCAAAGCTTGCATTGGCTGATACTACCACAGCTACCTTATAAAATTTAGTGAGGGTATGAACAGAGAGGACCAGGTCACAAACTTAATGACTTCCAAGACCAAGGACTAATGACAGAATGCTCAAGAAATATTGACCAACCTAGTAGAATGAGCAGTTAGTTAAAAAAATAAAATAAAAAAGTACCTTATGTGTTATGTTATGTGTTAGCATAAGCCTGAGTTCTAGTTTGTGGAATCCATCAGCGCTGGTAGCAGAAGAAGAAGCAAGTTCCTTACATGGACCATCAACCACAACAAACAGGAAAGGTAAGGAAAAAGGAGCTGAATAGAGAGAAGAGAGCACAATATTTTCCTTAAGGTGAAGGTCAGAAACTATCTTATGTAAAAAGGAATGACCAGATCTCAAAAGCGCCTTGTCCTTGTGCACAATCAAGAAGGGAGATTCACAGGGCAATGCTGCCAACTTGGATACATGCCTTGTCAAAGTAATAGACACTAAAAAAGCCACCATTTTAGACATCTGCAAGAAAATTTCCTGAATATTCTCAAAAGGAGGGATTTGTAAAACTGGAAGCACCAAATGAAATGATGGATATGTTCACCTTTTGGAACATGTTACATATTTCACCCGTATTTTGGGCTTGTCTGCAGAAGCCTGACATTGCACCCTTGATCTACTGATTTTTATGTAAAATATGTGCTTTTCTAATTTTTTCTATAAAGCTTAAATTTATCCTTTATGGTCACATGGAGGAAGCAGCGGTATGATGGGAGGAATGACATGAAAAACTTATTGACAAAAAAAAGTATGGATTAAAGAAAGATTAGCCAAAAGGAGTTGAAACAAAATATTAATAATAAACATGTATCCATGCAACCTGTACCACTAAGTGTTAGAGACTAAATTAATAAATGAATCAATCTAATACATATGCATGGAGCAGACAGCATCTGTATGTGCTTTATTCACATACCAAAATACTAATAAATCAAACTATGCAGCGCTTCACAAAAATCAATATGGTGTATAAATGATATAATACTATAGTGAACAAACATCACTCAAGAAAAAGTCCAACGAATAATTGTACCCAAGTGCCTGAATGAATCAGTCCAATGTGTATATTAAATAAATTAAATCTTCATCCCCAAACGTGTGTTCCTCCATATGCTCATCCACTTCCACCAAATGTGAAAATGTGCTTCTCCCCAAAGGTTGAGAAATCATACAATACAAGAGGTCAAATGGGCTAATTTACCCAGGAGCTCATATGTTGTTTGGATGAGTGGCTTTAACTCTCCTCTTTTACCAACCTTTTCAACCAATTAGCCCAAATCACCACTTTATTTCCTTCAGTTAAATTGAGAACCTTGTTGAACAGACTTAATATGGGTTTTTCCTGCGCAAGCAAGCGAAATGCTGGATCTGGAGAATTACTGGCCAGCAGCATCTGCACCAGCAATTAAGATAGGAAGCCTTCTTGGTGATTTGTGCCAATTGGTTGAGAAGGTTGTAAAAAGACCTTTCTTTCTGTTGGAAAAAGTCAGATTCGGTCGGAGGCGCTGTACTAACAATCTAACATTAGTATACGGTGGTCTCCCCCGCTGAGCTCTTGTGTTTTGACAGGGGGATCCCCCGCCAAAGCACTTCGATCAGCATGCTTATTGGATGAGAGCACTGATCAGGAGCCGGTCGGCTGCTGGTTTTCCAGCATGCTCATCCTACAGAAGAGGGCCAAATGGCCGGCTTCTGTTGGACTGGCTGCATTAAACAGAGGCTGAATGTCAGTCAGTTTTTATTGAACCCGTCGATGTTGCCCGGCATTCGGCCCGTGTATATGGGGCTTTAAACTGAGCCACTCGGAGAAGATGACTGCCAGGATGAGGGATAGGCTTGAGGAGCATGACCTGGTCTGGGGGAGATGGCGGCTGCTGGAGGATTGATGGCGAACCGGTATGGGTGTGGTGATGTAGACCGCTGGCGTTCTATTTCCTTTTCTTTTTCCGTTTCTTTTTCTTTGTTTCTCTCCCTTCTTCTTTCTTCCACCTTTCTTGTTCATGCTGTTGATGGTCCTTGTTTTGTTTTACATTTGGCATATGGGCTAAGCAGCAGACCCTGGGTGGCTTCTTGGTTTCCTGCACGGATGTCTGACTTTTGGTGTCTTTCATCCCGCTCTGCACCCCTGGTAGGATCGCCTGTTCTCGCTGCACCTCCCAATACTGTGTTATTTTGCACTGTCTCTTTGCAGTGGGCCCTTCAAATTTTGGGAGCCTTGCTGCTTTTGCTGTATGCCTGTACTATTATTTCTGTTTTACGACCACGAAAAAAAATAAACTGTTATTTGAAAAAAAAACTGAGCCACTCGTTCAAACAACATATGAGATCCTGTTTAAATTAGTAAATTTGACCTCTTGTATTGTGTGAGGTCTCAACCTTTGGTGAGCAGCAATTTTGCACATTTGGTGGTGGATGAGCATATGGTGGAACATGAGTTTGTAGGTGAAGATTTTTTTTTTTTTTAAACTTCAATAAAAAGTCATGCCTCTCAATGAACATAATAGAAAATAGAGTTATTTGTACTCACTATAGCATTCTTTCTTTTTGAGTTCATTGAGAAACATAACTTTCAGCCATCTTCTGGGCTGTTTGTGCCTGTTGTCAAGTTATGATATTTAGATCTACGCCAAGGTTATTCATACATGTATTCTCCTTGTACTGCTTGCTATTAAACAGATGTTTCCTGAAAATTGGAAGGTTAAAGTGTTATTAAACCCAAAAAAGTGTTTTTCTCATTGTATATATTATTTCTTGATTAAAATATGCAGTTCTAGTAAATACCTGGCTGATTGTGCCATTTCCTTGGTCTTCCTTCCTCTCATAGGCAACCTGATCACATTAGGTCTTTTCTTTCTTGTTTTGCCACTCTCAGGGCACATGCACCAACTATTCTATTTGATCCTTTGTCTCAGGAATTAATTATTGGACCCAAATCATGAATTGAAGTGCCTAGGCCTCTAAGTCATGTTAAGCCCTTCTTGACCCCTTTGTTATGTGGGCCTGTTGGCATTTTTTGCTGTCTTGCTCACCCCTCTGTTGGACTGCTTTTGGACATCCCAGTCCCAGTTATGAAAGAGCCTGTGCTTCTGTACTATACAACTAAAGAAATAGGATATTCAACTTACCAGTAAAACCTAGCTTTTGAGTACAGTATGGAACACAGATCCTTCTGATCGTCAAATTGCTTGCTATGTAACTGAGGCTATCTTGGAATTAAAGGGGTTATATTGGAAGCTGTCCCTGCAGTTTTCCAGTGTCTAATCGCCTGGTCGTAGCTTTATATAACCCAGTTATAATGATTACAGAGCCTGTGTCCCATACTGGACTCCAAAAAACAGATTTTACTGATAAGTCAAAAAACCTATGGGAAATGTAATCCACTGCTTGATTTCCAAATAAAAGTTTAGTCTTTCAATAGAAAGTAATTTTATGAGTACAAAAGCCCTATATTTCCTTTAATTTTATGTATCCACTTCCTTTACAGAGGTAAATAAAAGATGTTTGGCACGTCCTGGATTTTAGTCATGGCGGTGAAGCTACTATTAGCCGGTATTTTAACATGTTTTACTTTATATTATTGTTGTTTTTTATGGAGGCAGTACTTCACTTCTTAATGATCCTCTGCTGCCCAAATTGCTACCAGATCCTCTGGGAAATACCTGATGGCAGAGCATATAACTCTCTTCCTATAATCCCACAATGCCACACTTGGTGCTGGCCAGTTCCTGGAAATGAGCTGGGGGATTGTGTATAGCCTCATGTAAGTGTCAGTTTGACCCACAAGCTACAAAATTACATCTTGTCTCTAACCTGCTCAGTTCAAAAGAACTGGAACAAAGGTCAGTGACTAGACCGGGTTCTGCATCTTACGTTTGTGTCAGTTTAACCACTTCAGGACCGCCGTATTGCCAATGTACGTCAACACAATGGCACAGGCAGGCATAATCACGTAAATGTACGTGATTGCCTTCTAGCGGGTGGGGGGTCCGATCGGACCCCCTCCCGCTAGATACGGCGGTCCCTTTCGGTGCCGGAGCGATCGGCGATGAGGGGATGGCCGTTGGTTTCCGCCCATCCCCTCTCGATCGCTCCTGGCCAGTGACGAACTTCCTCCCCTGTGAAAATGTAAACACAGGAGGAGGAAGTGATGTCACACTCCTCGTGGCGGTCTTTTTGAACCGGACAGCGAGGAGTGAAGACGCAAGTAAGTGCACCAACAGTCCACTGACACATAGGTACACACAGGCACACATTTCACCCCAGTCACCCCCCGATCACCCCCCCGATCGGCCCCCCGCCCCCCCCCAGTCACAGTGTCACTAATGCAGTGTTCATTTATTTATTTATCACTACATTTAGTGTCAGTTGTGACTGTAAAAAGTGTCAGGGCAGCTAGTGTTAGGCCCCTTTAGGTCCAGGGTAGCCCCCTACCCCCCCCTAATAAAGGTTTAACCCCTTGATTGCCCTCCCAGTTAACCCTTTCACCCTCTTTTACCAGTGTCACTAAGCGATCGTTTTTCTGATCGCTGCAATAGTGTCACTGGTCCCGCTAGGAAGCTAGTTTTTTTTTAGGTTCAACGCCAGGTTTTTATACCGTTAGGTACCCCGATATATAACCTAATAAAGGTTTTAACCCTTTGATTGCCCCTAGAGTTAACCCTTTCACCAGCGATCGCTGCATAAGTGTCACTGGTGACGCTGGTTAGCCAGTTAGTTATTTAGTTATTTAGGTTCCCCGTCAGCTTTTTATAAAGCTTCAGGTACCCCCATATAAATACCCAATAAAGGTTTTAACCCCTGATTGCCCTTAGTTAACCCTTTCACCAGTGATCACCGTATAAGTGTTACGGGTGACGCTGGTTTGGTAGTTCGCTTTTTATAGCATCAGGGCACCCGCCATTTATTACCTAATAAAGGTTTAACCCCCTGATCACCCGGCGGGTGATATAAATTTGGTTTTAGGGTCAGAAAGGGTCTGCGTCGCCCCAGGCAGTGCTAGGTTAGTGCCAGCACCGCTAACACCCACGCGCAAAGCATACACCTCCCTTAGTGGTATAGTATCCGAACAGATCAATATCTGATCTGATCAGATCTATACTAGCGTGCCCAGCAATTTAGGGTTCTAAAAAAATGCATTGTTAGCAGGATCAGCCCAGATACCTGCTAGCACCTGCGTTTTGCCCCTCTGCCCAGCCCAGCCCAGCCCACCCAAGTGCAGTATCGATCGATCACTGTCACTTACAAAACACAACACACATAACTGCAGCGTTCGCAGAGTCAGGCCTGATCCCTGCGATCGCTAACAGTTTTTTTTGGTAGCGTTTTATACAGTCGCTGACAGGCTAGGTGCTTTTTTACCTGTGAGTCTCACTACTGTACCCCTAAATTTAGAGCCCAAAATGGCAAAGCGAAGGTACACTAGTGAAGAGGCCTACACGTTTCTGAGCATGACAGATAGTGAAGAGGAAGACACTGATCTGTCAGAATCAGGCTCAGAATACGAACCTGTAGAGGACAGCGCCTCCATGTCAGATAGCTCTGACGACGAAGAAGAGGTCCCTGCTATTGTCAGGCGTACCCGACCCCGATCTTCTGATGTTGTTGAGGTGCAGGAACCGGAAGTCCCTCGTATGGAGTATAGAGCCAGTACTAGCGCCGCTCATCCTTTTGGTGAACTGGCAAGCACCAGCGGCCTAGTACACCCTGGGCGTACATCCAGCACTGCAGTATCACGTGGTGACGTGGCGAGTCCCATAAGTGCAGTTCAAGCTGGCGAGGTGGCAAGCACAAGTAGTGTCCCGCTGCCACCAAGAAGAAGAAGACAAAGACAGGCCCGTCGTACCCATAGTGCCCTTCCTGCAGAATTCGCCTATCCCAATTGGGTGCCCACCACTTCTGCAGAACCCGTACTTCCCCCATTCACTGCCCAACCCGGTATTCAGGTGGATACAGATGATTTTACGCCACTCGATTTTTATTCTCTGTATCTCACGGAAGATCTCTATAGATCTATTGTGGACCAAACCAATTTATATGCTGGTCAACGCATCGCCGCTAATCCCCAGTTGCCGTCTCTTGCCAGAGATTGGAAACCAGTTACGGTTTCCGAATTTAAGACGTTTTTGGGCCTTTCCCTCAACATGGGCACACACAAATTTATGCGGATGCGGGCTTATTGGTCCACGCATCCGGCTGACCACATGCCCCTGTTCTCTAACTCCATGCCCAGGGCACGATACGAGCAGATCTTGCGGTTCTTGCACTTCAGTGACAATGAACTTTGTCGTCCACGTGGAGACCCTGAATACGATCGGCTCTACAAAATTCGGCCCCTCATAAACCACTTCAACCAACGTTTTGCAGACTTGTTTATTCCCCAAAAAGTTGTCTGCGTTGATGAGTCCCTGGTTAAGTTTACTGGTCGCTTGTCATTCAAACAGTACATTCCCAACAAGCGTACCAGGTACGGGGTCAAGCTCTATAAGTGCTGTGACAGGGCCACAGGCTATGCATGGAGCTTTATGGTTTATGAGGGTAAAGATAGTTACGTAGAGCCGGAGAACTGCCCTGATTACATAGGAAGCGCTGGCAAGATAGTGTGGAAATTGGTGTCACCCTTATTCGGAAAGGGGTACCACTTGTACGTGGACAACTATTACACCAGCGTGCCACTGTTTAGTCATTTATTTGATAATCAGATTGGAGCATGTGGCACCGTGCGACCTAATCGCCGGGGCTTTCCCCAGCGGCTTGTAGATTCCCGTCTTAGGCTGGGGGAGAGAGCCTGCTATCGGTGTAATAATTTGCTCGCTATGAAGTGGAGGCATAATAAGAATGTTTTCGTTCTTACCTCCCTTCATGCAGACACGACGGTCCAAATTTCTACGGCGACTGGTATTGTGGAGAAACCCCTCTGTGTCCACGAATATAACAAAAATATGGGAGGGGTGGACCTCAATGACCAGATGTTAGCGCCGTATCTAACTTCCCGTAAGACCAGACGCTGGTACAAAAAAGTGTCTGCTTACTTATTTCAATTGGCTTTGCTGAATGCTTTTGTGCTATACAAAGCTTCAGGCGGAACATTAACCTTTCTTTTCTTCCAAAGAGAGGTTGTCACAGAGCTTCTGTTTCCAGACGGTTCTGTACCTCACCATTCCCAACCAAATGCAGTAAGCCGGCTGTATGAGAGGCATTATTCTTATGTCCTCCCGAGTACCCCTACCCAACGAGCCCCCCAAAAAAGATGTCGTGTCTGTAGCAAGCGCGGATATAGGCGTGACACCCGTTCTTATTGTCCACGCTGTCCTGGCCAGCCTGGTCTTTGTCAGGGTGAGTGTTTTGAACGCTACCATGAACGAGTGAAGTATTAGCGTAGGGTACAGCATTTCACAGGCTAGGCACACTAACACAGGGTCTCCCAAGATGCCATCGCATTTTGAGAGACCCGAACCGTTACAGTTACAGTTTACAGTTCAAAAAAAAGTGTATAAAAAAAAAAAAAAAAAAAAAGTAAAATAAAAAAACCAAAAAAAATATAAAATATAAAAACCAAAAATAGTTGTCGTTTTATTGTTCTCTCTCTCTCTCTCTCTCTCTCTCTCTCTCTCTCTTCTCTCAAATTTTTTATACTTTACTGTTTACTGTGTTATTGTTAACCATTTTTCATGTTTTCAGGTACGCCATTCAGCTGCAGCGTGGATTTATTTATCTTGACAGCAACAGCGTTTGCTCCCACGATACATAAAGCCGCGACTCCAGTGCTGTAGGAGGTGATTTCACCACCACAGTTAAAAAAGAGCATATATGCCGAAGCATGGGGGCATAAGGGGTGGAGGAGCGATTTTGCTCCTAATGCCGCGTACATACGGTCAAAATTCCAACGGAGGGCTTGCCCGTGGAAAAGTTTGAACGTATGTACGCAGCATAACTTTTTTGCGGGAGGATGCCCCCATGCTTCGGCATATATATATTTTAGGCACAGGTTGTGTTAAAAAATGTTTTATTTTTTACTGTTTTTTTTGGCAATTGCTTTGCAGGTATGGTATGGTAAGGTTTTACTGGGATGTTACTTTGTTTTAACGTTAACCATAATTTGCTTAGCAGGTACGCCATTCAGCTGCAGCGCGGATTTATTTATCTTGACAGCAACAGCGTTTGCTCCCACGATACATAAAGCCGTGACTCCAGTGCTGTAGGCGGTGATTTCACCACCACAGTTAAAAAAGAGCATATATGCCGAAGCATGGGGGCATAAGGGGTGGAGGAGTGATTTTGCTCCTAATGCCGCGTACATACGGTCAAAATTCCGACAGGGGGCTTGCCCATGGAAAAGTTTGAACGTATGTACGCGGCATAACTTTTTTGCGGGAGGATGCCCCCATGCTTCGGCATATATAAATGGTGCATGTATGTCCATCATTAGAAGTGGGTGGATGAAGGGAGGTATCTAATGGTGGGCATACCCACCGATCAATCTCTTTTTTTTCGTTCAGACAACATGACTCTCAGTAAATAGCTTGGGGTGTCTACTTTCCAAAATGGGGTAATTTGGGGGGATTTTGTGCTATTTTGGCATTTTATGGCCTTTGCACCCTTAGAAATCCTGAAGGTGGTGATTGGTTTTCGGGGTGCCGTACGCGACTAGACTCCCAAAAAGTCCCACACATGTGGTATCCCCATACTCGGGAGAAGTAGCCGAATATATTTTGGGGTGCAATTCCACATATAACCATAGCATGTGTGAGCAATATATCATTTAGTGACAACTTTGTGCAAAAAAAAAAAAGTTTGTAATATTCCCGCAACTTGTGGCAAAATATAAAATATTCCATGGACTCAACATGCCTCTCAGTAAATAGCTTGGGGTGTCTACTTTCCAAAATGGGGTCATTTTGGGGGGTTTTGTGCTATTTTGGCTTTTTATGGCCTTCGAAACTGTGATAGGTAGTGAGGGGTAAAATCAAAAATTTGCACCCTTAGAAATCCTGAAGGTGGTGATTGGTTTTCGGGATGCCGTGCGCGACTATACTCCCAAAAAGTCCCACACATGTGGTATCCCCATACTCGGGAGAAGTAGCCGAATATATTTTGGGGTGCAATTCCACATATAACCATAGCATGTGTGAGCAATATATCATTTAGTGACAACTTTGTGCAAAAAAAAAAAAGTTTGTAATATTCCCGCAACTTGTGGCAAAATATAAAATATTCCATGGACTCAACATGCCTCTCAGTAAATAGCTTGGGGTGTCTACTTTCCAAAATGGGGTCATTTTGGGGGGTTTTGTGCTATTTTGGCTTTTTATGGCCTTCGAAACTGTGATAGGTAGTGAGGGGTAAAATCAAAAATTTGCACCCTTAGAAATCCTGAAGGTGGTGATTGGTTTTCGGGATGCCGTGCGCGACTATACTCCCAAAAAGTCCCACACATGTGGTATCCCCGTACTCGGGAGAAGTAGCGGAATATATTTTGGGGTGCAATTCCACATATAACCATGGCATGTGTGAGCAATATATCATTTAGTGACAACTTTTTGTACATTTTTTTTTTTTTTTTTTTTAGTCATTATTCAATCCCTTAGGACAAAAAAAATAAATATTCAATGGGCTCAACATACCCATCAGCAGTTTCCTTGGGGTGTCTACTTTCCAAAATGGGGTCATTTGGGGGGGTTTTGTGCCATCTTGGCATTTTATGGCCGTCAAAACTGTGATAGGTAGTGATAGGTAGTGAGGAGTAAAATAAAAAAATTATGCCCTTAGAAATCCTGAAGGCGGTGCTTGGATTTCGGGGTCCCGTACGCGGCTAGGCTCCCAAAAAGTCCCACACATGTGGTATCCCTGTACTCAGGAGAAGCAGCAGAATGTATTTTGGGGTGTCATTTCACATATGCCCATAGCATGTGTGAGCAATATATCATTTAGTGACAACTTTGTGCAAAAAAAAAAAGTTTGTAATATTCCCGCAACTTGTGGCAAAATATAAAATATTCCATGGACTCAACATGCCTCTCAGTAAATAGCTTGGGGTGTCTACTTTCCAAAATGGGGTCATTTTGGGGGGTTTTGTGCTATTTTGGCTTTTTATGGCCTTCGAAACTGTGATAGGTAGTGAGGGGTAAAATCAAAAATTTGCACCCTTAGAAATCCTGAAGGTGGTGATTGGTTTTCGGGATGCCGTGCGCGACTATACTCCCAAAAAGTCCCAAACATGTGGTATCCCCGTACTCGGGAGAAGTAGCGGAATATATTTTGGGGTGCAATTCCACATATAACCATGGCATGTGTGAGCAATATATCATTTAGTGACAACTTTTTGTACATTTTTTTTTTTTTTTTTTTTTTAGTCATTATTCAATCCCTTAGGACAAAAAAAATAAATATTCAATGGGCTCAACATACCCATCAGCAGTTTCCTTGGGGTGTCTACTTTCCAAAATGGGGTCATTTGGGGGGGTTTTGTGCCATCTTGGCATTTTATGGCCGTCAAAACTGTGCTAGGTAGTGATAGGTAGTGAGGAGTAAAATAAAAAAATTATGCCCTTAGAAATCCTGAAGGCGGTGCTTGGATTTCGGGGTCCCGTACGCGGCTAGGCTCCCAAAAAGTCCCACACATGTGGTATCCCTGTACTCAGGAGAAGCAGCAGAATGTATTTTGGGGTGTCATTTCACATATGCCCATAGCATGTGTGAGCAATATATCATTTAGTGACAACTTTGTGCAAAAAAAAAAAAGTTTGTAATATTCCCGCAACTTGTGGCAAAATATAAAATATTCCATGGACTCAACATGCCTCTCAGTAAATAGCTTGGGGTGTCTACTTTCCAAAATGGGGTCATTTTGGGGGGTTTTGTGCTATTTTGGCTTTTTATGGCCTTCGAAACTGTGATAGGTAGTGAGGGGTAAAATCAAAAATTTGCACCCTTAGAAATCCTGAAGGTGGTGATTGGTTTTCGGGATGCCGTGCGCGACTATACTCCCAAAAAGTCCCACACATGTGGTATCCCCGTACTCGGGAGAAGTAGCGGAATATATTTTGGGGTGCAATTCCACATATAACCATGGCATGTGTGAGCAATATATCATTTAGTGACAACTTTTTGTACTTTTTTTTTTTTGTCATTATTCAATCCCTTAGGACAAAAAAAATAAATATTCAATGGGCTCAACATACCCATCAGCAGTTTCCTTGGGGTGTCTACTTTCCAAAATGGGGTCATTTGGGGGGGTTTTGTGCCATCTTGGCATTTTATGGCCGTCAAAACTGTGCTAGGTAGTGATAGGTAGTTAGGAGTAAAATAAAAAAATTATGCCCTTAGAAATCCTGAAGGCGGTGCTTGGATTTCGGGGTCCCGTACGCGGCTAGGCTCCCAAAAAGTCCCACACATGTGGTATCCCTGTACTCAGGAGAAGCAGCAGAATGTATTTTGGGGTGTCATTTCACATATGCCCATAGCATGTGTGAGCAATATATCATTTAGTGACAACTTTGTGCAAAAAAAAAAAAGTTTATAATATTCCCGCAACTTGTGGCAAAATATAAAATATTCCATGGACTCAACATGCCTCTCAGTAAATAGCTTGGGGTGTCTACTTTCCAAAATGGGGTCATTTTGGGGGGTTTTGTGCTATTTTGGCTTTTTATGGCCTTCGAAACTGTGATAGGTAGTGAGGGGTAAAATCAAAAATTTGCACCCTTAGAAATCCTGAAGGTGGTGATTGGTTTTCGGGATGCCGTGCGCGACTATACTCCCAAAAAGTCCCACACATGTGGTATCCCCGTACTCGGGAGAAGTAGCGGAATATATTTTGGGGTGCAATTCCACATATAACCATGGCATGTGTGAGCAATATATCATTTAGTGACAACTTTTTGTACTTTTTTTTATTTTTATTTTTTTTTTGTCATTATTCAATCCCTTAGGACAAAAAAAATAAATATTCAATGGGCTCAACATACCCATCAGCAGTTTCCTTGGGGTGTCTACTTTCCAAAATGGGGTCATTTGGGGGGGGTTTGTACTGCCCTGCCATTTTAGCACCTCAAGAAATGAGATAGGCAGTCATAAATTAAAAGCTGTGTAAATTCCAGAAAATGTACTCTAGTTTGTAGACGCTATAACTTTTGCGCAAACCAAAAAATATACGCTTATTGACATTTTTTTTACTAAAGACATGTGGCTGAATAAATTTTGCCCTCAATGTATGACTAAAATTTAGTTTATTCGATTTTTCTTATAACAAAAAGAAGAAAATATCATTTTTTTTCAAAATTTTCGCTCTTTTTCCATTTATATCGCAAAAAATAAAAATCGCAGAGGCAATCAAATACCATCAAAAGAAAGCTCTATTTGTGGGAAGAAAAGGACGCAAATTTCGTTTGGGTGCAATATTGCATGACCGCGCAATTACCAGTTAAAGCAGCGCAGTGCGAAATTGCAAAAACACCTCTGGTCCTTAAGGTATTTATTGGTCCGAGGCTGAAGTGGTTAATAACATATTGGCACTATTTCAGTTAAGGTTCATCATGAATATGTGTTTGACATTTAGTTGGTAGAGTAGGGACTGACCACAGAGAGATCATGTTGTTCGCAAACTTGAAAATATATTGGAGTTTATGCAGACCAAGTATCTGTTGTTGTGCAAAGGGTTGGTGGAACTATTAAAGGGAAACTAACCTTGGGAAACGCAGCCAGAGGACAAATGCCTTATCACCAGAATTGCCAGTGAGATTTTCCCTATTACTGAATCTCCATGCCTTGCTCTGCACTGTGTCTTTGTGTGAAAGTGGCCATCCTGCTATAGGCAAGGCTTTGCTTTCTCATGTTACAGCTTCCAGCAAGGAGATCAGTGATCAGCACAGTAGTGACATCAAATCTCCTGACACTAGCAGTTAAAGGCAGCAGTTCCTTAGGTCTCACACTGCAGATATATATCTATGAGATTTAAAGCATGGGCTTGCCTAGGAATGCTCACATACATGGAGGTGCATTGCAATTTTTCAGGAAAAATTCAGAAAAGTAACATTATTCTGCTTAGGGACAATTAACATTTCGTGATCAGTATTCATGAACAAACCCACTTTCTTAAGGTATAAGGATACAATCACTATTTAACTAATACAAAACCAATTCTAATTAGTTTCCCAAGGTGGTAAACATCTATTTACTATGGATAATCACAAAAATGTATACATTTCATCAGTAGAAAATAACCTTTTCATGTTGAGGGGTTAATAACTATTACAGGAAGACATTTCTTTAACCTGTTACAATCATTAAATTCCAAAGAGCCCATTGCTCCTGTACAAGATATCAATTGTGCTTTCTCCTGCAATAGCATTTTTCTAGTACTTTTCATATTCAGTGTATGTTAACAATAATTAAAGTACTTTAACATATTTTGAATTATTGCCATGAATGGTGTGAATATGAATTCTAAATCCTGAGACTCTGATACCTGTTTTTGTTGATATTATGTGCTTCTGGGTGCGATGCTTAGGCATTTTTAGTGTTTTCCAATATATAAGTATCCATTTGAACAAATCATTCTATATATTACATAATAGGTTCTACAACCTATTAATTAGTTCAGGCAGTATATACCGTATACCCACCTAATTTGATCTTTTTTATTCCTAATCATATATGGATAATTACTATAACTACCTTCTTCTTTTTGTCTAAAAGCTATACTAGGATATTTTCCTACTTTCTTAACCTCTCATCCTGTTGCACTTTTTGCCAGTTTCTAAGTATAACACCCATTTGATACAATCTGCCATAAGTGAAACTTTCAAAGAAAAATTGATCATCTTTTTACCATCTTTCCCTTTAGTTATTAATTAGATCCCTCCTATCCAGGCTACCTGCTTTATCAGTGCCTTATTCAACTTCCTTTCTGCCATTTCCCCTATTTTCTAATCTAGATCTCTAGATTGCTTAAAATGTCTTCCCCTGTTAATTGTTTAGTTTCAGTCTCACAAATTGAACATATAGAATAGCCTGTTTTACATGAAGAGGATTGTAACTCTTTTATTTCAGCAGAGCATTTTATGCTGCCCTTCCTATATAACATAGTTACCTTTTCACTTTCTTCAATGTTAATTCTCAGATCGATGAAGGGCAAAGCATCTCCACCAAAGTTCACTGTAAACCTCATATTAACTCAATTTACACACACACACATATATATATATATATATATATATATATATATATATATATAGGCATATGTAGGTGCTCACATTGCAAATCCACTGATGGAACCAAGCCCCATTATAAAAAAAAATGCTTTAGGGCACAAACACAGGCCCGTCAAACTCATAGTGCCCTTCCTGCTGCCTTTTGCCAGTCCTAATTGGGAACCCACCACTTCTGCAGCTCCCGTACTTCCCCCATTCACTGGCCAACCCGGAATTCAGGTGGAAACAGTTGATTTTACGTCACTTGATTTTTATTCGCTGTTTTTTCACGGAAGATCTCTATAGATCTATTGTGGACCAAAGCAATTTGTATGCTGGTCAATTCATCACCGCTAATCCCCATATGACCCTTGCCAGAGATTGGAAACCCATTACGGTTTCTGAATTTAAGATCTTTCTGGCATAACAAAAAAGAGTGAGTTGCGGTCATATTGGTCCACTGACCCAAGTCACCATATGCCTGTGTTCTCTGCCTCTATGGCCAGGGCACGATACGAGCAGATCTTGCGGTTCATGCACTTCAATGACAATAATCTCATCCTTGGGGTGACCCTGGATACGATCGGCTCTACAAAATTCGTCCCTGATTAAGTTTCCTGGCCGCTTGTCTTTCAAACAGTATCTTCAAGTGTGCCAGATATGGGCTCAAGATGTATAAGCTCTGTGACAGGGCCACAGGCTATACATAAGAGGGCCAGTATGGTGGCCCGTAATTATGGGAGGAGCCCGGAGGGTATATAATCAGACCACCCACAACGGTCTGTGTCGGTTCCAGTGCAAGGTACTGCACATCAAGGGGCCGACTCTTCTCAGCTCCCTCACGGTCGACTATCTGTGCGTCCAATCACAGGTGCACTTCGGCTTCTTCATTCGTGGTCTTCGTCGGCGGTTCCCGCTCATGGTCGCAGATAAGTAGTATCCGAATCTTTTCATATCATGTGCAAACTTGCGGCTTATCATGCTTACTATCCTGCACCCCTTTCGCAAAACCTACCTCTGAGTTGTTGACACTCATGTCCCGACATCTTTCGGCACAGGCATAGTACATTCGTAAATTCCTTCTACCAAACGTACGATTCATTCATAGATCCAAGCCTCCGAATCGCTGTCGGTCGTTCTCCAATATCACTCGCCATAGGCTTCACTGGTTATAAGATTCACTGTTCTCATCCTTTTTTGAGATAAACAGGTATTGTTTGTATGGGTTTCTGTGGCTGATTGGGGTGTAATTAAACCCACCTGATGTCTTTCCTGCACTTGACTAGCCTGGGGGGATGGGTGGTTGATAGGTGTTTGGTTTCACAGTAAGGAAGGGCATACACTCTACAACCAATTCGTATCAGATACTCCTTACTGCCAATTTATATCAGATTCATCTCATCCATTTTTTTTTTTAAGCTGATTCGTGTCAAATGCATTGCACAGGCTGACTCTGCCAACTCACTGCGTGTCCATGTAGTTGTACCTTTGAGATCGGTCGTATAGCTTCATCGATTGTCCCACGCTCGGACCGCTACACACTCGCTGTTGCAGGTATGACTTTGTTGTTACCGCTCCTCTAAACTCTAGTAGTTACGTTATCATGTTCGTTTATCATGTTCGTTTTGCAAAAAGTCGCACTTACGCCACCTTAA